>NC_138770.1:138155950-138755950 GCF_965119305.1 Pelophylax lessonae
TGTGTGACTTTAACGGACAACTGCGCGGTTGTGCGACGCTGTACCTAAACTAATTTGACGTCCTTTTTTTCCCCACAAACAGAGCTTTCTTTTGGTGGTATTTGATCACCTGTGCGATTTTTTGATCATGCGCTATAAACAAAAAAAGAGCGTAAATTTTTCAATTTGTTTTATGCTACATATGTTTGGTAAAAAAAGAATCGCAAAAAAGCGTATTTTGATTGGTTTGCGCAAAAGTTATCGTGTTTACTAACAAAGGGAAAGATTTTTGTAATTTTTTTTTTAACGAGTAATAGCGACGATCTACGATTTTTTTTGCGGGACTGCGACATTGCAGCAGACAGATCGGACCCTTGACTGACATTTTTGACACTTTTGGTGTTACCAGTGACATTACTGCAGTAATCAGTGCTATACATATGCACTGTTACTGTAAAAATGACACTGGCAGTGAAGGAGTTAACTGTATTGGAGAGGGAGGGGTTAAGTGTGTCCTAGGGGCGTGTTTCTAACTGTGATTGGCTGTGGCTACTAGTGTAAGAACAGAGATCAATGGTCCTACATATTAGAACCGTCTGATCTCCATTCTTACACAGGGGAGAATGACAGGCGGCTTTGTTTACATTAGCCGCCTGCCTTTCTTCCGGTGTAATGGATGATTGCGAGTGCCCGGCGGACATCGGGTCCGCCGGGCACACGCGCGGGGGGAGTCCGTGACCGCGCGGGATCGGGAGCGCACCTCCGGCGGCACGCGCTCGCTCCCTAGTAGTACCTGTGAAAGAAAAAAAAAATTGTCTTAAATTTCAGAAAATATCGGCCACTGTCGGGCGATACCGATTTGCGATGACCAAGATATCGGTATCAGCAATAAAAAAACAATATCGGCCGATCACTACTTAAAATACCTTCAATAATTCTATATAAATAACTGCATTCAGTTGTGTCTTTTAAAGACGCTTGGATTTATTCTATTTTTTCTCCTCTTTTTATATTCTACCTCCTCTGTGCCCAAGAGACAGCAAGGAGCATTCCATAAAGAAAGATGTGAATATCTGACCCACGCTATTTGCAGGCTCAGTAACTGACCAGATTAACAGCAACTAGGCAGTTCTAAGCACATGGGAGACTTGATGTACTACAGATGAAGACAGAAGCCCTGGGCTTACAGAAAATGTGTTTTCTATGTATTGAAAGGCTTGATTGTCGGTGTATTCAGAAATGCCAAAACTTTTGTCACATTTTTCCTTACAGTGAGAGAAACTAAATGTAGATAAGGAGGTATCTAGTAGTTATCAATGTCCACCTATGCATATACATTGGGTAAAATAAGTATTGAACACATCACCATTTTTCCAGGTGAATATATTTCTTAGGGTCCTTTCACACGGGCTTTCCGCCCGGCGGACTCTGTTTTGCTCAGCGGGGATCAATCCGCTGATCCCCGCTGAGCAGGCGGATGACAGCTTAGTCTCCGCTTATTTTGCAGAGACAGACCTATCAGATCCCCGCTCTCCTCTATGGGAGATTGGATGAAAACGGACCGCCTGTTTGTTTTCATCCGATCCTATCCGATCCGATCCTCCAGACGGATGGAGGGTTTCCAACTGTCTGGATTTCACAGACAGGATCAGATCGGATAACAGTGGGTGTCAGGGGACATGTCACCACTGACATCCGCTGCTCCATAGAGGTACATGGAGCATCCAATCAGGTCCATCTAAAAAACTGACAGGCGGATCGGATCGTAAAGCCCATGTGAAAGGGGCCTTAACCACTTCTGGACCGGGCCTTTTTCTGACACTTGTTGTTTACAAGTTAAAATCTGTTTTCTTTGCTAGAAAATTACTTAGAATCCCCAAATATTATATATATTTTTTAGCAGTGACACCAAAGAATAAAATTTAGATCAATATTTTTTATCACACTGTATTTGCGCAGTCTTCCAAACACAATTTTTTTGGAAAAAAAATTCACTTTTTTTAATTAAAAAATTAAAAAACAGTTAAGTTACCCCAATTTTTTTCTATAATGTGAAAGATAATGTTATGCCAAGTAAAGAGATACCCAACATGTCATGCTTCAAAATTGCGCACGCTTGTGGAATGGCGACAAACATTGGTACTTAAAAATCCCTATAAGCGACACTTTCTACAGGTTACCTGTTTAGAGTTACAGAGGAGGTCTAGGGTTCAAATTATTGCTCTCACTGTAACGATCGCCGTGATACCTCAAATGTGTGGTTTGAACACCATTTACATATGTGGGCGCAACTTGCGTATGCATTCGCTTCGGCGCGCAAACTAACAGGAACAGGGCGCTTTCATTTTTTTTTTCTTAATTATTTTATAAATTTTTTATTTTTGCACAGTTTTTAAAAAAAATAAAAAAGTTTTGATCATTTTTATTCCTATTACAAGGAATGTAAACATCCCTTGTAATAGAAATAGATATGACATGACCTCTTTAATGTGAGATCTGGGGTCAAAAAGACCTCAGATCTCACAATTACACTATAAAATTAAAAATAAAAAAATAAAAAGAGTCATTTTTTTTTCCATGATGAGAAAAATGGGCTCTTTAATTTCAATAAGTTTTTATTAATATTTTTCAAAGTACAAACAAAAGAACGTAGTACATAGAAAAACCTTGCATGACACGCAGGTCAGCACGTAGCCCAACACAAAAACAGTTGTGCAGAGGGCAATTACAAGATAAACAGAACAAATTGGTCATGTAACCCGAGGAACGGGACCCCTGGGTCCACAGAGCCCTCCCCTCCCCCCCTGGTCTCTCAACACGGCCAGGGGAAAGGTGGGGCGGAGCACAGCGGAACAGCGAGTGCCAGAGGGGGTCACCGCTCCATTAATAATACATACTTGTCAGAAAAAGGAAAACAGTACATTTACGTGTCATGGGAGGATAATGACTCCAACTGTGGTATCAGGTAGAAAAGAAGAGAAAAATGGGACAGAACAACAAGGAGACGGGGTGGGGGAGGGGTGAAATGCAGGCATTAGACTGCGCAAGGGTAACATGAGGTCCACGGTTCTCAAAGTTTACTCACTTGGTGGTATTTATCTATCACAGAAGAGAACATCAGCTCATACGAAGCATGAGTGTGTATAGTACCCAGGGCTTCATGGAGTGTGGGAGGATCATCACCTTTCCAAAAAAATGGACTCTTTAAATGCGATGCTAGGAGTCGACGTTTGAAGTCGCTCCGGTCCTCCAAGGCCATAGAGTCGAGTGGGGGCCATCTTGCCCTCACTCGGCTTCCTGCCTGTTAGGAGCGCAGACCGAATTGTTTCCCCCGCTGCCGGAGGGTCCAGTAAGCACCATAAGGGTGATCCCGTTTAAAAAAATACTGGGGTTTTGGCAGCTATCTGCTGCCCTATCCCCAGTATTTAACGTCAAAGTACCGACATAAAACTGCGGCCGGTGGTCCGGAAGTAGTTAATGCGGAGTTCCACCCAAAAGTGGAACTTCCGCTTTAGGTAGTCCTAACCCCCTGACATGCCACATTTGGCATGTCATTTTATTGGGGGGGGGAGCGGGTACCTAGTTTTGACAGGTACCCGCTCCCACTTCCGCTCGGAGCGCCGCGGCGCCCTGAACGGAAGTTCTCCTCTCCCCCTCCCTCCCTGCAATCTTCTGGGACATGTCAGAGGTCCCAAAAGATTGCCGGCCAATCAAGACGCGCAGCGCGACTCGCGCATGCGCAGTGGGTACCCGGCTGTGAAGCCGCAAACTGTCACAGCCGGGTGCCCACAGCAGTGATGCCGGTGCCGCCGAGACCAGAGGGAGAGGATCGAGGCTTCGGGCGGCCGCATCACTGGACCGTGGGACAGGTGAGTGAAATGGCTGGAACTCCACTTTAAGGTGCTTTTGACATGAAATTTTCACATGTTAGTAGCAACCCATACATACAAAGAAACCAAAACAAATACGTTCGGAAATTAAGTTATGTGTAATAAAAGGGAATCGCACAGAGTAAAAGTATTGAACACACAAAGAAAGGGAGGTGCAAAATGGCATGGAAAGCCAAGACACCAGCTGAAATCTATCAGTAATTCGAAAGCAATCCTGACCCTTGTCAGTGCAAATTAATATCAACTGGTTCAGTCTCAGGGTTGTTATCGACGTGATGAAAAGCACCTTTAGAAATATATTTAGCTAGAAAAATGGTGACGTGTTCAACACTTATTTTACCCGCTTTTATGTCTCATTTTCAACGACATCATTACAACACAGGGACAGAACAAGGAAAAGATTTTTCTGTGATAACAAGTGTAAGCTTGGGAAGTGAGTGCATGCTGAGTAATATGTATGTGTAACACTTGTAGATGTCATTGCCACTCCTCTGAAAAGTGATCTTTTTTTTTTAGAGTCATATGATAGGCAGCTCAAAGGCAATATGTTACTTCCTGGATTCCCAGTTTAACCCCATAAAGACTGCAGCAGTATACCATAATTGTGTGCATTACAAGAGATTGCAGAGTAGTTGTGGCCCAGCCCCATTTACGTGAATGGTCTTGCTTTGCGGCGGTATTGCCCACCAAACATGACCTGTAGTATATTTTTTGGCAAATCACAAAAGTATCAGTACATACTAACTTGGCCATTGACCCTATTAACTTGTAGCTTAGTGATAAAATCACAGCTCAGTCACCTATTGTTACCGACTCTCCTGGCCGCCCATTTAAACAAGGTCTTACAGGTTTTACTACTTGCTATAAAGTTAGAGTGCTGCAGTCTGATCACTGGGGGAAAGGACACTGAGAAAACGCTTCCTCCTGCCTACAGCAGACTGATGGCTTCAATTCAGCCTAATCAGAGTCACTTGATTGGCCCATTTTTATTGATAAACGGTAAGGCTACGTTCACATGTGGGCGCAGCGGATCAGGGCAGAATCACCGCGATTCTGCCCGCGATCCGGAAATCATTGCAAATCGCGAGACGCCTGTGCGATGCCAAAAAAAACCCACACAATTGTCCGTTAAAGTAACGCAGTGCTGAATCGCAAAAAAAAATGGCCTGGTCATTAACCATTTTGGCCCTATTTTGTGATTCGGCACTGCTTTATTTTAATAGACAATTGTGCAGTCGTGCGACTGCACAATTGTCTATTTTTTTTCCCACAAATAGAGCTTTCTTTTGGTGGTATTTGATCACCTGTGCGATTTTTATTCTTTGCGCTATAAACAAAAAAAGAGTGACAATTTTGAAAAAAATTACAATATTTTTCACATTCTTTTATATGAAATTCTCAAAAAAAAAAATAATGTAAAAATCAAAATTTTTTAACATTGTAGGCCAATTTGTTTTCTGCTACATAGTTTTGGTAATGGTAGTTAATTGGTTTGCGCAAAAGTTATTGCGTTTACTAACTACTGGAAAGATTTATGTAATTTTTATTGTTTTTTTTTTTACTAGTAATGGCGGCGATCTGCAATTTTTTTTGTGGGACTTCGACATTGCAGCGGACTGATCGGACCCCTAACTGACATTTTTGACACTTTTGGGGGTACCAGTGACATTAGTACAGTAATCAGTGCTAAAAATATGCACTGTTAAGCCCCGTACACACGTAGCGATTGTCGGCCGTAAATATTCAGCCACCGACCGATCGGCCGATTGTCGGCTTGTTAGTATGATGCTTCCGACAACCGACTGCGACTTTTCGGCCGAACAGAATCTGGTGTGCAGGCATTAAAATTTTTGTTGGCCAACACCAGAATGGCCGATTGTTCGCCAGTCAGTACAGAATTGGACCGACAAACAGCAGATGAGCAAGACTGGGCATGCTCAGAGAAGAAAAAAGACACGGAAAGTTACCCATCACATGACATCACTTCTGCAGTCGGCTGTTGTTGGCCGACAAAATTCGTGTGCAGTCTTTAGCACTTTTCAACCGACAGGACAGCACCGGACAAAAGACGGCCGATCGTTCGGCCGACATTCGGTACGTGTGTACAGGGCTTTACTGTAATAATGATACTGGCAGGGAAGGGGTTAACATTACTGGTGATCAGTGGGTTAAATGTGTCCCTAGCAGCATGATTCTAACTGTCAGGGCACATGGCTTGTGAAGTAATCACAGAGACATGTGATCCTATATAGCAGGATCGCATAGCCTCTGTGATCACATTAGGGAGAATGACAGACGGCTGTGTTTACATCAGCCGTCTGTCCTTCTCTCTCAGCTGCGAGTGGCCGGCAGCCATCGGAGCCGCCTGTTACACGCACTGACTCCCCAGCTGACGAGCAGGGGCAGGAGCGCACCACCGGCAGCACGCGCTCGCCCCCTAGACTTTCCTGAGCGAGCGATGTAGTATAACGCCGCTTTGCCCAGGAGTGGCTGCCTGCCGCAGTAAAACTACGGCGAGCGAAGCTAAAGTGGTTAAGGGGGAAAATCTTCCGGTCCAGAAGTGGTTAAAGACTGGTGCACATGATTCGTTTTTCCGAGGTTAGTACAGTGATCTCCCCCGCTGTGCTGTTGGGTTCTGATAGGGGGGCGGCCATTGGCTGAGAATACTGATCGTGAGCCGGTCGGCTACTAGTTTTCCAGCATGCTCGTCTGACAGAAGCTGGCATCAACTTCTGTCAGACCGGCTGCCATATACCTGGTCGGATGTCAGACAGTTTTTATTGAATTGGCCAATGTCGGCTGGTTTCGGACCATGTGTATGGGGCTTTACGCTTCTCTTTGCAAACTCTTTGAAAACAAGTGCCTTCTTAGCTCTGATGCTTAGTGATTGGCCCAGTGCTGTCATATGGTGTTGGAGAGAGTTCCCAGCCCCATGTAAGCCCCATTTGGAGTGACTGAGTAATATACTTCTTCGCTCCTGGTCGTTGAACAGAGTATCAGGGCAGTGAAGAACTGTGAAGTGTATTCTGCTTTGCCCTGCATGGCATTCTAATCATGACTTTAACCACTTGCCGACCGCCTACAGTATATTTACTGCGGCAGTCAGCCGCTCCTGGGCAAAGCGACGTAGTACTATGTCGCTCGCCCAGGAGCCTGTAGGGGGCGAGCGAGCGCCGCCGGAGGTGCGCTCTCACCCCCACTCATTCACTGACATCCCCGCGCGAGTGACTGGCGGCTCCGATGTCCGCCGGCCACTCGCAATCTCCCGCAGGAGAGGGAGAAAGGCAGACGGCTGATGTAAACACATCCGTCTGCCATTCTCCCTTAGATCATGATGACAGAGGCTATGCGATCCTGCTATGTAGGATCGTATGTCCCTGTTATGATCTAACAAGCCACGCCCCTTGACATTTAGAATCACGCCCCTAGGGACACATTTAACCCACTGATCACCAATAAAGTTAACCCCTTCCCTGCCAGTGTCATTTTTACAGTAACAGTGCATATTTATAGCACTGATTACTGTAGAAATGTCACTGGTACCCCCAAAAGTGTAAAAAATGTCAGTCAGGGGTCCGATCTGTCTGCCACAATGTCGCAGTCCCACAAAAAAATCGCAGATCGCCGCCATTACTAGTTAAAAAAAAAACAATAAAAATGACATAAATCTTTCCCTTAGTTAGTAAACACAATAACTTTTGCGCAAACCAATCAAAATACGCGTATTGGGATTTTTTTTTACCAAAAATATGTAGCAGAAAACAAATTGGCCTAAAATGTTAAAAAATTTAGATTTTTATATTTTTTTGAGAATTTCATATAAAAAAAAATGTGAAAAATATTGTTATTTTTTCAAAATTGTCGCTCTTTTTTTGTTTATAGCTCAAAAAGTAAAAATTGCACAGATGATCAAATACCACCAAAAGAAAGCTCTGTTTCTGGGGAAAAAAGGACGTCAATTTAATTTAGGTACAGCGTTGCACGACCGCGCAATTGTCCGTTACAGTCACGCAGTGCCGAATCGCAAAATAGGGCCTGGTTTTTGAGCAGCCAAATCCTCCGGGGCTTAAGTGGTTAAAGGATACATGAAGTTACATTTGATATTAGAGAAAGTAAGCTTTTTAATTGGTATAAAAAATAGGAATAGCATATTACTGCCATTAGTGGAAATGCTTGCTTCCTGCAGGGTCCTCGTCAACTAATTATCAAAGCGGTGGTCCATTCTACTTAGCCTTTCTGCCCTAGTGCACAGCATGTGATGTGCTATACATTCTTCTCTATGCAATGGCATGCTTTTTATCTGGGGGGGGGGGGGGATGTAAAAAGCAGCACAGCATGGAATATTAAAGTATGGACTGGGTCAGCCAACTGATGCAAGAAATGCCATAATGATCCTTCTCTGCACTAACAAGCAGGTATAGACCTTTCTCAGATAAATACACTCCCCTGCAATACGTCGGCCCTATATGGCACCTCTCTGTATATCACTAAAGCATCATAATGGGCAAGAGAATGGTATTAGGTGTGCCGTAGTGTAGATGTCAGATCTAAGTAGATTTTTTACCAGTTGAAAACATTCCATTGGCAATTAGATCTGCATGGTTACAACTTGCCAACATTGCTCATCAGCTTGAGAACATTTTCTTCATAGGGATAGTATTGTAGTGGTGGCATCACACTGTGGGTATGCTTTTTTTGGACTAGGAAACTCATCAGGATTGAGGGCAAGATGTAAAGAGCCAAATATTAGGTGTATTTATTAGAGAAATACTTATTTCAGTCTGCAAGGGACACAGGCCTAAATTGTGGTTCAACTTTTAGCAGACCAGTGGCTACCCTCTACAACTTAAATCAACACTTATTGGATCTTGATTTATTTATTTTTTGTAACTTTAGCGGTGGCCCTGCTACCGTTCTCGCCTTGGCGAGAATGCAGTGTTTCTGCTTCTCAGTCTTGGGATTCTGAATTACATATCCAAGGAGCCTGTAGAAGTAGGGACTCATAGCAGCCGGTAGGCATCATCAGAGACCGGCTGCCTGAACCTAGAAGAGGCAGTCGGCTTTCAATGACTGTGGAGGACTAAGATGGCTGCACCTGATCAGCAAATCACAGCAAGACAATGCTGGATCTGCTGGGCAGGTGAGCATGTGAATTCAGGACAATGCTGTATAACAGGTAATTGAGACTAAAAAACAAAAACCCCCCAAAAAAACTGTTTTTATGGTATGAGAAACTGCATTCTATCTATTTATAATTTATACCTTTGAAAGCTTTTATAACAATACTTGCTGTACAATAATCCATCCATTGTAAAATACTTCTCATTATGGTTCAGTAGTTAAGATCAAGGTGACCATGATCTACTTCTTTTGTTTCAGAATACAACTGTGACGAAAAGCACTGTTTTAGTTTTAAAGTGTGTGCCAGGAAAAAACAAATGAAGTACATCTTTGTAATACTGTACATGCACATTTCCTCCTTGATTTATACCTTTATGGATGGTGGACCCTGCAAATACAGAAAAATACCCAGTGACCTGCAATAAATACATTCAGTCCTGATATGGGCTAAACATTCCCAACATTTCTTTGTTGCCAGCCCTGCCCTCATAGACGTGCGTGGAGGGGTTGTGCCATGGCACACCCTAATTACCCTCTGCGCCAGTACCATCCAGTGTACAGAAGTGTGTGGGGCACACGGGACCCGAGGGAATGGGGACCCACTGTGCCTTGTCACGCACTACACATCCAGAGTAATTAATCATATTTTATCTGTAGCACTGGATCCTCTGCATCATCTCCCTTGCAAACTGGGAAGGTGGGGGGTGCCTGTGAGCTAGGGGCAGGTGCACAGTGAAGTGCCTATGTGATTGGCAGTGCCCAGGGCAGTTCTTGTACAAACAGGACAGAGAAGGCTCAATCTGCTCTGCCTCCCATCCTATCCCTGCTGAGTCTGCCCTTCCCCACACTCCACCCCCTAACTTGCACACACTGCAGTAAAAGTGCTTTTAATGAAGGTGGCAGATTTAAATATAGAGGACACAACAGCTGTAGATCCTGACTGCCTGAGCCTAGAGGAGACCAGCCTGGGGGCATGATTTTGAGTAGCAGGCATATTGAACACCTGCTCTCTCACCCCCTCTCTCATCTCCCCCTCCCTCCTCTCCCCCCCCCTCTCTCTCTCTCTCTCTCTCACCCTCTCTCTCTTCCATCCTCCTCATTCTGTTGGGGATTTGGGTTACAAATATGGGGGCTACACATTTTATGACTATCATCGTTCATTTTCATCATTACAGTCCTTATTGGGGATGCTTAATTTTGCCATGAGGATTATTCCTCAGGGTGGTTAATTTATCTCACGGCTTCTGGCTTTTTTACCGCAGGCACAGGACCTGGACCTGGTCCTTAGACTAGATCAATCAGCTATCACTGATCTGGCTGAGATGTGGGATGAGTTCCTGAATAACTGAAACGATGTGTCCATGTTTATCCTGGTAGCTTCTACCTCTTCTCCTCATGTGGTTACGGATGCTGCAGCCTCCACAGGATTCACAGCAATTTTTGGCCTCCACTGGTTCGCAGGTCCATGTCCTCAAGAGATTCTGCTGATCCCGGATTTAGTCAGACATCCTCCTTGTTTGAGTTGTATCCCATAGTAGCAGCAGCTCAGATTTGGGGTCACACCTGGGCAGGGCAAACAGTAGTTTTCTCCACTGACAATCTGGCCATGGCTCAGATCATCAATAAAGGTATGGCTAAATCCTTAGCCATAATGTCCCTTTTGCACAGGCTGATTCAGCTTTTACTTCAGCACACATTTAAAGTTTACTGTTCCTTTATTTCTGGAAAGTGCAATGTTGCAGCAGATGCGTTATCTCATTCTAACAATGCCAGAATCCTGATCAATCCCTGTCCCACAATGCCTTGAAAGTATACCATACCGCATGGAACACTTTCTGTAGGTTCCAAGTTTCTTATCCCAGGTTGGGTGTAGGTGACGTTAAATATGTTTTGGCATTTGTGTCGTATCCCAGGTTGGGTGTAGGTGACGTTAAATATGTTTTGGCATTTGTGTCGTATTGTCACACGGATTTGTAGTTGTCCCATAATACCATTAGGCTGTACCTGGTCAGTATACAACACTTCTTGTCCTTACAGAACCCAGAGAAGCCTTACCTGTTTGTGGCCCACATGGCGAAAGCTATTCTTCGAGGCATTCAGAAATGCCAGCCAGTCACTGGGGCTAAACGGTTACCCGTGTCTAGTACCAGGTTCAGGAAAATGTCTGCCATGCTTTCACGGTCCCCATTTGCTTCCTGCCAAGTCATCATAGCTGCCATTTACTGGGCATTTTATGATTTTCTGCGTCCAGGCAAGTTTACATATAGAGGCCCTAATTCACAGGTACTACTCATGGGCCACCTATCCTGACATCAGGATTATTTTGTGTTACATTTAACAGTATCCAAGACACAACAGGCTGGTAGGGGTGTGGGCATTAAGTTGTTCCAGACTCTCAACGAGTGGTGCCATGTTGCAGTTCTGGACAAATTGTTAACTCACTTACCCAACAAGTCCAGTGATAGTCCATTGTTACTATTCCCTTCTGGTCCTCTTGGTACTAGTCAATTTATAAGACATACGTATTCTCCTCCTTAAATTAGGGCTTAACCCCTGTCTGTATTAGGTTCACTTATTCCGTAAGTCATTGGTTGCCTTAAGGCACGGAGTACAGGTTCATGTCATCAGGAGGCTGGGCAGGTGGAAATTCTCTTGCTTCTTCCGCTACGTTCCAAACCCTCAAGTCAATGTCATAAGCATTCCCTAAATTAAACATTTATTTTTACTATCTAGTTCTCTTTGCCCCCTTTTAGGCATACTGACCAGCTGACCAGGGCACACCTCAGGTCTGTGTCAGGTCTGTGTCATGTCTGTAAGTCTATGTTGCGTCTTTTTCGTTAGTTGTATCTGTGTCTGTCTCGGCTCGGAAAACTCCAATTATAAAAAGGAAGGCCAATATGGTGGCCTAAATTTATGGGAGGAGTTTGAGGTGTAGATAAATATCACTGACTCCCCTTTCTCCTTGTCAGTTTCTGGTGCGCGATACCCTCCCACTCTTTTCCCTTTTAGTTATCATTTTTTGTTCATTATTTTCCCTTCTTTCAACACCTCTCTTTTAAAACAATCCATTATTTTCTTTATTATTATTGAGTATGCCCCCTTTTAGGCGTACTGAACAGCTGACCAGGGCACACCTCAAGTCTTTGTTGCATCTTTTGTGTTAGTTGTATCTGTGTCACTCTGATCATAAATAAATATATATATATATATATATATACATACACACACACACACACATACCCACATGCATGTGTGTTTGAGTTTTGGGGTGCACACCCTAATGCAATAGGCCTACGCCTGCCCTGTATTCTCTTGCCAAAGACTCATGTGCTCTCCATCTCCACAAAAAAGGCTAATTGTTTTGTAGTCCCAAGACTCGGGGCTAATTACTCTCTCTGAGAAAACACAGGAGATGAGCCCTGAACATTAGAAAGCTCTGAATTTCAAATATAAATGGATAAATGTTTGCACTTGTCAAGCAGATATAACAAAAACATGTTCAATGGTATATTTAATACACACCTCCCAACTTTTAGAGATGGGAATGATGGACACCTATTGGCAAACGTATGTAGGCATAGGACACATACCCTGCCATGCCCCCTTAAAGAAGAATTATACAAAAAAATGATTAGTTAAAGTGATTGTAAAATCAAATTTTTTTTTTTTGTTAAAAATAACAGTTATACTTACCTGACCTGTGCAGTTGGTTTTGCACACAGCAGCCAAGATACTCCTCTTCACAGGTCCCTTTTCAGCACTCCTGGCCCCTCCCTTCTGATGAGTGCCCCTACAGCAAGCAGCTTGCTATGGGGGCACCCAAGCCGTAGCTCCCTGTGTCCATACAAACACGGAGCTGTGGCCTGGCCTGGCCCGCCCCCTCTCTCTCCCCATTGGCTCAATGAATTTAATTGATGGCAGCGGGAGCCAATAGTGCCGCGCTGCCATTTCAGCCAATGAGGAGCAAGAGTCTCGGGCAGCTGGGACACTCCTGCAACATCGCTGGATAGAGATGGGCTCAGGTAAGTATTAGGGGTGCTTGGGGGGGGCGGGGCTGCTGCATACAGAAGGCATTTTATCTTAATGTATAGTATACATTAGGATAAAAAACCTTCTCACTTTACAACCACTTTAAAACCACAAGTGCTTTTTTTTTATCACTTCTTTTCCTTTATACTGGCTTTTGAAATTTACAAATGCAGCAATTTAGTAATCAGATGAAGGGATTAGCATTGGGAAACATTTTGAAAGATAAAAAGTTCATTTTATATACAATAATGTAGATCAGACCAAAATGAGGGACAAATGAAGGGAGGAAAGAGGGACATCGGGACTTTGCATAAAATCAGGGACAGGAGCTCGAAATTAGGGACAGCTGGGAGCTATGGTAATAGACCAAAATGGAGCAAGTAATAGAGGTTCATTGTTAAAATTTACATGCACAATAAAGTAGTAAAAAAGTTAAAAATGCTTAAAAATGTTCCCTTATCCCCCTACTACCTATCCTGCATAACCTGTATAAAAAAAGAGTTGTGCTTTTACCTATTTTTATTCTGCTCCCATGTGTTAGTAAGCATATAGACAGTTGCAACCTGGCCTCCATCCAGTAAGTGGTGCTGTGTCACGGTACAGATGAAGTAGAGTCCTAACAGGAACATTTTTCCTCTACAGACTCTATAGTTGTCAGAGGTTGCAGCTGTCTGATTGGATGCTGCAACTTGATGACCTCTGGTGGTCATCTTGGGGTTGAACTCTATAAATGAGGGTGCCCATTTGTGGTAGGTGAAGGACAGAGATCCTGTATGAGTTGGGTCAGTGGAAGTTCTGGCACCTCGACCAGTTCAGCAGCATAGAGTACACTGAAATTTTCCACCTCTCCAGCAGAAGTCATCCTCTGGTACAATAGGTGAGCCTGGTAATACTACTATCCTGTAACACTGTATCATTACTGTTTGTCATAATGGAAGCTGTGTGAAATACTACTGCTCTGTTACCTGAAGATCAGTGCTTGGTGAACTGTCTGCATTCAACTGTGCTAATTGCACTACAATATACAAGTTATTATACAACTCCAAGGATTGTTTGTGTAATCTCTCTCAGACTGGGTTGTTCACCTACAAGTGGCTGCTGCAGGGGAAAAGAGGAAGCGCCAACAATGTCGGGAACATGGGTGCCTATTGGTGATTTCACAGCTCCCGAAAATCACAGCCATTGTCGAAAGGGTTGTTATTTAGGGTGAGGTTTAACATATAATTTAAATGCAGTGCAGCTAAAAGCAACATAGTTGTCACTGAAGTATTGATTGCCATGTCAATTTCTGTTGAAGATAGGAAAAAAATAAATACTGGCTATTTTTTACTAAAATCTTTTTGGAGTCGCTGTGTAAAAAGGAAGTAAAGCACAGTTTTTTTTTTCTGACCTGCAAAATATAGATAATTGAGATATTTACAGTACCTACAGTTAAGCCTTATTATAGGCTTGCCTATAGGTACAATTAATAGATGGAAGTTTAATTCCACTTTAAGTCAAATATCTTGTGGCCTGAATACATATGTTTATGTTCCAGTGAAATGTATCTGCTAAAAGAACTTTCTAGTTCTTGAAAGAAGATATTGCCTTTTCCTGTCTATTCTAGAGATATAGTTCATCTCTGAGGGAAAAGGACATTTGTGGTTAGCTACACTGAATCATAATCTCTGCACTGACATCATACATTCAGTAGTGTCTTCCATTTTCACTTGGAAAAACAAAAGTCAAAATTGAATTTGACCCTGATAACAGCTTTTTTTTTTTTTTTAAAGAATACAAAACAGACAACAAACTCCCATATGATAAAGTAAAGTAACAAGCCATATATGACAGCGCATTAGTACAGCACGTGAAAATAGGTGAACCGCTTTGATTCAATCAAGGATGCCTACCTTTTTGCTCGTAGATTAATGTTTAAAGTTTTATGTGACAAAAATTCAACCACCAACAGGCAGAATTCAATGGATAAACCCCTATGGAAGGAGCTCTCTATAAATTATTTGAAAGCATTGGAGGAGTTAATGGAAATATGGGAGGAGGGAAACACTGCAAAGGACTCCCCCTGTCACTGGACCGTTCCGGTGCCTGCCCTGTAGAGATGTCCCGAACTGTTCGCCGGCGAACAGTTCCCGGCGAACTTTGCATGTTCGCGTTCGCCTCGGCGGGCGAACATATGCGATGTTCGGGTCCGCCTCCTATACATCACCATTGAGCAAACTTTGACCCTGTACCTCACAGTCAGCAGACACATTCCAGCCAATCAGCATACCCTCCCTCCCAGACCCTCCCACCTCCTATAAAAAAGCTAGGGCAGCATCCATCTTAGATTCATTCTGAAGCTGCAGAGTTAGTTAGAGCAGGGAGAGGGCTGCTGCTGCTGCTGAATTGATAGGGAAATCATTAGCTAGGCCAGTGTTCTGTGTCCACTCCTGCTGTAAGGACAGCATCCTGACAGCACCCCAAAAAGCCCTTTTTAGGGCTGGTATTTCAGTCTGCTTTTATTTATTTTTTTTCTATATATTTATCAGGCATTTTTGGAGGCAGGCATGACTTTTTTGGGATGAGTTTTTGGGGGGGGTCTAAAAAGTGTACCTGTGAAGTTTCAGCTCTGTAGCATGCCCAGAACCAGAAAAAAAAGATCATATAGGTGTAAAAGGAGGGTACCACCATCCCTGCTCTACTGAAAAATTATCTTTTTTTCTGGTTCTGGACATGCTACAGAGCTGAAACTTCACAGGTACACTTTTTAGACCCCCCAGACACTAAATCACACAAAAAAAGTTCTTAAAAATTGTCATTTTTGATAGAGAGCCAATTATTGGAAAAATTAAAAAAAGAAATTCTTTGGATTTATTGTCTGGGGGGTCGAAAAAGTGTACCTGTGAAGTTTCAGCTCTGTAGCATGTCCAGAACCAGAAAAAAAATTAGAATTAGGGTTAGGGCTAGGGTTAGGGTTAGGGTTAGGGCTAGGGTTAGGGTCAGGGCTAAGGTTAGGGTTATTTTTAGTGCTTAGGGTTAGAGGGTTAGAGGGGTAGGGGTAGGGTTACTAACTCTAACCCTAAATATCTCACCGTAACCCTAACCCTATCCCCTAACACTAAACCTAACCCTAACCCTCTAACCATAACCCTAACCCTCTAACCTTAACCCTCTAAGCCTAGCCATAAAAATAACCCTAACCCTAACCCTCTAACCTTAAACTTAACCCCCTAACCCTAGCCCTAACCCTAACCCTAGCCCTAACCCTAATTCGTAATTTGTTTCTGGTTCCGGACATGCTACAGAGCTGAAACTTCACAGGTACACTTTTAGACCCCCCAGACACTAAATCCAAAGAAATGTTTTATTTTTTTTTTTTATTTTTATTTTTTTTTAATTTTTCCAATAATTGGCTCTCTATCAAAAATGACAATTTTTAAGAACTTTTTTTTTGTGTGATTTGGTGTCTGGGGGGTCTAAAATGTACCTGTGAAGTTTCAGCTCTGTAGCATGTCCAGAACCAGAAAAAAAATTAGAATTAGGGTTAGGGCTAGGGTTAGGGTTAGGGCTAGGGTTAGGGTTATTTTTAGTGCTTAGGGTTAGAGCGTTAGGGTTAGAGGCGTAGGGGTAGGGTTACTAACTCTAACCCTAAGTATCTCACCATAACCCTAACCCTATCCCCTAACACTAAACCTAACCCTAACCCTTAAAGCCCAGTTCCTGTCCCATTTTGGTCGGTTCTGGTCTGTTTGCGGATGTTTGCGGTGCGTTAAACGGGGAGTTTGGTCTGTCAGAGTTTGGTCTGTCACTGTGAAGCGGGCGTAACCCTTACACTACCTGATCGATACAACATCATACTGATCGTATACACACACTGGATGTTTTAAAGCACGTTATTCCAAACAATTTAGGAATGTTAGGTGATTTATGCCCTTTATGGATTAAAACCCGACTCTGCGTCAACTACGTAATTTTCCATGGGAGTTTTGCCATGGATCCCCCTCCGGCATGCCACAGTCCAGGCGTTAGTCCCCTTGAAACAACTTTTCCATCACTATTGTGGCCAGAAAGAGTCCCTGTGGGTTTTAAAATTCGCCTGCCTATTGAAGTCTATGGCGGTTCGCAATGTTCGCTGGTTGGCAAACATTTGCGGAAGTTCGCGTTCGCCGTTTGCGAACATTAAATTTTATGTTCGCGACATCACTACTGCCCTGATGGCTTGGACAAGGTGTGCCCCTTCCTATGCAAACTAGTACCTGGGGGAGTGGGAGTGAAGCCTCATCTTTGATAAGGCTCTACATGAATATTTGGATAAGGTATTCATTTGGAAAAGCAAGCTACTCACTAGGGGGGGAACCTCTGGGTGAGTCTAGGATGGAAAAGGACTTGGGGGTACTGGTAGACAACAGCCTTGGCAGTGGCATGCAATGCCAAGCCGCTGCAAGCAAAGCCAACAGAATACTGGGATGTATAAAAAAAGGGGATTCACTCCAGAAATAAAGAGATTATTCTCCCACTCTACAAGACTCTGGTCCGGCCACATTTGGAGTATGCTGTCCAATTCTGGGCACCGGTCCTTAGGAAGGATGTGCTGGGACTGGAAAGAGTCCAGAGAAGGACAACAAAAATAATTAGGGGAATGGAGGACATCAGCTATGAGGAAAGACTACAAGCACTGAACCTATTCTCTCTGGAGAAGAGACGATTGAGGGGGGATATGATAGCAATGTACAAATACTGTACTAGCGACCCTAGCATAAGGAACAAACTATTCAGAGAGAGGAGATACAATAAGACACGTGGCCACTCACTAAAACTAGAGGAAAGGCGGTTTAACCTTAAAATGCGCAAGGGGTTCTTCACTGTAAGAGCGGTAGGGATGTGGAATTCTCTTCCACAAGCAGTTGTATCAGCAGGAAGCATTGATAGTTTCAAAAAAACTATTAGATGGGCACCTTAGAGACCACAACATACAGGGGTATACAATGTACGGTTAAAAGCAAACACACACACATCATAGGTTGAACTGGATGGACTGATGTCTTTTTTCAACCTCACTAACTATGTAACTATGTAACTATGTTCATAGATGGTATTCTATTGATTTGGACTGGTACCAGAAATGAATTGAATCTCTTTTTGAATGTACTTGAACATAATAAGTTTAATCTCAAGTTCACCATGAAATGTCATCAACAATCTATTGAGTTTCTGTATGTCCAGATTTTTGTAAATGAGGATAATGAGGATAATAGTCTCGGCTCCACCTAATTTATAAAGCCATCTTCCGGAAATATCATATTGCATGCGGATAGTTCACACCCCATCCCATTAATTACCAGCATTCAATACAGCCAATATCTACAAATTTAAAGAAGCTGTACTAAACATGAAGATTTTGAAAAAGAAGCAAAGGCCCTTCAGGATCGCCTCCTAAATCGGGGCTATAGTAGACCATGTCTCAAAAAGGCTTGTGGCCGTGTTAAAACTCAGGATAGGGACAGACTCATTCACACATCTAAAAAACATCAATCCACCATCTCAGCCATTAGGTTAATTACCTGCTATTCAGGACAACACAAAAAAGTTAGACATATAATGGAGAGATACAGTATTGGAATCTGCTTACGGCGGATGAGGTAGTCTCTAAACACATTAATCCCTATCCAGAAATTACTTTACGGAGCTCCCAATTATTAAAAGATGAGTTAGTACATAGTCATCATGTAGGGAAGGCACTGTGAAAAACGACTAAATTGGGCACTGCTACCAAATGGCATGATCTGGAAATCACGCTTCTTTGGCAATTGTCAAACAATTGGCATTGTGTATATAATGCAATGCAACTGTGGGACCTATTATATAGGCAAAACCAAGAGACCCTTTTTTCATCGCATTGGGACCATGTTTCCCTAATTTCCAAAAAGAAAACGGAGACTCCCATTAGTAGACATATAGTATTGTACCATGGATTTGATCTGTTAAATGTCCATTTCTTTGCATTAGATCATGTCTCTCCTCATGAAAGGTGAGGTGATGTTGACAAAAAACTTTTACAGAGTGAGGCGAGATGGATCTATAAATTGTCTCCCACTAAATACCGAGGTTTGAATGAGGCTATGAGCTTCAAGTCTTACTTATAGTGGTGACCCCCCCGAAACATGTTTGTGTATTTTATTTAAATTGACATCCTCCGATGCCCCCTTTGTTTTCCATGCCATGCTTATGAGAATGCATTTATTATGTAGCTGTATATTCGTTCTCAACGATTGTCTGATAGTGCACTTGAAGGGCCTGTATTGGAGACAATAATAAAATATATTATGACCACTTCATATTGATTGTCAGAAGGCTTTGACCATTGACAATCTGGTATATTATGTTCTTATTATTGAACTGTAATCTTTGGTGCCACCACCTGTCAGGTGGAACACTGATTGTACGGACACATGGGGTGTTTCCTCTCGCAGGATGATTGTGGCCCCAAGTGGTCCATTCTAATCTCTGTTAGAGGTGGGCACCATTGCTCATCGTTCCATGATTTCTGGTCTCCCTATGTTCCATGGCTGTGGTCGGGTTACAGACGTATTTGGCAGTTCATGTCTGCCTTAGTTTGTTTACCTTTGCCTGGGTTGTTCCAGTTCTGACCTGTCCCATTTGGTGAGTGACCATCCTCTATGGGGTGAATGTTCAAATATGGAGGTCTAGCGGCACACGTTTGTGTCGTCATCGCCCATTGGCGTTCGCATATGCACGAAGGCGAACACATGTCCACGATCTGCCAGTGACGTCAGATGCCGGCTGATTAGGGGGAGCATATAAAGGCATGAATGTTGGCAAACGCCACATCACCTGTCTGGAATCATAGGGTGCTGTTATGGTTCCATGCTTGTTGTTTTGGTGAGTAGTAGATGATTTGGATATGTATTGTTTTTGAACAAACGTGTTTTGTGTGAACATCTCACAAAGTGCATCCCTTTTGAACTTTGTTTACCTTAGATGGGACATCCCTGATCATCTGGGAGTGCTTTAGTGACTATCTTGTTTTCATCTATTCTCGTAACAACTTGTTCAACTTTGAATAAACACCTTTGGGTTTCCTACTAGATTCTCTTTATTTGGGGAGGATTATCTGACAACAGTTATAGGTATTTAAAGCCCTTTTGTGATACATGTGGATAGGTGGTGTTTTCATTGATGAGATTGAATTCAATTGAATTTGGCTCATCTGTGCATACAAACTCTTCTTATACACCTGTATATATATATATATATATAAAACCTTTTTTCAGCTACCCTGATCGGGTGTGCTCTCCCTACGATCTATTGTCACTGCAGGTGCTGGCTCTCGCCTTTATATCAACTCTGGGATTCCTACTAGTGTTCAACTGATCATGATATATGCATATGGTGAATTTGGTGATGAGTGTTTTTGTATCATATGCCCTTATGTGTAGCATTCAGACCATCATTGAGAATAATGAAGACTGTTTATGTAAGAATTTAGTATTTTTTGATAAGTTTCTTGGAAAATACTGGTATTTCTGGGTAGCATGCACATATATGCAAATGTATATTAGCAATAAATGAGAACTGTTACTATTCGTTTGTTCTATTGTGTTGATTTCATCTGTTTCCTTATAGTTACACATGCTTTACATGAAGAAGCACGAAAGGGAAACATGTCGAGCAACAAGCATTGCAACTGACACAGTTTGTCTATGTATAAGCATATGTGTATTGCATGAAACCACTTTTAAATGCTTTAGTGGGGAGCAATTATTTTTTAAATTTTGATTTAAATAAAAATTGTTTTTACCAATCTTTATGTGTTGGCACCATTAAAATCCCTTTATCTATACTTATTTAAAAATGTGACTATACAAGAGTCCTGTTGCTTCCTGGTGTTGAATCTTACCACTTGGCCATCACTGCACTGTGTATAACCCTTATGTTTGGAATCTCCCTTCAGCAGAAACAGTGAGTGACCCCCACCAACCTGCAGTCAGTTCTGGGACCCTTCGGACCCGATGAAACTTTCTCAGTCAATGACATTCAAATGTTGCTGTCCCTGCCTCTGAAGTTCACAATGATCTCCCTGAAGTAAACCCATGTTGTTTTTCATCTTGCAATCCATGGGATTTAAGATGTTCCACAATCCTATCCTTTAATGGAAACCCTATTAAAGGATAGGATTGTGGAACATCTTAAATCCCATGGATTGCAAGATGAAAAACAACATGGGTTTACTTCAGGGAGATCATGTCAAACAAATCTTATAGATTTTTTTGACTGGGTGACTAAAATAATAGACGGTGGAGGTGCAGTAGACATTGCATATCTAGATTTTAGTAAGGCTTTTGACACTGTCCCACATAGAAGACTTATCAATAAACTGCAGTCATTGAGCATGGACTCCCATATTGTTGAGTGGATTAGGCAGTGGCTGAGTGACAGACAACAGAGGGTTGTAGTCAATGGAGAACATTCAGAACAAGGTCATGTTACCAGTGGGGTACCTCAGGGATCTGTACTGGGACCAATTTTGTTTAATATCTTCATAAGTGATATTGCAAAAGGCCTCGATGGTAAGGTTTGTCTTTTTGCTGATGACACAAAGATATGTAACAGGGTTGATGTTCCTGGAGGGAAACGCCAAATGGAAAAGGATTTAGGAAAACTAGAAGAATGGTCAGAACTCTGGCAACTGAAATTTAATGTGGATAAGTGCAAGATAATGCACCTGGGGCGTAAAAACCCAAGGGCAGAATATAGAATATTTGACACAGTCCTGACCTCAGTATCTGAGGAAAGGGATTTAGGAGTAATTATTTCAGAAGACTTAAAGGTGGGAAGACAATGTAATAGAGCAGCACGAAATGCCAGCAGAATGCTTGGATGTATAGGGAGAGGTATAAGCAGTAGAAAGAGAGAAGTGCTTATGCCGCTGTACAGAACACTGGTGAGACCTCACTTGGAGTATTGTGCGCAGTACTGGAGGCCATATCTCCAGAAGGATATAGATACTCTAGAGAGAGTTCAAAGAAGAGCTACTAAACTAGTACATGGATTGCAGGAAAAAACTTACCAGGAAAGGATAAAGGACCTTAACATGTATAGCTTGGAAGAAAGAAGAGACAGAGGGGATATGATAGAAACATTTAAATACATAAAGGGAATCAACTCGGTAAAGGAGGAGAGCATATTTAAAAGAAGAAAAACTACCACAAGAGGACACAGTTTTAAATTAGAGGGGCAAAGGTTTAAAAGTAATATGAGGAAGTATTACTTTACTGAGAGAGTAGTGGATGCATGGAATAACCTTCCTGCAGAAGTGGTAGCTGCAAATACAGTGAAGGAGTTTAAGCATGCATGGGATAGGCATAAGGCTATCCTTCATACAAGATAGGGCCAGGGACTATTCATAGGATTCAGATATATTGGGCAGACTAGTTGGGCCAAATGGTTCTTATCTGCCGACACATTCTATGTTTCTATGTTTCTATGATTGAAGAGGTGCATTGAGCGGTCATTATTCTACTCCCTGCAGCCAAGAATGCCATGAGTTCTATATTATAATTGTTCGACTGGATTTATATAGCTCTAACAGTTTGCACAACGCTTTACAACATGAGGGCAGACATTATAGTTACAATACAATTCAATAGAGGAGGAATCAGAGGACCCTGCTCATTAGAGCTTACAATCTAATATAATATTGGTAGCTGTATCCCACAAATGGATTATCATGATTGTTGTGCTGCAGACTGGCAATTTACTGTTATGACCCAAGCCAACTGACTTGGCCAAATTTTATCCACCAGGGACCACCCTTCCAATAGAAGTTGCTTATGGAGTTTGACATTTTTTTCTTTTTCTTTCAGCATTTGTATTACCATTCTTCCTTTACAAATGTCATGTATCCTGTTTTATAGCATAGTTCACGGTTTAATAGGCTTGTCATTTCCTTTTCACTGTTATATGACAACTCAGGACACCAAAGGTCCAGTGCTTTTACCTTTCAGGGCATTGCTTTTGACCTAGAAAATGCTATCTATCTTGGGGACTCCCCTTGCCAATCAAACCCCCCCAATTAACAAAAATTTTAAACCTAACTCTCACCTTAAACCTTACCTTAGTCCTCTCTTAGGACTCCTCACTGCAGGTACTCACCTGGCATTAAGCAGCTTTCAGTCCAGGGCATCTGTTGGAGCAGACAAGAATGCTCTGAAAGGTCCCTGTTATCTTAACTGTAACTAAATCTGAGCAAAACTACTGGTCTGCCACAATTAAATTCATTCCAAGTGTTACTAAACCAGGACAATTCATTCACTATATCTGGTAATCCACAGTACAAAGAACACGGAAATGCAATTATTTTAGTAAATATAAACTGCTAAATATCTTTTCTCATTAGCAGTATATACACGTGCATCTCATAAAATTAGAATATCATCAAAAAGTTAATTTATTTCAGTAATTCAATTCAAAAATTAAAACTCATATATTTTATATAGATGCGTTACACACAGAGTGATATATTTCAAGCATTTCTTTATTTCTTTAAATTTTGATGATTATGGCTTACAGCTAGTGAAAACCCCAAATTCAGTATCTCAGAAAATTAGAATGTTACATAAGACCAATAAAAAAAAAAAAAAGCATTTTTAATATAGAAATGTTGGCTTACTGAAAAGTATTTCCATGTACAGTATAGTATGCACATAATACTTGGTCATACTTTTTTCTTTTTTGATTAAAAAAAGCTGGTCAGCAGAGGGAAGCATGAAGTGCTCTAGAATTATTGGCCCCTTTTGAAGCAGTGATAACAATCCTGCTTGCTGCATTTTGGATGCATATTTGGTCAGCACCTCCCAAATGAAATGCACTGAAAATGCAACAAGATTGCATCAAAAATGCACCCGTGTTGTGTTTTAGATGCATTGTTCACATAACCTATGAAAAACACACCATATGCACTGTAAAATCGCAGCATTTCAGCATCCTTTATCGCCATTTTTTTTTATTTTGGCACAAAGCTTAAAACTCGGTTTTCAGGTAATAATTTTCTGCGGCCGAAATGTCCTTGCATCACTAGTGTTTGGATAAAGCTTGTGGGAGGAGTTTTTACTCTACTCTGACTGTCATATGAGGCTGCAGGACCCCTGACCCTCTGTCTGGACAGTGCTGATTGGCCCTGTGCTGATCACATGCACCCTCCCAAGAAAAAAAAACTCTAGCAATACACACCAAACTGAGCATGTGTGGAGTGACTCCAAAAGCTCTGTCTTATCGGGAGATGGTTAGAGGACAGAGGAAGAAGAGGAGGATCAGAAAAGACAGGATCAAACAGCCTTTTTACACAATGCAGAGGATTAACCCCTTATGTTCCACAGTGAGTATAACAATCATGCTTTACTGCATATACAGAATAATTTTACTGCTGTGGGTTTAGTAACACTAAAAGAGAGGAGAGGAAGAGGAAAGCCGGTCGGATAATCACAGAGCATGGATCGCCTCGCTGTAACAGGATTCATTTGAATTGTCGTGCGCTCGCCGTCACACACAGCACCACCTCCTGGCCCAGCTCCCTTGATAGACAGAACACTGGTCCAATGCTGGGATGTGTGACGTCTATCATAGGAGCTGATCCAAGAGGCGGGACTGTGTGTGACAGTGAGCGCCCGGGCGATCCCCGCTCTGTGATTATCCAGCCAACTTTCCTCTTCCTCTCCTCTCTCTTCCTTTGCACTGGTCAGGCTGCATTGATGGGCACAGGTGAGGCTGCATTGACAGGCACAGGTGAGGTTGCATTGATGGGCTCAAGTGAGGCTGTATTGAGGGGCACACGTTAGACTGCATTAATGGGCACAGGTGAGGCAGCATTGATGGGCACTGATCAGGCTGCATTGATGAGCACAGGTGAGGTTGCATTGATGGACACTGGTGAGGCTGCATTCATGAGCACTGGTGAGGCAGCATTGATGGGCACACGTAAGGTTGCATTTATGGGCACTGGGGAGGCTGCATTGAAGGGCACTGGTGAGGCTGCATTGATGGGCACTGGTGAGGCTGCATTAATGGGCACTAATCAGGCTACAGTGATGAAGCTACACTGATGGGCACTGGTGAGGCAGCACTGATGGGCACTGGTGAAGTTTCACTGATGGGCACTGGTGAGACGGCACTGATGAGGCGGGACTGATAAGCTTCACTGGTGATGCTGCACTGATGGGCACTGATAGGCTGCATTGATGGGCACTGATAAAGTTTTTTTTAATATTTATTTTTGTAACTTCTGTATTCAGGAAAAAACATTTAGCAATGTCATTTTATCATATAATTTATGAAGGCTTATCTAAGGGTGGATTTGGGGACAGGGCAGGGTAGGGGTTGGGTGGGGCAACTGGTGGCGAGTAACTCTTAAGACCTGGCTAGTAGCTCAGGACTTGAAATTTTAAACCCTGCTACTTAAGACTGTACTTAACACTGTAATCTCCCATCATTTCTTGAGCAGTGTGTTTAAAATTCCCCAGGGAGCATATGATATTATTTTAACTCATAACATATTATTTATATGTAAATGTCAGTTATGAACCTTATCTATAAAATATAGCGATTGACGAAAAATTGTTTTTAGGGTCCCACCTATTGTACAAGCACAATACCATATACACTCTGATTCTTGTAGCCGTGACTGTCAGAATACATAGTTGGCACTGCAGATTTAACTATCCACGGCCACGCTATTTATTGTGACCTCAGAAGACACATATACAGTACTTACCTTCCTTTCGTGAACTCACCATTCCATCCTTTTGCGCACTCACCATTCCATTCTCAGCGAGAATAAAAGCAAAGTTGTGTACAGTACGTAGAGCTCACCCTCAAAGGAGCTGCTGAGAATATGCCCAGGTTCTCCTAAATAGAACAAAGGCTGCCGGTCACACAAGCTTAGTCCCATCCACACTGACATTTAAGGCTCAGTCTGGGGGATCTCTTTTTTTGGGTTTATTGTTTAAGAAATTCAAGAAAAGGGGGGTTTAGGGTCACTGTATACTCCAACGCTTAGTAACTACAGTAGAAGGACAAACGCCTCTCTAATGTTCCAAAACAGCTTTTGGAGGTAACAGGGAATGGCCAGTATATATAGGACCCTACAGCAGTGGTCCACAAAGCCACTGCCAGTAGTTAGTTGCCTATCACTCCCAGCAAGTCTTAAATCACAGTGTTCAATGAGATGTCTGCCACCCAGCATCCGCTGGTAGATCCTTAGTGAGGAAGATAACAAGCACCTTCTCCAGTCCCAAGACTTCAGTGCAGTGCCCTCCAGCAAATGTAATCTCCAGGCAATCTTCCCCAGGCCCTCAGCCCAGGAGCTGCTGGGGACCTAGACTGTAGGTTCTTGTCTATAGTAGAGTTTGTTCCAGGGGAAGCAGCCCAAAGAGACCCTGGAACCCTCCCTTGAGGGAAAAAAAACACTCTGTTCAGGCCTTCTGCACATTTATCACCTCTTCAGCCATGTTCTGGATGCCTCCTTCTGGAAACTGGCTGGGGCGTGTTAAATATTCAACTGTTAATTTGAATCTCCTGGCCCTATGCTATGGAAACTTCTTTCAGAGGCAGGTGGAAGCAACCAAAGTCTAAGTTCAGGAAACCCTGAACAGACTAACACAATCAATCACTAATTCATGCACCAATAATGGAGGCAAAAACAAAATGTACCTTTAGTTTACCAACTTAATTGGAGAAGGGCATAACATGTATAAGCAACAAGTCTCTGGAGTCATAATTCACATAGGGATGATCCAGCCTTGCCAAATGATCCTCCATAGGGGGTGGGTTGTTTTAAAACAAACCTTGGGATTTGAAGTTAAAGCGGAGTCCCCCCCCATGAAAGAAGGAAAAGTCAGCAGCTACAAATACTGTAGCTGCTGATTTTTAATATTAGGACACTTACCTGTCCAGGGATCTCGTTATATCACCACCCCAGCCAATTTCTGGATTGGCTCTCGAGTGCTACCGCCGCCATTCATGGTAAAGGAAACCAGCAGTGAAGCCTTACCGCTGCACAGCCAGTTTCCTACTGCGCATGCGCGAAGCGGGCTGCACTTTAAAACTGGCCCGGTGGCGGTGAAGGGGGGCCAAATTTCCAAGGGACTTCGTTGCAGCAGAGTCTCACAGGAGTAGGGACGGGAACCTGTCAAAAACAGGTACCAGTTCCCCCCTCCTGAAAGGTGCCAAATGTGGCACTGGAGGGGAGGGGGGGGGGCAGATAACAGGAGCTTCCCCTTTCGGGTGGAACTCGGCTTTAAAAAATGAATACACTAATAAAGTAAAAATCTTTTTATCTTGATTGCTCATGCAGATACTGCTGGCCAGTAACTCTTCATATCCAGCAATTAGCTTCCCTACATAGATTCAGACAGGAAAGCTCTATTTTTAGAGGTTCTTATTCTAACTGAAACCCTGATGAATGAGGAGTGTTTTCTGACCTCAGAAGCATGCTGGATGTTTTTTAGTCTAAACTAGTAAACAAATGTGGACTCTTTTATCCTTTGGTCTGGTGCTCCTTCCATTTGTGCATGTTTTTTAAATACTAATATAGACAGTCTTTTAAGTGGCTTTTTAGGTCCCAACTGTATTGAGCTCCACTACAGAGCACATTGCAAAGACTCTAAATAGATTATCCTCCTATTTAGATACCTTGCACGCTGCTCAACATGCACACAGAGGGACTTCTATTCATATAATTCAATAAACACTATAAGCCAGTGGTCCCCAACCCTGGCCTACAGGGCCCACTAACAGGCCAGGTTTGCAAGATAACTGAAATACATCCCAGGTGATATCATTTGCTGCTCAGTGATTGCAGTACTCTAGTCTGCATCTCCCCAAGGTAATACTTAAAATCTGGCCTGTTAGTGGGCCCTGAGGACCGGAGTTGAGGACCAATGCTATAAGCACTTGAGGAGAACATTCTGACTTGGCTGAGCCAACAACCCTGTACATGACCTTGGTGTGCTCTTGCCAACCACAGCTCTTATGCCTAGTACACACGGGCAGAATGTTGGGGTGACATTGGCCAGTTTAATAGAAACCAGCCGACATTCCTCCCGTGTGTACTACAGCCAGATCCCTCTTCTCGGCTCCCTCACCGGTGCTTCTGGCCCCTCCCTCCTGCTGAGAGCCCCCACAGCAAGCAGCCTGCTATAGGGGTACCCGAGCCGAGCAACTGCTCTATGTGTCTATTCAGACATGGAGCCTCGGCCCACTCTTTCCTCATTGGCTCACTGACTTTGATTGACAATAGTGGGAGCCAAAGGTGCCCGCAGCTGTCTCAGCCAATGAAGGAGAGTCCTTGACAGCCAAGGCTCTCGTGAAACATCACTGGACCAAGATGGGGCTCAGGTAAGTATAGGGGGGCTGAAGGGGGCTGCTACACACAGAAGGTTTTTTTATCTTAAAGCAGTTGTAATCCGCTGAAGAAAAAAAAAAAACCCTGTAAGACAACAGCATAAAATACTTACTTTAGAATGAAGCCCTTCCAGCAGCACCCGCACATCGCTGAGATCGCTGACATCTTGTTTCTTCCAGGTTCACGAACTCAAGTGCTGTGAGTGGCCGGAGTCATGATGACGTCACTTCCACATGCCGTTTACGGCACGAGCTCTGAGCCTCCGGCACAGTAAGCCAGGCCTTTAAAGCGCATGCGCGGATGATGTCATCGGCTGCATGCACTCTGAATATCTCCTATACTCAGCAAGCTTTGGAGATATTCACAGTACTTATAGGTATGCCTTAATATAGGCTTACCTGTAGGTACAAGTGGTGTAACAGAGTTTACAACCACTTTAATGCATAGAGATAAAAAAAAAACATTCTGCCTTTAGAACCACTTTACTTTTTGATTTCAAAGGTTTACAAACACTTTATTGATTCTGGCAATGACCCAGCAATTGGCTAAAAATTCCACTTTATTGGAGGGTCATATAAGGGGTCATATGAAAGTGCTCATGCTGTATATTGTGATGAGGTCATACAAATTCATTAAAGTGTATGTGCCAAAAAACAAAATACCTGTAGGAAAAGCCTCAGATGAAAGCTGCTACTTTTATTCTTAGGCTGCTCTGTTAATCATGGCCATCATACCCTCTTCATGAAGCTGATCAAACCTAGCTAGGTTCCACAGAACTAGTATGTTCTGTGGCAGGTTCTCTTGCTCTTGGTAAATAATCCTGTTTTTATGCGTCCTGTGCCTTCTCTCTTCCATATTTTATGTCAGTCAGCTCGTTTTGCCTTGTACGGCCATGTATCTGTATTTATCCTCTTTCTTCCTCAGCCTGCTACATGAGAGATAAGGCCTTGTAATTACTCCCATTTGTCTCTCTTTTACCTCACTCGGTTGATAGAGGGGACATTTCAATGAGCAAAATATTTAACATCTCTATCACCGGGTGGGCATAGATAAGCTACAAATGTGTCATTACATGGCTGTTCAGAAATAAGGGCTTTTATTACTTACAAAACATATACTGAAATCAGGAGGTAAATGGCAGTAAGACTCTTGACACATAAGCATTAGAAGGAGGCACCCGGATGCATATTCCTAATAGAGCAAATTCCCCAAAGCCAGAGACCAGAACAATATATTAAGCATGGTACACCATACTAGGATAGTCAGGGGCTGTCTGTAATTGCTGATAGTGTTGTCTTGTTTCTCATGGTCTTCCAGGGGGACCAGAGAACCCTAAAACCAGGGTTGGAGTGAGTTAGTATAGGGACCCTTCCATTAAAGGAATTGTAAAGTCAGAAGGTTTTTTAACTTAATGCATTCTATGCTTTAAGATATAAAGCCTTCTCTGTGTATCAGCCTCCCCAGCACCCCCTAATACTTCGAAAACCAATATGTAACCGCGCTCATGTAACGTAAAAATATTAGCTGTGGCTTCCAGTGTGATAGCACCGAAATCCAAATAAACAAAAACAAGCTGCGCTGAGTGATAAAAAAAAATAAGCTTAGATCAAATAAATATGTGCATAAATAAATACATAAATAAATAAAGTGATAACCATAAATATAATATAATATAATATAATATAATATAATATAATATAATATAATAAAGCTGAATCAATAAATAAGTGCATAAATATAATGGATAAAAATCAGTGAAGTCCAATAAGTCCCAAATCCGTGAAGAAAAAAGGATGCTGAAGTAAATATCACCACACTGTGCTCAGGGCCGGCCTTAGGTGTTTAGGCGCCCTGTGTGAGCTAATCCTGTGGCGCCCCCCAGCGCACTTTTTTTGCACCATTTTTGCACTTTATTTGACTTTTCTTTTTTATGATCACTTATAACTTAGCCCCCCCTACATTAGATGCCCCCCTTACATCAGAGACCCTCAAAGAGCTCCCCTTACATCAGAGACCCCCTTACATTAGAGACCCCCACAGAGCCCGCCCTTACATCAGAGACCCCCCCCACAGAGTCCGCCCTTACATCAGAGACCCCCCCACAGAGCTCCCCTTACATCAGAGACCCCCCCACAGAGCCCTCCTTACATCAGAGACCCCCCCCACAGAGCCCCCCTTACATTAGACACCCCCCCACAGAGAGCCCCCCCCTTACATCAGAGACCCCCACACACAGATCCCCCCCTTACATCAGAGACCCCCCCACACAGAGCCCCCTTATATCAGAGACCTCTCACAGAGGCACCCCTTACATCAGTGACCCTCACAGAGCTCCCCCTTACATAAGAGACCCTCACAGAGCCCCCCTTACACCAGAGACCCCCTTAAATTATAGATCCCCCCACACAGAGCCCTGCTTACATCAGAGACCCCCAAACACAGAGCCCTGCTTACATCAGAGACCCCCCCACACAGAGCCCCCCCTTACATCAGAGACCCCCCACACAGAGCCTCCCCTTACATCAGAGACCCCCTCACAGAGCCCCCCTTACATCAGAGACCCCCAAAGAGCCCCCCTTACATCAGAGACCCCCCCACAGAGCCCCTCTTACATCAGAGACCCCCCCACACAGAGCCCCCTTACATCAGAGACCCCCCACACAGAGCCCCCCTTACATCAGAGACCCCCCTTACATCAGAGATCCCCCCACAGAAACCCCCACATAGAGCCCCTTACATCAGAGACCCCCCCACAGAGCCCCTCTTACATCAGAAACCCCCCACACAGAGCCCCCCTTACATCAGAGATCCCCCCCCCACATCAGAGACCCCTTGCAGAGGCCCCCCTTACATCAGTGACCCTCACAGAGCCCCCTTACATCAAAGACCCTCATAGAGCCCACCCTTACATCAGAGACCCTCACAGAGGCCCCCCTTACATCAGAGACCCTCACAGAGCCCCCCCTTACACCAGAGACCCCATTTGATTAGAGACCCCCACAGAGCCCCCCTTACATCACAGACCCCCACAGAGCCCCCCTTACATCAGAGACCCCCACACAGAGCCCCGCTTACATCAGAGAGCCCCCTTACATCAGAGACCCCCAAAGAGCCCCCCCTTACATCAGAGACCCCCCCACAGAGCCCCCTTACATCAGAGCCCCCCTCACACAGAGCCCCCCTTACATCAGAGACCCCCCACACAGAGCCCCCTCTTACATCAGAGACCCCCCACACACGGCCCCCCTTAAATAAGAGACCCCCACACACAGAGCCCCCCTTACAACAGAGACCCCCCCACACACAGAGCCCCCCCTACATCAGAGACCCCCCACACACAGAGCCCCCCCTACATCAGAGACCCCCTACATCAGAGACCCCCCTACATCAGAGACCCCACACATCAGAGACCCCCCCACACAGAGACCCCCTTACATCAGAGACCCCCCCCATACAGAGACCCCCTTACATCAGAGACCCCCCACATATCGCCCCCCCTTACATCAGAGAGTTTACTTACCTCAGTAGGGAAGCACACACTGTCTGCAGCTTTTCTTTTTTTCTTTAAACTTCCCGACCCCACACATCCCCAGGGAGTGTGGGTAGGGCAGGAGGAGGAGGAGCTGACCATCTCTCCTCTGGCGTCCCTGCATAGAGGAGGGATATGTCAGCGTGGATCTGAGGCTCAGCCCTGCAGCTAGGAGACCAAGGCACAGCCGCACAGCGGGAAGTAAGCGGCGGCCGTGGCCTGTGTTAACCCTGTCCAGGCCGCGGTCGCCGCTTACCTCCCGCTGTGCGGCCTGATCATCTGCAAGCTGTGATAGGCACACAGCGCCCCTGTTGCCCATGGCGCCCTGTGTGGCCGCACAGCTCGCACACCCCAAAGGCCGGCCCTGACTGTGCTGTATCCACCACCTATGAGATATTCTCCTTACCAGAAGAATGGTAAAGTTGAGCCTGTATTCTCCAAATCAGATGAACAACAAAGGGACAGCCAGCAAAAGATCTCCTCTTGGGCCACAGACACAGATACTGGTTACAGGGACTGATATTTTCCAAATACAACTATGGGGACACCCAAGAGCCTGCCCTCAGTGACACACATATATCGCCACCATAACGAGAAAATAAAATAGCTCCATAGCGTAAAATTGTATGGCTTTATTGGATAATAAAAAAGGATTACACTCACATATAACTGCAGTGTAAAGTGCAGAAATTCAAAAGAGCCGCTGGCCGGTCGGCTCTTTCGCCCGTCCTTACTTCCTGGAACGTAGGGATGACGTCAGCACCTGACGTATGTTTCGTCTGAAATGAGGTTATCAAGGTACCCCCTAATACTTACCTGAGCCCCATCTCTATACGGCGATGTCCACGAGTCCCTCGGCCAATCCAGGACTCTCCCTCCTGATGGGCTGAGACACAGCTGTGGTGCCATTGGCTCCCACGGCTGTCAATCAAAGTCAGTTAGCCAATCAGGAGAGAGAGGGGATGGGGCTGAACGGCAGCTCCGTGTCTGAATGGGATCCCCCACCCTGCACAGCCAGGCACACTGCACACTGCACACTTGAGTCAAAGAACAGTATTCTGTTTCATGTTTTATTGAGGGGAATACATTTGGATAGAGATTAGGGTATTATGGGATGCCCACTTGACTTTCAGAAAAGAGCACTTCAGGTACAGAACTATATACAGTCCATATATACACTTTTCCTCTGCCTCCTGCACAATTGTTGATTGCAGTACTACAACTACCAGGACCAGCTGGCACACTGTTGGGTGATCTGACAAAAGACTATAAAATACATAGCAAATGCTCCTTTACAGGCAGGGACCACAGGCCCCTTGTTTGTGTAGCAACACCCTAGTGCCCAGCAGTCCTCATGTGGCTACTGATCCCTGCACCACCTCTTCAGGCACTGCCAGCCCACCTGGCTACAGCTGCCCCCTTCTCCAGCCCTCTTGGCTAAACATCCACAGTCCTCCCAGACTGTCTCTGCATTCACCTCAGACTGCTCTCCCCAGTCCACTCAGGCTGCCTCTCAGTCCTCTCCCAACTGGAACACTCACCAGTCCACCTGGCTGTCTTCCTCCCTGGAGATTAGCCCAGCAGTGTTCTCCTGCTGTCCTTCTCCTGCTCCCAGAGTCAGTACATCCCCTGTGTGTTGTGAAGAGGGTCCCTTCTGCACCCGAGCCCAGGCCCATGGTCACCCCCTAGACTAGGGGAGCTACCCTCAAGGGCCACCGACAGCCTAACACTCAATCTCCAGCTTCCAACCAAACTCCACTGCCCCAGCTGGGCTGACCCTGAGTATTTGTGGGAACCTGCTCCCTGCCAACCCATCTGTTGGGGATTGGTCAGTGCCCTCAGAATACTCCAGACAGCTTCTTCTCACCTCCACTCCCATTCTTCTGGAAGTTTCCAGCAAGTTCCAGAAGTAGGGGGGAGGTCTCAGAGATGCTGCCTGTGAGTCATCCAGCCCTCCCTGAGTCACTCACGCAACCCAGATAACAAACACAGGCTTGGCTGCTAGCCTGACAATTTACCTACACTACACAAAAATCCTTTTCTAGCACACTAGAAGGTGCTACACTTATCTGCTCCCACATTCGTAAAAGTTTGAAGAAATGCATCATTTTAAATCCCAAATTAACTTTCAGTTTAAAGCAGCCAAATACACTCCAGGTGCATCAAAACAAAAGGTGTGCAAAATCCTACTGTTCATTTTCTTCAAAAAACAGCCACACATGAGTAGCCTGCCCTTGCCAGCATGCAGCAGAGAAGGATGCTGGATCTCTGTGTGGAACCAATGGTCTCTAAACAAAGGTCATACATGTCCTCTGCTAAGTCAGAACTAGAGCTCCCTGAGCAGCAGGGAACATGACCTTTGCTATAGGTCTGAATCAGCATAGATTGAACAGGACTACTACGCCAACCCTGATGCAGCAAAAAGCAGGGGCGTAGCGAGATACAAAGTCATGTGCCACATCCTAAAAGTCTTAAAATAGAGGAACAGGGAAAAAAAAATAAAATGGACTTTCAAGGCACCATACGTAAAAGGAACAACACTTTATTGTTGATTAGCATAAAACCAGAAAAAGATTCGTCAACCATCCCCTGGGGGGCGGAGACACTAAATCAAAATACAGGTGGCACAGTGAAATAAACCCTGCCACTAAGACATATAGGGTAACAAGAATGGACAAAATTGCAATAAAAATCACAACTACATAAGTGAGGGCGCTATACGCTACAATCGGGGAGCACACGAGATCCAGGGTAACGCAGAGCGTCCTCGACAATAAAGGTACAACTTGCACAAAAGAACAGGTTCATGTAGCCAGAATCTCTACATGTTTCGCCTGATGTTCAAGCTTCTTCCGGAGCTGTTAGGATACACGTTCCCTATATAGGTGTCACTGGAGCCGACAATAGGGCGCCAAGGAGGTAGCCAGAGAGTACCATATAATGTTAGTAGTCACGAGGGACGACCTGCTGAGGCAACTCATGGGAGCACACACTGCTACAACCGATTAGAAAGTATTGATTGTCCGGGTAAAAAACAATTCAAATATGAACCGGTACATAACATAGCAAACCCGGACAATCAATACTTTCTAATTGGTTGTAGCAGTGCGTGCTCCCATGAGTTGCCTCAGCAGGTCGTCCCTCGTGACTACTAACATTATATGGTACTCTCTGGCTACCTCCTTGGCGCCCTATTGTCGGCTCCAGTGACACCTATATAGGGAACGTGTATCCTAACAGCTCCGGAAGAAGCTTGAACATCAGGCGAAACATGTAGAGATTCTGGCTACATGAACCTGTTCTTTTGTGCAAGTTGTACCTTTATTGTCGAGGACGCTCTGCGTTACCCTGGATCTCGGGTGCTCCCCGATTGTAGCGTATAGCGCCCTCACTTATGTAGTTGTGATTTTTATTGCAATTTTGTCCATTCTTGTTACCCTATATGTCTTAGTGGCAGGGTTTATTTCACCGTGCCACCTGTATTTTGATTTAGTGTCTCCGCCCCCCAGGGGATGGTTGACGAATCTTTTTCTGGTTTTATGCTAATCAACAATAAAGTGTTGTTCCTTTTATGTATGGTGCCTTGAAAGTCCATTTTTTTCCCCTGTTCCTCTATTTTATGAATCAGCATAGAGACCACTGCTTCCACATAGAGAGCAAGGGTCCTTCTCTACAGCCTGCTAACAGGGACAGGTATTTCTATTAATGCTGTGGCTGCTTTCTAAAAAGGTTATAAGACTTTGTTTTGATGCACCCAGATTGTATTTAGCTAACCATTTTCTCATTTGAAAATGTCATAGAAAGAAAGAATAAAAAAAAAAAAAATGTAGGGAGAAAGGGAGCAGTGAATCATTAAAATACTGGATACAAACATGTTGGTATTGGCAGCAGAAGCATGATATGGTGGAACTCTGAATGTATTAATTTGCTTTAGTTAAAAATAATCATAAGCATGTACTAGCCCAAGCATGCCCATTGATTTAACAGGGCAGAATTCCAAAGTGCCTTTGGCACAAATAACTTCTGTCTAATAAATGATGATACAGTGGTGATTATCTGTATGGATTATATAAAAATCTTCAGAGTGGAGAAATGTTAAGTATTTTATATACTGCACATCATAAATAATCTGGCATTCTGGAGTTAGTGGCGTGAAGCGCAGTACACACGGAGGACGCCTTTCCCAAAAATACACTGAGCGAATCCCATTGTGCCCCCAATACAATACACACTGCAGTACACTCAAGCATATCCATGCACCACAATCCACCCAGCATAGGCCACTATTCTGTTTCAAATGATACTTTATGCATTGACATACCTCCATAGATCCATTCTGCCTGGACAATATGGTCACATGCTGACTTGACACCATCCACAGACAACTTAACTCTTCAATAAGACATAAATTTGTTCCAACACAATTTTACTTCAGAACATTTGAATGCAGATGATGTTTTCCAGCTTTTTTACATTAAGCACACCCCATTATCTATTCCAATACCCTAAGCATACCACAGAATGCACTGCATATAACCATCACATTCTATAACCCAGTAAGAGCTATCGTCAGTGCAACAGCAGCTGAAATTTGTCATGCTCCGTGTATATATGCACATTTTGACCTGTTCCCTGAGCTCTTCTATGATGTGAAATATCACCCACTTCTCAGTGCTAGTCCTGTTCACACTAAACTCTGTCCATATGAGGGTGTGGGTTACTTTTCACTTCACTTCTAGAGAAAACATATATTCTAGTTAAATCAGGATTGGACTTATTTTATCTTATTTATTATAGATTTGTGGCTTTTTGGGATATAGATCCTAAACCTAGCTTTTCTATAATCCGTTACTGCGTTACTGCCTGCAGGCCCTCCTGTGGCTGTTATGCGCACCAATGGGCTCCAACTATAGCCGGCTGAAGACTCAGGAACAAAGTTTGACTTGTTACCATTGCCACATAGAGACCTTTGCTAGTTGCTTAGTTGAGAGGTACCACACAGGGGTACCATATAGGACTTAATCATACAATGGTACCCTAAGTAGTTGCAACATCTCTTTTTTCAACACATTTAATTTTGTGTTGTTCACTGTCTTTCATTGATGTTGCTGGTTCCTGTGTTACCACCTGTGTTAACGCCAGTCTAGTGGTACAGAACTCTAACCTAAGTAGCCCTGGCATAGTGATCTTCCTGTCTAGCAGCCTGTGTCTATGTGTGTGCTCACTGATGCTCAAGCCTCTGTTTACTCCAATCTATCCTAATACATTGAGCTCCTTTACCACTAAACAGTCTCCTGTCCATTTCCTGGTATTACCTCATTACCTCATTACCAAGTCAAAGGTATCCTTTCTTGTGACTCATTATTTGTTGTGTGTGATTTCCATTCTAATTAATGCATCAGAGGGGCTGGGAGAATTATCCAAGTCAAGGAGCAGAACAGAGAACCCAGGTTATTAGGCCGCTCCTTTGGTCTGGCGCTACAGTTCCTAGACCCCTGAAAACAATTGTGGTCATAGTATTTGGTTTCAGTTTTTTGTGATGTGATGACCACCTTGTTGCAAAGAGACAAAAGTTTCAAACAGATAGAAACCATTGAGGTGGTATTGAGGTCTTAGGTATATATAATTCCAGTAGTATAGCAATGTTTACCAGGCTCATGGTAGAGAGCCTAGTCCTCAACTTAATTATTTTTTCCTTCCCCGTACTGCATCAATAGCATATACTTTAGATTTTGTCATTTATGGAATGTTGTGCAAATATGAGCCATACCAGCTTACCACTGGCGTGTAGGTGGGGTCTCAATGAGGTACTTGCTTGGGAGGGAATGCATACACACACAGCAAAGTGGAACTTTATAGTTGTTGTTAATCAAGATGTAAAAGTCGTGGTGTTTGAGATATTGGCACACTGTATAGCAAGGCAGTTGAGAACATCTCGGAATATGGTTGTACAATGTATTGTTACTGGAGGACCGCTTCTGCTGGAGGGAGGACAGTATGCTGTATAACTGGATAGCACTGGCCCACTGGGCAGGATCCTAGGGAGGTTTTCTGGCACCACATAGCTTCCATTACACTGTCCCTACTCGCTAGGAACCTGCCCCTGCATTAAATACTGTCCCTGACCTGTCCCAGTTCCTCTCCCTATCTCGCCACTCACTATAAGCATGTCCTGATTTCTTGGTATCCCCTATTTAGGGCTCCCTTGTTAAGATGGCCTGTTCTTTATCAAATCCTACTTCATGCATTGACATGTGTATGAATCAGTGTTGCGCTCAGCACTGATTCATACACAATGATTGCAGCACAGTTGAGCGTAGCACTGATCCTTACACATGCTTAGGTTATTTTGGTCACGTTATGCATGCATATTGGTAATTTATTTATTTAACATTTTTTATTCAAATTATGCAGTGATATCCAGTACCTCCATAGCCCTATTGGGGTTATTTACCAAAGTGGAGAGTGCATAATCTGGTACAACTCTGCATAAAAACAGTCAGCTTCCAGGTTTTATTGTCAAAACTTAATTGAACAAGCCTAAGGCCAGCCATATATGGTTTGAATCTCGGCCGATTCGAGCCGTAACCAAGTTCAGCTCTTTAGGCGTACTATGTACATCTAAAGAATGAACCTTTGATCACCACTTTCAGGCAGCCAGTCGCATGGTGCCCCCTCCTGCCGGTGGCCCGCCCTCTTCCCGTGGTCCTAGGGCTGTCCAGCGCTTACCGACACCCGGAAACACATCCGCCGGCGGGAAGAGAGAGACTGTAGTGAGGCCGAGGCAAATTCATGCCTCGATCTTGCATGCAAACAATGAAACTGGAAGTGATGTCACTTCCAGTTTCATATGCACACTTTCCTGGCCAGCACAGCCAGGGAACACATCTAACCAAGCCGACCTGTGCTTGGTTAGATGGTGTAAAGGGCAGGGGAGACATTGGGGTCTATTAGACTCCTAATGTCTCCAAAAAGAGTAGCTGTCATCTGCCCAATGCTATCACATTGGGTTTTATTAACCCCCTGCGATAGCAATCACGTAAAAAAAAAAAAACAACAAAGAAATTGAAAAAGTAAAAAATAAAAATAAAATGATAATAAAATATATTAAAATAAAATAAAACAAAATTGCCAAAACCACTGCTGCCCCGCAAACGCAGCCCAGGGTGAGTACGTGTATGTAAACCGCAGTCACACCACACATGTGACATATCGCCGTCAGAAACGTCAGAGTAAGAACAATAATTCTAGCTCAAGATCTCCTAGTTAACTCTAAACTGATGTGCTGTAATGTCTTTTAAAGCGTCCTCTTTGGTGATTTTTGGTCACCATTGTTTTTGGCGAAATCGCGGGCGCATGCAATTTTAAAACACAGAATTTTAGGTGTCTATTTACTCAATGCAACCTCATTTTTTAATTTTTACCAAAAATGGGTACAATATAGCGTGGTTTTGCCCTAAAATAATTTTATTATATTTTTCCCGGAAAATTTGCATTTAATAAACAGTTCCGCAAATATCACTTGAAACAAACATTTTCAACTATCACCTTTTTATTCTACAGGGCCTTTGCTTTTAGAAAATGTTTTGGGGGCTTATGTAATTTTATTGCCAATTAGGATTTTTACATGCGAAAAAGAAAAAAAAAATGCTCTGGAGCCAAACTGGTTAATGGGCAGGCTGAATGCACCAAGTTGTTTGATAAATGAACTTGGATACATCCAGCCTGCTGGATTCGCTTCTGATTATTACAAGTGGCTGCCATAGCCGCTAGCAAAAATCACTGTCTTTCAATGGCAAGAACAGCCGAAGAAAGCTAACTGATTATCTAAGGGGACATTTCCCTACACAGGCCCCCCTTTCCTGGTAGCTTCGGCATTGTACCACCTACAAGAGAGAGAAAAACTCCATCTGTCTACAGGCATGTATCTAATGTGTGTAGTTTGCACAGGCCTCGAGGAGGTTGGGGCCCACTATGCATTCACAGCAAATATTGGGTATTTGATTTGGGAAGAGCTTCTCACTTATATTCAGAAAACACCCCTGTAGTTGACACAATGCAAGCTTATATAGACGGGGCTTATATAGACTGCAAGCCTATATAGACTGGGCAGAAGGAACCGCGCATTCATCCAAGGCTCGGCAGTTCCTAAATATTTTGCAGGACATTTTTATGGGTCAGATGGTAAACGCACCGACAAGAAACAATGCGGTACTAGACCAACTGATTACCAACAATACAGACCTGCTCACGGATATAGAAATACGGGGCAACTTAGAAAACAGTGACCATAGGTCAATACGTTTCAGTATTAATCATAGTAACAGGAAACACAAGGGTAATATAAGGACACTGAATTTCAAAAGATCCAATTTCCCAAAACTGTACTCTTTTCTAGAAAATATCAAATGGGATAGAACCCTGGGAACAAAGAACATGGAGGAAAAATGGGAGTGCTTCAAGAGCATAGTAAACAAAGGGATTGGCCAGTGCATTCCAAAGGGAAATTAATTTAAAAGAGCAAAACTAAGCCCTGGGTAAAGAAAAGGCCAAGAAATTCTTTAAGTATATAAATAGTAAGAAAGCGAGGCCAGAACACATTGGCCCCATAAAAGACGACAAAGGGAATCTGGCCACAGAGGACAGAGAGAAGGGGAAAGTGTTAAATAATTTCTTCTCTTCAGTCTTCACAAAAGAATTGGGGGGCTACACTAACCCAGCTTGTAATGCTAAATTAAATAATACACCTCAGGAAGTACCCCCATGGTTAACAGAAGATAGACTTAGAACTAAACTAGAGGAACTTAACATAAATAAATCACCGGGACCGGATTGCTTGCACCCAAGGGTTCTTAAAGAGCTCAGCCAGGTGATAGCCAGACCATTATTCTTGATCTTTAAGGATAGTCTACAGACGGGTATGGTGCCAGCTGATTGGAAAAAAGCCAACGTGGTACCAATATTTAAAAAAGGGCTGAGATATATCCTGCGTAACTATAGGCCGGGCAGTCTAACATTAGTAGTCTGCAAGATTTTGGAGGGGATGGTAAGAGACTACATACAAGACTTTAGTAATGAGAACGGTATTATTAGTAGTAATCAGCATGGATTCAGATAAAATCGTTCTTGCCAGACCAATCTATTAACCTTCTACGATGAAGTGAGTTGCCATCTAGACAAAGGAAAGCCTGTGGATGTGGGGTATCTGGACTTTGCAAAGGCATTTGACACAGTTCTCCACAAACGCTTACTGTAAAAACTAAGGTACATAGGTATGGACCATAGGGTGAGTACCAGGATCGAGAACTGGCTCCAGGGGAGAGTCCAGAGGGTGGTGATAAATAGGGAGTACTCAGATTGGGCGGGTGTGGAAAGTGGGGTCCCCCAAGGTCCTGTCCTGGGACCAATCCTGTCTTATTTATTCATAAACAACCTAGAGGAGGGATATCTAGAACAATCTCGATATTTGCGGATGATACTAAACTAAGCATGCCAATATCTTCGATGCAGGATGTGGAAACCTTACAAGCAGACCTGAACAAAATAATGGGGTGGGCAACTACATGGCAGATGAGGTTTAATGTTGAAATATATAAAGTAATGCACTTGGGCGTCAGAAACATGAAAGCAAGCTACTCACTAGGGGAGAACCTCTGGTTGAATCTAAGATGGAAAAAGACCTGGGGGTCCTGATGGACAACAGGCTTGGCAGTGGCATGCAATGCCAAGCCGCTGCAAGCAAAGTCAAAAAAATACTGGCATGTATAAAAAAAGGATTCCCTCCAGAAATAAGGAGATTGTTCTCCCACTCTACAAGACTCTGGTCCGGCCACATCTCGAGTATTCCGTCCAGTTCTGGGAATCGGTCCTCAGGAAGGATGTGCTGGAGCTGGAGAGAGTCCAGAGAAGGGCAACAAAAATAATTAGGGGAATGGAGGACATCAGCTATGAGGAAAGACTACACGCACTGAATGTATTCTCTCTGGAGAAGAGACGCTTGAGGGGGGATATGATTTCAATGTACAAATACTGTACTGGAGATGACCCTAGCATAAGGAACAAACTTTTCAGAGAAAGGGAATACAATAAGACACATGGCCACTCACTAAAACTAGAGGAAAAACAGTTTAACCTTAAAATACATAAGGGGTTCTTTACTGTCAGAGCAGTAAGGATGTGGAATTCTCTTTCACAAGCAGTAGTATCAGCAGGGAGCATCGATAGCTACAAAAAACCATTAGATGGGCACCTTAAAGACCACAACAAAGGGGGTATACAATGTACAGCTAACATCAAACACACACACACATCATAGGTGGAACTAGATGGACTGATGTCTTTTTTCAACCTCACAAACTATGTAACTATGTAGCTTACACTGCTGTAGTCCTGAGTACATGCAGACAATTCACCAACTGAAAGTGAGTGAGTTAGCACTCACTGACATTCAATATGATTTATATGTGAATTAATGGAAATAAGAATAATAGTAAAAATATGCAGACTGATAAGAACAGAGAAAAATAATAATGAAATAATATAATGGTGTTTAGAGTCCATGTAGTCCATAAATAGGTAAGAACCACAGGATAACAGGGCCAATGGGAAAAGCAACAGGTGGTGACTGAACAGAATACACACAAGATGGCAGCTCCTTGTTGAGGTATGGGATTCCATTGAAAACAGAGATAAAAAGAGAAAACAGGGCACCAGGTCAGAGCGATTAAAAACAATGCTTTATTCCAATATCCACTTACATCTGAAAAACTTGCAGACTGCATGTGGAGGTGCTGTGGTATCGTGTGTGGTAATCCAAGATGGTAGAAAGGGTGGGCTAGAGGGCCGCTGATAATTTCTGGACCCGTTCAAGATGACAACTGGGGCTAAAGGCATTAGCAAACTCCAAGGCTCCCACTGCCGAGTGACCGAAGGTAAAACGGCCAAATAAAGAGTCAGCTGCTCACACAAGCCCAAATCCACCACATGAGAGAGCAGGAGAACAGTGGCATCACAGGCTCTCAAGAACCATTATGGACTGCAACAAGACAGGGCACACAAGCTGGAGAGGGGGTGAGCCCTGGTGGGTCTGGGCTTGTGTGAGCTGCTGTCTCTCCATGGGCCATTTTACCTTTGGTCACTCAGTGGTTGAAGCCTTGGAGTTTGCGAATGCGATTAGACCCATTTGTCATCTTCAGCGGGTCCAGACATCTTCAGCAGCCCTCCAGCCCACCCTGTCTACCATCTTGATTACCACACACACGATACCACAGCACCTCTACATGCAGTCTTTAGGTTTTCAGATGTAAGTGAATATTGCAATAAAGTGTTGTTTTTACTGGCACTGACCTGGCACCCTGTTTTCTCTTTTTATTTCTGTAGTCCTGAGTACAGATTATGAATCTGAGAGGGATATTCTCCATCTCACACCACTATGACTGGTAAAATGGGCCCTTTACTAAATGCACTGCTGACCTGCAAAGTGCAGTGCGATAATTCTGTTTGTGAAGGTGACAAGTGTCCAGATAATGTAATAAAACACTGCAACACCAGCATTAGTTCTGGGTGACTGAATAAGTTAACAATGAAAAAATATTGATTCAGACAGCAGGAGATGTGAAACTAATGTATAAACTTGATCAAAGTGTATAGATTAATCCCCCTGGAAGCTGGTTACACAACAAATTAAGTCATGCCCTAATAATCATGCAAGCATGGAGTTTCACTAGCAGTAAACATAAATTTCAAAGGCATCCATTAACAATTGATGGTCATTTGTCGGAAATGTGGGGTTTTTGACAGAGTAAGATAGTCTTTCAGGACTATGATTACAGAAGTCTTTTTTTTTAAGGGCAAACGTTAAAAGCCTAGGTGCAGATATTTAGCCAATAGTCTGCTGAGATTCGGAGACAATAACATCTGCAGGTTCTTTCAATTCTCAAAGCTGTACATATGGAAGTTATAGAGTTACAATATACTTATGAGGAAACAAGGATCTTTTGGATGTCAGATTATTCTCTAGTCCAATGTGCACAATATTCTTACAACTTACAACTTACAACTTCGCCATGGCCAATGTACCAGTGCCATAAATAGTAACCATAGAGTTCAAAAACAGGGGTAAGTCTAGAGATATGGTACACTATAGAAATTTAGACTTTTACAGCCTTTAGATATTATTTATTACAGAATTACCTTTTGCGTTGTATTTGCATTTTTTCTCAGCATCTCTCCTTCTATGGGCATGGTTTTGAATTCGCTATCACTTAAAAAAATATACAAAATCTTGCTCAAATGCACATACACAGTGTGAATTTCTTTCCTGCAGCCAGGAAAGTGAAATCTCAGCTAATTATGTGAAACCACCAGCAGCGCAAGTGAAAAATGAAAAACTTAATGTAATAAATTGATTAATTAGTAAAATAAATATTCCTATCACTAGGAATATTAAAATTGATAGTCAAAAAAAAAGAAAACACACACACATATATATATATATATATATATATATATATACATACATATACCGTATTTTTCCGTGTATAAGACGCTACTTTTTGCTCAAATTTTTATGCTGAAAATCGAGGGGCGTCTTATACACGATCATTAAGCAGTGCGCGGGTGCGTAGCTGGCCATATTGTCAAAAAGGCTTACACCAATTGCAAGCTGTGGACGTCAGATAATGCTGTAAAGGCGGAGACTGCAGATGTGATACCATTGGAGGTTGGAGTGCGCAGATGCGAGATAGAGAGAGATGCGAGAACGGAGCCCAGATGTCAGAGAATAAAAAAATGAGTACTGGTAAGCGATTGTCTTACATTGCTAAATTCAAACTACGGTAAATGTAATTTGCTATGCAAAAGAGCATGGCAATAGGGCTGCAGAAAGGCAGTTTGGACCTCTGCCCACTGAGTGCATGATCAGACAGTGGAGAAAACAGTAAGAACAACTCCTTATGTTTAAAATATTGAGTTCTGAAGTTTGGGTTGGAAAAATGGGGGGCGTCTTATACATGGGGGCATCTTATACACGGAAAATACGGTATATATATATATATATATATATATATATATATATTTATAAATCAGTCCAAAATTATAATATTATCGTAATAAGTGCATAGTCCGAAAATGTGAAATAATTTGATAAAAAAGTCCTAAACTAGAAGAATGAGCGAAATCACTGTGAATGAAGAACTGATAAATCACCACAGATCCCCACCACCGCTGTGCATTATAACCTGCACTCCCATCAGATAGACACTCACCAAATATAAATGCCCCCCCATTCGTATGGTTGGGCAAAAAGCTGATATGGAGCGTGTAATGTGAGTCCTCTAGATGAATTAGATAATCTCCCGTCTCTTTCTCTAATAATCAGTGAAAACAGCGTTTGACACATATTATCAACAATAAATTTAGATCCCCCTGAGTTCTCACCATCTCCACGCTTTTTTTGCAATGACTCCAGGGAATCATCCTATAGTCTTCTGAATGTAAGTCAAGTTGCCGTGTAACCATGGTCCAATGCGTTTCGTCACCACCTTATGTTGGCATCTGTGAGTAGTCCCTGGACACACAGATGCTTTATCAGTTTGTCCTTTAAGTTTGGTGGGAGGGGCCCTATCTCTGACTCGTACCAACCGAGGTTCTTCGAAAGGAAAATCAGGCACCTGTCTAGCAGACAGTCTGATTTACCCATTTTAATATTCATAGTGATAGTGATTTTTTTAAAGAAATTTGCATGATTCCCCCATTAACACAGACAGTGCTGACAGGCAAATCCCTAATGCTGATCAACTTGGGTACAATCAACCTGCTGGATTCTCTTACGATTATCACTGCTATAGCTGCTACGATAATCACTGTCCGATGGGAGAAGACAATTATTATCGCTAGTGGCTATAGCAGCTGATAGCAATAATTGTAAGAGAATCCGGCAGGCTGATTGTACCCAAGTTGATTGACCGATCAACTTGGTACATTTAGCCTGACCATTAATGGGGGTCAAATCTCAGCCGGTTCCTGCTGCCTAGGTTCGAACCGAGTATGGCCGGCCTAAATGTACTGGCAGCCACATCATTCTAAGACTAATCTATCTAACCCTGTGAAGCAAAAATTTCTATACATACCTTTTCTGCAACCAATCCAGTCCGGTCTCCAGCGGCAAATGCTGTGTATAAGAGACAGCCAACATGCCTGGGAAATGACATCACCCATAGGCTTACTATGGGGCTTCCATTGTCAGCTGGCCTTCCTGCACAGAGAATCTGCCACTGACAGCTCAGAGTGGGACTGACCCAGATTGGCTGCAGAAAAGGTATGTATAGTGACTTTTGCTTCACAGGGTTTTACAGATAGATTAGTCTTAGAATGTGGCTCCAGTAGATTTAGAGTTAGTTTTAGGCTGAACTTCTACTTTAATTAAGTATTTTTTCTTTTCTTCAGGTAGGGACTCAATTTATGTTTTTGCAGAGAGGCCTGCTGTATTCAGAAAACTCCTCAGCAGCAGTCCAGATTACAGATTATGGATCATAGGAAGATATTCTGCCTCTCACACCACTATTTATTTGAGGTACTTTTATAGCACCATCAATTTTCACAGTGTTTACATACAGTATATATATATATATATATATATATATATTGTGGGAGATTAGCTCGGTGGCGGCTAAGGATGACCCCTTTTGGGGGGGTTCGTTACACAGGGAGATAGCCAAGAAGTGGTTGCAAACAACAGTTTGGTTTATTCTTGCAATTTACTTCACACAAGTGCAAGCCTCAAAAACATCAAAATAAAAATAAAACACAAAATAAATCCCTGCCACGGTGGGCGGCTACCTTCTCACATACAGGAACCTACCTACGGAGTCTGTCTCCAACCTACTGTTGGGCAAACTTTGCTGATCCTACAGCAGACACTCAATAGTCCATGTTTTTTTCTTCACACAACGAATGTCCATTGATCATGTCCCTTTTTCTCTTCACATTGAACATGTCCCTTTGTTTGTCTCTTCACATAGCAAACAGTGCATTTATTTCTTTCCACATAGAAATAGTCCAAGACCTCACCTTGAGTAGTCTTCAGTCTTAATTAATTTCCCCTTCACACAGGAAATGTCCATTGGTTTTTTTCACATAGAAACGATCCAAGACCTCACCTCGAGTAGTCTTCACACAGCTTTCAGGGGGCACACATCTGACTGTCCTCCTCTCCCCATGCCCACACAGCGTCAGGAGGCAGCAATCCTTAGACTTCATTTGGACAAATTATAGAGGCCTTCATTTTCTCATTCTGAACAGCTGAATGGTTTTCAACTTCCTGCTGGCTATCTCTGCAGCCAACACCCTATAGTAATTGGTGAATTTTCTAAACCAGGTGGAAATGTATCTCCTGTCTGTGACTACATCCACAGATTTACCTGACTTCCATTCACATACCCCCCCCTCTTGTTTCAACCCTAGGGTTGGGACACAGATTTCCAGACACGCATGTGTCAGGTACTTCTCTTGACTCTCACTGATAAGCCTCCTAGTATCCTCAAGCTTCAGGATGAAACTGTTTCTGTCATCTTCATTGACAGATTTCTCATAAATGTCAGACAACTTGTCCTTCATCTCATATACACATTCTTCAACTGCATTTTTAGCATCATTTCGATCCTTCTCACGTTTGTCCTGCATAACCCTCTGTCCTATCCACCAAGGAGGACGGTGATCCATAGGCAACTCAATTGTGCTAGTCTTAAAGTCTTCAACATTCTTGAGCCACCTCTCTCTGCAATCAATAAATGATTTCCACAAAACTTTGAGAACCTCTGCTTCACTTGGCTTTGATCCAAGTAGGGACTCTTGACGTCCCTCTGTGACTTGAGTTGCCTCTCCATACAGCTGTACACAATCATTGACTCTTTGTTGTAAAAGGGAGTGATCTTCTTTCTTGAGCTTAGCTTGCTCTAAGATGCTGTGCAGAGGGCCATCCATTTGCGACAACAGGCGGTCACACATTTCTTCAAAGTGACGCCTGTTCCTTTTTCCAGAGACATCATCAACTTTCCTTCCACCAACACATGGGTCAAAGGCAACAACACAGTCTATTACAGGTTTCTTCAATGCACTTTCTGCTGAACTATTTGACGGCTCAAGGTCACCTAGTTCCTTTTCTTTATCTGAACTCCACATGGAATGTATCTCAAGATCACGATCAAACTTCTGCCACCTGTCTTTCACCAGTTCCATTTTGGAAATATTCCCTGAAAGACACTTATTCATTTGCTTCACGTTTTCACCAACGGCCTTAGTTTTCTCCACTAGGTGGCGTTTGCTTTTTTCTCCAAGTTTTATATCACTTGCTTTAGTTTTCTCCACTAGGTTTTCAGCCTGAACTGAGAAATCATCACATTTCTTACACAGCTCCTTTGTTTGCTGAAGCTCTAATGATACATTTTCCAGTGCTTGACGTTTTTGAAGGAACTGTTTAATCCAGAGGGGTGATTCAAACAACATGTCATAAAATTTCTCATGCTCACTCAGGACAGACCCCAAAACACTGATCTTTTTAAAAACTGCATCAGGCACATTATCCCCTCTTTGGGACGGATCCTCTGTTGCCTGTAATTCCTCTTCAAGTTCCTGCAACGGAATCTTCATCTCTTCTACTTGCTGTTCTAAGGCTCGCTTAGACTTTTCTAGCTCCTGAACGCTTTTCCCAACATCATCCTTGAAGCTGACCAAATCTTCCATTTCTATACGCAGCTGTTTGTTAACTCTTTCTAGTTCAGCCTTACACTCTAGAGCTTCCTCCAAGGAGCGAGCCAAGAACAGGGCTTTGCTCTCTTTATCACGCGCCTCCGCTTCTGCACGGTCGCGTTCTTCTGCATATTTTGCAGACACAGTCTTCTCCTCACCAAGCATCTGATCAAACTTCTTTTTCACATTTTCAACATTCTCTAATGAACCACCGTTTTCTTCCATGCGTTTTTTTCATATCTCCTATCTGAGCTTGCAGTGTTGCGACTTGCTCTGATAGGTTTTTCTTTGCTTCCTCCTCCTCCTCCTTTAATTGTTCCAGGAAGCCATTTTTCTCATCTTCCATTTGTTTGAGCTTTTTGCTAAAACTCAGCCTTTGACACCTCTCTTCCTGTAAGAGTTCCTGCGTGTCTTGCAGCTGCGATTCCAAGATAGAGAAATCTTTGGCAATTTCTCTAGATTTGCTGTCTGCTTGAGAAAGCTGATTTGTGACATTGTCCAACTCAACCTGCAGTCGGTTTGCCTTCTCTGACAGCTTAGCACACAATCGGTCACCTTCTGACACCTTGACTTGCGATTCCTGCAGCTGTGCCTATACTTTTTTTCTCTTGTGTTCAGAATCTCCTTTTCCCTGCATAAGAGCCTTCACCTCATTGGCTAGATTCTGGGAATGAGACTGTAATTCTGCCACACAGGCTTCTTTCTCCTTTAGCTGCTGCTGGAAACGTTGGGCTTCATCTTTCCAACGTTCACAGTCTGCACGTAATTCATCTACCACATTGCTCAAAGTGGTGAACTAATAAACAGTACTCAATAATTTAGCCTCTCTCTCACTTTTCTCCTTGTCGCTGAGAGACAATGTCGTTTTCAGAGTGACATTCTGTTCCTGCACCCCCTGCAGGTCTATTTTGGTAGCTTCCAAAGACTGAAGACTTTTTTCCAGCTGATTACGCAACTCCAACATTTTACACATACTTTGCTTCTGCAAAGTCTGAATTTCAATTTCCTTTTCCATGAGGAGGGTATCTTTCTCCATTATAGTCTCTCTACGTTTGTGCAACTCGGAAAAAAGAAGAGCAGTGGATTCTTCCCACTGTAACACCTGAGCCTGCAAGTTTCTATGCTCCATCCTAAGCAACTCCAGGGCTCGTTCCTTTTCTTCCATTTTCCGTTGCAAGGCATCCAGCTCAGCCCTGCACACATACTAGATTTCCTCCAAACCGATGGCCTCCATTTGCTGCTGGCGGCTCTGTCTCCAGCCTGCCATGCTCTCTTGGTGAGCCTTTTGTTGAGCTGCCAAGCTCCGCTGAAAATCCACATTTGCCCCAGTGTTGCTAGGGACAACAACCTCTCTTTTTAGCAGACTCCGTTCAAGCATGGATGGGGCTCGTTCAGGCGGTAACATCCCCTCCATCCATAGAATCCGGTCTCTCATTTCAGCTATCTTTGCATCTTTCAGGCGTTTTGATCGCCCCATCTTCAATAACCCCACGATAAATTTTTCACAGTCCAGCAAAAATTTTTTTTGAGACCACTGTCTCTTTAAAGCCAGTAGCTTTTCTCTCTCTTGCAGGATCTCCTTTCCTGCAGACACAGTTTGTGCAGTCTCATGCACCAGACAAAACAAAGTCCATCAAAAATGTTTGAGACCACTGTCTCTTTAAAACAAGTAGTTTTTCCTCTCTTTCAGGATCTTCTCTCCTGCACACATAGATTGTGCAATCTCATGCACCGGACAATGTAATAGAACATATGCACTTCTTTGCAGGGATCTCTGCTTCTGTCCAATGCATACCTCCACCATATGTGGGAGATTAGCTCGGTGGCGGCTATGGATGACCCCTTTTGGGGGGGTTCGTTACACAGGGAGATAGCCGAGAAGTGGTTGCAAACAACAGTTTGGTTTATTCTTGCAATTTACTTCACACAAGTGCAAGCCTCAAAAACATCAAAATAAATATAAAACCAAAAATAAATCTTTGCCACGGTGGGCGGCTACCTTCTCACATACAGGAACCTACCTATGGAGTCTGTCTCCAACCTACTGTTGGGCAAACTTTGCTGATCCTACAGCAGACACTCAAAAGTCCATGTTTTTTTCTTCACACAACAAATGTCCATTGATCATGTCCCTTTTCCTCTTCACATTGAACATGTCCCTTTGTTTGTCTCTTCACATAGCAAACAGTGCATTTATTTCTTTCCACATAGAAATAGTCCAAGACCTCACATTGAGTAGTCTTCAGTCTTAATTAATTTCCCCTTCACACAGGAAATGTCCATTGGTTTCTTTTCACATAGAAACGATCCAAGACCTCACCTCGAGTAGTCTTCACACTTGTTACCCTCCTCAGCGCACATTGCTTCAGGAGGTCTTCCCCATGCTCACACAGCTTTCAGGAGGCATACATCTGACTGTCCTCCTCTCCCCATGCCCACACAGTGTCAGGAGGCAGAAATCCTTAGACTTCCTTTGGACAAATTATAGAGGCCTTCATTTCCTCATTCTGAACAGCTGAATGGTTTTCAACTACCTGCTGGCTATCTCTGCAGCCGACACCCTATAGTAATTGGTGAAATTTCTAAACCAGGTGGAAATGTATCTCCTGTCTGTGACTACATCCACAGATTTACCTGACTTCCTGTCACAATATATATATATTGTGTACATTGACATCAATCCCTTCCCTCAAGGAACTTACAATTTAAAGTCCCTGACTCACATTCACAGGTCAATTTACCTACCAACATGTCTTTAGAGTGTGAGAGAAAACCCATGCAGGCACAGTGAGAACATGCAAACTATGAGCAGGCAGGGCCATGGTTGGGATTCAAACAAATAACCCTATTGCTAATGCTAACCACTTAGCCATCGTGCTGCCCACTATGGCTGGTAAAATGTTTACCATTTTCACTGCTACCTGCAAAGTGCAGAGAAATAATTCTGTTTGTGAAGATGACAAGTGTTCAAATAATGTATTAAAAACACTGCAACACCAGCATTAGTTCTGGGTGACTGAAGAAGTTAACAATGAAAAAATATTGCCTTTTGCATTTGATCACATTAGTTGGTGAAATCCCAGCCTGTAGGTCTGATGTTAAAGGAAGATAGGGGAATGCAGTGTGCCTTGACTCTCAAGTTTTTATTGCTGTCTATGCCACCATTAAGAAAATCCCCTCTCTATTTGTCTATTTGTCCTGTTTACCATTATCATTGACAATTAAAGTTCATTAAAAAAAGAAAATCCCACATTGTGGGTTGTCCCCAAAAAAGCAAGAGGGGAAATCTTCCAATAGGGATACTGGTTCTGGTGACCTGGGGGTCCCCAAGGAATTCCCTTAATTTGCAGGAGTTTTCTCATACTTCCTGTGTGGCTATTGGACAGGAAGTGAAGAGAAATATTTGCAATGGGACACAGATGAAACAAAAACCAAAAATTGGATAGGGGTTATAACTAGAGTTGAGCGAACACCTGCATGTTTGGGTTCGGCGGGTTCAACGGAACTTGGAAAAAAGTCCGGGTTTGTGACCCGGACTTAACCCGAACTTTGTCCCGATCCCGAACCCCATTGAAGTCAATGGAGACCCGATCTTTTGAGCACTAAAATTCCTCTAAAACAAACATGGAAAGGGCTAGAGGGCTTCAACTTGCATCAACATCATCTTAAGAGCATGACAAGTGCTCCGCAAACAAATGTGGATAGGGAAATAACTTAAAAGAACATAAAAAAGAGAAGAATAAAAAATAATTATCTTGAATGATGTAGGAGGAGGACAAGGCCCATATGGAGTAGGAGGTTGAGGTGACGGAGGATATGGTGGTGTAGGTGGAAGCGGCGGCGGCGGTGGAGGAGGAGGAGGAGGAGGAGCACAGAACGCAGGCGACAGGAGTGTGTAATGCACAGAATGCAGGGGACAGGAGTGTGTATTGCACGAAATGCAGGCAACAGGAGTGTAATGCACAGAAAGCAGGGAACAGGAGTGCAATGCACAGAAAGCAGAGGGCAGGAGTGCAATGCACAGAAAGCAGGGAACAGGAGTGTAATGCACAGAATGCACGGAACAGGAGTGTAATGCACAGAATGCAGGGGACAGGAGTGTGTAATGGTCAGAATGCAGGGGGCAGGAGTGTACCCTCCTTTATGTTGTGCCCGTAATGTGATGGAGCTGAGCGTGAATGACATTATACAGCATCAGCATTAAAAATTTGAGCTGTGCTAAACTGCCACTAAACAGCAGTGTGTAATAAGGGGGCAGAGTTATATATTCCCTGCTTCTCCTCACTGGCTATGGGGAAGCTGGCAGGTGAGACAAACTAAAACTTCCAAGCTGAGCCCAATAGGAGAGAGGGCGCAACTTTAGGTAATGCATACCTCCCAATACAGAATGCATGGGACAGGAATGTTACGCACAGAAAGCAGGGAACAGGAGTGCAATGCACAGAAAGAAGGGAACAGGAGTGCAATGCACAGAAAGCAGGGGGCAGGAATGCAATGCCCAGAATGCAGGGGGCAGGAGTGTTTTGCCCAGAATGCAGGGAACAGGAGTGCAATGCCCAGAATGCAGGGGGCAGGAGTGCAATGCCCAGAATGCAGGGGACAGGGGTGTAATGCACAGAAAGCAGGGGGCAGGAGTGTAATGCCCAGAATGCAGGGGGCAGGAGTGTAATGCCCAGAATGCAGGGGGCAGGAGTGCAATGCCCAGAATGCAGGGGACAGGGGTGTGATGCACAGAAAGCAGGGGGCGGGAATGTAATGCCCAGAATGCAGGGGGCAGGAGTGCAATGCCCAGAATGCAGGGGACAGTGGTGTAATGCACAGAAAGTAGGGGGCAGGAGTGTAATGCCCAGAATGCAGTGGGCAGGAGTGCAATGCCCAGAATGCAGGGGACAGTGGTGTAATTCACAGAAAGCAGGGGGCAGAAGTGTAATGCCCAGAATGCAGGGGGCAGGAGTGCAATGCCCATAATGCAGGGGGCAGGAGTGTGTAATGCACTAAATGCAGGCAACAGGAGTGTAATGCACAGAATGCAGGGAACAGGAGTGCGATGCACAGAAAGCAGGGAACAGGAGTGCTATGCACAGAAAGCAGGGGGCAGGAGTGCAATGCACAGAAAGCAGGGAACAGGAATGCAATGCACAGAAAGCAGGGAACAGGAGTGTAATGCACAGAATGCACGGAACAGGAGTGTAATGCACAGAATGCAGGGGACAGGAGTGTGTAATGGTCAGAATGCAGGGGGCAGGAGTGTGCAATGCACAGAATGCAGGGGACAGGAGTATAATGCACAGAATACAGGGGACAGGAGCTATATGCAAAGAATGCAGGGGACAGGATTGTACCATGAATACCATGAAATTAAAGCTGAAAGTCTGCAGTTAAAGCACATCTTGTTTGTTTCATTTCAAATCCATTATAGAGCCAAAAAGATTAGAATTGTGTTGATGTCCCAATATTTATGGACCTGACTGTATATACAACATCTCCCATAAGTGAGTGCACCCCTCACATTTTTGTAAATATTTTATTATATCTTTTCATGTGACAACACTGAAGAAATTACACTTTGTTACAATGTAAAGTAGTGAGTGGACAGCTTGTATAAGGCTCCTTTCACACAGGTGAGAAAAATGGAGTCTGTCTGACGAACTCCATGTGTGAAAGAGCCCTAACAGTGTAAATTTTGATATGACACTGAGCACGTGCACTCAACTCCTTTGGTCGATCATGACGAGGCCTGTTCTGAGTGGAACCTGTCCTGTTAAACAGCTACTGTATATGGTCTTGGCCACAGTGCTGCAGCTCAGTTTCAGGGTCTTTGCAATCTTTTTATAGCCTCAGCCATCTTTATGTAGAGCAACAATTCTTTTTTTCAGATCCTCAGAGAGTTCTTTACCAAGAGGTGCCATGTTAAACTTCCACTCACCAGTATGTGAGAGCGATAACACTGAATTCAACACATCTGCTCCCTATTCACACCCCATTCACACCTGAGACCTTGTAACACTAACAAGTCACAGGATATCGGGGAGGGAAAATGGCTAATTGGGCCCAGTTTGGACTCACTTTTGTTGCCAGCGGTTTAGACATTAGACATTAATGGCTGTGTGCTGAATTATTCTGAGGGAACAGCAAATTTACACTGTTATACAAGCTGTACACTACTTTATATTGTAGCAAAGTGTAATTACTTTAGTGTTGTCATATGAAAAGATATAATAAAATATATACAAAAATGTGAGGGGTGTACTCACTTTTGTGAGATACTGTGTATGTATATATATATATATGCACATATACTGGATATATAAAGCTTGGACACCCGCCTTTTGAGAGACCACCTACCAGGCTGCTGGATCCCTTGCCTCCCATTGCCAGATAGGACCATACACTTGGAATAATAGGAAAGAAGGCGTGCCCAATTTTAAAAAGATGCAAGATCAATGATAAATTATGAGGCGTTTATTGGGAATAGCAACAAGTATATCAAGCCAATAGGTTTCGGCTCTTCCTTCTTCAGAGCTGTTTCTGCACGCTTTTAAATAGGAATGATTCTCACGTGAGTTATATATTTGCAAGGTTTTGGAAGAAAAACTGACAAAGTGACAGTTGAGGTTCCAGGGGCAGCAATAAGCAATCAGCATGCATTATTTCATATTACTCTAAATCTACATGTGGAATTTACCGTACCAGAAAGGCAGCAGCCCAAGCCCTAAGAGGGTTCACTGCCAATATCCACCATTGGGCATGACCTCCTGGAGGGACATCTCCTTACTTGATTCAGTCAGTCCAGTACGATTTTCAGCACAAACAGGATAGGACTGTACAGAAGGGAAAGAGGAGCTGGAAAGTCCTTGCCCACCTCGGGGACTGTGGGGAACCAAAGGAGCTGCTGGGAAAGGTAGTCCCCGAGTGAGACACAGCTCTGGCCTAAATGGGGAAGAGGAAGACATTGCCCAGCAATTGAGAGTTAGAGTAGAGCGTTATGTTTCGGGGGAATCCCATTGCCACTTTTGGATCGCAGGGCACACACGACAAACTGCTGCTGAGTGAGAGGGCACAAACAGGTACTGTTGAGACACAAGCTACTGCTGAGAATGAGCCTACGCTGGTCTCCTGCTGTTAAGAGACTGCTGTTTTTACCATTGATCTCTGCTGGGCTGCCTGGATAAGGAATTTATTGCTGAGAGCTGAGCTGAGGACTCATGTGCTGCGTGTGGATCAGAGAGATTGGCTGTTCCAGAGTGTGATACCGGCTTGTTCCAGAGACACTGTTTTAAAATGCCATGTCCTTATGCCCCAGAGATGCTGTTCTAGACCCTCAAATGAGTAACCACACAAAGGACTCCAGAGTGATGGGAAAACTGTTAGCCACACCTGTTTGTAATCCGCTGCCTGAGAAACTATCCTCCTGCCTGAAGGGGGCTCTGACTTTAGGGATAATTAACATTTCTTTTCTTGTTTTCTTCTTTTGGGAATTACAAATCCCATCTGGGGAGTGAGCACTCCCACCAAGCACTCTGGGTCCCAACGCCTGCCAGCAGTAAGCTGGGTTCACTCTACAGTGATACCAGGACAGACTCTATCCTGGTTAGGCATCTTAAGAGTGCTACACTCCATAGTGATAGGTACTGCTGGTAATATTGTTGTATATTACTATTTTGCTGTTGTTTTATCTGCCATACTTGCAGAGCACCTTTGCCCAATAAAATTAATTTTAGACAGATATGTCAAAACAAAATAAAAAATGGTCCAAGCGCCACAACTCATGGAAAATTGTTCAATTGGAGTATCCATGCTATGTGAAATTATAGAGGGCAGCATCTAGATGCTTTGAAGCCAGAAATCTGTCTTCACACAGACTGCAAGGCTGTACCTTAGCCTTCTCCTACAAGTGACTTAAGCTGGATACACACTATACAACTTTTGTTGTTAGACCTCCTTTAGATTTACCTTCAACTATGTAGTGCAAGGGCCTTACCTGAGTGCATACAAATTAAAAAGTGTTTAGATTTGACCTCATATTATATGGTTTTGGCAAATCTAAAGGAAAATATCTAAAGACAAGTGTATGGCCCATTAGACTGGAACAGATCAGTGTTTTGAACCCATGATGGTTACCAGCTGATCCACTAGCTGATCCACCAGCTTCTGGCGATCAGATGTGGGCTTGCTCAACATTATCATATGAACTTGAGTGTCTTTCAGTAATCTTTGTTTATTTACTCTTAGCTGAGTAAGATGCTTGTTCTGTTTTCCCTTGTTCTTTTGCTGAATATGTCAGTGGTTTTAGATCCACCAGGTTGGGTCATCATTGGAGCACAGAGGAACTCGATACATTAACTGACTCTGTTGGTGTTGAGTGCAAAACTTCTGAAGCCTGTTGGTTAATCTGCTGACATCAGATATGAAAGGGTGCAATAAGTAATGTTTCAATGATCTCAAGGTTCAATGTTTTTCCCTGTCTGCATACTGAATATTATTATATTGTTTTCACATAACTTTCACATATTTTCACATAGATTCACATATTTTTTAAATTAGGTTGGGGGGCGTGGCCGACGAGTGATGTGAGCGGACGTGTCCCACAGTAGCTCCGCTGGTATCCTGCTATTCTCCTGCTGATCTCAGCCATCCTGTGCCCGATTCACCTGCAACTTTCAGCATCACCTCTCCACATCCTCTGCTTGCCGGCCGTGCCACCATTTCCATCCGGACGGATGTCCTCCCGCGGCACGAAGTCCCGCTCGGCGGCGGACCCTGGCGGCCAAGATGGCGGCGCCGCGACCCGCTCGGCAAAGGAGAAGCAGAAGGAGGCCGCACAGCGCCTGTTCGCAAAGCCTCCAGGTAAAGACCTCGCTCCCCCTCTCTGTCAGGCTGATGTGGGGGATGTGGATATGACCTCGGGGGACTTGGGAGATGCTGGCCCTCTCCTGTCGCTGGACTCTGGGCCTTTGGCCCCCCCTGAGGCGGGAGCGGCGCTGCAGTTGGGGCCTACCTCCCCTTCCATGACCCTTGACTCGGAGCCCACCCTGCGGGATATCCTTTCAGCGGTCACCACTGGCAACGCTAACATCGCTAGATTGGCTGGTGAAGTTCAGGGCATGAAACTAGAACTGTCCCTAGTACGCCAGGACATGCAGAAGCTGCGGGATCGCACAGCTGCATTGGAGGGCCGGGTTAGTACTATAGAAGATGAGTGGCAACCATTACAGCGGGATGTTCAGTTTCTCCACTCTATTACTACAGCTAACGCAGCCAGATTGGAGGACATGGAAAACTGCTTGCGTAGGAATAATGTGAGGGCAGTGGGAATCCCTGAAAAGGCGGAGGGGAAACACCCTGTGGATTTTATTGAAGCATGGCTGCTGACAACCTTTGGCAAGGATTCCTTCTCCCCTATGTTTGCCGTGGAGCGGGCCCACAGGATCCCTGCTAGACCTCCTCCGCCGGGAGCCCCCCCCAGACCCTTTCTATTCAAGCTGCTCAATTACAAGGACCGCGATGTCATCCTGAATAAAGCAAGAACCACTGCTGATCTCTCTATAGATAATGCCAGGGTCTCTCTGTACCCTGATTTTTCTGCTGAAGTGCAATGCAGGAGAGCTAAATTTCTGGATGTTAAGAAGAGGCTGCGTAGGCTGAATGTGCCATATTTCATGCTTTATCCTGCCAAATTGAAGGTGGTGGCGAATAGCTCGACCCAATTCTTTGACAACCCCCAGGCCGCTGTGAACTGGCTGGATAGGGAGGAACGTCATCTAGCCCGGCAGGCACCCCCCTGAGTTTGGGGACGCTGTTATCCTTTACTGGCTTTGAGTTTCAGTCTATGATGCGGAGCACTGACTGTCCGTTTCCAAGTTTTCTTTTTTTTCTACAGTTGGTGTTTTTTACCCCCCAATAGGGGTATTACATTTGGGATCACCGCTCGGCTGAGCGAGACTGTCGTGTTTCCCCCCAGATTGATTGTATGCGGTTCCTTTGCATACTGTGCCCCTATCCTGTTGTCCTGCGGGGACATGCTGACTCCGTGGAACGGAGAATGGTTTACTACTGGGCCCTGTTGGCCCCCTTGACTTTGTTTTTTGCACTGCTGCTTTTCCCCCCTTCCCTACCTCATGTTCTTTTTCAGGTGAGACCTCTCAGGCCTAGGACTCTTCCGGCTGCAGATGGCTGGCGTGGACTGCATTTCCCTCTCTACTTACCTACGCACTCAGTGCGCATGCTCCCGGAGACTCTGTTCTGGCGAACTATGGTTGGCGGTGGGGAGTGGTATGTCGGGTGGTCTGGGGGAATTCTGCTGTTACATTTATATTGTGTTTTTGTTAACTCATGGAGCTCTCACAGCTTAATGCATTAATCTTGTCCTGGAATGTTCGGGGCCTGGCGGATGGGGTTAAGCGTAAAGCGGTATTTGCATATCTTAGGAAGCTTAAGCCCACTATTGTCTGTTTACAGGAGACCCACCTGGTGCGCACTTCCACGCATTTGCTACGCTCTCGGGCATATCCTGTTCAATACCATTCTGTTCACTCCTCGTATTCGCGGGGGGTGAGCATGTTGGTGTCCAGGGAGGTGGCTTTTGTGTGCCTGCGCAGCAGGGTGGACGATCTGGGGAGATATGTTTTTTTATTATGCAAAATTAATGGTTTTCTGTGTATTTTGGCTGCTGTCTATGTCCCTCCACCCTTCTCCCACGAGGGTCTCCGTCTATTGGCACAATTTATGGCGCCCCACCCCGATACCCCAGTATTGGCCGTGGGGGATTACAATAATTATCTTGACCCGGCACTTGACAAATTCCACCCCTCCTATCACGGGCCCGCCCCTATTTCACGCCCTAAGGCGTTTGCTAAGTTTTTGACGGAATTGGGCCTCAGAGATGTTTGGAGGGACAGGCAGGCCTCCACTAAATGTTATTCCTGCTATTCAGCCACTCATGGAGGACTGTCACGCATTGATTTGGCCCTGGGGAATGACTCTATGAGGCCCCGGGTGACTGATTCGGCGTACGAGCCTCGCCTGGTGTCCGATCATTCCCCGCTTTGGGTAAGGTTTTCGGTTCCGGGCTCGGGGACTCGTGGGCTGTGGCGGGTGAACCCGTTCTGGCTGACGTTGTTCCCTGAGCCGGATCCGATTGCACCGGCCTTGGAAGACTTCCTGGCTGTTAATAGGGGTTCTGCCTCCCCTGCGGTGGTGTGGGATGCCCTTAAGGCCTTTTTGCGTGGTCAAATTATCAAAGGGATTACTATGGTTAAACGTAATTCTGCGCAGTGGGAGGAAACGGTTCGTGATGACATGAAGCGTAGGGAGGAGGCTATGATAGCCTCGCCCTCTCCCTCTGCGCAGAAGGCCTGGCTGGAGGCGCAGGCTTTGTATAACTCAGTGGTATTTTCAGCGGCTGAGAAGAAACGATATTTCCTGCAACAAACGTACTTTGAGGAGGGCGAGAACACTGGGCACATGCTGGCTATGGTAGCCAGGTCTCAACAGGATCCTGGCTCGGTGACGGAGATTGTCTCTCCCTCCGGGGAGGTGGTCTCCTCCACTCCTCAGGTGCTTGAGGGCTTTAGGCAGTTTTATGCTGATCTGTATCAGTCCCGGTGCGGGGGCCGGGGGGCGGCCCTGTCCTCCTTTTTGGACGGATGCTCCCTGCCTCAGCTTCGGCAGCAGGATAGTCTGTCCCTTAGTGCTCCGATTACAATGTCTGAACTGACGGATGCGTTGGGGCAGGCACCTAATAATAAGGCACCGGGAGCGGATGGCCTTCCGGTTGAGGTCTACTCTAGGTATGGGCGAGTCCTTCTGCCGGCTCTCCTCTCCACTATGCATGAAATTATGCGGACGGGGGTCCTGCCGGATTCCATGAGTGAAGCCATTATTATTGTCTTGCCCAAGCCAGGGAAGGACCCTAGATACCCCGACTCATACCGACCGATCTCCCTGTTGACCACTGATATAAAACTTTTCGCACGTGTTCTTGCTAACCGGCTTTCGAAGGTCATTACCTCCATCATTCACCCAGACCAGTCTGGATTTATTCCGGGCAGGTCCACGGCGATTAATATACGGCGGCTTTATCTCAATTTACAAATTCCAGTTGATAACCCGGGTAATAGAGCCATATTGTCCTTGGACGCGGCCAAGGCATTTGATAGTGTCGAGTGGCCTTATCTGTGGGAGGTCCTCTCTCGCTTTGGCCTGGGCGATGACTTCATTGGTTGGGTTAAGGCGTTATATTCAGCACCTAGGGCTCGAGTCAGGGTGAATGGGGAACTATCTTCCCCGTTCCCCCTCTACAGGGGTACTAGGCAGGGGTGCCCTCTGTCCCCCCTGCTGTTTGCACTGGCGATAGAGCCGTTGGCGGCCCTCATTAGGTGTTCCCCGGCTGTGGTGGGTTTCCGGAGGGGTGACCTGGAGGAGAAGGTGTCCCTATATGCGGACGATACCCTTCTGTATTTGGGTGACACTGAGGGTTCCCTTAATTCGCTTATGGTTCTTATAGCACAATTTGGCTCATTTTCTGGTTTTTCTATTAATTGGGATAAGTCCATACTAATGCCTCTTGACCCCATACCCAATCCCTCTCTACAGGCCCTGGGTCGCCTGCGTGTAGCAGACACTTTTAGGTATTTGGGGGTGATGGTCTCCCCGGATCCGGCTCAGTACCTGCGTTTGAACCTGCTGCCTCTTTTAGACAAGCAACGTACTAAGGGTAAGAGTTGGAGTAAGCTGCCACTTTCGGTGGTTGGCAGAGTGAACTTAATTAAAATGATTTGGGCCCCCCAGCTATTATATATCTTTCATAATTCTCCAATGTGGATCCCAGTGTCCTGGTTTAAGCGGGTGGAGTCCCAGTTTCGTGACCTTGTCTGGCGGAGGCAGCAGCCCCGTATTAAATTGTCTACCCTTCAGTACCCCAAGGATAAGGGTGGATTGGCAGTACCCCATCCGCGGATGTACTTTCTTGCAGCTCAGTTGCAGCACTTGGCGGGGTGGGGGGATCAGTCCTCGATGGACCCACAGTCCCTGCTTCTGACTAATTCCAGGCTACCTCTCTCAGCGGCGTCCCTTTTGGAGATGGATCTTCCCTCATTGCCGTTCCGTGCCCCCACGGCGACCCTGTTGCGTCGCCTGTGGCGGGAACTGCGTGTGATGTCACACTCGGGCGGATTTTTTGATTTTACGCCACTGTGGGACAACCCGGCCTTTCCAGAGGTCGCTAGGTTGCAAGACTCTCTGGGGTGGCGGGACAGGGGTATAAGGTACTTTGCCCAACTGTTTGCGGGCTCTGTGCTTAAGCCTTTTGACCGCCTTCAGTCTGAATTTAATCTCCCTCGCCAACACTTCTATCGCTACCTCCAACTGCGCCATGCCCTTCAGACCCAGCAGCGACTGTCCCCCATACGACAGGCGGACCAGACGATTGTGAACTCAGTGATTAGGGCTCAAGATAAACGGGGACTGATCTCCCTTAGGTACCAATGGCTTCTCTCGTGTATACAGGACCCGGCCTCCTTGCGGTGTAGAGCGGCATGGGAAATGGATCTGGGGGATATTGGCGGAGATCAGTGGGATCAGGCCTTAGAGGCCCTTCCCTCGGTGTCTCTGTCGGCTTCCCACAAGCTTTCCCAGCTCTTTATACTCCATAGGACGTATCGTACCCCAGTCCTCCTGCATAAGTGGGGTAGGCGGGATACGCCTCTTTGCCCTAAATGTGATTCCCACAGGGGAGATTTCATACATCTGCTGTGGCGCTGCCCGAAGTTGGTTAGGTATTGGACTCAGGTCACACAATGCATTTCACAAGTTGCCCATGCACCTATACCGGTTGACCCTCTGGTGTGTCTGTTGGGCATACTAGACCCGGAGCCGTTTACCCCTGGTGCATATATAATGGTGCATAGGCTATTATACTTGGCCAGGAAACTGATTGCTAACTATTGGATGAGTCCAACGATTCCTACATTGGCACAGTGGGTGGCACGAGTCAATTATATTCTGCTAAGAGACCAGCTAGCGTATCGCCATCGTAATGCAGCCACAAAGTTTTATAAAATCTGGCAGGATTGGTTGGATTGCCCGGGACTAGCACCTGCACAGCTGCTTATGTATCGTATTCTGCAGGCTTAGTTTGTTGGTAGACATCCTGGCTGTAATGGGGTCTTTCTCACCTGAACTCCTATTTTCCCTTTCTTCCTCTTTCTTCCCTTCCTGTATTCCCCTTTCTTTTTCTCCTTCTCTCTGTTCGACCCATTCCCTTTTTTTTCCCTCCCTCTATTGTTGTCCTTCTGGGAACTGGGCTCCTCCGTTCCTTTGCTGTGGTGGAGACCTGTTCCCGGTATCTCTCTATCCCTTGGATTCTGATATGGGTATGATGGCCACGTGGGCGTGTTGCTCTCGGTGGGTGTCACTTTCACACGGTTGATGTGGGGAGGTTTCTTCCTGCGCTTATGCCGAACCCTGTTTATCCTGATACATTGCTGCTTTGGTTTATGTTTATATCGGCCTAAGTAGGTTCGGCCATTTCTATTATCATAACACTACTGTAATTATTCCTGTTTTTGTATTGCTCTATGCTGTTTCTTCTCACCAAGAGATGTGACCCCTGCGAGGGTGCGGTATTTTTCAACATGTATGTATGTACCCGATTGTCATTGCTGTGAATGTTTTCACCCGTTCCCTTCCCTTCTCTGTTTTTTTTTTTTTTTTGTTTTTTTTTTTGTTTTTAATAAACACCTTTTGGATTTAAAAAAAAATAAAAATTAGGTTAAATTAGAAAATGTATGAATCCTGGGTAAAAGTTGTATAAAGACATTTATAAATGATGCCCTAATGCATAGAGAAATTGAATGGGGTTTGCACAGCATGGTTTAGTTTAATCTCACTCTGCTCACATACATAGCTTGCAGGTAATCATCTGAAAATCTCTTTTTTTTTTACTTACAACTTATCTGGTTAGCTCAGGTTGGGAGAGGAAATGTTTCCAGGAAGTTAGATTCAGAGATGTCCCCCAGTCTGATAAGAACAGTTACCTAGGTAAATGGAAATTTGACATAGAGTATTTGTTTGTATGTATATATATATATATATATATAAATATATATATATATATATATATATATATATATATATATATATATATATATATATATATATGTATATATATATATATACAGTGGGTACGGAAAGTATTCAGACCCCCTTAAATTTTTCACTCTTTGTTATATTGCAGCCATTTGCTAAAATCATTTAAGTTCATTCTTCTTCCTCATGAATGTACACATAGCACCCCATACTGACAGAAAAACTCAGAATTGTTGACATTATTGCCGATTTATTAAAAAAGAAAAACTGAAATATCACATGGTCCTAAGTATTCAGACCCTTTCCTCAGATTTAGTAGAAGCCCCCTTTTGATCTAATACAGCCAGGAGTCTTTTTGGGAAAGATGCAACAAGTCTTTCACACCTGGATTTGGGGATCCTCTGCCATTCCTCCTTGCAGATCCTCTCCAGTTCTGTCAGGTTGGATGGTAAACGTTGGTGGACAGCCATTTTTAGGTCTCTCCAGAGATGCTCAATTGGGTTTAAGTCAGGGCTCTGGCTGGGCCATTGAAGAACAGTCACGGAGTTGTTGTGAAGCCCCTCCTTCGTTATTTTAGCTGTGTGCTTAGGGTCATTGTCTTGTTGGAAGGTAAACCTTCGGCCCAGTCTGAGGTCCAGAGCACTCTGGAGAAGGTTTTTGTCCAGGATATCCCTGTACTTGGCCGCATTCATCTTTCCCTCGATTGCAACCAGTCGTCCTGTCCCTGCAGCTGAAAAACACCCCCACAGCATGATGCTGCCACCACCATGCTTCACTGTTGGGACTGTATTGGACAGGTGATGAGCAGTGCCTGGTTTTCTCCACACATACCGCTTAGAATTAAGGCCAAAAAGTTCTATTTTGGTCTCATCAGACCAGAATATCTTATTTCTCACCATCTTGGAGTCCTTCAGGTGTTTTTTAGCAAACTCCATGCAGGCTTTCATGTGTCCTACACTGAGGAGAGGCTTCCGTCGGGCCACTCTGCCATAAAGCCCCAACTGGTGGAGGGCTGCAGTGATGGTTGACTTTTTACAACTTTCTCCCATCTCCTGACTGCATCTCTGGAGCTCAGCCACAGTGATCTTTGGGTTCTTCTTTACCTCTCAGTTTGGCCGGACGGCCAGCTCTAGGAAGGGTTCTGGTCATCCCAAACGTCTTCCATTTGAGGATTATGGAGGCCACTGTGCTCTTAGGAACCTTAAGTGCAGCAGAAATCTTTTTGTAACCTTGGCCAGATCTGTGCCTTGCCACAATTCTGTCTCTGAGCTCTTCAGGCAGTTCCTTTGACCTCATGATTCTCATTTGCTCTGACATGCATTGTGATCTGGAAGGTCTTATATAGACAGGTGTGTGGCTTTCCTAATCAAGTCCAATCAGTATAATCAAACACAGCTGGACTCAAATGAAGGTGTAGAACCATCTCAAGGATGATCAGAAGAAATGGAAAGCACCTGAGTTAAATATATGAGTGTCACAGCAAAGGGTCTGAATACTTAGGACCATGTGATATTTCAGTTTTTCTTTTTTAATAAATCTGCAACAATGTCAACAATTCTGTGTTTTTCTGTCAGTATGGGGTGCTATATGTACATTCATGAGGAAGAAGAATGAACTTAAATGATTTTAGCAAATGGCTGCAATATAACAAAGAGTGAAAAATTTAAGGGGGTCTGAATACTTTCCGTACCTACTGTATATGTATTGGACATTTCACTTAGGGGTGTACTCACTTTTGTTGCCAGCGATTTAGACATTAATGGCTGTGTGTTGAGTTATTTTGAGGGGACAGCAAATTTACACTGTTATACAAGCTGTACACTCACTACTTTACATTGTAGCAAAGTGTCATTTCTTCAGTGTTGTCACATGAAAAGATATAATAAAATTTTTACATAAATGTGAGGGGTGTACTCACTTTTGTGAGATACTGTATATATATATATATATATATATATATATATATATATATATATATATTATATACACAGTATCTCACAAAAGTGAGTACACCTCCACATTTTTTGCAAATATTTAATTATATCTTTTCATGTGACAACACTGATGAAATGACACTTTGCTACAATGTAAAGTAGTGAGTTTACAGCTTTTATAACAGTGTAAATTTACTGTCCCCTCAAAATAACTCAACAAGCAGCCATTAATGTCTAAACTGCTGGAAATAAGTGAGTACACGCCACATCACCCAACATCAGACCACAGGACATGCTTCCAGTAATCCAAGTACTTAGTCTGCTTGTCTTCAGCAAACTGTTTGTGGGCTTTCTTGTGAATCATCTTTAGGCTTCCTTCTGGGATGACAGCCAGGCTGACCAATTTGATACAGTGTGCGGCGTATGGTCTGAGCATTGACAGGCTAACCCCTCACCCCTTCAACCTCTGCAGCAATGCTGGCAGCACTCCTACGTCTATTTCTCAAAGACAACCTCTGGATATTACGCTGAGCATGTGCACTCAACTCCTTTGGTTGACCATGGCGAGGCCTGTTCTGAGTGGAACCTGTCCTGTTAAATCGCTTTATGGTCTTGGCCACCATGCTGGAGCTCAGTTTCAGGGTCAGTGTTGACAAATGAAAAGATATAGTAAAATATTTACAAATATATATATATATATATAATATATATATATATATATATATATATATATATATATATATATATATATATATATATATATATATATATATATACACACACACACACACACACACACACATACAATAATTCTAGGCAGAAATGCATTTTTAGTAATCATTAAATGTTGACAAAGTCAGGTTTTAAGTGATTTAGTTTATCTTAAACCCCTTAATTTAACTCCCGGGTTGAACAAAAAAGAGCTATTCTAAAAAATGTTTGCTTTAGTTTTGGAAAAGATCAAATATTTTTTAAGATGTGTATTTATTCTGTTTTACGTTAAACTAGAAAAAATGTTGGCAAGCTGAAAGCTATATTGCTGGAGAATATGTACCAATCACCTGTATATTTTCTCTGTGGCTCCCTGCTAGCCTTAATGAGCTTAGCTGCCTGTTTTTTTATGAAAATGGCTTACTGCGTCTTTAGTTATTACACAGCTTCAGTATGAGTGAGTAAAATCTGCCTTCAGCCAGCAATGTCTGTGTGATCAAGTTATTATTGCAGCGGCTCGTGACACATTACACAGCGATGTGTATAGCATGGCCGGGGGCTTGCTTTCTGCAGCCAAGTGTTATTCTATACACTATGTGATGTTTTCCATTTTTATTGCTTATGAATTCATAATTAAAACTGCTTTTACAAAAAAGACAATTCGATTGCACTAATTAATAGTTTAGTGCTTCTGAAATGAGCATCTATGTTTCCTAGATTAAAGAAGGCCTTACCTTATACAGTGCATTCGGAAAGTATTCACAGCGCTTCACTTTTTCCACATTTTGTAATGTTACAACCTTATTCCAAAATGGATTTAATTCATTATTTTCCTCAAAATTCTACAAACAATACCCCATAATGACAACATAAAATCAGTTTGTTTGAAATCTTTGCAAATTTATTAAAAATAAAAAATGAAAAAATCACATGTGCATAAGTATTCACAGCCTTTGCCATGACACTCAAATTTGAGTTCAGATGCATCCTGTTTCCACTGATCATCCTTGAGATGTTTCTACAACTTGGCTGGAGTCCAACTGTGGTAAATTCAGTTCACTGAACATAATTTGGAAAGGCACACACCTGTCTATATAAGGTCCCACAGTTAACAGTGCATGTCAGAGCTCAAACCAAGCCATGAAGTCCAAATAATTCTCTGTAGACCTCCTAAACAGGATTGTTTCAAAGCACAGATCTGGGGAAGGGTTCAGAAACAATTCTGCAGCATTGAAGGTCACAATGAGCACAGTGGCCTCCATCATCCGTAAATGTAAGAAGGTTGGAACCACCAGGACTCTTCCTAGAGTGCGCCGCCTGGCCAAAATGAGCTCTCAGTGGAGAAAAGCCTTAGTCAGGGAGGTGACTAAGGACCAGATGGTTACTCTGACAGAGCTCCAGTGTTTCTCTGTGGAGAGAGGAGAACCTTCCAGAAGATCAACCATCTCTGCAGCACTCCATCAGGCCTGTATAATAGAGTGGCCAGACAGAAGCCACTCCTCAGTAAAAGGCACATGACAGCTTGCCCAGGGCCATATTAACGAATGGGCACGCTGGGAAGTTGCCTGGGGGCCCCACTTGCCCGGGGGGCCCCACCTGCCCAGTGACCCAGCCCCAGCCAAGCATTAGTCCCAATTCCCATGTGGATCCCGCCGCCAAACTTAGCAGGCCACTTGGGCCATGGAGGGGGAGCCCACAACTGCAGGAATGCCTGTCTGCCTCCACGGGAACAGGCACACACAGCTGTTTGCCTGGCACTGCTGTACACTGCTGTACCAATAAATATAGCCTTATTGATAATTTGCATTTTTATTCTTGTGGGTGATTGTGTAGGCAGGGCCCCCAGTGCAATGTATGGCCCAGGGCCTATAATGCTCTTAATATGCTATTGGGCTTGCCTGGAGTTTGCCAAAAGGTACCTGAAGAACTCTCAGACAATGAAAAATGAAATTCTCTGGTCTGATGAAACATAGATTGAACACTTTGTCTTGAATGGCAAGTGTCATGTCTGGAGGAAACTAGGCACCACTCATCACCTGGCCAATACCATCCCTACAGTGAAGCATTGGGGTGGCAGCATCATGCTGCGGGGTATTTTTTTTTAGCAGCAGGAGCTGGAAGACTAGTCAGGATCGAGGGAAAGATGAATGCAGCAATGTACAGAGACATCCTTGATGAAAACCTGCTCCAGAGTGCTCTGGACCTCAGACTGGGGCTAAGGTTCATCTTCCAACAGGACAACGACCATAAGCACACAGCCAAGATAACAAAGGAGTAGCTACAGGACAACTCAGTGAATGTCCTTGAGTTGTCCAGCAAGAGCCCAGACTTGAACCCGACTGAACATCTCTGGAGAGATCTAAAAATGGCTGTGCACTGACGCTCCCCATCCAACCTGATGGAGCTTAAGAGGTCCTGTAAAGAAGAATGGGTGAAACTGCCCAAAATTAGGTGTGCCAAGCTTGTAGCATTATACTCAAAAATACTTGAGGCTGTAATTGGTGCCAAAGGTGCCTCAACAAAGTATTGAGCAAAGGCTGTGAATACTTATGTACAGTACATGTGATTTTTTACTTTTTAATAAATTTGCAATGATTTCAAACAAACTTCTTTCACGTGGTCATTATAGGGTATTGTTTGTAGAATTTTGATGAAAATAATGAATTCAATCCATTTTGGAATAAGGTTGTAACATAACAAAATGTAAAAAAAGTGAAGTGCTCTGAATGCTTTCCGGATGCACTATACTGTATATGTATGCAACCTTATACTAATAATTTTTACTGCACCACTGTGCAATGTAGTATTTTGATGCAAATTCTCATTATCCCCTACATACTAGTTTAAAGCCCATCTCCAGGCTAATACCAATTACCTACCCATCCCTTCCACCCATTCACAGACTTTTTTCAATCGAAAATTTCTTCTAAAAAAAAAAAATATTTTTTTAACCACTTTAGCTACGGAAGGTTTTACCCCCTTAATGACCAGCTCATTTTTAACTAACAATTGCACGGTCATGCGATGCTGTACCCAAATACAATTGATGTCCCTTTTTTCCCACAAATAGAGCTTCCTTTTGGTGGTATTTGCGCACCTCTGCAATTTGTAGATTTTGCGCTATAAACAAACTCTATAAACAAAAAAAGAGCGACAATTTTGAAAAAAAAAAAAAAAAACACAATATTTTTTACTTTCTGCTATAAAACATTCCCAATAAAAAAAATTAAAAATCAAATTTTTTCATCAGTTTAGGCTAATTTGTATTCTGCTACATATTTTTGGTAACAAAATCCCAAAAAGCGTATTTTAATTGGTTTGCCCAAAAGTTATCGCGTTTACAAACTATGGGATCAATTTTTTTTACTTTTTTTTTATTAGTAATGGTGACGATCAGCGATTTTTAGTGGGACTGCGACATTGCGGCGGACAAAATCTGACACTAAGTGACACTTTTTGGGAACCAGTGATATTAATACAGTAATCAGTGCTAAATAATATGCACTGTTAGTGTATAAATGACACTGACAGGGAAGGGGTTAATACTGGGGGTGATTAAGGGGGTTAAATGTAAGCCTAAATGTGCTTGCTAACTGTGTGTGGGGGGGGGGGGGGGCTCTGTGACAGGCACACACAGATTGGGGTTTCAGCTTAGCTGAGACACATTATCTCACTGTGCCTGTGTGACAGGAGAGCTGCCTGCTTTGTTTACATAGGCAGGCAACTCTCCTGTCAATTTCTCTGAAGATCGCAGGAGGCTGGTCGCAATCGAGCCCGTTCCTCCCGTGGTCTGGCTCCCACTGTGTCTAAACACAGCAGGAGCTTGGCTCCAGCGGCGCAAGACCGCGTGCACATAATCACGTAGATCTACGTGATTATGCACAGCCGAGCCGCTCTGCTGCATTATATCTGCGTGGGTCGGTCGACAAGTGGTTAAACATCTCCCGAACACAGGGTCGATCTATGAAAGCAGTCGACATGTGTGCAAGATCATACCTTGGGCCCTTCTGCTAGACAAAAACAAAAATGTGGTGTGGTTTTCTCTAAGTTTTAGTGGCTTTACATATAGCCTGATAGTTGCATAGTAAAGAAAAGATTCCTGATGGCTGTGGGGTTAATTGTCTTGTGTGGACAATCTGCAGCACCTTCCCAACACAGTTGCCAACCCCCCACAATGTTTTTTACCACTGACAAAAGATGGAAAATTTACTGACAGAGCACATTGTTTACTGACAACCTAAATTATGAAAAAATTATGAGAAAATTCTATTATAATCTAAGAAAATTTATATGATATGGCAAATGGTGGCCCTTTTTAGGTTGCGCCTAACAGTGGTAGTGGCTTAAAGGGGAATAAATAAACAGGACCTAAACCTAGTCCCTGTATACATTCTACACATATGCCCCAGTTCTTGTACCCATAAAGTACTTCTAATTACAGTACTGTACCACAGCTGACAGTCTCACAGACACACATAAACCTCAGGACAAAGGATCATTTGAAAAAAGGAAATTTTCATTTTAATTTTTTAAACACAAAAAGCTATCATTTTACCTGACTGAGCCTACCTTAAAGAAGAGCTTCATTAAAACCAGCAACTATTAAGATAATGAAAACTTTGGTTAGGGCTATGTAATGTAACACATATATATGGAATTAAAGAGCCAGGATTTATTAGGCCCCATGATATCTGTACAAATGTTTATTAAAACAATATTTTCACAAAAAATACAATAAAGTAATTAGTAGGGATGATCGAACTTTTCGGCCAGAACATCCAAACTTCCCGAAAGTTCGGCCCGGGTTTCAGAACCCCATTGAAATCAATGGGACCCGAACTTCGGTAATCAAAAAACACAATTTTGAAGCCCTAAAACCCAATAAATGACTACCCAAAAAAGTGCCTAGGGTTCTGCGTCATACCCCAGGGACTATTAATCACACAAAAAAAGTTCCTAAAAATTGTCATTTTTGATAGAGAGCCAATTATTGAAAAAATTAAAAAAAAAAACAAAATTAAAAAGAAAAAAAAAAAATTCTTTGGATTTAGTATCTGGGGGGTCTAAAAGGTGTACCTGTGAAGTTTCAGCTCTGTAGCATGTCCAGAACCATAAAAAAAAGATTGTTTGTATTATGTCACTTATAGAACAGGGATATGGCTTCGCTATTTTCACACCTTGCCGGTTTAGTAGCAGGCGTTTTATTGGGCATTTTTTGGGGTTTTTTGAGGCAGGAAGAACATCTGAACTTGTGTATAGGGGTATATATACACACATACTTATATGTATATATACACCTAGACATATATAGGTGTGATAGTAGCAGAAATATATGCTTGCGCTAATATGGCTCCGCTCCTATAACACCTATATATGTGTAAGTATAAAATACATATAAGTATGTGTGTATATATACCACTATACACAAGTTCAGATGTTTTGCCTGCCTCCAAAAACCCCAAAAAAATGCCTGCAACAACACACCTGGGTTTTTTTTTTTTTTGGTGCTAGCGTTTTTTTTTTAGGCATTTTTTGGGCGTCTTTGGAAGCAGGCAAAACATCTAAACTTGTGTATAGTGGTATATATACACACATACTTATATGTATATATACACCTAGACATATATAGGTGTGATAGTAGCAGAAATATATGCTTGCGCTAATGAAATAATTAACACTAATATGGCTCCGCTCCTATAACACCTATTTATGTGTAAGTGTAAAATACATATAAGTATGTGTGTATATATACCACTATACACAAGTCCAGATGTTTTGCCTGCCTCCAAAACCCCCCAAAAAATGCCTGCAACAACACACCTGGGCGTTTTTTTTTTTGGCGCTAGCGTTTTTTTGGGCATTTTTTTGGGTTCTTTGGAGGCAGGCAAAACATCTGAACTTCTATATAGGGGTATATATATACACACACACTTATATGTATTTTACACATACACATATATAGGTGTGATAGGAGCGTAACTATATTGGTGTTAAATATTTCATTAGCGCGAGTAGTGTTTTCTGCTCCTTTCACACCTATATATGTGCAGGTGTATATATACAGACATGTGTGTGTATATACCCCAATACACAAGAACCATAAAAAAAAGATCATTTGTATTTTGTCACTTATAGAACAGGTTAGTGGCTTCTCTCTTTTCACACCTTGCCGGTTTAGTAGCAAGCGTTTTTTTTGGGCATTTTTTGGGGTCTTTTCAGGCAGGCAAAACATCTGAACTTGTGTATACAGGTATATATACACACATACTTATATGTATATATACACCTAGACATATATAGGTGTGATAGTAGCAGAAAAACATGCTTGCGCTAATGAAATCATTTACACTAATATGGTTCCGCTCCTATAACACCTATATATGTCTAAGTGTAAAATACATATAAGTATGTGTGTATATATACCACTATACACAAGTTCAGATGTTTTGCCTACCTCCAAAAACCCCCAAAAAATGCCCAAAAAAACGCTAGCGCCAAAAAAAAAAACGCCCAGGTGTGTTGTTGCAGGCATTTTTTGGGGGTTTTTGGAGGCAGGCAAAACATCTGAACTTGTGTATAGTGGTATATATACACACATACTTATATGTATTTTACACTTAGACATATATAGGTGTGATAGGAGCGTAACTATATTGGTGTTAATTATTTCATTAGCGCAAGCAGTGTTTTCAGCTCTTTTCACACCTATATATGTGCAGGTGTATATATACAGACATGTGTGTGTATATATACCCCAATACACAAGTTTAGATGTCATGCCTGACTCCAAACTTGTCCTCAAAAAATCCCTATAAACGCCTGCAGCCAAAAAGCAGGCTGACAGGCGAGAAGCCATATTAGTGCACCGAATGTGACTTAAGAGAAACTATCTTTTCTCTATAGCGGTCACCCTGATATGGAAGGGTTTGGTCACCCTGCCATAGCAGTCAGTGTCAGTTCACCCTACACTACATTGCGGTCACCCTGGCACTTAACACTTTCCCTACAGAAACTACATTTTTGCATCTAACTAAAGTGTAAAAGAGCACCCTAACTACACTAGATATCCCTTTCCTCACACTAATAAATGCTAAATGACACGTTTAAAGTAAAATTAACAGAACTGCTTCCACTCTCTTCCATGTCCCTGTATTACAATGCTATTAATATGGCGGGGGCTATCTTATATACTGGGGGGCGTATTTACTAATGATTGGCCTAGGGACCCCCTAGTCACTCCAATCACATTCCTAGCATTCTCCTGCCCACTCAATTGGCTTTTACTAATGGTTCTGGTCCAATCACAGGCTTTTAAAGCCCATTTCCTGGCCCATTGCATTTTGGTCGGTTCTGGTTGCCGAATTCCAAACTTTTTCAGCAAAAAGTTCTAAATTCGGCTGAACCTCGAACAGTCAATGTTCGGGTCGACCACCGTTCGATCATCCCTAGTAATTAGTAGAGGATACAAACACAGAAAAATTCTGCCTAAATGCTTACTAAATATAAAAACGAAAACTGTATTGAGTTAATTAAAAAAACTAACCTTTATACATTTTAAATTGTTCCTTTTTTTGTTAAACAGATAAAACTAAAAGTACTCAAAACTGTAAATTTGGGTGTAACATGTAATATGTTACTAAAGGTGAACTTAGCCTTTAGGCTAGCCATAGATGGGTAGAACTTCAAATGAAATTCTTAGGCAAAGCATGTTCTTTGAAAGTTTTTTTATGTGTTTTATTCATCAGTTAGTCAAATTAAGTTTCATTTCAGACTTCAGTGACAAGAAAATTCAGTGGAGCAGGAAGGAAAATTCTTCTTATAATAACACATTAATAAGAGTGAAAAAAAAAACGATTTATTCTAAAATCAAATTATAAAAGCAAATAAAATATTTTAAATGCTTTTGTACAAATTTTCCAAAGACTTTTTGTTCGAATTTCTATCCATCTATGGCCATCCTTGCCTTTTTTCATATGCATTTGCAAATTCTGTTGTCATCATCAGGTAGAAATGTAACAGGAAACTCCAGAGTTCCCTGGGCATTTAAAATCATGTCAGGAGGAAACTTCCTCATTGTTCAAATGGAATTTGAGCAGTAATGGAGGGACCCTGCTTCTCCTTTTTCCTTCCTGCTGACTCTGGTTTGGATGTGGTAGGAAATTTTCATTGATTATATGATCTATGTGACAAAATTGTTGAAATGGACATATTGGAATGCACTTGAACTCTGTCTTATTAGAAGGACACCTTCAGACATTGCTGGAAATTGGCTGGTAAATGATAGTTAAAATTGATGAATAAAACTATTTTAAATGGTGTTGTGTACTTATTTCTTGACTTTTTGATCCACATGCATGACAAACTGGCTAAGGGTCTGAGGGAGCTCTAAAACCAGTTCCTCAGGTAGGAGAGATCATGTGCTTTTCCAATAGGGGGAAGATAGATGATAAATAACCCTTTCTTGCTACTAGCTTTTCTTGTGCACTGGAGGTGCCAAAGAGCCCAGTGGCCTTTAATATAAGTCACTAGTGTGTTAGGAGTCTGATGCTCATCAGCACAAAACATCTCAAAGACATGTAGGCTGATATCAACATCTAAAGGTGGCCTAAACACTAGCTACAGCACACATTTGTGGGGTATTGGGCTGGTTAACTCTAGGGGGAGATCCACGGTTATGTTTTTTTTTTTTTAAACAAAATAAATTTTTAAACAAAATAAAACGTAAACCTCTTAGTGCTAAAACAGTGTAGCATGGAGAACTATTGTGGAAAGATTTACCTGCAAGGTAAATACTATATGTCATAGTTGCTGTGAAAGTGAAACTTGACAGCTCTTCAACCTATTGTAAAAAAGGTTAAAGTAATTGAGGAATGCCAGGCCAATACCCTCAAATCTCACATTTAGATGAATGTCAGTCTTTACAAGCAAGCCTGTAGCTTACAATTTTCTATTAAAAAAAAAAAAGCTTTATGCCTGTAAAGAAGCAAAGAATTTCTCAGCTCTCCTGCTGCATGTGCCACTGAACACTGCTCCAATGCTGAAGCTTCTTCTGAAACTCACACACCTATTGATATTGATCTCCTAGGTCCCCCGCAGTGCTCAGTGTTTTTTCCTGCTTACCTCCATGTAGAGTAGAGGAGGAACCACTGAGCTGACAGATTTCATGAAGGTAGTCATACCCAGTTTGAATTTCTGCAAGCTTTGCTAAATCGGCCCAAAATTTGAGCTGTGGGTTCAAAATTCGAGCTCAGTTGGCACCCCTTCCTGTCGATTTTACAATTGACTTTTGTTAGGAGCCGGTTGGAAAATTTTCAGGGAAACAGCGCCTGCATCCAATTAGGTGCAGGCAATGTCGGAGTATTCAGCATCCGCTGGAGCAACAGCTGCTGAATATAAAAGTGGGCAGCGGGATTGCTCCATTCATGCTGTTTGGTTTAGATGGAGGAATCAATTGATTTCTCTTGTTAAGCCCGTCTTAAGTCCTAAAAGAAAATTCATCCAGGGATTACTCAGCATCAGTGCGGTGTTTGGTGGCATAGAAAACAAGAGAGGTAGGAATTTTGCTTTCTTACAGGTACAGAGCTTTGAAAAAAATAAGCCCCTAAATGTAATTAAATTATGTTTCAGAGCTACTTAATTAGAGGTGATTGCCATATTTGCTGATATACCGATAACTTCTAGAATGAGCACTTACAAATTCATGCATGGAATCCAATAATCAAAATGTGAAACAGCAAGAATGTAAAATATGAAGGTCAAACATTATTGTAAAGTAAATGATATAGTAATAAGTCAGTTTACTCCCTGGAAATATACTCTCTTCTTGTACTACTTACTTATACTCTACAACTTTCCTCTAAGTACTCAATTCAACTTTTTATCAAATTCACTGCCCATATGACTTGCAATATGGATTATTTTTAGCACTAAGTAGAGATGACATTTAGTCTAAAAGTAGCAGATAAACATTTCTGTAACCTAGATCGCTAAACACGCTCATCCCTGGAGTTCTCATTGGCCAAACAAATTGTCTCTGTAGGTTCCTTTGACAGCAATTCCGACTATAAATGAAAGCAAAGCCACATTTTCTCCCACAAGCACTCTGCACTGGGGTTTCATCTTATCTGTAAGGTTACATTTAAATTTACATCTTTTATAGTGGGTTTCATCCTGTGGGGGGAAAGGCTTATGTTAATTTGCTCTCTTGATACTTTTAATAAGGTAATTACTGAGGAATACATTATTTTCAAAAGCTAACATTTAAATATGTTCTAAACACCAGGCCTGCGATATGCCTTTGGGTTATCTCATTAGTTCTACGTTTTACATTTTTATGCCATCTTAGATCTAGGATTTACCTTGGCTGTCGGTATCATATTGAGCTATCGGCCTGAATTTCAGCAGTCTGCACACTACGCGTAGGCTTTCTGCAGGGTTCAAGTCCACAGAGGCATATTATACATAATGCAGAAGCATATTATTATTACTTTACAACACATCAACATGGCAGGAGCAGAGAACTAGACATTCCCTAAATGGAATCTTATGTAAAGTGACCACCAAGCTTAATAGGCAAAGCTGGTAAAATCTCTAGAGCCAGGAAGTCAGCGCTACCAATGAATTATAGCTTGGCTGTTTTTGAGCTTTTTCAAATGTAGTCGATGTAGGTACATGTTGTATGGCTCCTTAGAGGTACGCTGTAGCCAAAGTTAAAAATATAATATTGAAATGTGTACAGGACACAGAGTTCCTCTGCTCAATACTTTAGTTTCCTTTCAGAAATGACTGTGGTGTACCACTACAACCAGTTCCACTCATCTCCTCTCTACTCCACACCACTCTAAGCCACTTCACTCCAGACCATTCTTCACCACTCTCTTTCCTCTGTAATTTAGTGATCTGAGCAACCCTTTTTGTAATGCAGGGAAGCTATTCTCAAACACACCCATTACAGGTTACTTGCTGTCCTTCCCATATGAAAATTCTAATGTAAAAATGTCAGCACAAACAATTATCTTATTGCCACCAATTGTTCAAACTTGACTTGAATGTTTGGTAGCACAGTGGTCTCTGGAAGTCCAGCATATTCCTTATTGTTTCAAACCTATACTGCAGATCTGCAATTTTCAGAGCTCTTATCTAGCCTCTGCAGAGAGACCACTACTTGCAGATTTATAGCAAGGATCTTATTCTACAGTGCTAGCAGGGGACAGGTTCTCTACTCAGGCTATGGCTTCTTTCTAAAGAAGGTATTGTCAATATTCCCATTGCACATGTTCCTAGACTTAGGCTTATCAGTAGCGTATGCTGCAGCAACTACCAGCTAGAAATTAGACTCATCGCAAATTTGCGTGCATACTGTATTCACCAGCACACCATGGATCATGAAATATCATCTAAAGCTTTTACTGCAGAAAGATCACATCACAAAGGACTAAGTGCAATGTTTCAGAGCTTTGCAGGACCCCTTTATCAGGCATGTGATCACATCATCATCACATGACTCATTAGGAGGTCCTGCGCGGCTCTGAAACATCCTTTGTGACGTGATCGTTCTGCAATAAAAGCTTTTACTTTATGATTCATGGCATGCTGGCGAATATGTGTGTTGCTTTCTAAAGAAAACAAACTGTAAGACGTTGTACTCCTTTTTGTTTTGAATGTATTTAGATGATTAAAGTTCAGTTGGGCTTTAACGGCTTGCTTATTTTTTCAGTAAAAAACTTCTAGGAACTTCTAAGTTCCAACATTATCAGGTTCTTTTAGTGATTATGAAGGCTAAGATGGGTCTCTCCTAGACACAGGGAAGCAGAATAAGGTGGCTTTTAATATGCTGAAGCAATGGGTTTACCAAAAGCACATTTGCCCATGGCAAAAAGCCACTTTGGGCTTTTAAATAGCCTAAAACGGGAACAGATGTCCTGGTTGCTGCCAGTGGAATCCTTCAAATCTCCTACAAAGATCACGTATAGCATTGGTGCTCAAAATAGGTGGGACAAATTTTCCGGACTCCCTGTATGTGGTAATCTCATAATAAAAGGGAAATTGTCATTTTTCCCCAGAAGGGGGAATTTCACAACCTTATATGTCGACAAACCCACTTTTACACTTTCCAAAACTCTGTACTTTTTCCTATTTAAATTTCCCAATGCTTAAATGTTTTTCTTTCAGCTTTTCAGACTCCAAAGTGTGTTTTCTGGTTTAAAGCACACTTTGAAATACAATTAGTTCTAATAATTATCCTGTGGGCATGGCATCATGCTCCATTCTGCAGCTATTACTTATCCATAGATGCAGTGCCAGCCCCTAGAAACTCTGCTCCCGTGTCCTTACCAATCATACAACTGGCACTGGGAAAATGGTTCTTAGAACAGTCTACTATTGGACTATTCTTGTGCCTACTTTAAGGGGCTGTTCACATTGCCCTGAGAGCTGCGGCACACTAACCTACAGTGGTTTAGTGTGCAGCAGCTGTCCCTGCAGTGAGCCGTAGGTAGGGGGTGGTGTGATGGGCATTTCAGAGTATCACACAGTACCCTTTTTTTCCTTTTCTGACTCAAGTGTACACTTCATTTCACAGTGAAAGGAGAAGCAGCAAATATCTGTCTGTCACTCTGCTCTTGTCTCTTGTTAGCATATGAGCACTGGTGCACAACTAAGGGAATACTTGTGTTGGTTCTTCCTCTCTCACTTTGAGCTTTGCGGTAGGTAATTGCAAGATTCTGAAACCAGGACAAATTCTGGTTTCTACTGCTTGCGTGACATCAAAACCCTACCTCATACAATCAAAGAATTAATTGCATTAATTTAGAAACTGCAAAGCAATCTCTGAATGGGGCTGAGCAGTCAATACTCTATGTTCAGAAAGCACAAGAGCAGCTGCTTGATGTGTGACCTGGAAGCAAGTGGAGATCACTGGAGTAGCAGTGTCTACTACAGTAACTTTCAGCTTCCAGGGGCATTGGTCAGTTATGACATAAGCAGGGCTTTTTTTTCAGCGGGAACGCGGGGGAACGCAATTCCGCAACATCCAGTCTGAATGTATGCAATGACAAAGGGGTGCTGGGGCCAGTGGGGTGAGCTAAAGGGCCTATTGATGCTGGCTGCTGGGGGATCTATTGTTACTGGGGTGAATATATTGTTGCTGGCGGGCATTTTGTTGTGGGTGGGGTTTTTTTGCAGTGAAGGATTTATTGTTGCTTGGGGGAACTGTTGTTGCAGGGGAGGATTTATTGTTGTTGGGGGTCTATTGTTGCTGATTGCAGGGGATTTATTTTACTGTTTTTTCTATTGTTGCAGGGTAAGATGTATTGCTTCTGGGGGATCTATTGTTGGGGGGGGTCTATTGTTGCTGATTCCAAGGGATCTATTTTACTGCTTTTCTAGTTATTATTCACAAATTCCAACCAAATTACCTGGAACCACAACATGATACTTGGTTCTGTATTCTCTAAAAGGGGGGGTACTGGGAGGTGGGCAGAGGGTGGAACCAATGGACAGCGCTCGGAGGTGGGTAGGGAGTGGAGACAAGGGGTGACTCAGAAGAGGGGAGTACCTGCACCTATTCTCTGAGAAAAAAAGCCCTGGATATAAGCATAGTTACATTGGTCCATACCGTGTATTTTTTAATACATAACAGTGCCTTGTGTCTTTCAAATTTGCCTGGAGTTCAGCTTTAAGGTCATAGTCATTATTCTCCTGAATGCTTTTAGGTGCTTTGCTCCACACTCGACTCAAAAATCGATGATGCACACACGTGTGCCAGCAATTGAGCACAAGTACATGGTAGCACCCACCAAAAAGTTTAATATATAAGCTTATGATTCTTAAGCTCACAGCATTACTTCCCGCTCTTGTCAGAATGCGTACTGTGCTATATCGGTATCCGATTGACCATTGCTGGCAGACAGTCAGAAGCTGACTTTGCATTAAACATCTGCTTTCAGTAGAAAGACGTAGAGCTAGAGGAGAGGCGGTCAGGCCAGGTCAGCCTGCTTAGTGCTTTTAACTTAGATTTGGGGTGTGTCAATGAACAAAAAACTATCTCAAAATAATGAGTACCCGTATACTAAGAATTTTCACCCTGGGCCCCATTTTCACTAGAATTGGCTAAGTGGTCTCAGTAACCTAACATTATAATGCATTTACTCCTGTAATGCCATTGCTGCTAATATATTAAAGTGTCATTATTTTTTTTACTAATTGGCAACTGGGAAAAGTAGATAAAACTTGTGTACGTATTTTCAATGACTGGCCCTGTGCAGCTTGGCCTACTATACTGTAGCTTATACTGCATTCTGAATATGTTGTCATTTATACTTGCAGCTGCTTGTATAACTAATGTAGCATTGTTCCTTGATGCTCATTGAAAGTCTATGCATGGCAGAAGCCAGAGCAGAAACTCCAAACTATATTGATTGGTGATTATTTTTTCTGGTGCTCACGGCTCAGTGCAGCAGAAAATACACAGAATAACTGAATAGGAGTCCATGTGTCAATTACATGAATTATAAAATGATTACATGGGAGATGCTCGGATTAATTTGCTGCATTTGGTTTGATTTGCTGATATGTGGGCAGAACAACCTCATCTGCCGGACGACTGGAGTGTGTATACAATGTAGGGACTTGCATCAAGTGTAGAGGATTTAACCACTTTACCACCGGAGGATTTTGCTGTCTTACGTCCAGGCCACTTTTTGCGATTTGGCGCTGTGTGACTTTGACTGACAATTGCGCGGTCGTGCGATGCCGTACCCAAACAAAATTTATGTCCTTTTTTTCCCACAAACAGAGCTTTCTTTTGGTGGTATTTGATCACCTGTGCAATTTTTACTTTTTGCGCTATAAACAAAAAAATAGCATTTATTTTGAAAAAATAACAATATTTTTAACATTTTTTTATATGAAATTCCCCCCCAAAAAAATGTAAAAATCTAATTTTTTTAAAATTTTTGGCCAATTTGTTTTCTGCTACATATGTTTGGTAAAGAAAATCACGATAAGCGTATTTTGATTGGTTCGCGCAAAAGTTATTGCGTTTACTAACTAAGGGAAAGATTTATGTCATTTTTGGTGTTTTTTTTTTTAACGAGTAATGGCGGCGATCTGATTTTTTTTTTGCGGGACTGCGACATTGCGGCGGACAGATCGGACCCTTGACTGACATTTTTGACACTTTTGGGGTTACCAGTGACATTACTGCAGTAATCAGTGCTATATATATGCACTGTTACTGTAAAAATGACACTGGCAGGGAAGGGGTTCATTTTATTAGAGAGGGAGGGGTTAATGTATGCCTGGTGCTTACTAACGTGTGTGGGGGGAGATGACTGAATGACAAAAGGACAGATCGTATGTTCAGCTATGCTGAACACTGCGATCTGTCCCTGCCTGTCACTTAGGAGATCCGCCTGCTCTGTTTACACAAGCGGGCGGATCTCCTCACTCGATTCCCCGACGATCGGGGAAGAGCGGCGGCGATTACCGCCGCTCCTCCCCTGGCCCGACTCCCGCTGTGACTGAAAACAGCGGGAGCGCGCCTCCGGCGGCGCGCGAGCGCCACCTACAGGGGGAGGAGTCCAGCGACGTAGGTCTACGTCCCTGGACGATAACGAGCCACATTGCTGCAGTGGCAGCAATGTGACTGGTGGTAAAGTGGTTAAAGGACACCGCCACTCGCTTTTCTTCCTTTTAAGGGCTTTCTTCGCCCATGTTTATTAAAAGAAAATCCATCCAGCAGAAAAAAAACATAACAAGGTTTCCCTCGCAGGGATTTCAGCATTTCAGTCCTAAATCAAAATAAATGATCATTTACCCCCTCTGGCTTGAACTTGCAGTACTGCTGCTCTGGCCTTAAACTCCAGGCCCTTGTCGGTCTCCTACATACTGCCGCTCACCAACTGGGTGCACAGAGATCACAGCCTAATGCTGCACTGACTCCTGGGCCAGTCCTCCTGTCTGCCAGGGCAGGGCCCAGAACCATGGTCAGGTTACTACTAAAAGCCAAGCACACACCTGAACAATTATTATGCTGGCTGTTCTGAATATCTGGACCCAGGATTGGAGATTTCATCCCACCCGGATCACTTAGAAATCTCCATGCCCCAGGTCGCAAACTGGACTTTTTTAAACACTTAGGAGTCTTAAAAAACAGTTTCCTCTTCATGTCACAAGCTCCCTGGAGCCCCTCAACCCATCTGGCTGAGAACTCTGGGTCAAAGCCTCTTTCTAGACCCTGGCAGGGCAATGCTCTGCCACAACAGTATGTACCTTACAGGTAAATTCTGCTTAAAGCGGAGTTCCACCCTGGATTTTTTTTTTTTTTTTTTAATACCCCCGGGACAGTCAGGGCTAGTGCATTCCACAATGGCTAGCCTCTGATCTGTCCCGGGTTGCACTTACCTGCAAGACGAAATACTTACCTTGCAAACGTCTTGTCCAGCGCTGCCATCTCAGATGTGGGCAGCTTGAAGCCAGCGCATCCTCTTCGGCGTCTTCTTCCGCCTTCTGTGGTCCCACGATGCTCTGCGCCGGCCCCGACGTCACTTCCGGGTCGCGCGCGTCACCCCTCCACAGCTTCTGGGCATGCCCAGAAGCTGTTTAGAAGGGGATGACGCGCGCGACCCGGAACTGACGTCGGGGCCGGTGCAGGCGCAATGATTCCTGGGAGCTATGACGTCCAGCTCCCAGGAATCATTGCAGAGCCAGGAAGTGACGACGGGCCACGGCCGAGGAAGGAGGAAGAAGGAAGTAAGGTAAGTATATTTTCTTCGCTACGAGGTAAGTAAAAAAAAAAAAAATATGCGATTATCCATTTCTTTTTCAGGTGACCCGGAGCGAGAAGATGGAGGTAAGTATAAAAATAGGGTGGAACTCCACTTTAAAGAAATAGAGAGGTGGCTACTGCTGACTTCCTTCTGATTGTTAGTTGGCTTGCTGTGCACACTGAACCTATGGTTTGACCTATTGGCATCACTGGCCAAAAACAAATATAAAGCAAGTAAAATTAGAACCTTAATCTACATGCTTGTCATGGGTCAGTCCCTCAGTAAGTACTGATGCAAGAGGATCAAAAGGACAGCTAGGTAACTAGAGTACACAGACGGAGAGATCAAACATGACAGTCTTTATGCTTTTCTCACCACAAATTCCTGTGTTATGTTACAACTTAATAAACTGGCTAAAGCCCTCCATGAATATACTTTTAGATCATGGGTAAGCAAATTTGGCACTCCAGCTGGGGTGAAACTACAAATCCCATGAGACTATAAGACATTGAATAGCTTCCAGAGGAATGATGGATTAGAAGCATCAGCGCAGCGGGAGTACCGAAGTTGTCTACCCTTGTAGCTTTAAAAAGTAAAGTACTTTTGCTTTTGACTCCTGGAGTCAAGTCAAGTTTGTGTCTGTCCCCGTCCTACAATTCCATACCACATGATTCTAGGCAGATGCAGTTTACCCTTTCCTCTGTAGGTGGCACTGTGTTCCTGACCGCTGTAGTAGGGAATGGAGGATGAGAGGAGTTCTGTTCATCTGAAGAATCCATAGGTGTCACTAGGAATTTTGGTGAGAGTTTCTGTATCTATGACGCCTGTGTCAGTGGGACACAGTTACCACCTTGTTTAGACTGTTAAGCAAATAACTTGCCACGGTTCTCCACCTGTTATTTGTTACTTGTACTTAACCAAATTACCCTACTTTGTGTGCCGTTTCTCCATCTTGGGTACCAACTAATTGATTTTTTAATAAGCTTGCCCGTCATAATCTTGGACCAATAGTAAAGGAGGAATATTGACAAGCCAAACTCAACATCAAGAGTTAACCACTTGCTGACCGCTCACTGAGCTGGTACTGCGGTAGTGGCTCGATACCATCCAGTGATGTAGACTTACGTCGTTGGATCCCGCCCCCAGAGGCTCGCTCCCACTGTATTCAGACACAGCAGGAGTCGGGCCAGGGGAGAAGAGGCGGTGATCACCGTCACTCTTCCCCGATCGTCAGGGATCGAGTGAGGAGATCCCTCACTTGTGTAAACAAAGCAGGCGGATCTCCTATGTGACAGACAGGGACAGATTACAGGATTCAGCATAGCTGAATCTGTGATCTGTGTCTGTGTCACACAACCCCCTCCCCCCACACACGTCAGTATGCATGAGGCATACATTTAACCCCTTGATCACCAATAAAGTTAACCCCTTCCCTGCCAGTGTCATTATTACACTAACGGTGCATATTTTTAGCACTGATTACTGTAGTAATGTCACTGGTACCCCCAAAAGTGTAAAAAATGTCAGTTAGGGGTCCGATCTGTCCGCCGCAATGTCGCAGTCCCGCAAAAAAAAAAGCAGATCGCCGCCATTACTAGTAAAAAAAAATAAACAATAAAAATGACAAATCTTTCCCATAGTTAGTAAACGCGATAACTTTTGCACAAACCAATCAAAATACGCTTAAAATATGTAGCAGAAAACAAACTGGCCTAAAATGTTAAAACATTTAGATTTTTAATTTTTTTGGGAATGTTATATATCAGAATGTAAAAAATATTGTTTTTTTTTTTTTTTCAAAATTGTCGCTCTTTTTTTCAAAAATTAAAAATCGCACTGGTGATCAAATACCCCCAAAAGAAAGCTCTATTTGTGGGGGAAAAAAGGACATAAATTTAATTTGGGTACAGCATCGCACGACCGCACAATTGTCCGTTAAAGTAACGCAGTGCCAAATCGCAAAATATAGCCTGGTCAGGAATGGGGTAAAATCTTCCGGTCTTAAAGCGGTTAAAAATACGCTCATTGAGAATTTTTTTGTCAAAGACATGTAGCTAAATACATTTTGGCCTAAATATATGACAAAAATTGAATATACTGGATATTTTTTAACTGTCAAAGTAAAAAATGTCAATTTTTTCGCAAAATGTTTGCTCTTTTTTTATTAATATCGCAAAAAATTAAAAGCACAGAGGTGATCAAATACCACCAAAAGAAAGCTCTGTTTGTGGGGAAATAAAGGACATAAATTTAGTTTGGGTACGGTGTTGCATGACCGCGCAATTGTCAGTTAAATTTGAGCAGTGCCAAGTTGCAAAAAGTGGCCTGGACGTAAAGCAGGAAAATCCTCCGGTGGTAAAGTGGTTACAGTTGAGAGTTTCTGAATAGACTATAAGGTCAATACGAAGCATTTCGTTCCTGAAAACCCAACAGGCTAGAGAAGATTTTCACAAAAAATTAACACCTGAGCATATTGATTTATTGGCGTTTTACGGATGTTTTTTTAAAGAGTTTCTCCACTTTTGTTGAGAAAAAAAAACATTCCCCCCTGGGTGTTCTATGTAAATTGTAGTGATTTTAACAAACTTTGTTACAGGTTCCAACCTTTTGTTGTTCTGAAAAAATCCCTGTGTGTTTGTCTCTGTCCATGTGGTAAGGTAATCTAACGGGAGTGGTTTCCTAATTATCAACCAGCTGGTTCACCAGGCAGGACACCAATGAGGAAAATTTCAGGACCTGCATCCCTTTAAACGTGATTGGGAGTATCTGACTATAAATGACATTTTTGTTGCAGAGGGTGCCTGAAATCTGACTTATATCTTAGTGCAGACTTCTGGGAAAATCAGTGAGCCAATCACACAAGCAGGAAATGATGTTTCTGGGGTGTGGTCAGTACACATTCTGTGTATAGAACACCTCCAGGTAGCCATATTGCATTGCATTTCACAGAAAATTACAGAGCTGCAGATATAAAAGGAAAGATCATTTTTTAATAACATTAAATTACAATATGACTTGTGTTGCAGTTGTATATGCTATATTATATATTTTTTTATTTTTTAAAGCTTTTTTTGCAGCTTTGTATAAGCCTTTTTTTTGTTTAGCCAATAAAAGGCACTAGGGGGGAGGAGGGAGAGAGCAAATTAGGGGCGGAGAGTTGCCATTTGAGCAAAAAACGCTTGTTAAACAAGTCAGGCATTTCTGTTGAAGTCTATGGGGCCAAAAATCTGCCAAAAAGAAGCTCATGTACTTTTCTGAGCTTCAGGAGTTTTGCTTCAGATGACACAAGGCACAGATGAATGAGCTTCAGCTTTTTGAGCACGTTAGGGCTACAAGCTTTAAGCAGAAATTTGCTCAGGTGTGAATGGGCCTACTGCTTGTCTGATGGTATCAGAATGACTACTTGATCATTTGTAAGAGCCTTAAGTCCCGTACACACGTACCGATTGTCGGCCGTAAATATTCCGATCGACCGATTGTAGGCTTGTTAGTATGATGCTTCCGACAGCCGACAGCGCATTTTCGGCTGAACAGAATCTGTCGTGCAAGCATTAAAATTTTTGTATGCCAACACCAGAACGGCCGATTGTTCGCCAGTCAGTACAGAATTCGGCCGACAATCAGCAGATTTGCAAGACTGGGCATGCTCAGAGAAGAAAAAACACAGGGAAAGTTAACCATCACATGACATCACTTCTGCAGTCGGCTGTTGTTGGCCGACAAAATTCGTGTGCAGTCTTTTGGCACTTTTCAGCGGACAGGACATCCCTGGACAAAAGACGGCCGATCGGTCGGCCGACGATGGGTACGTGTGTACGGGGCTTTAGGCAAAGAGTTTTTTTTCAACAAAACCAAAGTTCTCTGTTTAATTAACGCTGCAACTATTGGACAACCAACAAGGTCTGAAGACATCCCCAAATCTAAGGAGTGATACATTGTAAATGCTCTACATGGTGACAAACATATTTGCCACATGCATTAATATCATTTGCCAGCTGGCATAGGTTTTGGGCAACAGTGCAGATGTAAGTTCATATACATCCTATTTATCTGATACAAGCTTTTTGAAACAAAAAATATACTATAGTGCTGTCTTTCCTGTTTATTTCTCCCTATCTCCCCCTTTTTCTTTTCAATGACCTCAAAATGTTTTCAGATTCTATTCTACAGAGACATTTTTGACTGGCTGTTCACATATTTTGGATCACTTGCTGCATTCCAGTATTTGTATGTATTCATACTGTCTTGGATTTCTTTAAGTGGCAGTCTATCCAAAAGTGGTTAATTTACTTCTAGACAAAGCCTAGTGGACTGAGCAAGCCTCTGGGTTCCTATATGTGTGTAGGGATCTGCTGCCCCTACTGTCTGTGTGTAGGTGGCTACGCTTCTTACTGTCATACAGTTATTTATGTACATCACTTCCTGTCCCTGCAACTTGGGCCAGAAACCCCAGATTGGAGGACTTTGATATCTTTGTAAAGGAGAGTTTCCAGGAAGTAGACTGGGTCACATGTCCTGTTCATGAAGTTGCTGCTGTTGTATTTTCACACAGACCAGAAGAGACTATTATGCAAGTATTCCCTATGATCTAATAATTTTACTTCAGCTGCTGCATATATGTCTATAGTAGATAGGCTGACCATGAGTTCCAATGCCTACACAGTTCCTGCCAGTGAGAAGACTCACTCCAGACTATCTGGGCAACCCGTTTGTACATTAGATGTGTGTACTGTTATTAATCTCTTCTTATATACAGTGTGTATTATTTATATACTGGTGTGCATTTACAGTAAAACCCTGGATTGAGAGTAACTTGGTTTAAGAGCATTTTGACAAGCAACATTTTTTTAAATAAATTTTGACTTAATAAGCAAGCGATGTATTGATGTACAAGTAGTGTCACATTACAACTGAGTATAAAAGAGAGGCGCCTCTAAGTGTAGCAATATGGTTACATTTAATGAAGGTACAATATTTAGCAACTTGCATGGTTGATTAAAACATGCACATCTACGTAAGCAGGCATCTGGGGTAAAGCTGTCCACATAGACCGTCCCCTGCACCGCCATCAATGTCATCCCATACACACTGCAATCCACGAGCACTTCAAGCCTCACTTTCAGATTGCTCTACTGCAGGGTAGTCTTCCCGGTCACGGTTGCAGACTGACAGCAGTGAGAGTCAGCGGTGCGGAGGACAGTCTACGTGGACAGCTTTACCCCAGATGCCTGCATACTTAGATGTGCCTCTTTTAATCATCAACCATGTGCGTTGCTAAATGTTGTAACTTCATTAAATGTAACCATATTGCTACACTTAGAGGCGCCTCTCATCTCTCTTATACTCAGAAGCAAAATCCAGCTACAAATCCCCTTGTGGAGGCTGCCATTTGTGGATGGACATTTTATGATCCATATAATCTTTTTATATGGACTATAAACTGAAGGATTTATGAATAAATGGTTGTGGAACGAATCATCTAAGTTTCCATTATTTCTTATGGGGAAATTTACTTTGATATAAGAGTGTTTTGGACTACAAGCATGTTTCTGGAACTAATTATGCTCATAATCCAAGGTTATACTGTATATATCTATGGTTAATGTCATATGCTGGTTGCAATAGTTCTTCTGCTCCCAATTACTTTGTTTACATTAATGAATAATTTCCAAGGAAGTGAATCCACTCTGTTCACAAATGCTCTCTCTTGAGTGGAGGTACTTGAAGCTTTATTAGCAAAGCCACTCTTCCACTTAGCAAAGGTTTTGGATTTCCTATTTACCTGCAGGTTTAGCGCAATATCTTGTTTGCGGAGGGCCATTTCTCATAACCTCCCCCAAAATAGGTCTACATGTTTCATTCCACTCCTAAAGTACCCAACAAATTTTCTGTTTTCCTGGAGTTTTTGGGTCTTTGCATGTTCCAACTTCTTCTGTTGTAGTCTTTATAAGGTAAAAACACTAATTCCATCAAGAAGCATGAGAACCCCCATAATGGCCACAGCAGGTATGAAGATCCAGAAATGTAAGCACAGTTGCTCACCAGTATATTCCTTGAGAGATATATAGTAAGAATAAGGTATACCTCTCCAGCATCTGCAAGACACAGAAATGTCAGTTCTGTGGGGATTAAGGTTAGTTTTACAAAAATGCGGGTGAGGGAATATAAATAGAAAACTTCCTTGCACCTGCAGGCACATTTTCTGCACCAGGCTGTTTTTCTGGACAGCTGCAATTTTATAAAGATGCAGGAACCTTTTTCCTGCATTTCCCACAGAAAATGGGCTGCTGTGGATGTGCGAAACATAGCACACACCAACTGCATATGTGTGAACCTAGCCTAACATTTTAAAGTCTTTTGAAGTCACAGTCAAGTAGATATTGTACTTACACACTCAGTTTTCAGTCTTACCTTAATTTTTCTGTTACAGCATTTACACAGCTCGTTTGAATACACTTGCATAGTTGGAACAGTTCAATAAAGACACCAGTCCATCCAGTTCAACATGTTTATGTTTATGTGTGTGTAATATGACTACACCATCATATATGCATCAGAGTTTGACTATGCACTCTGTAATCTAAGGTCAGACAAATCCCTCTACTCCTCAGGTCTCGCTATTATCTATATATTCCAGCATAGCTGAGTACTGGAGTGGAAAAGAAGGAAACACACTTTCACTAATAGAATGATGTATTTTAAGATATTTGTAAACCTTCACCTTATAAAACAACACATTCAGCTTAAAATAGAAATGAAAGGCAAAATATTTGTGTCTATATATAAAAAACATTACAAATACCTTCATATACCGTCTGTTCTAAGCTGCATAAGAAGCTGTGGGGGGGGGGGGGGAGAGAAACAGCAGCACTATGATCTTCTCAGTGAAGGGCTGTGCAGGGAGTAGGGTTATCAGGGGAAGTCTGATCATTGGAGAAGAGCAATCTGAGTTCTGAGCACAGCAGGCAAACTGAGAACACAATGCTCTCATGCCTAGTGTGGTCAGTTAATAATAGGAAAGCAGAGGGACTGGCAGGAAGACCAGGGATTTCACACAAAGGAAACAATACAAAGAGAATGGGATGCTTTTTCATCACAAGTACATGGTACCGCAGGCACATATGTAACATAATGTTTGGTTTATATATTCTTTAAGGCATTTCCAAATGAAAATCAGGTAAAAATTCAAAGCATTAGTATCATTTTCATCCCATCTCACTACCTAACTTAGACACTCAACTTCTGGTGTAAATACTAGCCTCACGCTTGAGCACTGGAAATAATAAGCTAGTGGGTAAAGCTCAGGTAGGATATCAATATTGGTACAATTAAAAAATGCCCTTCCTTCTTGTTGTCTCTAGACATCAAAAAGGCCTTTAACACAGTCCTATGGCATTACCTGCTTATCACCCTTAAAAAATGGGGTTTTGACCCTAATGTTTGCAAATGGGTGGCCGCCTTATATTGTACAAAACATATAGAACGTGGCGCAAGCAAGTGTGCATTTTAGGTTTAATACAAGGTCCATGATAAAGTCCTTGGAGGAAATAGCTCAGTTCTATGATGAGGTGTGCACAGTCTTGGAACTCAGGGCCAGCCTGGGGTGGGGGGGAGCAGAAGTGAACTCCAAACATGTAAAAGACATAAGAGAAACAAGCGCCTCTGAGTGCAGACTGTTATGCTTTACTTATAAAACAATGGGATAAAACTCACATAGTATATGAGATAGGTGGGCACATATGTGGAGCCAGTGACCCGGAGCTGCGCCGTCCGTCCTGGGAACAAATCTGCCATGTGCAGGGCCTTCCTGGCCAGTAGGATGCAGCAGCAGTGGTGGCATGGAGGAAGGAGGGCTGGAACTCAGGCTGGAATGCAGGGTGGAATGCAGCATAGTCCGGGATGAAGCTGAAACCAAAGGATGCCTACAAAAGAAAAAGTCCATGCACAGAAATGTAGGAAGTTCAATAGAGGAGTCTACTCAGTAATGAGCCAAGTCCACAAAGGGTGCTGGAGGAGAGATGCTTCCACTGTCTAGCCCATTCACCAATAGCACTCAAATGCGCTCACCTCATGAGGAGACCCCTGTATTACCAGTGGGTCACCATGGGCAAAAAAAGGAGCAGGAAGGAACTTCATCCAATAGCGGTCAGCTGGATGGATAAATAGATGATGTACTCCCAGGTCCCACAACGTAAACAGCCGTGATCCGATAGTGAATGTAAGACAAGGAAGACAGATCTAAGTGCAGACTGTATATGGTGCAAAATATTTATTCAGAAGAAAACACAATTACAAAATCAATAGCCTTCAAGCGTATAAAACCCATAATCCACTGAGCGGCAGACTATCAAAAACTTGTACTTGTCTCTGGTCTGAAACACTGAGAGCCGCACGGTATGCAGTAACAGCAGCGGGTGACGTCAGATGCGGCCGACTCCACCTCCCGTACTTGTTACGTCCTACGGGACTTCGTCTGCGGCCGACTCCACCTCCGTACATCCCGTAGGATGTAACGCGTACGGGAGGTGGAGTCGGCCGCATCTGACGTCACCCACTGCTGTTACTGCGTACCGTGCGGCTCTCAGTGTCTCAGACCGGAAACCGCGGTACAGGTGTTTGCTAGTCTGCCGCTCAGTGGATTCTGGGTTTTATACGCTTGAAGGCTATTGATTTTGTAAGTGTGCTTTCTTCTGAATAAATGTTTTGCACCATATATAGTCTGCACTTAGATCTGTTCCTTGTCTTACATTCACTATTGGATCACGGCTGTTTATGTTGTGGGACCTGAGAGTACATCATCCATTTATCCATCCAGCTGATCGTTATTGGATGAAGTTCCTTCCTGCTCCTTTTTTTGCCCATGGTGACCCACTGGTAATACAGGGGTCTCCTCATGAGGTGATCGCATTTGAGTGCTATTGGTGAAGGGGCTAGACACTGGAAGCATCTCTCCTCCAGCACCCTTTGTGGACTTGGCTCATTACTTAGTAGACTCCTCTATTGGACTTCCTACATTTCTGTGCATGGACTTTTTTTTTTGTAGCCATACTTTTTCCAAAACCAAATGTTATAGATTATATGAGGGGAAAAAACCTTGAGTCAATCGAAGCACCCTTTCTTAACTTAGATATAAAAGCAGTCTTGGGGTTCTATGAAACTGTTCCTATTATTCTTGGCACAGATAGCCCTCTAACTGCATACCACAACTCCACTCCCCCCCACCCATCTTCCCAAGTGTCCATTAAAGCATTGGAAGTGGATTCAATTTCCATCTTTTATACACTATGGACTTCCCCTGAGTTATTGGAAACATATCAATAATCCAATTATTTAACACTCCCTCAGGGTCCGAGATATCATTAAATATTCTGGGAAACTAAAATCTCCATACTCCCTGTTACTTGCAGTCATATGCAATCCAAAGTTCCTTCTTGGATCTCAGGAAACTCACAAATTCAAATGCTGGATTTCCAAAACCGTAATCAGAATTTTCAATCAGATAAACGTATTAGGTGACTTTTTAACCTCTTAACATTTTACATAAGATACCATCATGTGAAATTTTTCAATACCTCCAAATTAAAAATTTTGTTTCCAAATTATTTATACCCACCTCCTCACTTCTCCCGTTGACCCTATTTGAACATATATGCCTGAGTGACCCCTCAACTAAGAGCTCTGTATCTACTGTTTATATATCATGATTGGAGGACTGATTCCAGATCTGGGAAACTACAGCTCACTGTTCTACTAACATTACAGCCATAGAATTTAATTATCAATTGATTATACATTGGCACATGGTTCCCCATAGATTGGACAAATTTACTCCTACAATATCTGATAAATGTAAAAATAAATGTGAAAATAAGTAACCGCGCTAAGCCTAAAAGACAAGCAGCAGCTGTAGTGGGAGTAACTAAATCACCGGTCCAAAATCAGTTTTATCCATTAAGGGACAATCAGCATCCTAACGAGAGATATGTAGAACCTTTACAGGGTCCTAGATCAACAGCTATTGAAAACCCTGAAGAGGGTAGCAGTGCTACATCAACAGAGCAGCCCCCTCAGGGAGAATCTGTCCAGCAGAGCTATCCTGGTTGGGGTTTTCAGGAAATCAAACAAGGCCTCAAAAGGCCGTTAGAAAACCAAGGGGAACCAGAGGAGGGAGGCGGCTACAACCTAAGAGTAAAGAAAAGAACTTAGGCGGCGCCGGCATCTTTAATTTGAGCCGTAAGGTCCTCACTGATCCGGAATTGAGCATTCTTGATAAGGGGCTTAAGTTTGCCCCCCCCCTAGACCATTAAACAAATTTCAAACCTACATGGACATTCATAAATTTGTCAGAAAAGTCAATATTCAAAAATATATGTTAGGAAATCCGATTAGTGACAATAGGTCCCTCCCTACACATTTTCAGCATTCCAACTTATCAAATGCCTCTTTATTTAACCCCCCTGGAGCCTTGGCACCTTCCCTCAAGTTTTTCAGGGATATGGTTATTAGAGACCTTAATGAGGTTCAAGTCCGTAAAAATAGACTGAGCCAAAATCTTACTAAGGGTTTGGACTCTTTGTGTCAAAACAAAGACCTTGTGATTCGTCCAGCGGACAAGGGGGGCGGTATAGTGGTGTTGGACAGAAGTGACTATTTGTCTGAAATGAGATGGATTCTCAGCGATACCGATACCTATACCCCCCTCCCAAGAGATCTCGTTATTCAATACAAAAAATAACTGGACCGGATTGTGTCTAGGGGATTCTCTTTGAGTGTCCTGAATAAGAAGGAGAAGGCCTTCTTGGTGCCTAAGGCCCCAAGGACGCCTATCATTTATTATCTACCGAAGATACATAAGAGCCTGACCTCCCCCCGGGCCATCCCATTGTCAGTGGCATAGACTCTGTGACGTCCCGGGTGGGGAGGTACATAGACTCGTATCTTCAGCCTCTGGTGCAGCTCACCCCATCCTATATTAAAGACACCCGGCACGTTATTAATATGCTAGCAACAATAACTCCGGTGGATGGTTTGTGGTTAGTCACAGCTGATGTGGCATCACTTTATTCTATCATCCCGCACCACTTGGGACTGAAGGCTGTGGAGGACTCCCTTAAACGGGATTCTGGAATCCCTGAGCTCCAGATCCAATTGATCATGGAACTGTTGATATTTGCCACCAGATCAAACTACTTCTGGTTTGGTGGGCAATATTTTCGCCAGGACAGAGGTGTGGCGATGGGGGCTAAGTATGCCCCCTCTCTTGCCAACCTCTTTATGGCCAGTGGGAGGAGGACATCATCTATAATAGTGCCAAACCCCAGATCTTGCTCTGGGCTAGGTACATTGATGACGTCCTCCTCCTATGGAATGGGCCCAGGACAGAACTTGATGCGTTCATGGAAGAACTGAACTGCAACAATAGAGGCATTCAACTCAGTTTCGAGGCTAGTCAGGAGGCCATTAATTTCCTAGATCTGACAATAACTCGAGATGATGCCAAGTTCACTACTAGGACATATTTCAAAGCTACAGACAGGAATGCTTATATTCCGACAGATAGCTGTCACCATTCCTCCTGGTTACAAGCGGTGCCCAAGGGGCAATATATGCGGCTTAAGCGAAACTGCACCCATCATGAGGACTTTATGCGTCAAGCACAGGTCCTCACTGACCGTTTTTTGGATAAAGGCTATGACAGACCTTTCCTGACCGATACTCTTAACAAAGTGGAGGCCATGGATAGGTCTAGCATGCTTTCCAGCACTACTCGACCGGTAAATGTGCAGTCTTCTTATACTGCTCCTTTTGTAACCACATTTTCTACGCAGCATAGGAATGTCAAGAAGATTATAGAACGCCACTGGCACATTCTGAAAAATGACCGGACTTTGAGAGAAGTCTTGCCCATGAAGCCTAAAGTCATTTTCAGGGGTGCTACTACACTGCGGGATAGACTGGCTCCAAATGTTTTGGAGGCCCCAGAGCCTAAGCCTACCTTTTTTAACCAGCTTAAGGGTTATTATAAATGTAACCGCTCTCAGACATGCTCCTATAATGCATGTAGACAAAGGAATACTAGGGAGATTCTTTCTACCAGTTTGGGTACTAAATTCTCCATTAAGCCCTTTATTTTCTGCTCATCTACAGGGATTGTGTATTTGTTGCAGTGTCCGTGCGGCCTGCAATATATTGGCAGGACCAAGAGAGCCTTCCAGGTCCGCTGCAATGAGCACATAGCAAACATCAAGAAGGGCTTTAGGAAACATTCTGTCTCCAATCACTATCGGATTAAGCACAACAAAGACCCCCGAGGCACAATTTTTCTTTGGATTGATAAATTTTCTCCTCATTGGAGAGGGGGACCTTTTGTGAAGGGGCTATCTAAGCTGGAGATGTCCTGGATCTATAAGATGAGGACCTTCACTCCTTTTGGCCTGAACATCGACACGGATGTGAACGCATTCATAGACAATTCTTGAATGCTTTCTATTCGTGTATTTGGATCCAGGACTTAGCCCCTCTGCTGTTAAACACCTCCCTTTAGGGGACTTTGCCTAGTTTTCTTTTTTTTCATACCTACATATGGAGTTATTTTTATGGAGTTTTATTTTTATGTAATATGCTAATTAGATTGATGTATACCTTAGCACTAGTGGATGTTGTGCACCCATGATGCTGCATTGTGGTCACATATATATATATTTTTAAATTTTAGAATGATTGCTTTTTTCGGCAATGCTGTACTTACCTTAAGTGCATAGAGAGAGATACGTTTGTGTCTCACCTATATCCATGTTTTCTTTTTACATTATGTGCATGGTGTTTATTAAAAGATTTTTTGAGACTTTTTTTTTTTAATGTATATTTTTATACCCATATATTGATCTGATATTTTATATATCTCCACATTTCATATATGTGGTCTTATTACAGTACTCTTAGTACGATATATAGGATTTTCCAATCACTATTAATTCTAATGTTCATGGTGCTTATTTTTTGGTATACTTGAGTATCTATATTTATTTTTTGGTCTTGGATTCAGGTACGTTGGTTTGAGACCTTATCCAGGATTATTGGTGCTTTCCATGGTTTAAAATGGCGCAGCCGGCTTCTGGGAGTACCCTGGTCGCTGGCTTTTCTTAATGCGTTGTTAGTTTTAAATAGCTACTCCGCCTGCCATCACACAATCCCTTTGATGCAGCATCATGGGTAGTTTGATATTCGTTTTATAATTGTGACTTGTTTAAATAGTTTTTTAGTATTTGAGTATGTAGCTTTAAGTGTCCGGCCTCTTCCGGTGACTCTGGTTCCGAGATTTGGCGGCTTTTGGTTCCTTTGCCACACCCTACGGTGTTAAGTCCCTGGAGTACTGGCGGACTTGTAGTTAAAATGGCGGCGCTCGCTTCGGGTGACACCGGAAGAGGCGGCCTCTCTATTATTGTTTGCTACTTAAGTGGTGCGTCAGCGCGCCGCCCGCATCCCCAGGAAGACGTGAGGTGTCACGAAACGCGTAGGGAAGGCGTGCTGACGTCACCACGACGTAACCCGGAAGTCGGGCGGTAGCGAGATTTTGTACACAAGCGCTTGTTCATCTCCGTACATGTAAGTGTTTTTAACCGTTGTGCAATAAAACTGTATATGCGTACTACGCCATTGTGCTCCCCTTTCCTTTATTGGGTACGGGGAATGCTGAGGGGCTAATATATCTGCTTGGGGCGGTCCGCCTAGTGATCCAGTGGCAGCAGTACGGCGAGGCATCCCTGACACCAGTCAGCCCATTAGTGGATGGAATGTCTATTATGCTCATTATCCCTTGAGCTCTGGTAAGCTTGATGTGAGCTCTATGCATGCGGCACCGTATGTGGATTTAGGCACACAGAAGTGGTGTTTGATCTCCTTTTCTACACTGGACACCCCTCTACTTCTATTCCATTTGGACTTTATGTTTGATGGACTATATGTTTAAAATATGCTTGCATGACATCCAGCTATTCGAATATTGTTGGTCCTGTTGATGTTACATATGCTGGTTTACTTTGACTTGGGTTCACACCTATAATATATGCTGGTTTGCTCTAGCCTAAGTTTATCTATTATATCAGTCTAGCGCAGCTCTCTCTTTAAATATCTGATAAATGTTTTTGTGGCTACTGGTGTGAATGTCTCTGGCCAAACATTCAGAAACAGACTTCATGAGGGTGGCCTGTGGGCCTGACGTCCTCTAGTGGGCCCTGTGCTCACTGCCTGGCACCGTGGACATTGATTGCCATTTGCCATTAAACACCAGAATTAACAGGTCCACCACTGGTGCCCTGTGCTTTTCACAAATGAGAGTAGGTTCACCCTAAACACGAGACAGATGTGAAAGGGTCTGGAGAAGCTATGGAGAATTTTATACTGCCTGTAACATCGTTCAGCATGACTGGTTTGGTGGTGGGTCATTGATGGTCTGGGGAGGCGTATCTATGGAGGAACACACAGACCTCTACAGGCTAGACAATGGCACCCTGACTCCCATTAGGTATTAGGATTAAATCCTTGGACCCATTGTCAGACCATACACTGGTGCAGTGGGTCCTGGGTTCCTCCTGGTGCATGACAATGCCCGGCCTCATGTGGCAAGAAGATGCAGCCAAGTCCTGGAGAATGAAGGAATTTATACCATTGAATGCTCCCCATGCTCGCCTCACTTAAATCCAATATATTAGCTTTGAGACATTAAGTTTTGTTCCATTCGACCCTGCCAGGTTGCACCTTAGTCTGTTCAGAAGCCCAGTGATGCCCTGGTCCAGATCTGGAAGGAAATACCCCAGGACGCATCCACTGTCTCAATAGGAGCGTGTCCCGATGGTGTCAGGCATGCATACAAGCATGTGGGGGCCATACAAGCTACTGAGTACCATTTTGAGTTGCTGCAATTACATTTCAGCAAAATGGACTAGCCTGCTGAATCATTTTTTTCACTTTGATTTATGGGGTCTCTTTGAATTCAGCCTTCTGTAGGTTGATAATTTCCTTTCCTTTTGTTCCTAACAGATTACCCAGTCCATATCAGTATAGATATCCAGCATGAGATTTTCTCCCATTGAGATCTGATGTGTTTTCAAAGTGTTCCTTTAATTTTTTTGAGCAGTGTATATAAAAAAATAAATAAATAAATAAAATAAGAAATATACATTTATTAAATGTGCTGACAACATTTTTATGTATGGTGCAGTATTATGAGTAACCAACACAGGCTTTAGCTGAGAGTAGTTGAAAATGTTGGCAGCTATACGTGTTGGTTAAATTGATTAATGATTACCCCAGGGACCATGATTCTATTTGTGTTTACAATGCAGAGGATGCATACAAATTATTTTCCTCTTTATTTACGTGCACATCAAGCCTACGTGCTGCAGGTCTGGAAGACATGGGCCTTAAGACAAAAATAGCTCAAAAGGATGTTCTAATTTTGTAGTCATGAGGACCAATAAAACATTTTGTTGCATTGCCTGTAATTTGCATTTCTTATAGCAATGTTTATATTTTTGCAAACATAGCATGTAGGCCATTTTCCTATTCAGGATGGGCCAGATCTGTCCTGCACATGGTTCCAAAGCCTTATTCATTACTAATCTCTTTAGTTACATCACACAGAAATGGGATCCTCTCAGTATACCTGACAACTTAAAGTGAAATTAAAGTCTTGTTTTTTTTGCACAGAGAAGCCTCAATCCTCCTCGTCTCAAGTCCCTTGCCGGAACTCTTGGCCCCTCCCTCCTGCTGAGTGCCCCCACAGCAAGCATCTTGCTATGGGGGCACCCGAGCACGCTCACTTCTGAGATGCTGCTCTGTATGTCCATTTAGACATTGAGCCGCAACTCAATCCACCCCCTCTCTCTCCTCATTGGCTCACTGACTTTGATTGACAGCCACGGGAGCCAATAGCGCCCACTGTTGTCCTAGCCAATGAGGAAGAAGACTCCGCAGACAGCTGAGGCTCTCGTGCAACATTGCTGGATCAAGATAGGGATCAGGTTAGTATTGGGTGTGGGGGGGGGGGGGGTGCTGATGAGGACTGTTGCACATAGAAGGTAGAAAAAAACCTTTTGCCTTTAGAACCACTATAAATGATTGTAAAGAGTGGGCACAGGTTTCCGTTAGCCAAGAATACAGCCTACTTTGCATCCTGTGCTGTCATATATACCCCATATATCGCCTCCTGTGTCATGTGATTATTGTAACCACTTGCTGACCGCCAACAGTACATTTACTGCTGACAGGTGGCTCATCCAAGCACTGTGGTATATTGCGTCGAACGTCTGGGTTTACAGGCATGCGTGCATGCCCCCTGCAGCACAAGTTCATCATCAGGCTTGCAGCCAATGAACCCTGCATTCTGAGCGTAACCCACTCCTGAACCCTGAATTCTAAGCGTGACCCACTCCTGAACCTTACATTCTGAGCATACCCACCCTGAACCTTGCATTCTTAGTGTAACCCACTCCTAAACCCTGCATTATGAGTGCAACCCACTCCTGAACCCTGAATTGTGAGTGTTACCCACTCCTAAACCTTACATTATGAATGCAACCCACTCCTGAACCTTGCATTCTGAGTGCAACCCACTCTGGAACTGTGCATTCTGAGCATAAAGCGCTTGTGAACTCTACACTCTATACATATCACACTGCTAAACCCTGAATTTTGTGTGTAACGTACTCCCAAACCATGCATTCTGAGCATAATGCACTGAGCCCTACACTCTGTGCATAGCACACGCCTGAACCCTTCACTTGTGTGTTATACACTCCTGACTTCATTTAATAATGCCTCTTTAGACCCTCCCACTGGTGCAATTTGGCCACACCCACCATATGACACACATTAAGGGGGAGGGGTGTGGAAAGAGGGGGGGGTGCCGGCAACTATTCAGAGAAAAAAAGCTCTGATCACAGTCACACTATAAGTTGCTGTTCATCGCCATTACTAGTATAGTGTCTGTCCAGGTCTGTGTCCTGATAATAGTCCAAACTATATTAGTGTACCCCATAGTATAGTGTCCCTAAAAACGACATGCAACATGTAGCAGAATACATTTTCGCCTAAATTTGTGAAGACATTTGATTTGATTGAATATGTTTTATAACAGAAAGTAGAATATGTCTGGGTTCGGTCTTTTTACCTTTATAAAATTAAAAAAAAAACCCAGTGATGATCAAATACCACCAAAAGAAAACTCTGCGTGGAAAAAAATGATATAAATTTAATTTTCCTACAGTGTTGCGTGACCACGCAATTGCCACTTAAAATAGCGCAGTACTAAATAGCAAAAAATGCTCTGGTCGTGAAGTGGTAAATAAAAACTAAATTGGAGGTGGCATGTCATCTGCTTTAAATTCGGGAGGACTTATAAACCATACAAACCTTTAAACAAGAAAAATCACAGATGGTTTCTTGTTTCTTGAGGTGGACAGAAGATCCAAAAAAAAAAGAGAAAAATTATCACAATTTGTCATTTTTAAAAAGGAACTGAATTTAGCTAGTTGTATGTAGCGCCACCCCAGAAGGAGCCGCTTGAGTTTGTTTGGTTCTGTACTCTGCCTCTAAACCCAAAGAACAGTCTCAGCTCCTCTAGCACACCTGGCAGTAATGGAGTAATGCTGGTGTAAAGTCAGTGTTTTCAAGTCCTGCCAGCCCCTCTGTAATAACATGATGTATACACAGTGTGTGTTTTTTTTAATTCTGAAGCTAAATACCTTTTTTTCAAATCGCTGATGTGCGGTCACGTGACCACCCGCCATTCTTCTTCCCTGATTTAAGGACCACAGTAGGAGAGGCTAAGTTTCCCCCCTGACATCAGCTGGGAAGTCCCCTGACCACACATCGGCGATGTAAAAAAAGTATTTAGCTGCAAAATTAAAAGAAAAAAAAAAAAAAAAAAACCACACACTGTGTAGTACATTTTGTTATTTCAGAGGGGCTGTCAGGAATGGGATTCACTAAATTTACTGCCAGAGGAAATAGCGGCGGGGGGGGGGGGGAGACAGCTCACACACAGACTCCCGAGTGGGCAGGCAGGGAGGGATGTGGAGAGGGAGAGAAGCGGGATGACAGAGGCATGTAAACTGATCACAGTATCAGGGATTAACAGCTATGATTACCATGGTCAACACACTAAGGGGATTACAGGAACAGGCAGGATCAACCAGGTTTATTACAACATAAATAAATGTAAAAAATCTAATTTCTTCATCAATTTTGGCCAATATGTATTTTGCTACATATTTTTAGTAAAAGAAAATCCCAATAAGGGTATATATTGATTGGTTTGTGCAAAAGTTATAGTGTCTACAAACTATGGGATGGATTTTTTGAATTTTTATTTATAAATTTACTTTTTATTAGTAATGGCGGCAATCAGCGATTTTTAGTGGGACTGGGACATTGCGGGGGACAAATCTGACACGGGGTGACACTTTTTGGGGACCAGTGACACTAATACAGTGATCAGTGCTAAAAAAAATGCACACCAGGGGTGATCAAAGGATTAAATGTGCTCCTAGGGATTGCTTTCTAATTGTGTGGGGGATGCTTTGACCCGGGGAAGACAGAGATCCGTGTTTCTGCTTACCAGGAACACAAGATCTCCATCTTCCCCTCTCACAGATCGCCGTTCTGCCTCTCCTGAGAACGATTGGCATGTCCCGGTAGACATTGCGTCCGCTGGACCTGCTAATTGGCTCCCGGTGTCTCTAATCATGGCAGGAGCAGGCCGCCGGTGGTGCGCGCGTGTGTGCCACCGACCCAGTGCACGCAAACAGCTACGTGATTTCACACAGGAGGGCCCCCCTGCCGCAGTATATTTGCATGGAGTGGTCCATAACAAGTTAAAAGAACAGGATTTTTTTTTTCTTTTTTAGGGTTACACAACCTCTTTAATCTGCTTGCTTTACAAAATACTTCTGCACTTAATGTTGCTCACATGTTATTACCACCAAAACCACTTTAACCACTTGCCGACCAGTCACTGGGACTGTACTGTGGCAAAGTGGCTCGATTCCGTCCAGCTCCGAGGACTCCTCTCCTCACTCCCGCGCCGCCGGAGGCTCGCTCCCGCTGTTTTCAGTCACAGCGGAGTCGGGCCAGGGGAGGAGCAGCGACGATCGCCGCCACTCTTCCCCGATTGTCGGGGAATCAAGTCTGGAGATCCGCCCACTTGTGTAAACAGAGCGGGCAGATCTCCTAAGTGACAACAGTGACAGATTGCAGGGTTCAGCATAGCTGAACATGCGATCTGTCCCTGTGTCACTCAGTCACCTCCCCCCACACATGTCAGTAAGCATCAGGCATACATTAACCCCTCCCTCTCCAATAAAATTAACCCCTTCCCTGCCAGTGTCATTTTTACAGTAACAGTGCATGTGTATAGCACTGATTACTGTAGTAATGTCACCGGTACCCCCAAAAGTGTCAAAAATGTCAGTCAAGGGTCCGATCTGTCCTCCGCAATGTCGCAGTCCCGCAAAAAAAACGCAGGTCGCCGCCATTACTCGTTAAAAAAAAAACACAAAAAATGACATAAATCTTTCCCTTAGATAGTAAACGCAATAACTTTTGCGCAAACCAATCAAAATACGCTTATTGTGATTTTTTTTTTACCAAACATAGGTAGCAGAAAACAAATTGGCCAAAAATTTAAAAAAAATCAGATTTTTACATTTTTTGGGGGGGGAATTTCATATAAAAAAATGTGAAAAATATTGTTATTTTTTCAAAATGTACGCTCTTTTTTTGTTTATAGCGCAAAAAGTAAAAATCGCACAGGTGATCAAATACCACCAAAAGAAAGCTCTGTTGGTGGGAAAAAAAGGACGTAAATTTTGTTTGGGTACGGTGTCGCACAACCGCGCAATTGTCAGTTAAAGTCGCACAGTGCCGAATCGCAAAAAGTGGCCTGGACGTAAGACAGCAAAATCCTCCGGTGGTAAAGTGGTTCATTTTGCCTTCCAAATTTTTGCCAAACTTTTGCAATTTTGATCAAGATTTTGAAGAAAAGAAAACACCTGAAAGCGGATCTAAACACTACTATCCTTTACAACCAAAGAAGCTGCCATCTTTAAAGAGGAACTAAACCCATCGATTTAACGGTTTCAAAAAACAGCATGCCGGGATTGCTAACTGTCAAATTGGTCATCAAATGGCCAGTGTCATATCTGATCACATGTGCAGCACCAATCAATCAGAGGCAGCTTCCTTGGCTGAAAAGAATCAGAGGGTTACTTACGCTTTAAGCCCAACTTTAGAATATCAGAAAATACTTCCTTGCAGTGGGGCTGTGCCCGCACTGTAAGGGTTAACTTCTGCTCAAAGTCCAGGAAAAAGTCAAAGCTTTCCTTCCTGATCCTCCGCTCTCCCATGCTCTGGCAGTGGACTAACACTTGGCATTATCGTGTCCAATGCAGGGCTATTGACTCTTCATCAGTCATGATGATATCTGGACCTTAGACCACTGGAGCATGGGGGAGAAGATGATACGAGGACCGGTCTATCAGTGCGAGAATTTTCAGAGAATTTTCAGAGTTGGGGTTTAATCCCTTAGCACAGATGGAACGCAAATATGCGGCCTCGGCTTTAAGGGGTTGTACCTGGGTGATGCCTGCAGCTAGAGGCATCATCCCGGTACCGTTGTTTAGAGCCGAAGGTCAGATATCTTGTAATGACAACCGATGTGGCTAAGCAGCTGCTCGCCTGTCATTACAAGGAGCAGGAGGGGATGTCCCCCCCCCCTCCCACTGCCTTTCGCGGTTCGCCCGGGTCTCCTGTCCTACCGGGAGACCCGAGCCACCAGCCAGCACATTCGCCGGCTGGTTGGAGTCCCGAACAAAGCTGAATTTGGCTCTGATCAAGTTTCTGATGTAAATACCCAGAAGCAATGTCATGACATCACTTCTGGGTATTGGAGCCTTAAAGGCGCCAGATTTAAAAAAAAAAATGAAAGCATTCAAAACAACCAAACTTGGCGTTTTGTATGCTTTTAAGTGCAGAGGAGGGGTTTGGGGTCTTTTAGACCCCATATCCCTCAATGAAGAGCACCTGTCGCTGCCTATTACTGTCACAAGGGATGTTTGTATTCCTTGTGACAGCAATAAAAGTGCTAATTATTATTTTTTTTTAAATAGCGCAAAAAAAATAAACAAATAAAAATAAAATAATAAAAAAAATTAAAGCGTCCCTTCCTTCCGTGCTTGCGCGTAGAAGCGAACGCATATGCAAGTCGCGCCTATGAAAACGGTGTTCAAACGACACATGTATGTGAGGTATCCCTACGATCGTAAGAGTGAGACCAAAAAGTCTCCTCTGTAACTCTAAACTGGTAACCGGAAAAAATTTTAAAGCTTTGCCTATAAAGATTTTTTTATAACCAAAGTTGTTGCCATTCTACAAGTGTGGGCAATTTTAAAGCATGACATTTTAGGTATCTATTTACTTGGTGTAACATCATTATTCACATTATACAAAAAAGTTGGGCTAACTTTACTGTGTTGCTTTTTTTTTAGACTCAAGAATGTATATTTCTTCCTAAAAAATTGCATTTAAAAGACCGCTGCGCAAATACCGTGTGACATAAAATATTGCAACAATCGCCATTTTATTCTCTAGGGTCCCTGCTAAAAAAAAAAGATATATAATGTTTGGGGGTTCTAGGTAATTTTCTAGCAAAAAATTATTTTAACTTCTAAGCAACAAATGTCAGAAAAAGGCTTAGGCGCGAAGGGGTTTAAATTCGCTCATCTCTATGATTTAAATATTAAAATGTAGTTTGTTGTAAACAATGGGATAACGGAAAATGGATGAAGCAGATATAATACATATGGTCTGATCAGTGACCTGAAAATTGTAGAACATTCCAATTTCCACCCTTGCATGTCAGCCATACTCCAACACCATTTTTGTGCCTGTACTTTTTCTAATCCACACTCCAAAAAAAAAAAAATGTCCCTTGTAAATAATAGATACATTTCCATTTGATTTAATGCCAGCCAAGAAGCAAGAGACAGTTTCTATTTATATTCTCTAACAGACACACATCTCTTTATTTATGTCATTACCATCATCCTCCTGCATGTTTCCACTTATACATTCAAAAGGGAAGAGTTAAACGTGGCTTTCTGCAAGGTCTCGTGTCAATGGAGCATAGTTCCCGCCAGCGGAAGGTCAATCAATTTAATGGTAATGTTCAAAGATTGTATGTCACATACATGTGTTAAATATCTTTTCAGCCTGTCTCTGTTTGACACGGCAAACAATTACGGGCAGAGTAATACATTATTCATAATTGCACTTTTTTTTATTCTTTAATGCCTGTATGCATACATATGTGGGATTATAGAATTACATTACAAAGAAATGGGTTGCTGGAAGTCAGGGCTAGTGACAAAGAGGGAGGTCATATTTAGACTACTGCATTTTAGCACACGCGTTTCAACATGATAACAGCCATGTGTTGTTGTTTCCTATAATAAAGATAATTGTCTTTTCTGATCTTGCTGCTGCAATGCCGTGCATTGTTAAAAATACGACATGCTCAATTTAGTGTGTTGGAAGATCTGTAGAAGTCGATGACATGGCATCAAAATGCATATAACATACTTTTTCATGTGTTTTAAAGGGGTCGGCAACATATATTAGGCCTTGGTGAATGGCTGTTAGCGCTATCCACTCCAAATTTAAATCCAAAAAAGCATTGAGAATGGCCATCAATGTGCATCAAAACACATGTCAACACACACAGGAAGCACAAGCTGGAGTAAGACAATGCACCTGTCTAGTGCTACAAAAAAAAGGCACCTATACACATATGTATAGATTTAAATGAGCCCTCAATATTAAAAAACAAAAAATTCCCAGCTAAATTCAGCAACCCTCCTGTAAATCTATGAGTGTCTCCACAGTGAAAGCGCATGCATTCCAATGGATAGATAGGGGGCAGGAGCGCCTGGAGGTGGCCCAACCCCCCTTAAAGGCACTTGGGGGCACAATGGATGCCCATCACAGGGCACAATGGCAGCAAAGGCATCCAGTGTGTCCACTCACCAGTATACATCAACAACAAACAAAATGGCCCCTGCCCCTACCTATAACTGGCCTTCATAGCAAAGATAATACATACACAAGCAGCGTACGATGATTATGAGGAGGATTCTGGATTACGGACTTTTCACCTAGGTGCTTGACACAGCAGAGTAGTGACACAGACCATCCACCACACACTGACTCTTACTGACAAGTGAAGATCAAAACAGCAGTAAGTGGTTAAAGGGACCACCAGACCCCGCTAACTTTGGAAGAGAACTGGGGACATCCGTAAGTCCAGACAGCCAAACAGCCAAATTCCACATAGGATATGTAAGATCAATCCTCCTTATATCTCCAGACAAGCATCAAACCTTCTGCATGGGAGAAATGTCAGAGAAAATGCGCTCATAGTGTTATATGTTTAAAACACCTTTATTAAGGAAACAAAGGCTCACACTTACCATCCAGAAAGGTACAGTAAGCAGAAAGCATAAAAACACTGAGTAACAGAACGTTCCTCAATTCCCACCAGAATGATGGCCGACTTCCTACTTCCGGGTGTGACGTTGTGATGCTGGCTAGCTCCTCCCGACATGTTTCGTCATTACAACGTCTTCAGCAAAGAGCACATGGAAGGGCAATGCATGCGAGACAAATATAAAGAATTCCCAACTCAATTTACCAATCAGTTTGCTAACCAACAGATATTAACCTGTCCAACAGTATGCGTTGAAAACAGGGGTTTAGTTAGCACACATTTGCAAACGCATGTGTAAGCTGCAGGGCCACTTCACAGGACCCTGTATTGCCTGCAGTCCTAACTCCTGTAAATCTATGAGAGTCTCCAAAGTGGAAGCACTTGCATTCTAATTGATAGATAGGGGGCAGGTGGGCCTAGAGGTAGCCCAACTCCCCTTAAAGGCCCTTGGGGGCACAGAGGACGCCCAGCTGATAGCACAATGGCAGCAAAGGCGTACAGTGTGTCTACTCACCAGTATACATCAACAACAAGCAATCAATATGAAAAGTATCACCCCTCTGACACACCAAAGGTAGGCTAGCACTTCAAGAGGCAAGGGGTGGGCTAGTATTTCCCCCCAAGGCTGACTCCCTGATTAAAATTGGGGAACCGAGAAGGGATATTGGGCACCTGTCCCTTTTGTTTTTTAAAGTTTTTTTACAAAATAGTTAAGGAGGTGAGGTTTAGGGTTCCCAGATGCCCTAGCAGATTACAGACTCTCAAGATCAATGTCCAGCTTCAGTGTCAGAACCTATAAGCTGACCTGGTGACACCGTAAGCACATTTCCAGATTTCAGTGTGTCCTCCAAGTATGTCACCAGGCTCTTCTGAAAGACCAGGCTTCTGCCTGGCTCTCTCCAGCAAGGGGCCTCCCCTGGGTCTCCTCAGTGGCACAGCTTTCTCCAGACCAGGCAAGACAACTTCAGGATCACTTCAGCACACATTAGGCCCCAAAACAGGCTATTGGGCCTAACAGCAGAGCTCCATTCATTAGCACCTTTCTAGGCCTCAGCACAGGGAAATAGAGTGAGCACATGGCCTGTCCCAAGTCTCCCCCAGCATGCACCAGAGGCATAAACCTCCTACTGGAGTGACTGAAGGAAATATAAATATTCATAACTTAGTTTTGTTTGTCAAATCCCATACTATGACCTATAGTATTGGTGATATCTACTGGGGACAAGGAGAATTCACAAGCCAACTTAAGCTTAGGGAAAAACCAGTTAAAGAACTTTACAACTAGTCCGAGCTAACTACAGCCCAGCCAAAAACTAAATTGACATAGTAGCCCCTGTTTAGGACAAGGGGGCTACAGAAGGATTGAGGCTGGTGCTTCAATGTTTTACACCACTGCAGGAAAGCTGCCAGCACACCCGATCTATGCAGTATGCTGACAGGACTACTCTGAAATTCAAATGAACCCAATACAATTCAAACATTGGTCAAGGGAGGACTGGAGACTGTTCACCCTTTTACAGTAGGGACAGCTTCCTGTGGGTTAGGGGTGCACCAGAATTGTGTAATGGTGCCGCAGTAAATGGTGGAGGGTGTTTTCTAGGACCCATTTACACCCATTTATTCCTATCTGGTGCATTGTGTTAACGCATGTTATGTTGCACAATAATGTACGTCGCATTAAGGCAGCCTGTTCTTTGTAATGGGCTGCAAAGACACCAGAACAGACAAAAAGAAAAATGGGATCTACAGCACTTTTTGCAACACAGTGTACAATGTTGCACATAGTTCCCTTAGTGCATTAGGGTTAGACATGTGCATTTCGTTTTGTCCTGAGTTAAAATTCGGACAAATTTTCCATTTTAGGAATTTTGAATGTATCTGAATTTTCAAATTACAATAGAACCAAATTTTAACGAGTCTAAAAAAAAAAACGAAAAAAAAAAAATTCAGAAGAAATTCAAATTTGAATCGATTCAAATAGTTTTTCAATCAATTTTGAATAGTTTTCAAATTCGAAAAGTTTTGTTTTCCAATTTCCAAAGAGAATAAAATAGAATAGAAAGTAAATGAATAGAATAAAAAAAATAGAATAGAGTAGAATAGCAAAAAAAGAATAGAATAAAATAGGAAGAATATAACTATCTTCTGGAATTCTAATTTCAAATAGAATACATTTGAATTCAAATACATAAGAAAATAATAGAATAGAATATAAAAAAAAACAATAGAACAGACTATAATAGGATAGAAAAGAATAGAATTAATAAAAAAAAACAATAGAATAGGATAGAATAATAGAAACTAGAATAGAAAGAATATAACCATTTCCCAAAATTCAAAAAGAATCAATTCAAATTTGAATAGAACAGAAAAGGATAGATTAGAATAGAATATAAAATAACAGAATAGTATAGAAAAAAAAAACAACAGACTAGACTAGAATAGAATAGAACTAATAAAACCGTCTTTTCCGAAAATCAAATTTTAAATAGAATACCTTTTAATTTGAATAGAAAAGAATAGACAAGAGAATAATAGAAAAGAATAGAATAAACAAATGGAAAAAGAGCATAATTAAAAAAAAACAATATAACAGAATAGAATAGAATAGCATAGAATATAAATATTATAACCATTTTCCAAAACTAAAATAGAATCAATTCAAATTTGAATAGAATAGAAAAGAACAGATTCGAATATGAAGATGGTTATATTCTTTCTATTGTATTTTATTATATTCTGTTGTTTTTTTCTATACTGTTCTGGTATTGTATATTCTATTTGAATCTATTTGTTCCCATTATATTCAAGATCAAATTGATTCTATTTCAATTTTGGGAAATGGTTATATTCTTTCTATTCTATTCTATTGTTTTTGAAGTCTATTATTTTGTATTCAAGGTTCTGTCCTGGGACCAATCCTGTTTAATTTATTCATAAATGATCTAGAGGAGGGGATATCTAGTACAATCTCAGTATTTGCGGGTGATACTAAACTAAGCAGGGCAATAACTTCTATGCAGGATGTGGAAACCTTACAAGCGGACCTGAACAAAATAACGGGGTGGGCAACTACATGGCAGATGAGGTTTAATGTTGAAAAATGTAAAGTAATGCACTTAGGCGTCAGAAACCAGAAAGCAAGCTACTCACTGGGGGGGGACCTCTGGGTGAATGTAAAAGGACCTGGAGGTCCTAGTGGGCAACAGGCTTGGCAGTGGCATGCAATGCCAAGCCGCTGCAAACAAAGCCAACAGAATACTGGCATGTATAAAAAAGGGAATTCACTCCAGAAATAAAGAGATTATTCTCCCACTCTACAAGACTCTGGTCCGGCCACATCTGGAGTATGCTGTCCAGTTCTGGGCACCGGTCCTCAGGAAGGATGTGCTGGAACTGGAGAGAGTCCAGAGAAGGGCAACAAAAATAATTAGGGGAGTGGAGGACATCAGCTATGAGGAAAGACTACAATCACTGAACTTATTCTTTGGAGAAGAGACGATTGAGGGGGGGATATGATATCAATGTACAAATACTGTACTGGTGACCCTAGCAGAAGGAACAAACTATTCAGAGTAAGGGAATACAATAAGACACGTGGCCACTCACTAAAACTAGAGGGAAAACGGTTTAACCTTAAAATACATAAGGGGTTCTTTACTGTCAGAGCAGTAAGGATGTGGAATTCCCTTCCACAAGCAGTGGTATCAGCAGGGAGCATTGATAGTTTCAAAAAACTATTAGGCTCCATGTACACGGGACGTTGTTAAAAGTCCCTTTGAATGCTGGAATTTTTAGGACGTTTGAAACGTCCGTTCGGTCGCGTTTGTACCCGCGTTTAGCGGGCGTTTAGCAGCGTTTGCGGGCGTTTGCATTTAGAAGCGTTCCTAGAGGTCAAAAAAATTATTCCCCTATAAAATGGAAAAACGCGAACGCTAAACGCGGGTCATCGCGTTCAGACGCGTTCGGACGCGTTCAGACGCGTTCGGACGCGTTTGTGTGTTTGAAACGCCGGGAAACACACGTTTGAACGCAAATAATTGCGTTCTAAAAACAGTCCCTGAACGCAACTGCCTGCAAATGACTGTAAACGACCTGGTGTACATGGACAGATAAGATAAAATGTAGATGGGTTCAGGGGCTTCTGAAAAAAACGCCCAACTGCTCCTAAACGGCCATTTCCAGCGTCCCGTGTACATGGAGCCTTAGATGGGCACCTTAAAGACCACAACATACAGGGGTTTAAAATGTACGGTTAACAGCAAACACACACACATCATAGGTTGAACTGGATGGACTGATGTCTTTTTTCAACCTCACAAACTATGTAACTATGTAATATGTATTATTTTCTATTTGAATTTCAGAAGATGGTTATATTCTTTCTATTTTATTCTATTTTTTTTTATTCTATTCTATTCTGTTCTTTTATTTTCTATTCTTCTATTTTGTTCTGTTTTACTCTAAAATACTCTACTCTTTTATTTTCTGTTAAATTCGTTTCTATTCGATTATATTTTTTTCTATTCTTTTCCTTTATCTTCTTATCTATTATATTGTATTTTGAAATTGGAAAACAATTTCAAAACGTTTCAAATTCGAAAAATAGTCAAAATTAATTTGAAAAACTATTTAAATCAATTTGAATACAAATAAACAAAACAAATTCCGAAAACGAATCAAATGGATTAAATGCAAATAACGAATCGAAACGAAACAAAATACATTTTTTTATTCTGCACATGTCTAATTGGGGTACCATTGAAAACATTTAGCATTGCAACATACTAACATGTGCATGGTGGGTTAACGCGCTTGTTGTAACGCATGTAGAAAGACGAACGTTACAGCAAAACATAGGTGTGAATGAGAGAGAACATCAACAGATTATTGTGGCATGCCTTTTTACATATACTGTATATTCAAGACATTTTCTGATTGGATGAGATGGGGAAGAGGGACAGTGATGTAATGATCACCACCTCATCTGATCAGAGAACACCTTGTATGCATTGGAAAAAATACACTGAGTGAGTAAACCCCTGTGTTCTGTGTGCAGAGGGGAAGTTGCTCGCACAGGACTCCAACAGGAGTAGGAAACCATTGCACAGTGCAGGTAAGTATAGGCATGTTTGTTATTTTTTAACCACCTCTGGACCAGAAGGATTTGCCCCCTTAATAACCAGGCCATATTTTGCGATTCGGCACTGTGTTACTTTAATGGACAATTGCGCAGTTGTGCGATGCTGTACCTAAATAAAATTGATGTCCACAAACAGAGCTTTCTTTTGGTGGTATTTGATCACCTATGCGATTTTTATTTTTTGTGCTATAAACAAAAAAAGAGTGTCAATTCTAAAAAAAATCTATATTTTTTACATTCTGCTAGATAACTAGTGCTACAAATATGCACTATTACTGTAATAATGACACTGGCAGGGAAGGGGTTAACAGTGTGGGTGATCAAGGGGTTAAATGTGAGCCTAGGGGAGTGATTCTAACTGTGGGGGGTGTGGCTTGTGAAATGACCTGTGTTCCTATATAAAAGTATCACATGGGCTCTATGATCATTCCAGGGAGAAGAACGGATGGCTGTGTTTACAACAGCTGACCGTTCTTCTCTCTCAGAGGGAAGCAATTGAGGGTGTCAGGCGGCAATCGGAGCCACCTGCCCACTGCATCGGCTTCCCCGCTTACGAGCGGGGGCGGGAGGGCGCCACTGGCGGCTCGCACTTGCCCCCTAGCCTCCTGTGCGCGACCGACGTATAGCTACGTCGGTTTGCCCAGGAGCGGCTGCCTGCCGCAGTTTAACTGCGGCGAGCGGTCATAAAGTGGTTAAAGAAAACAAATGTTTACAATCACTTTAAAGTTAACCTATCTTTTGCCCATACCACAAAGCAGCCTATTAACTTAAAATAGAACTATATAGACAAAACGTTTTCTTTTCAATTTGAATAGAGCAAAGGAGGGTAATAACCACTGTGAGATTATTTTTTTACCTTCCGTCTCCAATTGCATAATAAGAAAATTCCTTGGGGGCCCCAGGTCACCAGAACTAGTGTCCCCATTGGAATATTTCCCCTTCCCCCTTCACTTTCAATGATAATGGTAAACAGGACAAATAGAGAGGGTAAATCTCCCGAACGGGGGCACAGGCGTTCTAATCCCATTGCATTTTATCCAAAACTAAAAAAAAAAAAAGTTTTGCCTTTAGTTACACTTCAAATGCCATCCTCCCCAGCTGCACCAGCACTATCATGGATGTGAGTGGAGCTCCAGTTTATTGGAGTGGTGGAGGAGCAAAGAAAAAGGTTAATTTGTGGGTAGGGAATGAGCAAAAGTTAGGTTCACTTTACATATCAGTACAGTATATGGTACAGTATAAGGTACAGTATATGGTACAGTGTATGGTACAGTATATGGTACAGTGTATGGTACAGTGCATGGTACAGTAAATGGTACAGTATAAGGTACAATATATGTTACAGTGTATGGTACACTATATGGTACAGTATAAGGTACAGTATATGGTACAGTATATGGTACAGTGTATGGTACAGTATAAGGTACAGTATAAGGTACAGTGTATGATGCAGTGTATGGTACAGTGTATGGTACAGTATATGGTACAGTGTATGGTACAGTATATGGTACAGTATACGGTACAGTGTGCGGTACAGTGTATGGTACAGTGTATGGTACAGTATATGGTACAGTGTATGGTACAGTGTATGGTACAATATATGGTCCAGTGTATGGTACAGTATATGGTACAGTATATGGTACAGTGTAAGGTACAGTGTATGGTACAGTGTATGGTACAGTGTATAGTACAGTATATGGTACAGTGTAAGGTACAGTGTATGGTACAGTGTATGGTACAGTATATGGTACAGTATATGGTACAGTGTATGGTACAGTGTACGGTACAGTATATGGTACAGTATAAGGTACAGTGTATGGTACAGTATATGGTACAGTGTATGGTACAGTGTATGGTACAGTATATGGTGCAGTGTATGGTACAGTGTATGGTGCAGTATATGGTACAGTGTAAGGTACAGTGTATGGTACAGTATATGGTACAGTGTATGGTACAGTATATGGTACAGTGTAAGGTACAGTGTATGGTACAGTGTATGGTGCAGTGTAAGGTACAGTATACGGTACAGTGTATGGTACAGTATACGGTACAGTGTATGGTACAGTATATGGTACAGTGTATGGTACAGTGTATGATACAGTATATGGTACAGTGTATGGTACAGTATATGGTACAGTGTAAGGTACAGTGTATGGTACAGTGTATGGTACAGTGTATGGTCCAGTGTATGGTACAGTGTATGGTACAGTATATGGTACAGTGTATAGTACAGTATATGGTACAGTGTAAGGTACAGTGTATGGTACAGTATATGGGACAGTGTATGGTACAGTATATGGTACAGTGTAAGGTACAGTGTATGGTACAGTGTATGGTGCAGTGTAAGGTACAGTATACGGTACAGTGTATGGTACAGTATACGGTACAGTGTATGGTACAGTATATGGTACAGTGTATGGTACAGTGTATGATACAGTATATGGTACAGTGTATGGTACAGTATATGGTACAGTGTAAGGTACAGTGTATGGTACAGTGTATGGTACAGTGTAAGGTACAGTATACGGTACAGTGTATGGTACAGTATATGGTACAGTGTATGGTACAGTGTATGGTACAGTATATGGTACAGTGTAAGGTACAGTGTATGGTACAGTGTATGGTACAGTGTATGGTACAGTATATGGTACAGTGTAAGGTACAGGATATGGTACAGTGTATGGTACAGTGTATGGTACAGTGTAAGGTACAGTAAATGGTACAGTGTGAGGTACAGTATACGGTACAGTATATGGTACAGTATATGGTACAGTGTATGGTACAGTATATGGTACAGCGTAAGGTACAGTATACGGTACAGTATATGGTACAGTATATGGTACAGTATATGGTACAGTGTAAGGTACAGTATATGGTACAGTGTATGGTACAGTATATGGTACAGTGTATGGTACAGTGTAAGGTACAGTATATGGTACAGTGTAAGGTACAGTATACGGTACAGTATATGGTACAGTGTATGGTACAGTGTATGGTACGGTATATGGTACAGTGTATGGTACAGTATATGGTACAGTGCATGGTACAGTATACGGCACAGTATATGGTACAGTGTATGGTACAGTATATGGTACAGTATATGGTACAGTGTATGGTACAGTGTATGGTACAGTATATGGTACAGTGTAAGGTACAGTATATGGTACAGTGTATGGTACAGTGTACGGTACAGTGTAAGGTACAGTATACGGTACAGTATATGGTACAGTATATGGTACAGTGTATGGTACAGTATATGGTACAGTTTATGGTACAGTGTATGGTACAGTATATGGTACAGTGTATGGTACAGTGTATGGTACAGTATATGGTACAGTGTATGGTACATTATATGGTACAGTGTATGGTACAGTGTATGGTACAGTGTAAGGTACAGTATACGGTACAGTGTAAGGTACAGTATACGGTACAGTGTAAGGTACAGTATACGGTACAGTAAATGGTACAGTGTATGGTACATTATATGGTTCAGTGTATGGTACAGTATATGGTACAGTGTAAGGTACAGTATATGGTACAGTGTATGGTACAGTGTAAGGTACAGTATACGGTACAGTGTAAGGTACAGTATACGGTACAGTATATGGTACAGTGTATGGTACAGTGTAAGGTACAGTATACGGTACAGTGTAAGGTACAGTATACGGTACAGTATATGGTACAGTATACGGTACAGTGTAAGGTACAGTATATGGTACAGTGTAAGGTACAGTATACAGTACAGTATAAGGTACAGTGTAAGGTACAGTATATGGTACAGTGTATGGTACAGTGTAAGGTACAGTATATGGTACAGTGTAAGGTACAGTATACGGTACAGTATATGGTACAGTATACGGTACAGTGTAAGGTACAGTATATGGTACAGTGTAAGGTACAGTATACAGTACAGTATAAGGTACAGTGTAAGGTACAGTATATGGTACAGTGTATGGTACAGTGTATGGTACAGTATATGGTACAGTGTATGGTACAGTGTATGGTACAGTGTAAGGTACAGTATATGGTACAGTGTAAGGTACAGTATATGGTACAGTATATGGTACAGTGTATGGTACAGTATATGGTACAGTGTAAGGTACAGTATATGGTACAGTGTAAGGTACAGTATATGGTACAGTGTATGGTACAGTGTATGGTACAGTGTATGGTACAGTATATGGTACAGTATATGGTACAGTGTAAGGTACAGTATATGGTACAGTATATGGTACAGTGTATGGTACAGTGTATGGTACAGTACCTTTTACAAAATGTAAACCTCACCAAAATGAAATGACATGACTACATTGCCTGGCTTTGGAGGATTTTATTTAAATGAACATCTTTATACTAAGTTTCAAAGCTATGTTCTTTGCATTGCCAGAAGCAAATCAAAGATGAATTATTGTATCATTTACTATATCTCTGTAGTCTATTCACTGGGAAAGTAATTGTGCATGAGGCTTGATAAAGATGAAACCAGCACAATTGATTCCAGTGCACCTGCAGCCGCAGACTAAAGATGTAGTAGCCTGGAGTGAAAGGGGAGGGGCTTCTATGCTAATGACTCACGCCAATAGATTTATAACATCTGCCATTTACAGTCCGTGAAATGGAATTAGTTCCACGTAACATGTGCTGCCTTTTAACAATGTACAAAGACTACATCTTATTGAAACGTTACACCTGCTATGCTATAAAGCCCCCTGTCTGCAAATCCTTTGGTATGAGGACCACATCGTATATTTTACAAATATCCAAAAAAATAAAAAAATCAGTTTATAAATGAATGGGTAAATGAAAAAATGAATTCGGTCTTCCCATTTCTCATCTGAGTCCCCTTTAAATGAGAGTCTACAGCAGAGTCCCTCCTTACATCAGTGTCCCCATCAGAATACCCCTTAACAACATGGTCCTCCTCACGTCATAGTTCACAGCAGAGGTCCCTTTATGTCAGCATCTGCATCAGAGTCCCCATTACATCAGAGTCCTCCTTATGTCAGAGTCCACAGCAGAGCCTCCCGTAAATTAAGGTCCCCATCAGAATACCCCTTACATAGGAGTCCCCCTTATGTCAGAGTTCACAGCAGAGCCTCCCTTACATTAGGGTCCCCATCAGAATACCCCTTACATAGGAGTCCTCCTTATGTCAGAGTCCACAGCAGAGCCTCCCTTACATTAGGGTCCCCATCAGAATACTCCTTACATAAGAGCCCTCCTTATGTCAGAGGCTCCCTTTACATTAGGGTCCTCATCAGAATACCCCTTACATAAGAATCCTCCTTATGTCAGAGGCTCCCTTTACATTAGGGTCCTCATCAGAATACCCCTTACATAAGAATCCTCCTTATGTCAGAGTCCACAGCAGAGCCTCCCTTACATTAGGGTCCCCATCAGAATACCCCTTACATAAGAATCCTCCTTATGTCAGAGGCTCCCTTTACATTAGGGTCCCCATCAGAATACCCCTTACATAAGAGCCCTCCTTATGTCAGAGTCTCCCTTTACATTAGGTTCCTCATCAGAATACCCCTTACATAAGAGCCCTCCTTATGTCAGAGTCTCCCTTTACATTAGGTTCCTCATCAGAATACCCCTTACATAAGAGCCCTCCTTATGTCAGAGTCTCCCTTTACATTAGGGTCCTCATCAGAATACCCCTTACATAAGAGTCCTCCTTATGTCAGACCACACAGCAGAGCCTCTCCTTACATCAGGGTCCCTATCAGAGCCCCCACTACTTTAGAGTCCACATAATAGACCCTCCTTTCATCAGGGCCCCCCCATCAGAAAACCCCTTACATTAGAGTCCCCATCCGAATGCCCTCTTACGAGGAAAATTAAGCTTATACTACAATCTCACAATAAATTTTAGAGTTGTATTATAAAATAATGTCCCTAGTGCAGTGATGGCGTACCTTGGCACCCCAGGTGTTTTGGAACTACATTTCCCATGATGCTCAACTACATTGCACAGTGCATGAGCATCATGGGAAATGTAGTTCCAAAACATCTGGGGTGCCAAGGTTCACCATCACTGCCCTAGTGTAATGGTCATGTGCACTGGGTTTATAAATAGCTATATGTGAAGCAGCCATTTGTTCATGTTCAGCCATTACATTTTATTTGTCATTAGCTTCTCTGTTTTCAAACCAGAGGTCATAAAATATGAATCAAAAACAAAAAGAAAAGATAAAAACACCTTGTAGTTACCTCAAAAAATGTTTCATTTATTAGCCAATAAAGTGAATAAAACAACTAACAGCATCAGAATCCAGAGATCTCTCCAAAGACCTCTCCTATAACCACTCCACTCACCTAAAATGTCCCTAACTAGCTCAGAGACCTCCCTACATAAAGCCCCACCTTTAAAAAGTACTCCCGTGGGAGCTGGTAAAAAGCTCCCTCAGAGCCCCCTCCTTCCTGCCTCCTTGCCGGCATGAACACAACACCACAGATGAAATAGCAAAATGCCTGTCAGTACCCTGAGTAGCTAGCACCCCACCTTAAAACCGCAATGGGTGAATAAGGTGGTAAAAGCAGAGGTCCAGCAGCTCTGATTCCTGCCCCCCTCTCCTTCCTTCACTTTATACAATACACAAACTGTTAACTGATGCCAGGACCTTATCAATACACAGACCTTTCCATTACCCAATCCATGGAAAACCCTAATAAAACTGTCACCTCACAAGCTGAGCAATCCAGAAAACTAACAGATACCGGTCGTAAATAGCTCAGTTGGAGGGGATGGCCAATACACATCTCAACAGACAGGTCAACAGTTATAACTCTGAAACCTCAGTATGTTTCATAACTCATGACAAAATAATAGCACAGCCAGAATATACAGTAGACCTATTTAATTCCCTCAATTAGGTTTATATTGTAATGAGTCCAAACACCGTTGCCCTAAAGAGTATTGGGAGTAGAAACAGCCCAATTCATCTCCCAGGAAAGGTAAACAGAGCATCTGAAACCTGTCAAGTTTATGTAGCACCCTCCTAGATAGGTGCTAGAGAGAATCATTTTGGATCCTTTCTGCTTACCAGAAGAATTGCCAGGTAAATCTATATTGTTCTCTGCCTACCAGAGAGCAGGATCTGGTAGTTTGTCTGAAGTGTTTCACACTGGTTCAATAGGGAGGCATATTGGACAGTGGGAGGAAACCTGACAAGTGAGTGCACAGGCATTTAGTACAGCCCTGGTGATTGGCAGAGGAAAGTGCCTTGGTTCCTACTGGGATACTGTATAAATGCCAGGAGCACACATGCTCAGAGTCTTTCAGCTGGAGAGCGGAGTCCCAGGGGGAGGGGGATGGCTGCCTCCTCCTCTGTAAAAGTTGCCATGGGGCCTCAGGTAGTCGACTTGAGGGCATAAAGAGCTAGAGAGGAACTATACCAGGAGGTCCTGTAAAGCTGACTGGAAGGGAGACACTGGATTGATTTGATTCTGCATACAGTGAGTACAGATCTGTGTCATGGAGCCTGACCTGAGGGGGGCATCCCTGCAGCTAGAAGAGTCAGTGGACAGGTGTCAGTAAAGGGGATGCTAGAGAGTATACTCAAGATAATGTAGTTCAGTAAGTCTATTGCTGGAGAAAGAGCAAGGAGACTTAACCCTTTCCATACATGTGGCAGTATGGTCAAGTAGTGTGACTGTTTCCACAAGTAACCTAGTGAGGTCAAGTGAGAGTTGTCCTTATCAACTGTATATAGTTAAAGTTGAAGTATCCCACTATTCCCTTCTCTCATCCAAATTCCACAATAAATACTAAAAAACCCACACCCCTGGACTGTTTATTGAGTAACGAGCCTTTGGGAGTAAGGATGGATGTGTGAACTGTACCCTAAGTGACTGTCTGCTGGTAATCAGAGGAGGTCCAACAAGTCATCATACAGCAAGCCCAACGGGAACAGTGCTACATTTATATGCATTTTAAAGCTACATTCAGGCAATTATATCTATCTATCTGCTAGATATCTATCTATAGCACCCACCCTGACACAAATTTCAGGCTGGTTTTATCTCCAGTTTAGAAGAACTTGTCAGAAGTTATCATGCTGATAACAGAGCAGACACGGGACTTAAAGCGGAGTTCCACCCAAATTTTTATTTATTTTTTAAACTAAAAATCCCCCTAGAACATTCAGGGCTAGTGCATTTAAACAACAATAGCCTCTGAACTGTCCCCTGTTTAGTGTACATGCAGGATGAATTACTTATCTTGTGAAGTTCTTGTCCAGTGCTGCCATCTGCGGTGTGGGCAGCTGAAGCCACAGTGTCCCTCTTAGTGTCCCTCTTCCTGGATTTCAGAGTCCCAGAATGCCATGCCTCATCACTTCCGGTGCAGGCGCGTCATCCCGCAGCTGGTTCAGCGTCATTGCGCATGCCCAGAAGCTGTTCTCGTGCCTGCACTGGAAGAGGCACATCGGTTCAGGTGCAATGACTCCTGGGATTGATGACACTCATCTCCCAGGAGTCAATGCAAAGGAGGAAATTACGTTGGCGGCCGGGGCTGCATAAGGAGGAAGTGGAAGGAAGAGAACATATTTTGCATTAAAAATAGGGTAAGTGAACTAAAAAAAAAAAAAAATAATACCAAAATCGAATTTAGAAAAGGATATACAGTAGGTATGGATGATGTTAAGTGTAAAATTAGGGTTGAACTCCGCTTTAAGGCTTTGGAGAGAGATAAGAAAACACTACAGATTTATGTGCTTAGGTCGAATTTCATGAATCAGGTTTACATCCACTTTATGCTGGCCTTACACTAGTAGAATGTTAGTCAATTTTTTTTTGTTTAAGAGTGTTCTTTTGAATTTCTAATTATTAAGGGGGTCAAATTGATGTTTTTTTTTTTATCTGTGAGTTTTTTCATATAAGGGTGGTATTGGTATTCCAGGAACAAACACACAGAGGAGGAGTTGGTTTGCTCTTTGTGCACATTATTTGTGGATTGTGTGATACTTGATAGGCTCATATTGATGTGAAAAGCCAAAATTACACTGGCACATTTTGATACCCAAGCACATTATGCATTATTTATGGACTTTTTGTTGAGAAGAGTGTCATTTTTTCAAGTTGTTATTTCAGCACTTTAAAATTATAAATGTTCATTGGAACTTTTAGGTTTATGAAGATACACTTATGCACCATATTATTCATTTTATTTGTATTCATTGATTTATTGTTATTTTATAGTTATTTAATGGCACATAGAACACTTTAGGCTCCTTTCACACCAGCGGACCAATCGGGTCCTCCTGTCAGTTTTTCGGGCAGGCCCATTCGGATCACCCATTGTTTTCTATGGAGTGGCAGATGTTAGCACTGTAGACATGTGTCCGCCTTATGCTTCATGCCCACAGGTGCGATCATTACTTCCCTCATTCAACCCCGCCACTATAGATGAGGTTGCTAAACTACTTGCCAACGTCCACTTAACGACCTGCCCTCTGGATCCTGTTCCCTCGCAAATGCTACGTTCACCTTCTGGCCCTATTCTACGCTTTCTAACCCACATCTTCAATCTCTCCCTCTCTTCTGGCATCTTCCCCAACTCTCTAAAACATGCACTAGTCAGCCCCATACTTAAAAAGCCCTCACTGGACCCAACCGATCTGAACAACCTACGCCCTATTTCCTTGCTCCCCTTTTCATCCAAACTCCTTGAACGTCTTGTCTACAACCGACTGTGTGACCACCTTGCCGAGAATAGCCTCCTTGATCCCCTTCAGTCTGGATTTCGGCCTCAACGCTCCACTGAAACTGCTCTCCTAAAACTGACCTGGCCATTGGCAGGGAGAGGAGCTGAGGGGAGACTGATCGGCAAGTGACAGAGGAGGGAGGCAGGAGCCTAAACAAGTGTCAGGCTTAAAGGAACACACACACACAGGACTGGTGACTGAGGTTGAACACTGAGGCTCAGCGAGTACCTGGTGAGTATCCTTGTGACTGGGAGTGTCCTTGCGACTGGTGAGTACCTAGCGACTGGTGAGCATCTTGCGACTGGGAGTGTCCTTGCGACTGGTGAGTATCTAGCGACTGGTGAGCATCTTACCACTGGTGAGTGTCCCTGCGACTGGTGGGTGTCCTTGTGACTGGTGAGTGTCCCTGCGACTGGTGAGTGTCCTTGCGACTGGTGAGTGTCCCTGCGACTGGTGAGTGTCCTTGCGACTGGTGAAGTGTCCTTGCGACTGGTGAAGTGTCCTTGCGACTGGTGAGTGTTCTTGCGACTGGTGGGTGTCCTTGCGACTGGTGGGTGTCCTTGCGACTGGTGAGTGTCCTTGCGACTGGTGAGTGTCCCTGCAACTGGTGAGTTCCTTGCGACTGGTGAGTGTCCCTGTGACTGGTGAGTGTCCCTGCGACTGGTGAAGTGTCCCTGCGACTGGTGAAGTGTCCTTGCGACTGGTGAAGTGTCCTTGCAACTGGTGAGTATCTTTGCGACTGGTGAGTGTCTTTGCGACTGGTGAGTGTCCTTGCGACTGGTGAGTGTCCTTGCGACTGGTGAAGTGTCCTTGCGACTGGTGAGTGTCCTTGCGGCTGGGAGTGTGGTGCGACTGACAGGGCTGTGCAACTGAGTGTTGGGCAACTGAGAGTGTTGTGCGACTGACCGGCTGTGCGATTGGGAGTGTGGTGCGACTGAACCGGGCTGTGAGACTGTGAGTGAGTGCGACAGGAGTGTGGTGCGACTGACCGGGTGGTGCGACTGGGAGTGTCGTGAGACTGACCGGGCTGTGAGATTGTGAGTGTTGTGCAACTGAGTGTCAAGTGAGTGTAGCAGAGTACCAGAGGGTGAGAAGGTAGAGATAGGAAGCTAGGAAATAGCCACATAGGATAGACTTAAATCACTGAATCCCCATTAGATTAGATTAGTAGGTACAATGCCCGGCGGGTGTGGAGATGCGATTCGGTGTACATCTTGTGATATGTATGTGTTCCTCAGACATGTGATCGAGGGCGAATACAAATGCACAAAGTGTAAGCACGTTGCTTCCCTGGAAGCTCAGGTCCTGAATCTAGGGAGGCAGCTGGCAACACTGAGACGCATGTCCATACTGAAGGAGAGCCAGGATCGTACCAGTCAGGTGCAGGCAGGGGTCTGCACAGAGGTGGGCGGAATGACCGAGGTGCAGGCAGCAGAGCAGAGTAGACATGTGACAGTTAGGAAGGGTAGAGGGCAAAAAGGCAAGGAGGCTGATCCTGGGCTGGAGCACCCCAATAGATACGCCCCGTTGCGTGATGTTGGGGAAACCAGTCAGGGACCAGCATTGCTGGAGCAGAGCGACGCCCCTAGCTGCCAGGGGAAGAACTCCTCCAGTGAGGCTGGGAGAAAGGGAAAGGAAAGACAGGTGTTGGTGGTAGGGGACTCAATTATTAGAAGGACAGACAGTGTAATCTGTGACAAAGACCGTGTGTGCCGAACAGTCTGTTGTTTGCCGGGCGCTCGGGTTCGGCACATCGCGGATCGGGTGGACAGATTATTGGGTGGGGCTGGGGAAGACCCAGCTGTCATGGTACACGTGGGTACCAATGACATAGGCAGAGGAAGATGGAGAGTCCTAAACGATTTCTGGGACTTAGGCGCTAAGTTGAGGAATAGGACCTCCAAGGTAGTATTTTCCGAAATACTATCTGTACCTCGAGCCACACCAGAGAGGCAGCGGGAGATTAGGGAAGTTAACGAGTGGCTGAGGAGCTGGTGTAGTAAGGAGGGTTTCGGGTTCCTGGAGAACTGGGCTGACTTCTCAGTCGGCCACCGGCTCTTTTGTAGGGACGGATTGCACCTAAATGGGGAGGGTGCAGCCGTACTGGGTGCGAGGATGGCCAAAAAGCTAGAGGGGCTTTTAAACTAGGTGATGGGGGGGAGGGTACAGATGTAGAATTAGCCAGGGGAAAGCAAGTTGCAGAGGGCAGAAATGGGGGCACTAGCGGTAGGATGTACGGAGCTCCTATACCCAGGATGGGTATGGGGAAAAATCATGAGAGCAGCCTAAAAACATCAAATGAGGATATATGTAGCCGCTCAAAATTAAGAGGTTTGTATAACAAGAAGCCTGGCCAACAAGATTGGAGAGCTGGAGCTGCTGATGTTTGAGGAGGATTTAGATTTTGTGGGGATAACTGAGACTTGGTTTGACAGCTCTCATGACTGGATGGCGACCATTCAGGGGTATTCCCTTTATCGCAGAGATAGAGAAGGTAAAAAAGGGGGAGGGGTATGTCTGTATATTAAGAACAGTATACAGGTAAATATGAGGGATGATATTAATAATGGAGCTAAGGACGAGGCAGAATCCCTATGGGTAGAGCTTCAAAGGGAAGGCACAGTGGGGAAGGTAATATTGGGCGTATGCTATAGGCCCCCCAACCTGAGGGAGGAGGGGGAGGCGGACCTCATTTTACAGATAGGATTGGCAGCTAGGATGTGAAATGTCATTATAATGGGGGACTTTAATTATCCAGATATAGACTGGGCAGATGGAACCGCGCATTCAGCCAAGGCTCGGCAGTTCCTAAATGTTTTGCAGGATAATTTCATGGGTCAGATGGTGAATGCACTGACAAGAAACAATGCGGTACTTGACCTACTGATTACCAACAATACAGACCTGCTCACGGATATAGAAATACGGGAGAACTTAGGAAATAGTGACCATAGGTCAATAAGTTTCAGTATTAATTACAGTAATAGGAAACAGAGGGGTAATATAAGGACGCTGAATTTCAAAAGAGCCGATTTCCCAAAACTGCGCTCGCTGCTAGAAAATATCAAATGGGATAGAACCCTGGGAACAAAGAACACGGAGGAAAAATGGGAGTGCTTCAAGAGCATACTTAACAAGGGGATTGACCAGTGCATTCCAAAGGGAAATACATTTAAAAGAGCAAAATTAAACCCTGGGTGGCTAAACTCCAACATAAAAATGCATATTAGTGCTAAAGGAAAGGCTTTCAAAAAATACCAGGCTGAGGGGTCATTGGCAGCATTTAAGCATTACAAAGAGTGTAATAAGAAATGTAAAGATGAAATCAGGGCGGCTAAAATAGAACACGAGAGACATATAGCGGAAGAGAGTAAAAAGAACCCCAAGAAGTTCCTTAAGTATATAAACAGTAAGAAAGCGAGGTCAGAACACATTGGCCCCATAAAAGATGACAAAGGAAATATGGCCACTGAGGACAGGGAAAAGGCGGAAGTGTTAAATAATTTCTTCTCTTCAGTCTTCACAAAAGAATCGGGGGGCTACACGAACCTAGCTTGTAAGGCCAAACTAAACAACACACCTCAGGAAGTACCCCCATGGCTAACAGAAGATAGACTTAGAACTAAACTTGAGAAACTTAACATAAATAAATCACCGGGACCGGATGGCTTGCACCCGAGGGTTCTTAAAGAGCTCAGCCAGGTGATTGCCAGACCATTATTCTTGATCTTTAAGGATAGTTTACAGATGGGTATGGTGCCAGCAGATTGGAAAAAGGCCAACGTAGTACCAATATTTAAAAAGGGGCCGAGGTGTATCCCGGGTAACTATAGACCTGTCAGCCTAACATCTGTAGTCTGCAAGATTTTGGAGGGGATGTTAAGGGACCACATACAAGACTTTAGTAATGAAAACAATATAATTAGTAGTAATCAGCATGGATTTATGAAAAATCGTTCTTGCCAAACCAATCTATTAACCTTCTACGATGAAGTGAGCTGCCACCCAGATAAAGGTAAGCCTGTGGATGTGGTGTATCTGGACTTTGCAAAGGCCTTTGACACCGTTCCCCACAAACGCTTACTGTACAAACTAAGGAAGGTAGGTATGGACCATGAGGTGAGTACCTGGATAGAGAACTGGCTCCAGGGGAGAGTCCAGAGGGTGATGATTAATGGAGAATACTCGGATTGGGCGGGTGTGGAAAGTGGGGTCCCCCAGGGTTCGGTCCTGGGACCAATCCTGTTTAATTTATTCATAAATGATCTAGAGGAGGGGATATCTAGTACAATCTCAGTATTTGCGGATGATACTAAACTAAGCATGCCAATATCTTCTATGCAGGATGTGGAAACCTTACAAGCGGACCTGAACAAAATAACGGGGTGGGCAACTACATGGCAGATGAGGTTTAATGTTGATAAATGTAAAGTAATGTACTTGGGGGCCAGAAACCAGAAAGCAAGCTACTCACTAGGGGGGGAACCTCTGGGGGAGTCTAGGATGGAAAAAGACTTGGGGGTACTGGTAGACAACAGGCTTGGCAGTGGCATGCAATGCCAAGCAGCTGCAAGCAAAGCCAACAGAATACTGGGATGTATAAAAAAGGGGATTCACTCCAGAAATAAAGAGATTATTCTCCCGCTCTACAAGACTCTGGTCCGGCCACATCTGGAGTATGCTGTCCAGTTCTGGGCACCGGTTCTCAGGAAGGATGTGCTGGAATTGGAAAGAGTCCAGAGAAGGGCAACAAAAATAATTAGGGGAATGGAGGACATCAGCTATGAGGAAAGACTACAAGCACTGAACCTATTCTCTCTGAAGAAGAGACGATTGAGGGGGGATATGATATCAATGTACAAATACTGTACTGGCGACCCTAGCATAAGGAACAAACTATTCAGAGTAAGGAAATACAATAAGACACGTGGCCACTCACTAAAACTAGAGGAAAGGCGGTTTAACCTTAAAATGCGTAAGGGGTTCTTCACTGTAAGGGCGGTAAGGATGTGGAATTCTATTCCACAAGCAGTCGTATCAGCTGGGAGCATTGATAGTTTCAAAAAACTATTAGATGGGCACCTTAAAGACCACAACATACAGGGGTATACAATGTACGGTTAAAAGCAAACACACACACACATCATAGGTTGAACTAGATGGACTGATGTCTTTTTTCAACCTCACTAACTATGTAACTATGTAACTATGTAACTGACAAATGATCTACTAACGGCCAAAACCAATGGACACTATTCTGTACTCCTACTTCTGGACCTTTCTGCTGCCTTTGATACGGTTGACCATCCCCTCCTCCTCAAAAAACTCCATGCCTTTGGTCTCCGTGACTGTACTCTTCACTGGTTATCTTCCTACTTATCCAACCGCACCTTTAGCGTTATGTACAATTCTACTTCCTCCTTTCCTTTTCCCTTCTCTGTTGGGGTCCCCCAAGGCTCTGTTCTTGGACCCCTCCTATTTTCAATCTACACCTCCTCTCTGGGTCAGTTGATAGCCTCCCACAGCTTCCAATACCATCTCTACGCTGACAATACTCAAATCTGTTTATCCACCCCTCAGCTCTCTCCCTCAGTCTCCTCACCTATCAGGACCTACCTAATTTACTATCAGATATATCGGTCTGGATGTCTCACCCCTTCCTCAAACTCAATCCATCCAAAACTGAGCTTATAATTTTTCCTCCACCACGTGCCCCTTCCCCTGATTTCTCTGTCAATATCAATGGCATTACTATCAGCCCATCCCCGCATGCCAAGGTCTTAGGTGTTGTCCTGGACTCTGAACTCTCCTTCAGACCCCACATCCAATCGCTGTCTAAATCTTGTCGCCTCAGCCTCTGCAACATCTCCAAAATACGCCCCTTTCTGACCAAAGACACAACAAAGCTCTGAGTTCACTCCCTGGTCATTTCGCGCCTCGACTACTGCAATTCCCTTCTCATTGGCATACCTCTACACAGGCTATCCCCCTTTCAATCCATCATGAATGCTGCCGCCAGACTCATCCACCTTACCAATTGCTCAGTGTCCGCTGCTCCTCTCTGTCAAGCCATCCACTGGCTTCCGCTCACCCAACGAATTAAATTCAAAATACTTACAACATCTTACAAAGCAATCCACAGCTTAGCCCCTAGCTACATCACTAGCCTAGTCTCAAAATACCAACCTAATCGCTCTCTTCATTCCTCTCAAAACCTCCTGCTCTCTAGCTCCCTCGTCACCTCATCCCATGCTCGCCTCCAGGACTTTTCCAGAGCCTCTCGAATCCTATGGAACTCCTTACCCTTATCTGTCCGATTATCTCCTACTCTATTAGCTTTTAGGCGATCTCTGAAAACCCTGCTTTTCAGAGAAGTCTATCCTACCCACACTTAACAAATATACCTCCATTTTCTCCATCAGCCCATCCCCCACAGTTATTGCCTTTTATTTCCCTTGACCCTCCCTTCTAGATTGTAAGCTCTAACGAGCAGGGCCCTCTAGTTCCTCCTGTTTTAAATTGTATTGTAACTGTATTGTCTTCCCTCACATTGTAAAGCGCTACGCAAACTGTTGGCGCTATATAAATCCTGCATAATAATAATAATAATAATAATAATAATAATTTGGACATTTTAACTTGGCCAAGTATGTCTCCAAACCTAAACCCTATTGAGAATCTGTGGAGCATCCTCAATTGGAAGGTGGAGGAGCTCAAGGTCTCTAACAACCACCGGCTCCGTGATGTTGTCATGGAGAAGTGGAAGAGGACTCAGGGCCGGTGCTTACACTAGGCAAACTAGGCAGCCGCCTAGGGCACACTGCCACCTAGGGGCGCAGCCAGGAGTCGGCACTCTCTCTCCTTTATTAATGATCCTTGTGAGCTGAGGGGAGGGGCGGCAGTGGGGGAGGAAGAAGGGACAGAGGAAGATGCCAGGTGTCTGGGGGAGTGGCGGAACTACCAAGCCTTGGCTTTGGGGGGGGCCCCAGAAGGCAGGAAGGGAGCCCACCGGAGTGCTGCCTGCATGATGATCCTCTTCAGCTGGAGCTGAGCGGTCAAAACCCCGTGCAGGAAGTGATTCTCTGCACAGAGCTGATGGGCAGCCGTTCATTTCCCTAGGTCGGTATTAAGCAGGGAGCGGAGGAGAGCTGAACCGGAGCCGGAGCTCGGCACTGGAGGGCGACACCTTTCCTGGAGCAGAAGCGACGAGGCACCAGAATGGTTTGAGGAGGTTGGTGATGAAGGAGGTGCGGAGCTCCCTGACTGCTGCTTCTTCCTCCACCAGGAGCCTGTGGGAGCTGTGGTGAGCACTGTGATTCAGGAGAGGAGCGTCCTGGGAGAAGGAATCACAGTAAAGAAGGGGAGAGTGCAGGCCACTCTCTTCATACCGCCCAGTGAGTGTCCTCAGAACAGGAGATCCGGGTCCCTGGGTGTGACATGGAGGATTCCTGGTGTGAAAGGGAATTGGAGTCCCCAGGTGTGACATGGGGGATAGGGGTCACCGGGTGTAACAGGGGTTCGGGGTCACCAGGTGTGCCATGAGGAATTGGGGTCCCTGGGTGTGCCATGGGGAATTGAGGTCCCCAGGTGTGACATGGAGCAACATCAGGGTCCCCAGGTGTGACATGGAAAAACATCAGGGTCTCTCCAGGTATGACATGGAGGAATATCAGGGGCCCCTGGGGTGACATATAGGAACATTGGGGTCACTGGGTATGTCAGCATGACATGGAGGAACACGGGGGTCCCTGGGTGCCACATGGAGGAACACCGGGGTCAGTGGGTATGACAGCAAGACATGGAAGAATATTGGGGTCCCAGATTGTGACATGGAAAAACATCAGGGTCACTGGGTGTGACATAGAGGGACATCAAGGTCCCCAGGTGTGACATGGAGGAATATGGGGGTCCCTGGGTATGACAGCATTACATGGAGGAACCATCAGATCAGGGTCACTGGGTAGGACATAGAGAAGTTTTTAACCCCTTCCCTTTTTATTTTTTTTTGGGGGGGTGGGGCGCAAGTAGCTGGTCTTGCCTAGGGCGTAAAATAGTCTAGCACCGGCCCTGAGAGGACTCCAGTGGCAACCTGTGAAGCTCTGGTAAACTCCATGCCCAGGAGTGTTAAGGCAGTGTTGGAAAATAATAGTGGCCACACAAAATATGGACACTTGGCTAATTTGGCCCAATTTGGACATATTTCAATTAGGGGTGTACTCACTTTTGTTTCTAGTGGTTTAAACATTAATGGCTGTGCGTGAGCTATTTTGAGGGGACAGCAAATGTACACTGTTATACAAGCTGCACACTCACTACTTTACATTGTAGCAAAGTGCCATTTCTTCACTGTTGTCACATGAAAAGATATAATAAAATATTTACAAAAATGTGAGGGGTGTACTCACTTTTGTGAGATACTATAACATGGTCCAAAAAAGAGGACTTTAATCTTGTCTCCACAGGACATTATCTTAACACCCTATGAAGAAAAACCATGTAAAAGAACATGTAAAAAATATATTAAACAAAAAGTGATAAAGAAATACATCAATAAAAAAGTAAGTTAAAAAAAATAAAAAAAATCATCAGCAGCTGGGTTTTAGGAGCAAACTGAGACCTACAAAAATATGGAACAAACACTAAACCCATGTCTTTAAATCAAATCCTCATATTTGTTCATGATATTATACATTTAACCTCAGTATGGCCAGATTTAAAACAGAAAGATGTACTAAGAAAAAAAATATTTTATAAATACTGGAGACCAAAGAGCGCTAACACACATTCTCTGGCCATAGTCTACCATTATCAAGAAGCTGATCCAGACCAATGATATTGGATTCTGAAGTGAATGCATGTACACCAGATGAGGCTGCTGGAGATGCAACAAAGGATGAAAAAAATGAATAAAAAAAAAAAAAATTATGAGTGCACATAGCTAACTAAATTTCACTGAGTTAAGGTTTGGATCTACTTGAAAACAGTGAAAGTGTTTGAAATGTCAAAGACAATAGACTTGTTTTTTGATGCCAGACATGTAATCCCACGTAGACTCCAGCAGAGTTTATTCACAGCATTTATCCCCTTGTAAATTAGCTGTGATTTTTTTTTTATATTAGAGCAACTCCCTGTGATGTCATTTAATGCAGTATTGTTTGGAGGATGCATGGGCACAAGTGGAGACTCGATGACTCAGGGTGAAAATTATTACTAAAGAAGCCAAGCCTAGAATGAATCATCATGATAATCTTGCCCTTTTACAGCTCAGTGCTCTCAAACTTGGATACAGTGGTTATGGAGACTAGCAGCACACCCTTTACACTGTAGTTACTGTAATTCAGCTTTGTTTGGTAAGACTTAGGCAAGATTCAAACAAACAACAGTTCTTATAGATTGGATTGCTTATGGCTGACTGTTTAGATCCAGCATCTTGCCTGCACCCTCCTGCTGTCTTTGACAACCATTGTGGACTTCAATTCATCTTGTGGAGGTTTTTGCAGGGCAAACCACACATTAGCTGACCAAAATTAAGTTGTGAACATCTCAGATGTTGATACCTGTAGGAGAACAGGCTGTGCAGGGCTGGTGCAAGGATTTTTGTCTACAAAGGCCAAGATGCATTTTGCCAGCCTCCCACCATGACCACACCTCACAGATACTTCCTACGTTGATCACACCTCCCCACCTTATTCACACCCCCAGATACCCCTCATCCTGATCATACCCCTAGATACCTCCCCAACCTGTTCACACCACCAAAATACCCCCACCCTGATCACACCCTCAGATACCCCCCTATTACAATCACAAGCCCCGATTCCCCCACCCTGATCACAAGTCCCCGATTCCCCCACCCTGGTCATACCCCCCAGATACCCACCCAGCCTAATCACACCTTCCAGATACCCCCAGTGTGATCACCCCCCAGATTCCCTACCCCCAGTCAGATCACCCCCACCCAGATACCCCAAGTCTGATCCCACACCCCAGGCAAGCGGATCTTCCCCTTTTAGGTGGAGCTCCGCTTTCAGCAAATACAAAATATCTTTAAAAATGTCAAATATTTAATGAAAATAGTATAAAAAAATTACACAAATATATAAATACCCTTCTTTCACCAAAAAAACAAAAACAAAAATGTTTTATATTTTTTATTAGTGGTAATAAGGGTAATTTTTGATACTGTACTCTGGAGGAACCCTAGTTGAGAAATTCTGTTATAAAGTAATTTTTTCTGTGATATTTGGTAATTTCTATATCTTTGGACAGGCCTGTTTTTTCTTGTTACATAGTTACATAGTTAGTGAGGCTGAAAAAAGACACAAGTCCATCCAGTTCAACCTATGATGTGTGTGTGTGTTTGCTTTTAACCGTACATTGTATACCCCTGTATGTTGTGGTCTTTAAGGTGTCCATCCAATAGTTTTTTGAAACTATCAATGCTCCCCGCTGATACGACTGCTTGCGGAAGAGAATTCCACATCCTTACCGCTCTTACAGTGAAGAACCCCTTACGCACTTTAAGGTTAAACCGCCTTTCCTCAAGTTTTAGTGAGTGGCCACGTGTCTTATTGTATCTCCTTTCTCTGAATAGTTTGTTCCTTATGCTAGGGTCGCCAGTACAGTATTTGTACATTGATATCATATCCCCCTCAATCGTCTCTTCTCCAGAGAGAATAGGTTCAATGCTTGTAGTCTTTCCTCATAGCTGATGTCCTCCATTCCCCTAATTATTTTTGTTGCCCTTCTCTGGACTTTCTCCAGTTCCAGCACATCCTTCCTGAGGACCGGTGCCCAGAACTGGACAGCATACTCCAGATGTGGCCGGACCAGAGTCTTGTAGAGTGGAAGAATAATCTCTTTATTTCTGGAGTGAATCCCCTTTTTTATACAACCCAGTATTCTGTTGGCTTTGCTTGCGGCGGCTTGGCATTGCATGCCACTTCCAAGCCTGTTGTCTACCAGTACCCCCAGGTCCCTTTCCATCCTAGACTCACCCAGAGGTTCCCCCCCTAGTGAGTAGCTTGCTTTCTGGTTTCTGGCCCCCAAGTGCATTACTTTACATTTTTCTACATTAAATCTCATCTGCCATGTAGTTGCCCACCCCGTTATTTTGTTCGGTTCTGCTTGCAAGATTTCCACATCCTGCATAGAAGATATTGGCATGCCTAATTTAGTATCATCTGCAAATACTGAGATTGTACTAGATATCCCCTCCTCTAGATCATTTATGAATAAATTAAACAGGATTGGTCCCAGGACAGAACCCTGGGGGACCCCACTTTCCACACCCACCCAATCCGAGTACTCCCCATTAATCACCACCCTCTGTACTCTCCCCTGGAGCCAGTTCTCTATCCAGGTACTCACCTTATGGTCCATACCTATCTTCCTTAGTTTGTACAGTAAACGTTTGTGGGGAACGGTGTCAAAGGCCTTTGCAAAGTCCAGATACACCACATCCACAGGCTTACCTTTATCTAAGTGGCAGCTCACTTCATCGTAGAAGGTTAATAGATTGGTTTGGCATGAACGATTTTTCATGAATCCATGCTGATTACTACTTATAATACCGTTTTCATTACTAAAGTCTTGTATGTGGTCCCTTATCATCCCCTCCAAAATTTTGCAGACTACTGATGTTAGGCTGACCGGCCTATAGTTACCCGGGATATATCTCGGCCCCTTTTTAAATATTGGTACCACGTTGGCTTTTTTCCAATCAGCTGGCACCATTCCCGAATAGACATTGTCATTTTCTGATGTTCTTGAAAGTGTCACTCTGTCAAACCTTCGAATTAATGACACCCCGCTTCTAACAGCTCAAGTTCCACACCTTTGTAAGAATACTTGTCTATTCAAAATCTCATTCTGTCTTGCGAATATTAGAGCCAGAGATATCTCTAAAAATAATTGTGAATATGTAAAGTATCACCACAACATATGACATACATTCTAACCAGGGATTAGACCAGTGTTTCTCAACCTTTTTACCTTAGAGGAACCCCTGAAATAATTTTTATATCTACAGCTCACGGAACATCGGTGTGATCAGCGAGCTGTAGATATAAAAACAAATATTCTTAGAAACAGCATTAAGCAATAGAATAAATATTAAAAGTTACCTCCTTAATGTGAAACTTGTGCTTGCTTTTCTTGCACAGATGCTAAAAATTGGGTCAAACCTAAGACAAGCAGTGTACAGGGGGTCAGCAGGGCAGAGCACAAGGGATTCAGGAGGGAACAGTACATGAGGGAGGGGAAGAGCACAGCACAGCACAGTACAGGGGGGCAGAAGAGCACAGTACAGTACAGGGGGGCAGGGGGGAACTGTATAGTACAGGGGGGCTAGGAGAGAACCGTACAATGAAGAGGGGCGAGGGCAGGAGGTAACTGTATAGTACAGAGGGGCCATGATTGAACATTACCAGGGGGCCAGGAGGGAATAGTACAGGGGGGCCAGGAGGGAACAGTACAGGGGGGAAATAAATTGATAAGCCCTATCAATTTCTCTCCTGGGCCCCCTATACTATTCTCTCCTGGCCCCCTCAACCATTATCTCCTTGCCCCCCTTTACTATTCTCTCCTTGCCCCTTATATTATTCTCCTGCCCCCCATTACATTCTCTCCTGCCCCCCTATACTATTCTCTCCCAGCCCCCCTATACTATTCTCTCCCAGCCCCCCTGTACTATTCTCTCCTGCCCCCCAATGTACCATTCTCTCCTGGCCCCCCTGTACTATTCTCACCTGGTTGCCATGTACTATTCTCTCCTGACTGCCCTGTACTATTCTCTCCTGCCCCCCCCCCCATACTATTCTCTCCTGCCCCCACTGTACTATTCTCTCCTGCCCCCACTGTACTATTCTCTCCTGGCCCCCCTGTACTATTCTCTCCTGGCCCCCCTATACTATTCCCTTCTAGCCACCCTAAACTGATATCAGATATATATATATCAGATAGGGGGCAGGAGAGAAACATATAGTACAGGGGGGCCAGGAGAAAAAAAAGTATAGTATGGGGGAGGGGGCAGGAGGAAACTGAAGGGTACAATGCTGGCATCTGTAGTGGTTTACCATGAACCTTGTGCAGAGTAGCTCAGGGAAGCTGCTGGATTGCAATCACAATCTGCCGTTCATCACAAGCACAATTGTACCTTGCATGCTGATTCTCGTTCCTCCCTCCTCTCCCGTACCTCCCAAGTGATCTCACGCCCACACACAGGCTCCTGGAATGGATGGAAGGGGAGTGCTGCCCACGACAGGCACAGGACAGTGATGTCAGTTTTCCTCTGCAGCCTGTCAGATGTTTGGGTATCTGATCTGCCGTTCATCTGCTTGTGATGAACGACAGATCATGGCAGAACCCCTGGGGACCTCTCATGCTGGAACCCCGGTTGAGAAACACTTAGACCATTGTGATATGCATGTACATTGTATCATATTTGGAGTGATTGGAGGTTTACAGCAAATTATGTATATGCTTGTATATATACGAAAAAATTCTCCAAAAATCAGGCGAAATGACCAGGGAAAATAGATATTTTACTTTATGTAATGGGGTTGATTTAACAAATGTAATGGGGTTGATTTACTGAAGGCACTTAGACTGAGCACTTTGCAAGTGCAGTTACTCGAGAGCTTAGTAAATGAGGGGTAGCTCTGCTGACTTCCATCATCCAATCATGTGCATGTGATTTGTTATAATTTGTAAATTGAAGCTTTACCTCATTTACTAAGCTCTGGAGAAATTTGCAAATTGCACAGTCTATTTGTTTTACATTAGAATTATAGGCACAACTTTTCTTTTCATTTTGGTCATCTGTGTCCCACTGGAATATTTCCCCTCTACTAATTTTCAGGGGACAACCCAAAATTTGGGATTTTCTTTTGCTTTTATTTTCAATGACAATGGTAATCAGGACAAATATAGAGAGGGTGAATCTCCCTAATGGGTGAACAGACAACAATAAAAACCTGACAGGTGTTCTAATCCACCCCCACTCTATCCAAAACTAAAAAAGAGTTTTTCATTTAGTTATATTTTAACCACTTCCATACAAAGCAGTTACACCCCCTTCCTGCCCAGACCACTTTTCAGCTTTCAGCACTCTCACACTTTGAATGAAAATTGCTCAGTCATGCTACACTGAAACCAAACAAAATTTTTATCATTTTTTTCACACAAACAGAGCTTTTTTTGGTGGTATTTGATCACAACTGGGTTTTTTTTTCGTGATATAAGCAAAAAAATAGCAAAAATTCTGAAAAAAAAACACTTTTTTTTAGTTTCTATTATAAAAATTTGCAAAAAATTAATTTTTCTTCATACATTTGGGCCAAAATGTATGCTGCTACATATCTCTGGTAAAATTAACCCAAATTAGTGTATATTATTTTGTCTGTGGGAAAGTTATTGAGTCTAGAAGCTATGGTACCAATTACTGAAAATTGATCACACCAGATGTACTGACGGCCTATCTCCTTTCTTGAGGCCCTGAAATGTCAGGACAGTACGAATACCCCCCCCAAATGACCCCTTTTTGTAAAGTAGACAGTCCAAGGTATTTAGTAAGAGGCATGGTGAGTTTTTTGACGTTATAATTTTTTCCCACAATTCTTGGAAAAATGAAGAAAAAACTTTTTTTTCTTTTTGTTTTTTCCCACAAAGTTGTCAATTTATAGGCTATTTCTAACACATAGCATGTACATAGCAAAAATTACACTGCAACGTATATTCTATGAGGCATTATGGGTCTTTTAAAACATGTCATTTTTTTATCCAAGTTTTTGGAAAATGTGGGGAAAAAAATGAAAACCTTTTTTTTTTTTTACACAAAGTTGTCAATGTATAGGATATTCCTAACACATAGCATGTACACAGCAAAAATTACACCCCAAAATACATTCTGCCACTTCTCCTGAGTATAGCAATACCACATGTGTGAGACTTTTTCACAGCCTAGCCATATAGAGGGGCCCAACATCCAAGGAGCACCATCATGCGTCCTAGGGACATAAATCACACAAATAAATTCCTGACAACCTATCACATTGTTGAAGGCCCCAAACACATGCATAATACATACCAAAATACATTCTGCTGAGCAAAGGATAAACAAAAGATTACCTGTGGTTTTAGCAGTGCATTGGTCCAGGCAGCAGGCAGGAACCTAGACAGCGCCAGTGAAAGGATCGTCCAAGCAGCAGGCAGGAATACTGTCCCTAGTCAGTACAGGCAGAGATATTGTCAGCACAGCCAGAGCATTGGTCCAGGTAGTGGATATGGTCAGCAGCAGAGAAAGGATTGTCCATGCAGCAGGCAGGAATACTGTCCACAATTAGTACAGGCAGCAGGCAGAGATATGGTCAGTACAGCCCAAGTATTGGTCCAGGCAACAGGCGCATGTTACATAAAAAGTCCTGGGTCAGTGCAGGCAGGGATATTATCAGCACAGCCAAAGTATTGGTCCAGGCAGCAGGCAGGACCATCAAGCTTAGGGCCTCGGTCGGGAAAGAATGGGTACAGGGGTAGAGGCTTCTCCCACCCAAATTGCTTTGAAGCCTCCGGACTCCAGACCCTGTTCCGAGATTACAAACCCAGAGAAAACCAAAAACTGTTTTTCTCATATCAGAACACTATTTTGAAGCCCCTCACAAAAGTGAGACCCCTGTGTCATTTTGAATCCCACAACTAAAGTAGCAGGGCGAAAGATCAGTCTAAGTGGCAGGCAAAAAGCATAGTCGTAACTGGCCAATGTTAGTGCAGGTAAAAGGCAGAAATAGATGGTAGGCTAAGGCATAATCGATAAACAGTCCATTGTCAGTTCACATGAAAGGCAGAAACATAGCGGATAAACAATGCAGATGGCAGGCAGAAGCATAGTCGATATACAGGCCAGGGTCGGTTCACATGGAAGGCAGTGATATGGTTGGTTGACGCAGCAGGAAAATATTCAGCACAGAAATTGAAAAAGGGGAAATGGCAGTCTGATTGAAATATGGGCTAAAAGTTTAGGGCAGTGTGATAGATTTTGAAGCAATCTCTGATTCATAGGCCAGGTTGGGAGGGACATTTCCTAATTCCTTTTTTGCTACACACCCGACACCTTTTTTGACGTCTTCTTCCGGTTTCTGATGGTGGGATATGGTAAGAGAAATGGCGGTCATGAAGTCTGCTGACACAATCAGAACGAATGCTTTCTGGGGGGGGGGGGGGGGATGGGGATCCTTGTTGGTAAATCAGGAAATCAGGGCAGTGGCAATATCTTCAATAAACTGGAGGAAGGGGATTGGTGTTATTGTTGATTTTTGATAGGTGACATATGCGTTGTAAATGGCCAAATGGAAAAAGTAAACTGCAACTTTTTTGTACCAAAAGAGGGACTTTCGTGTCAGGAGATAGGGCTGCAGCATTTGATCATTTAAATCCACCCCCCCCCCCCCCCCATGTACTTTTATTGTACTCGTGGATACAACCAGGCTTTCGATCGGGACCGCGTCTTATTCGAAGTTTCACTGAGGTGTCATCGGGGATGGTAGACATGATGTAAACGTCCTTACTATCCCTCCACTTTAAAGCCAACACCTCCTTGTTCCGTAGGCTTGCGGATTCCCCGTTTTGTAATTGAGTGGTGACAAGACGCTGCGGGAAGCCCTTCCGTTTTTTTCTTAATGTACCGCAGGCCAAGGTTTTTTTCAGGTACCGGTGGTGGAAAAGGGGCAAACTGGTATAATAGTTGTCCATATAAATGTGGTACCCCTTTTGCAACAGTGGGGAGGCTAGGTCCCAGACAATCTTCCCACTTATTCCCATGTATGTTGGGCACTCAGGGGACTGGAGCTCGGAGTTTCTGCCTTCGTACACGCGAAAGGCGTACACATACCCAGTTTTACTTTCACATATCTTGTTTAGCTTTAAGCCATACCTAGCCCTCTTGCTGGGAATGTACTACTTAAATCCCAGCCGGCTTGTGAAATGGACCAGTGATTCATCCACAGCGATGTTTTGGTCAGGGACATAAACTTCGGGAAACCGCTTAGAAAAGAAATCAATTAGTGGGTAAATTTTATAGAGTTGATCAAAATTGGGATCTTCTCGGGGAGAACACTGCGAATTATCGTTGAAATGCAGGAAGCGGATTATAATGTCATAGCGGACCTGGACATGACCGATGAAGTGGCATGTGGTGGATGGGTTTGGTGGACCAATATGAATGCAACATTTTTTGTAAGCCCCATATTGATGGTAAGGCCCAAAAACACTTTTAGCTCTTCTTTTTTTTTTTTTTTTCAAATAAATTTTATTGAAATTTTTTTTCCAAATAACAAATTAGCAAAGAATACAGTAAATGACAATTCAAAAGGTTGAATATAGTCTGCAATGAAACAAGAGATCTAAAATACCAGAAGTATCAAATCCTATAGCAAGGGGGGGGGCTGGGGTATGACAACCTCAGGTGGGGGGTAAAGGTGAGAGGGGGGGGTGAGGGGGGATGGGAGTTGGACTATTGAAGGGGAAAAGGGAAGAGAGAGGGGTTAGGGTGACAGGTAGGGCGAGTAAAAAGAGGGTGGGGGAGGTAAGGTAGGGTCAGGTGGGAAACCTATAAGAATACTCATGGGAAGCACATTCATGTCCGATGAATAACAATTCTAGCCCAAAGTATGGCATTTCTGAGGTACCAAGTATAGACATAAAGACATGCACGACACTTCCAATAAGACTCTGCATCCTAAATGTGTGTAGTACTGGTGCACGAGGAAGGCGCACCCATACCGTAGGGCACGGCAGTGTTGAGGCACTCAGGCTAAAGTATCTCACATCAATAGATAGTTGTATTAAAGGTCATCTCAGACTCAAAGGGGGGAAGCATTTGAGGGCAATAACAAATCAACCGAAAGGCACTGCGGAATGGCAGGTGTAGAGAATTGGGTAGGCGTCCAGGCGGTGGATGAAGAATTGGAGGAAGCTGCGTTAAAAAGGGAGTCAATCCAGGATGAACAGGAGTAGGTTGGGTATGTAATAGAGATGTAGGTGTTCCATTTCATGTAGAATTTGTGTGTAAGGCCAATGAAGATACGAGCATCGATGGAGTCTCTATTGAGAAGCTTTGTAAGTTCAGAAGTAACCTCTTGCAGGGTGGGAGGGCTGTAATTAATCCAGTTATGTAGTATGGCTCTTCTGGCTAACAAGTAAAGGGTCGACAGCCATGTTTTATTTGCAGCAAGAATTGCGGTTTGGGTTTTGTCCAAGCCCAGTGAACGGCCATCTAGATAACCAAATAGCAGTATAAGCGGGTGTCCAGTTAGTGTAAGACCGTGATCCGTCGGGCAAAAAGTTCCACCTCTGTCCAGAATTTCGAGGTGGCGGGACAAAACCAAAACCTGTGAGATAAAGTTGGTCTATTCGTCAAGCACCATGTACATTGTAACAGAGCATTAGCGGTAGGGGAAAAAGTAAAGGGAGCATATGCCCGGTGAACGATCTTCAGTTGCTGTTCCTTCCAAAACTCATTTGTGATGATTGAGCATGTAGATCGGTATCCTGCCAGAATGCAGTACGAAAGGTTTGCAAAGTGGAAGTCTCTTTCCCAAGGTGATGAAAGAGGCAGCGCTTTTTGCAAAAGCCGGTGAGGTTGAAGAGGCTTGTAGATGTTTGAAATGCTTGGCTTGGGGATGCTCACGAGGGCATCCAGTAGAGAAGGTTTAAAGCTCTTGGCGATATCACGACAGAGATGGGTAGCAAAATCAATGGCCTGGTGAACATGGAGAAAGTCAGCAAGCGGAATGTGGAACCTTGAGCAGATCTCCTGCAGTGGTAGAGGCCGACCCGATGACATATCAAACAATTGGGCAAAGTTCCTTAGGTTGTGCGAAGGCCAGTGCAAAAATGAAGCATATTGGAGTGTTTGATGGAACAGAGGGTGACCTACTATAGGCAGGTATTTTGTGATTTTGGAAGACAAGTTCAGAAATTTACAAGTTTCTCTCCAAGCAATTATAGTGTCTCTGAGGAGCAGGTTGTTTTTGAGTGTAACAGGCAAAGCTGAAAGGGAGCAGTGCAGGAGGGCTCCCAGGGTGAATGGGGCAACCATTTGTTTTTCGATATCAAAATTAGAAAAGTGGGAGTGGCCCGACACCCAATCCAAACCTATTCGGAGAAGACAGGCTATATTATAGAGTCTGATGTCGGGGATGTTCGCCCCACCCTCACCCCTCGGTAGAGAAAACTTCTTGAGAGATATTCAAGGTCGTTTCCCCCTCCAGAGGAAATTTTGAAGTGAGCGATATAAGAGTTGAGTGTCTTTGTGTTTTAATAACAATGGAATTGTTTGTAAGGGATAAAGAAGTTTTGGGAAGCACATCATCTTGAAGAGATGACACCTACCCAGCAAAGACAATGGCAACCCAGACCACGCCTCCATCTTTTTGATAATATCCCTAAGCACAGGTGGAAAATTCAAGGTATATATAGAAGAGGGGGTTTTACCTATGTTAATTCCCAGATATTTTATGTGGCTATTAGTAATCTTAAATACAGACTCCGACGCCCAGGAAGGGGGATTGGTTCGTCCAAGAGGCAGTATTTCGCTCTTGAAGAAATTAATTTTCAACCCCGCGCAGGAGCGAAAGGTAGTGAAGATGTCATGGATCAGAGGGATGTCTTTGGCTGGATTCGAGGTGAAAATGAGAATATCATCAGCAAACATTGCCGACCTCACCTCCTGATCTCCCACTCGCACTCCGTGAAGACCAGGGTGGGCCGTCAACAATCGGGATAACGCCTCGATGGCCAGATTAAATAACAGGGGGGAGAGGGGACAGCCCTGGCGGGTTCCCTTAAAAAGGGGAAAGGGAGAAGACTGGTGACCATTCGTGATGACCGTGGCAGTAGGGGCAGAATACATAGATTTTATGAGATGCAGAAAAGGCCCTTCGAAACCCAGTCTCCCCAACACTTTAAAAAGCCATGTGAAATTGACATTGTCGAAGGCCTTCTCTGCATCTAGCGTGATAATGGCCATGTCATGTAGTGGGTTCGATTTTGCCATCTCTAGTACGGATAGGACCTTCCTGATGTTAGAGGACGCAGAGCGTCCTTTCGTGAATCCTGCTTGGGCTGGGTGAATAATGCCTGGCATTATTTTCGCCAGTCTGTTTGCAATGATCTTTGAGAGTATCTTGGAGTCTAGGTTTAAAAAGGGAAATGGGTCGGTAGGAACTGGGTTCCAGAGGATCTTTGCCCGGTTTTGGAATTAATTTAATATGGGCTTGAAAGCCAGAGGGCAGGTAGGGACCGGCATTTAAGATATTTTGACATACTGAGGTTAAGGTCGGGGAGATTAGGTCCGATGTAAGTTTAAAGAAATCTGAGGTGTATCCATCCGGGCCGGGTGCTTTGCCAGGGGATAGAGTGTGAATAGTGGCGGAAACCTCTGCATTTGTGACAGGGGCATTAAGTTCTGATAAGGCTGCAATGTCTATCCTGGGGAGCGAAACGCCTTCCAGGAAAGCGTTTGCTTTCTGTAGGTCAATATGTTCCTGTCCATACAGAGAGGAGTAAAAATCATGCATCGTCTGGGAGATGTCCTCCTGTGATGAACAGAGCTCGCCCCTAGAATTTTTGATGGAAGCAATGTGCGTCGGGGTGTATTGAGTTTTCAAAGCTGTGCTAGTAATTTCCCCGATTTATTACCAAATTTGTGTAATGCCAGGTCCCGAAGAGAATGACGGAAACATTCAGACATTTCTGCCCAGTGGTCGAAGTCATGTTTAGCTTTCTTCCACTCAGCTCTGTGAGTAGGGGTATTAGACTGAGAAAGGTTCGCTTGTGCCCGTCTTAAAGTGTCGCTGGCTTGGCGGAACCGGGCAGTGGTTTTACGTTTATAGGCCGTACTAAAGGAGATAATGTGACCTCTCAGTACAGATTTTCCCGTTTCCCACAGGAGCGCCGGGTCATGGGCATTTTGAGCGTTGTCGCTCAAAAAGTCCGTCCAGACTTTTTTCAGAAGGGACTGCAAATCAACATTATTGGCCAGGAAGGAAGGGAACCGCCAAATTCTAGTAGGGTTGGGTGGGTGGTGATCGGAGTACATAAGAGACACTGGAGCGTGGTCTGAGATTGCCATATCCCCAATTAGGGGATTGGAGGACCTCTGGAGGAAGACGTGATTGCAAAAAAAGTAGTCAATGCGTGATAAGCTGTCGTGAGGGTGGGAAAAGAATGTATATTCTCTGCCTAATGGGTTGGCTTGGCGCCAGACATCAGTCAGGTCTAAAGATGCCGCAAAATCTGGTAGGTAAAGTGGCTGTGACTGCTGGGGGGAAGGTTTGCCCTTATCCTTAGATCTGTCTTCTAGGGTATCCATTACGGAATTAAAGTCCCCCCCCACCAAAAGAGGGAGGTGGACCATGGGGGCTAGGGAGGCGGTAAGAGACTGAAAGTACGATTTGGATGGGGAATTCGGGGCGTACACATTTGCTAAAGCTAGAGTGGTGTCCCTAATCTTAAGGATTAAAGTAAGCAACCTGCCGTCAGTATCAGTATGTTCTGTGACAATTTCACAAGGTAGGGCTTTATTAACCAGTGTGATAACTCCCGCCTTATGATTTACCGCCCCAGATCCGCGTACCTGTCCTACCCATAGTTTTTTCATACGGTTAAAATCTGAAGCCGGCAGGTGGGTTTCCTGCAAAATAGCGATATCCACCTTTAATCGTTTCAGATGACGTAGTATCGCCATTCTCTTATGGGGGGAACGAAGCCCCTTGACGTTCCATGATATTATCTTTACATCAAGGAGGATCAAAAAGGAGGAGTATGCATAGTTGTTTGGTGAGCAAGATTATAGGGAGGGGGGGAGTCTGCGAGATGCAAATGCTTAGAGTGAGTGCCTATTAGGGTCACCGAGCCTGTCTTCTGCCGAGATAGATGTGGATAGGTGTTCCCAACAAAAATTGAACATGGAAATACAATAAAAAGTGACATAGCTGTAAACCAACATACCAAAGAAGTCTGGGACTTCGCTTTCTTCCTGACAAGCTGCATCTCTCCTGCACGGCTTTACCGGAATCAGCAGAAATAGGGCCAGCTCCCGCGACACAATCTGCTTGTGGGAGAACCAGGAGTCGCAGGGTCTCTATAAATGAGCTTGATGTTTTCACTGAGACCTATAGCGAACCTTAGTATCATCCCGTCTGGAATTGAGGATGGCTTCAATGAGGCCTGACCGGTAAGGCTATGTGGGGGGGAGATGCTGGTTGCAATCTGAAACAGAGTAGGAAAAGAAAATATTAAAACAGCAAACAATAAAACACTAACATAATCACACAGCAGGTATGAACCTAGTAAAGCCAAGTGAAACTTTATGATAAACCATGAGTAATACCCCAGGAAGAGAACAGATGGGGAAGGATACCAATGCCCTCATAACGAGAACTCGGGAGCACGGTATAGATTAGGGTTCATCCGGGCACATTCCCAATACCAGTAGCTATGTACCTGGGGGGTAATGGAGCAAAAATCTGGTGACCGACACAACCCATCCGGGAGAGTTTGGTTTGTGCTGTCAGCGCTGGCGGTCTCCATTGGATCTGTGCGCATATCTTGCCCTTTTAGAGGAATCCTTCCTGGGAGTGCGTGTGTCCCTGGCTCCCAAAGACGGGGAGACTGGGAATGAATCTTGGGTCTCCATAGCAATTTGCATGTGTGCTTGGAGGAAATCAGATGCCTCATCAGGATGCATGAAGGACTTAGAATCTCCCGCCGGAGTATTGAAACGCAAGGTCGCTGGATAGGCCAAAGTGAATTTAACTCCTTTGTGGTACAGTGCAGAACAGAGCGGCTGAAATGCTTTTTGTCGCCTTGCGCCTATGCATGGCGTTGTAATCCCCAGCGCCTGAAGGATGTGGTTAGAACACATGTCAGGTAGAACAGCAGCAGTGAAAGACTCAGGAATTCCTATGATTCGCAGGTTATTTCTGCGCGAACGATTTTCAAGATCTTCCAGCTTGTCCAATATGTATTGTTGAGTCTGTGCCGTTTTTTGATCGTTGGAGAGATTCGATTGAACCTCATCCTCCACTTCAGAGAGTCTGTGCTCCAAGTCCGTGAGCCTCCGAGCCTGTTCCCCCACCTCCCTGCGGAGCTGTGTAATGCCATCCGCGACAGCTTTGTCTACTGCCGCTGTGATGGTGGGTAGCATCAGAGCAGAAACAGCCTGTGCTATGCGGGTGTATTGGTCCTCCGTGCAGGGGAGAGCTGCAGCCATAGATGTCGGGGGGCCGGGGGACCCGCGAGGTGTTGTAGAGCAGCCGCGGCCATATTGGCTGCATGTGCGGCGGGAGGGTCCGCATCCGAGTGGATATCTCCAGGGCTCGGAGCGCCGTGTGTCACAAAGCGGTCCATACCTGGAATGTCCCCCGAGGGTTAGGATGTGGAAGGGGTGGAAGCCACCGATCGCAGGAGCTGGTAAGCCGGCTTTGTAAGAAGATGAGTCCGGAGCCGCCGTTATACCCGCCTAGCTCATCAGGCGCCGGAACCGGAAGTTTTTAGCTCTTCTAATGTTAGGGGTCTCCATTCAAAAGGACGGGCATGATATAAGGTGGGGTTGTTCTATGAACTGTTGGGCAAAAAGATTTGATTGGTCCACGATGCCTTGAAGGAACTCAATAGGGAAAAATAAATGAAAATCAGAACAAAATTTTCGGTGTTGACCTGCAAACCTGGCTGTGCTGTGGGGGGGGGGGGGGATTGTAGCTGACCCAGAGATAAAAAGGCAGCCACAATGGGTTTGCCAAGGCATCCGGAAGCTGCATTTGGGCTCTGCTTCTTTGGGGCTGGTGTGAAATTCCAGTGCTTGTATTGGGCATTTCCTCCTGGGGTCTAGCGCTGTTGGCGTTTGCCGAGTGACGCTGCTGATATCTGCCTGGTTTTCAGTGCGTCGTCTTTTAGGCCGAACTTCTTCCTCCTCCGATTCGGTCCCAGATGTAAAGCCTTCAAAGGGCTCAGATTCTGAACCAGATTCAGAACTGATTCAGAACTTTTTCGGACTTGGACATGGTGGCTGTATGAAGGGTGACAGGTACTCGGGTACTTTGCTGGGCAGGTGACAGGCAGGTCACAGGTACTCTGGTACTGATGAGCAGGTGGCAGGTACTCAGGTACTCCGATAGGCAGGTGACAGGTACTCGGGTACTCTAATGGGCAGGTGACATGCAGGAGATAGGTACTAGGGTACTGATGAGCAGGCGGCAAGTACTCGGGTACTTCAGGTGGCAGGTACTCTGATGAGCAGATGGAAGGTACTCGGGTACTCTGATAGGCAAGTGACAGGTACTCGGGTACTCTGATGGGCAGGTGACAGGTACTCGGGTACTCTAATGGGCAGGGGACAGGTACTCCGGTACTCTGATGGGCAGGGGACAGGTACTCGGGTACGCTGATGGGCAGGTGACAGGTACTCAGATAGGCAGATGACAGGTACTCTGGTGATAGGTCCTCTTAATTTGGTGGGGGCAATCAGGCAATCAGGGCACAGTCATTTTCACAGTACTCTGTGGTAACTCACTGTTTCTAGATACATTCTGCATACCCAAAATACATTCTGCTACTCCACATAAAGAGACTCAACATCCAAGTAGCACCTTCAGGCGTTCTAGGAGCATAAATACACATAAAACTTTCTGACTACCTATCACACTTTTGAAGGCCCAAGAGCACCAAGACAATGGAAAAGCCCACAAAATGACTACATTTTAAAAAGCAAACACTCCAATGTATATTCTATGAGGCATTATGGGTCTTTTGAAAGTGTCATTGTTTCCACAGGTTTTTGGAAAATGTGGGAAAAAATGAAAACCTTTTTTCTTTTTACACAAAGTTGTCAATTTATAAGATATTTCTAACACATAGCATGTAAATAGCAAAAATGACACCCCAAAAAACATTCTGCTACTCCTCCTGAGTATGGTGATACCACATGTGTGAGACTTTTACACAGCCTAGCCACATAAAGAGACTCCACACCCAAGTAGCACCTTCAGGCTTTCTAGGAGCATATATTACAAATATAAATTCCTGACTACCTATCACACTTTTGAAGGCCCTAGAGCACCAAGACAATGGAAACACCCACAAATGACCCCATTTTGGAAAGCAAACACTGCAACGTATATTCTATGAGGCATTATGGGTCTTTTAAAACATGTCATTTTTTTATCCAAGTTTTTGGAAAATGTGGGGAAAAAAATGAAAACCTTTTTTTTTTTTTTTTTTTACACAAAGTTGTCAATTTATAGGATATTCCTAACACATAGCATGTACACAGCAAAAATTACACCCCAAAATACATTCTGCCACTCCTCCTGAGTATAGCAATACCACATGTGTGAGACTTTTTCACAGCCTAGCCATATAGAGGGGCCCAACATCCAAGGAGCACCATCATGCGTCCTAGGGACATAAATCACACACATAAATTCCTGACAACCTATCACATTGTTGAAGGCCCCAAACACATGCATAATACATACCAAAATACATTCTGCTGAGCAAAGGATAAACAAAAGATTACCTGTGGTTTTAGCAGTGCATTGGTCCAGGCAGCAGGCAGGAACCTAGACAGCGACAGTGAAAGGATCGTCCAAGCAGCAGGCAGGAGTACTGTCCCTAGTCAGTACAGGCAGAGATATTGTCAGCACAGCCAGAGCATTGGTCCAGGTAGTGGATATGGTCAGCAGCAGTGAAAGGATTGTCCATGCAGCAGGCAGGAATACTGTCCACAATTAGTACAGGCAGCAGGCAGAGATATGGTCAGTACAGCCCAAGTATTGGTCCAGGCAACAGGCGCATGTTACATAAAAAGTCCTGGGTCAGTGCAGGCAGGGATATTATCAGCACAGCCAAAGTATTGGTCCAGGCAGCAGGCAGGACCATCAAGCTTAGGGCCTCGGTCGGGAAAGAATGGGTACAGGGGTAGAGGCTTCTCCCACCCAAATCGCTTTGAAGCCTCCGGACTCCAGACCCTGTTCCGAGATTACAAACCCAGAGAAAACCAAAAACTGTTTTTCTCATATCAGAACACTATTTTGAAGCCCCTCACAAAAGTGAGACCCCTGTGTCATTTTGAATCCCACAACTACAGTAGCAGGGCGAAAGATCAGTCTAAGTGGCAAGCAAAAAGCATAGTCGTAACTGGCCGATGTTAGTGCAGGTAAAAGGCAGAAATAGACGGTAGGGTAAGGCATAATCGATAAACAGTCCATTGTCAGTTCACATGAAAGGCAGAAACATGGCGGATAAACAATGCAGATGGCAGGCAGAAGCATAGTCGATATACAGGCCAGGGTCGGTTCACATGGAAGGCAGTGATATGGTTGGTTGACGCAGCAAGAAAATATTCAGCACAGAAATTGAAAAAGGGGAAATGGCAGTCTGATTGAAATATGGGCTAAAAGTTTAGGGCAGTGTGATAGATTTTGAAGCAATCTCCGATTCATAGGCCAGGTTGGGAGGGACATTTCCTTAATCCTTTTTTGCTACACACCCGACACCTTTTTTGACGTCTTCTTCCGGTTTCTGATGGTGGGATATGGTAAGAGAAATGGCGGTCATGAAGTCTGCTGACACAATCAGAACGAATGCTTTCTGGGGGGGGGGATGGGGATCCTTGTTGGTAAATCAGGAAATCAGGGCAGTGGCAATATCTTCAATAAACTGGAGGAAGGGGATTGGTGTTATTGTTGATTTTTGATAGGTGACATATGCGTTGTAAATGGCCAAATGGAAAAAGTAAACTGCAACTTTTTTGTACCAAAAGAGGGACTTTCGTGTCAGGAGATAGGGCTGCAGCATTTGATCATTTAAATCCACCCCCCCCCCCCCCATGTACTTTTATTGTACTCGTGGATACAACCAGGCTTTCGAACGGGACCGCGTCTTATTCGAAGTTTCACTGAGGTGTCATCGGGGATGGTAGACATGATGTAAACGTCCTTACTATCCCTCCACTTTAAAGCCAACACCTCCTTGTTCCGTAGGCTTGCGGATTCCCCGTTTTGTAATTGAGTGGTGACAAGACGCTGCGGGAAGCCCTTCCGTTTTTTTCTTAATGTACCGCAGGCCAAGGTTTTTTTCAGGTACCGGTGGTGGAAAAGGGGCAAACTGGTATAATAGTTGTCCATATAAATGTGGTACCCCTTTTGCAACAGTGGGGAGGCTAGGTCCCAGACAATCTTCCCACTTATTCCCATGTATGTTGGGCACTCAGGGGACTGGAGCTCGGAGTTTCTGCCTTCGTACACGCGAAAGGCGTACACATACCCAGTTTTACTTTCACATATCTTGTTTAGCTTTAAGCCATACCTAGCCCTCTTGCTGGGAATGTACTACTTAAATCCCAGCCGGCTTGTGAAATGGACCAGTGATTCATCCACAGCGATGTTTTGGTCAGGGACATAAACTTCGGGAAACCGCTTAGAAAAGAAATCAATTAGTGGGTAAATTTTATAGAGTTGATCAAAATTGGGATCTTCTCGGGGAGAACACTGCGAATTATCGTTGAAATGCAGGAAGCGGATTATAATGTCATAGCGGACCTGGACATGACCGATGAAGTGGCATGTGGTGGATGGGTTTGGTGGACCAATATGAATGCAACATTTTTTGTAAGCCCCATATTGATGGTAAGGCCCAAAAACACTTTTAGCTCTTCTAATGTTAGGGATCTCCATTCAAAAGGACGGGCATGATATAAGGTGGGGTTGTTCTATGAACTGTTGGGCAAAAAGATTTGATTGGTCCACGATGCCTTGAAGGAACTCAATAGGGAAAAATAAATGAAAATGAGAACAAAATTTTCGGTGTTGACCTGCAAACCTGGCTGTGCTGTGGGGGGGGATTGTAGCTGACCCAGAGATAAAAAGGCAGCCACAATGGGTTTGCCAAGGCATCCGGAAGCTGCATTTGGGCTCTGCTTCTTTGGGGCTGGTGTGAAATTCCAGTGCTTGTACTGGGCATTTCCTCCTGGGGTCTAGCGCTGTTGGCGTTTGCCGAGTGACGCTGCTGATGTCTGCCTGGTTTTCAGTGCGTCGTCTTTTAGGCCGAACTTCTTCCTCCTCCGATTCGGTCCCCGATGTAAAGCCTTCAAAGGGCTCAGATTCTGAACCAGATTCAGAACTGATTCAGAACTTTTTCGGACTTGGACATGGTGGCTGTATGAAGGGATAGGCAGGTGACAGGTACTCGGGTACTCTGATGGGCAGGTGACATGCAGGAGATAGGTACTAGGGTACTGATGAGCAGGCGGCAAGTACTCGGGTACTTCAGGTGGCAGGAACTCTGATGAGCAGATGGAAGGTACTCGGGTACTCTGATAGGCAGGTGGAAGGTACTCGGGTAATCTGATAGGCAGGTGACAGGTACTCAGGTAATCTGATAGGCAGGTGACAGGCAGGTGATAGGTACTTGGGTACTGATGAGCAGGCGGCAAGTACTCGGGTACTTCAGGTGGCAGGTACTCTGATGAGCAGGTGGAAGGTACTCAGGTACTCTGATAGGCAAGTGACAGGTACTCGGGTACTCTGATGGGCAGGTGACAGGCAGGTGATAGTTACTCGGGTACTGATGACCAGGCGGCAGGTACTCGGGTACTTCAGGCAGAAGGTACTGTGATGAGCAGGTGGAAGGTACTCGGGTACTCCGATAGGCAGGTGACAGGTACTCGGGTACTCTAATGGGCAGGGGACAGGTACTCCGGTACTCTGATGGGCAGGGGACAGGTACTCGGGTACGCTGATGGGCATGTGACAGGTACTCAGATGGGCAGATGACAGGTACTCTGGTGACAGGTCCTCTTAATTTGGTGGTGGCAATCAGGCAATCAGGGCACAGTCATTTTCACAGTACTCTGTGGTAACTCAATGTTTCTAGATCTCCTCCTTACACTGGATCGGTGTGTGAGGAGGAGAACCTGGTAACAGTGAGTTACTACTTTGTTGACAACAGTGACCGGCTGTGATTGGACACAGCCGGTGACGTGGTAAAAAGCCAATTTCATTGGCTCTTTACCTAGATCGGGGATGGACTCTGTCCGAGGGACGAGCCTCGTCCCCGAACGCCGCGCATTGCGGACAGAATGAGCGGCTCGCACTGGAGCCGCTCATGTGATCGGCTGTGATTGACACAGTCGATCACGTGGTAAACAGCCAATTTTCATTGGCTGTTTACCTTGATCAGGGATGGGCTCTGTCCGAGGGATGAGCCTCATCCCCGATCGCTGCGCGGCCCCAGAGCAGGCAGAAATCATATGACTGCCACCCGGATCAAGGAGCCCTTCCTGCCGGCGTCATTTGATTATGGCCCGGTATGGAAGTGGTTAAAGGATAAGTTTACTTTTTAGAAAAAATAATAAATGCACATTTTTTTTAAGCTAAAAAAAACATGCATTTATTATTATTTTTTTGGAGTATTGCACCAGCGATCAGCAGATTGCTGGTGCTATGCAGGTGTCTTCCAGATCTGTCAGAGCAAAGTCTGACAAGAAGAATCAATGAACTACCATGACGCTCCACAGCGCCGTGGTAGTTCATTGAGAACTACAAGCCGACAGCCACAAAGGATGTCGGGGCTTGTAGTACATTCACAAACAGAGCTGTGTAAATAAATGACGCTGGCATGTGGGTGGAGCCCCGCGCGTCTGCGCTGATTTTAAAAAGTGAAAACTTCTCCCCATACTGCTGTCACGGGTGTGGGGGTCACACAGCACAGTGGCTGCAGTATTGGGAACATGTTATACGTTTCGTCCTAAAAAACAGGTGGAACATGTAATATGTTCCCAAAGGTGAACTTATCCTTTAACCTCCCTGGCGGTATGATTCTTTCGGATTGCCTCGGGGTTACCGCGGGGCCTCGGGGTTACCGCTTTTGGCTCTGAAATTTAACCCCAAGCCACGCTCGGGAATACCGCTAAGAAGGTTAAGTAAATCAACCCTAATGATTTTCATATTTAGGTTTCTATGCATTGAGATAACTAATCCAAAAACGAATTAAAAAAGGCATAGACTACTCAAAATTTGCGATTTGTATTTTTATATTACCTAAATACCGCATGCCTGGACCACTACTTAATTACCGCATGCATTTAATTAATTATTTCATTCTAAAAAATGTACTTTTCATGCGGTATTTACTGACAGTTTTGTTTGTTTTGCAGTAAATACCGTAAAACAATATAGTGAATTGACAGTTGCAGTATCGCATGCGATATTTAGGGAAAATGAGTCCGGACACCTACATACCGCATGCAATCTGGTTCTGTGAATGGAGCCCAAAGTCTTTTTGACATGGCAGATCTTCAGGCAAAATCTAAAAACATGGCTGCAATACTTACTGTATATGTGAAATGTTTAGCCTGTCAAAAAACCTGTTGTGTTCAGCCATTGTTGTGATTCACTCAGCCCCTACCACACTACATAATAAACGAGGTGATACTATTTTTTCTGTTTAGGCTTATTGGCTTTCTTTGTCACCTGCATGCTCAAATAAAGTCAGCATTTAATGAGGGGTTGGTGGTGGTGGAGGGAGGTCTACTTGCTAAAAAAAACTGCTATGTAAATGTCTCAAGCATTCACATCCATCACATCCAGCCATCATGAATAATTGCCAAATTGTGTGTAATATATTTATTTCCTATGATCGTCAGCTCCATCTTTTGGCCTTAATACAGTATTTCCCTGAAACCATCCAATCAGAAAAATATAGCGTTATGGCCAGTAGATGGAGCTGATAATCATAAGAAAAAAATATTACGCACAATACAGGAATTACTTGTGGCTCCTGTGTGAATGCTTGAGACATTGGAATGGCACTTTTTTTTTTTTTTTTTACAAATAGACTCCTTGGTGTAACTGCAATAAAGAAGTGTGTTCTATTACAGGTAGAATGTAAGTCAAACACAATTCTGTAGACAAATTAGTTGAGCTGAGCTGTAGTAGTTTAGAACAAGAATCAATACAGATAAATTAATCTATACCCGGTAGCCTACAAATCAGTGTTAAGCTATGGCACAGATAACATTAACGGCAATGGTCAATAGTACTGTAATAACTTTCCTGCAACCAGTTTACGGTGCTGCTAGATTGCATTCTATGTATGACTATGGTAAAACCCAGGTCTAATGGTATGCAATAGTACCCCTTACTTTCAGCAATGGGTAAGGTCCTTGCAGAACAGCTTGTCTAAAGAGACAATCCTTTGCCCTAGTTCTTCAGCCTGCCAACATTGATGCCCAGTTTTTATGGTGGCACACATAAGTACAGTACCAGTTAAGTCTGCGTGCAGTGGTAAGGGCTGCTAGTTAAATGTCAAGTCTCTAAGTGCCCAGTCTTAATAGCAATGACAGGTCAGTGGCAGTATTGTCCTCTAACCAATCCCAGAGATATGACAGCAACAGATATGTTGTTTATGTAGCAGGTTTTCCAGGCCTGTGGCCTGATGTGGGTCTGCCATTGTTACCGGTTACCCCTCCAGCCCTTGTGAGCTGCGACCCTGGGTGTGAGCACTGAGACATTGACAACTCTGGCATCTTTGTTTTGTTGTTTTATTGGATTTAATGGGATGGGAGAAGAGAATGAGTGGGATAATCCTTTAGGTCAACTAGATACAATTGTGGGACTTTTCTGGCAAAAATGCCTATTAGCGCTGTCTTGATGCCAGCCGACGCTAGCCAACGCTTCCTGACGCTTGAACACTGTGTAATTACTGTGCTGGATCATCGACTTTAGTCCAGAAGATCCAGGACTGTAGAACTGCTTGACTTGTAACACTGCAATAGCTCAGAGTCACTGAATGGCTCCCTCCAGCAACACACTGGCTGAGAAAGCTCCTTGTAAGTTCCTGTACTGCTGCAACTCTCAACTGGCACACTTCACACTGTGCACTATCACTTCAGGGCCCAAACCACGGGCACCCCCTTTACACTTTAGGCTCTTCAGGGTCAACTGTACCCCCACTGAAACTTCAGGGTCCTCAACCTAGGTACCCCCTTTCACCACTAGCTGGCACTGGATCCCCGAACCTCTTCTGGAGTGGTCCCCTCTAACTTCAGGCAGACCACCAGGGGCAATCCTCAGTACTCACGACCTGTGTAGGCTTTACTGGGACTGGACCCCTCTGACTCTCCGCAGGCTCTCGGCACACTGGATCCCCTCAGCTTAGCTCAGCACTTTCTGGATCTTCAGGCAGCACCCAGAGATCCTCCTCCTCAGACAGGAGGAGAGACAGCCGTTCTTTCCCTCCTGGGACTCTGCTCCCACCAAAGACGTGTCATGTGCCACCCCCAAACTTATACCCACTCCCAGAATCCTTTGCAGCATAATCTGCCTTCTGGGGTACTTACAAGCCTGGATGTGTCCCCTGATTGGGTTTCCTCCACCACCCTATGAGACGCCTCTCACAGGAGCCAGTGGGGAGACTCCTCCTTTCAGCAGGCACACCTGGAAACCATGACACCCTGACTAATAAATCACAGCCCTGCTGTTAGGCAGACAAAGCCCATGATACCTTTACCTAGCACCTACCTGTAGGGTGCTACATTTAGATATTTTCTGGATCTGTCTGCAATGGTTCCAGTCCTCAGCCCATATATATACAGTGCTCCTGTCTCTCTGCAGCAAAGGTCTGTGTACCACCAACAGCTCAGCACTCCCTCTATGGTCCCCAGCACACAGGACCCCAATCTGTGACTTAGGTCATGGGCTTGTGTCAGGTGGGTGCACACCCAGAAAGACAGGTGTGCTCACTCTGGTCTCCATGTAGCAAAAGAGGAAGTTCCTTGGTCTGCAGCCTGGTATATACAGCTCACCCCCCCCCCCCTACTATCTTCTTGTGGGTATTTCAGTTCAATAGTCCATAGGGTTTGACAGCATTGCTTCTATTTAAGACTTGAACTCCCACAGTCTAATGCAGCCAGTACAGTATACAAGTCTATGGAGCTCCGTTGGCTAGTCTGCTCCCCCTGCTGGTGGGAGGCAGGCAATGGTACTAGATCCAACATGAATAGTTCAGTGAGGACATAGAGAGCAGCTAACAGCACAGTGGGGTTGATTTACTAAAACTGCAAAATATGGTGCAGCTGTGCATGGTAGCCAATCAGAGCCAATCAGCTTTTAACTTCAACTTATTCAATTAAGCTTTGATAATAAAATCTGGAAGCTGATTGGCTTCTATGCAGAGCTGCACATGATTTTTCACTCTCTAGTTTTAGTAAATCAACTCTAGTGTACTAACCTGCTTTCTCTCTCTAGTCAGGCACCTAGCCACATGATACTAATAATAATAATATTAATAATAATAATAATAATAATAATAATAATATTAATAATAATAATAACAATAATAATAATAATAAGAAGAAGAAGAGGATATAGGATCAATTAATATTCAAACAATTTTTGTATAAGCAAGCATATATGACATGATAATTGCAAACAAGGCAGAGGTAGACCAAGCACATAAATAGAGACCAAATATAATTATAGATGAGTAACACAGCCAGCTCTGAAGAGGAGAAGTGGGAGCACTCGCAGTAGCCATTAAAGAAACACATGAAAGAAAAAGAGTAGCTCAGAAACAATTCATTGTGTAGTAAGTGTTATATAAATTGTATATTGCCCTCAAAAAAAGTGATGTAAGAGCAGAAATAGGTAAAAAGCTGCCATGCATATAAAGTCCCTCCACTGGATAATTTTATCATTAATAGGTATATATTTACTTCCCCTTCTTCTCTCTCTCTCTCTTTTTTTTGCTTTAGTTCACTTTAGTTCATAGTATTGCATTTATCTACTTATTGATTTCATCACAGTCCATGTTGCTATATAAATCACAGCTTGTTTATAATATGTTGTGTTTCTCCATATTCACATTTACGTTTCTAACAGTATTAAACCTTTGCTCTTTATTTATCATTAAGTTCCTATTATTGTAGTCTGTGTTTTACTATTATTATTGCTGTTACTTAAATAATTGCATGATTATATTTTTTTGTGTTTTTTTTTTTTTTTTTCATGTCGAGCTTAAGCTTATAGAACAACATCCTCTATACAGAAATACTGCATTCATTTAATGTGTTTCTTCATATTTTCATTATGTTTTAAAATCTGATTGGTGACTATATTGATAGTTTGTAGCCATTTATTATATGATACCAGTAAATAGTATATATTTGTTACATTACTAGAGCTTATAGAACAACATCCTCTATACACAAATACTGCATTAATTTAATGTGTTTCTTCATATTTTCATTACGTTTTAAAATCTACCAGTAAATAGTATTATTTGTACATTACTAGCACTTTGAGTTTACATACAATATATATATATATATATATATATATATATATATATATATATATATTAGTCTTTATTTAGTTTATATATATATATTGTCAATTTATATTTTTCAATTCTTTTGTTCACCTTTTCTATATCTAGATTGATTGATCAATCTTTGATTTTATTGAAAATGGCTGCCATGGTTTTTAGGGGAAAAGGTAGTCCAAAAGGATATGCGGATGAGTGACTTTATATGCTAAACAGCTTTTTAATAATTGCTACACATACGTCTCCTTTTGCGAATACAATTTACTCCTATTTTAAATAATATTATTATACAATGCTTACTACACTATGGATTGTGCTACTCTTTTCCTTTTTTTTGTTTGAAAATAAATATTTAAAGCAACCTTCCAGAGTGTTCTTTTCTTCCTTTGCACTGCCCTTGGTGGAGCTGTGCTTAGAAGTTCCTGGACTGTTGTGTCCATGTTACTTATGACTCTGTTCAAAATAAAGTGTGTAAAGGCTGCACGTGGAGCTTGAAGAGATGTCCTGGAAAGAAAGCACCTGTGGCTGACCATAAAAAGTAGAGCTAGGTACACAGGGACCGAAATGCGTCCTGTTCAGCAGAAACCAACCAAATTTAGATCTGGTCGTGGTTAGGTTTCTGTTGAACGGTCCTGTTGGGAAATCGCCTTTGTGGCCTCAGTGGCCGCAGCGCTAATCTGTGTATTCTGACGGTGGAGGAGTCTCCGCTGTCAGAATACAATAGCACAGCAGGGAGGATTCATCCATCTACCTCAATTGTTGACTGTAGGTTGAATGAAAGAAAAAAAATGATAGTGTGTAGGCATCTTAAGATAAGCTGAACTGGCAAATAGAGGAATCTTATACAAGAACCTACTGCTGGCTTACACATTTGGAGTGTTGGATGTCTACATTATGTATAGGGAGCTTTGCAAGGGAATTTACCCCAGAGCTTAGTGAATGTGGGGAATTTCAAATTACAGAGAATACCCCATAAAGTGGAAAGAAAAGAAAAAAGAATATTTGCCATTAGAAAATCAACCCCTATTTGTGTGCATGGATCTCCAAGCAAGAGTTTGCTCCCTATGAGAAGGCCTTGATGGTTGTTGTACAGATGACCTGTTTAAGAGAAGTTACTATGTGGATTTTTGGGTATCCTGCTCCTTCATGCTTTCTACTGTGTGTGTTCAGCAATAAAACTACAAATTCTAACTAAAATGACTGCTACCAATCTGCATTAACCCCCACCCCAAGCTAAGGATCCAGCCCTGAGAAGTGAATGTGCCTGGGAGCTTAACTTGACCCCACCCGGCACCCAGGGTGGATCCTATATCTGGCACCCCCCCCCCCCCCAAACTTAAAAATGTACAAACACCCAAAAAAAATTGTAATGTTTTCAAGAATATTTATTGCAAACATTTCACAGCCCCCCATCTCTCTAATCACAGTGCCCCCTTTTGCACTCTCTGCCTTCCCTGCACAGTCCTACCTTTTGCATTAACAGATCGCTAATACTATTAGCAATGTGTTTAAATTTGAGTAAGAGATTGTAGACATCCTACAGGAGATGGTCAGAGACTGCGGACATGATACAGGAGATGGTCAGAGACTGCAAACATGATACAAGAGATGGTCAGAGACTGCGGACATGATACAAGAGATGGACAGAGACTGCAGACATGATACAAGAGATGGTCAGAGACTGCAGACATGATACAAGAGATGGTCAGAGACTGCAGATGTGATACAAGAAAGGGTCAGAGACTGCGGACATGATACAAGAGATGGTCAAAGACTGCGGACATGATAAAGGAGATGGTCAGCATACAAGAGATGATCAGAGACCGCAGACATGATGCAAGAGATGGTCAAAGACTGCGGACATGATAGAGTAGATGGTCAGACACTGCAGAGGTGATACAAGAAATGGTCAGAGACTGCGGACGTGATACAATAAATAGTCAGAGACTGCGGACATGATACAAGAAATGGTCAGAGACTGCGGACATGATACAAGAAATGGTCAGAGTCTGCGGACATGATACAAGAAATGGTCAGAGACTGTGGACATGATACAGGAGATGGTCAGAGACTGCAAACATAGTACAGGGGATGGTCAGAGACTGCAGACATGATAGAAGATAGAAGAGCACTAGGGGGGCTGGAGAGTACAGGAGGAGCTGAAGGGCATGGGGGGGGGGGCACTGGAAAGAAATAGGGGGGGGGTTGGAAAGCATTGCAGGGGGGTTAGAAAGCAAGGGGGTGGAGAGCAAGGGGGGCAGGGAAAACCAGGGGGACAGAGAGTACGAGGGAGGGGGGAACTGAAGAGCACTGGGGGGGGGGCTGTAGATCACTGAGGGGGGAGCCAGGGAGCACAGGGGGGTGGAGAGCACTGAGGGAGTCAGAGAGCATGGGGGGAAGCTGTAAAGCACTGTGGGGAGCTGAAGAGCCCTGGGGGAGGGGGGACTAAAGAGCACTAGTGGGGGGGGGGCCTGAAGAGCTCTGGGGGGTACTGGAAAGGGGGGTGTAAAGTATGCATTTATTAGATACAGAGCAAAAAAAAATGGCACATCATTCTTTGTCAGTTAAACACTCTGACCTATACATATCTGTGAACACTTGCAGATTAATATGTGCACATTATTCTAGGTATATTGGGGACAGTGGCGGCTGGTGCTCAAAATTTTTGGGGGGGCGCAAACAGAAAAATGTAATAGGCATTGCTTTGCGGCAAAAAACGCTGTAAAAAATTGCGTGACTCTGAGGTCGCAAAAGTGTGAAAGGGGCCTTCAGTAATTAAGGTATAGTGTGCCCCCTTTCAATGCTGAGAGACCAGCGTGCCCCCTTTCAATGCAGAGTGACCATCATGCCCCCTTTCAATGCAGAGTGATCAGCATGCCCCTTTTTAATGCACAGTGACCAGCGTGCCCCCTTTCAATGCACAGTGACCAGCGTGCCCCCTTTCAATGGGCAGTGACCAGTGTAAATGCCCCCTTCAATGCAGTGACCAGCGTACATGCCCCCTTCAATGCAGTGACCAGCGTAAATGCCCCCTTCAATGCAGAGATCAGCGTACATGCCCCCAATGTAGTGACCAGCATACATGCTCCTAATGCAGAGATCAGCGTGCATGCCCCCAATGCAGTGACCAGCATACATGCCCCCAATGCAGAGACCAGCATACATGCAGACTGCAGATGTGATACAAGAAAGGGTCAGAGACTGCGGACATGATACAAGAGATGGTCAAAGACTGCGGACATGATAAAGGAGATGGTCAGCATACAAGAGATGATCAGAGACCGCAGACATGATGCAAGAGATGGTCAAAGACTGCGGACATGATAGAGTAGATGGTCAGACACTGCAGAGGTGATACAAGAAATGGTCAGAGACTGCGGACGTGATACAATAAATAGTCAGAGACTGCGGACATGATACAATAAATAGTCAGAGACTGCGGACATGATACAAGAAATGGTCAGAGACTGCGGACATGATACAAGAAATGGTCAGAGACTGCGGACATGATACAAGAAATGGTCAGAGACTGTGGACATGATACAGGAGATGGTCAGAGACTGCAAACATAGTACAGGGGATGGTCAGAGACTGCAGACATGATAGAAGATAGAAGAGCACTAGGGGGGCTGGAGAGTACAGGAGGAGCTGAAGGGCATGGGGGGGGGGGCACTGGAAAGAAATAGGGGGGGGTTGGAAAGCATTGCAGGGGGGTTAGAAAGCAAGGGGGTGGAGAGCAAGGGGGGCAGGGAAAACCAGGGGGACAGAGAGTACGAGGGAGGGGGGAACTGAAGAGCACTGGGGGGGGGTGTAGATCACTGAGGGGGGAGCCAGGGAGCACAGGGGGGTGGAGAGCACTGAGGGAGTCAGAGAGCATGGGGGGAAGCTGTAAAGCACTGTGGGGAGCTGAAGAGCCCTGGGGGAGGGGGGACTAAAGAGCACTAGTGGGGGGGGGGCCTGAAGAGCTCTGGGGGGTACTGGAAAGGGGGGTGTAAAGTATGCATTTATTAGATACAGAGCAAAAAAAAATGGCACATCATTCTTTGTCAGTTAAACACTCTGACCTATACATATCTGTGAACACTTGCAGATTAATATGTGCACATTATTCTAGGTATATTGGGGACAGTGGCGGCTGGTGCTCAAAATTTTTGGGGGGGCGCAAACAGAAAAATGTAATAGGCATTGCTTTGCGGCAAAAAACGCTGTAAAAAATTGCGTGACTCTGAGGTCGCAAAAGTGTGAAAGGGGCCTTCAGTAATTAAGGTATAGTGTGCCCCCTTTCAATGCTGAGAGACCAGCGTGCCCCCTTTCAATGCAGAGTGACCATCATGCCCCCTTTCAATGCAGAGTGATCAGCATGCCCCTTTTTAATGCACAGTGACCAGCGTGCCCCCTTTCAATGCACAGTGACCAGCGTGCCCCCTTTCAATGGGCAGTGACCAGTGTAAATGCCCCCTTCAATGCAGTGACCAGCGTACATGCCCCCTTCAATGCAGTGACCAGCGTAAATGCCCCCTTCAATGCAGAGATCAGCGTACATGCCCCCAATGTAGTGACCAGCATACATGCTCCTAATGCAGAGATCAGCGTGCATGCCCCCAATGCAGTGACCAGCATACATGCCCCCAATGCAGAGACCAGCATACATGCCCCCTTCAATGCAGTGAACTGCATACCATTCCCCCAATGCAGAGATCAGCGTACATGCCCCCAATGCAGTGACCAGAATACATGCCCCCAATGCAGTGACTAGCGTACCATGCCCCCAATGCAGTGACCAGCGTACATGCCCCAATGCAGAGATCAGCGTGCGTGCCCCCAATGCAGTGACCAGCATATATGTCCCCAATGCAGTGACCAGCGTACATGCCCCCAATGCAGAGATCAGCGTGCGTGCCCCCAATGCAGTGACCAGCATACATGCCCCCAATGTAGTGACCAGCATACATGCCCCCAATGCAGAGATCAGCGTGCGTGCCCCCAATGTAGTGACCAGCGTACATGCCCCCAATGCAGAGATCAGCGTGCGTGCCCCCAATGCAGTGACCTGCATACATGCCCCCAATGCAGAGATCAGCGTGCGTGCCCCCAATGTAGTGACCAGCATACATGCTCCTAATGCAGAGATCAGCGTGCATGCCCCCAATGCAGTGACCAGCATACATGCCCCCAATGCAGTGACCAGCATACATGCCCCCAATGCAGTGACCAACGTACATGCCCCCAATGCAGAGATTAGCGTGCGTGCCCCCAATGTAGTGACCAGCATACATGCCCCCAATGCAGAGATCAGCGTGCGTGCCCCCTTACCTACTTGGAGCAGCAGCGGCGGCAGGCGGCTTCTTCTCAGTCCCGGTGACCGGCGGCGTGTCTCCACGAGTCTTTCCAGCAGCAGCGGCGGTGGCGGGCGGCTTCTTCTGAGTCCCGGTGACCGGCGGCACATCTCCACGAGTCCTTCCGCTTCCGCCTCGGCTAATGGCAAGGGGTTTGCCTTGCGGCCAATCAAGAAGCACGTATCGGACGCGCTACCTGATTGGCCAGGAGGAGGATCGGTGTGACAATAGCAAATTTTCATTCGCTATTGTCACGCAATGGGTGGGCTCGGGACGCACTGCTCTGTGCCCCGGGTCCACCCTTTGCATCGCCCTATTAGAGCCTCTGGCTCTAATCAGGTGATGCCAAAAAAAAAAAAAAACCCATTGAACTCCATGCGTCCGGCGCCCTGCATGCAGATTAGGGGATCGGACGCAAGGATGGGGGGCAGCCCCCTGCGCCCTCTGTACACCGGCCGCCACTGATTGGGGATCTTTTACAACCTTATGTGGATGGATTCCAAGGATGCCCCTCCTATCCAGTCACATAGGGAGACTTGCTCAGGCACTCACCTTCTTCCTCCTCCCTCCCCCCTCAGACACTCACCTTCTTCCTCCCCCCCCCCCCTCGGGCACTCACCTTCTTCCTCCTCCCTCCCCCCTCAGGCACTCACCTTCTTCCTCCTCCCTCCCCCCCTCAGGCACTCACCTTCTTCCTCCTCCCTCCCCCCCCCCTCGGGCGCTCACCTTCTTCCTCCACCCTCCCTCCTCACAAACTTGGCTCAGAGCAATGGGAGCCATTGGCTCCTGTTACTGTATGTCAAATGATGTGAGGAGGGAGTGGGGATGGGGCAGAGCTGTGTCTGTGTATTCACACAGCCCGGCTCAGGAATGAGCCTGCACATGTGCCCCCATAAGAAGCAGCTTGCTATAGGGGCACATGGCTGAGGAGGAGAAGCCAAGAGCGCTGGCAGGGCATCCCAGAAGAGGAGGTTCAGGGTCGCTCTGTGCAAAACCATTGCACAGAACAGATGAGTATACCATGTTTATTATTTAAAAGAAAAAAAAAAAAAACAGCCTTTACAATCACTTAGAAGTAAGTGGACTGGGGCCTTCCAAGTGTTTACCCACTAGGCTACTTTGGGGTCATCTCCCTGGGGGTAGTACTATCTATCTATCTATCTATCTATCTATCTATCTATCTATCTATCTATCTATCTATCTATCTATCTATCTATCTATCTATCTATCTATCTATCTATCTATCTATCTATCTATCTATCTATCTATCTATCTATCTATCTATCTATCTATCTATCTATCTATCTATCTATCTATCTATCTATCTATCTATCTATCTATCTAACTATCTAATCTATTTTAGAGTAAATTCATGTGTTTAAAAACCCTGTAGTTCACAAAAAAATGTAGACTGTAAAATAAAACATAGAAAAAAAAGGTATCAGCTACTATTGACTACTAAGTGTGTGTGTAATGAATCCTAGTGGACACTGAATATCCTTTTTCCAAAATTCATGTAAGATGAACATTATTGATCGTAAAATCAGTTGTGAGACAGCACTAGTCTAATGACTGAAAAAGTCATTAAACTGAACCAATAAAATGGTTTTGTTTAATAATTGATCTCCTGACATTCTCCATCAAGGGAAACATATGTACTCATCACAGAGACCCAAGCAATAAATACGTTTTTTTTGTACTCTTAGTTAATTGTAACTAGTAATCTGCATAAAGCCATTACATTATGTAAAACAGTCACTAATAGCACTTATACATATGTTTGTGAAAGTGAATATACATCTAGACGGAATAAAAACATTTATGTATATATATATATGTATTGTATACATAAGTATTGTTCTTTAGAAGTGGTAGGGTTGTTTACCAGTTTAGAAATTAATGATTAGCTCCTCGGGTGCTCCAAAGACTTGAGAGTCGGACAACAGAATTTAACCACTTGCCGACTGCCGCACGACTATATATTGCGGCAGTCAGCCCCCTACAGGCAAAGTGACGTAACGGTACGTCGCTCACCCACGAGCCTGTAGGGGGCAAGCGCGCGCCGTCGGCAGTGCGCTCCCACCCCCGCTCGTTCCCTGCCATCCCCGCGCGTGTGACCGGCTGCTCCGATGTCTGCCGGCCACTCGCGATCTCCCTCAGGAGAGGTAGAAAGACAGACGGCTGATGTAAACACAGCCTTCTGTCATTCTCCCTTAGACCATGACAGAGGCTATGCGATCCTGCTATGTAGGATCATATGTCTCTGTGATGATCTAACAAGCCACGCCCCTGACAGTTAGAATCACGCCCCTAGGGACATACTTAACCCCTTGATTACCAATAAAGTTAACCCCTTCCCTGCCAGTGTCATTTTGACAGTAACAGTGCATATTTATAGCACTGATTACTGTAGTAATGTCACTGGTACTCCTAAAAGTGTCAAAAATGTCAGTCAGGGGTCCGATCTGTCCGCCAAAATGTCGTAGTCCTGCAAAAAAAACGCAGATCGCCACTATTACTAGTTAAAAGAAAAAACAATAAAAATGACATAAATCTTTCCCGTAGTTAGTAAACGCAATAACTTTTGCGCAAACCAATCAAAATACGCTTATTGCAATTTTTTTTACCAAAAATATGTAGCAGAAAACAAATTGGCCTAAAATGTTAAAAAATTTAGATTTTTACATATTTTTTTGAGAATTTCATATAAAAGAATGTGAAAACTATTGTTATTTTTTCAAAATTGTCGCTGTTTTTGTCAATTTTTTTTTTGTTTATAGCGCAAACAATAAAAATCGCACAGGTGATAAAATACCACCAAAAGAAAGCACTGTTTGTGGGAAAAAAAGGACGTCAATTTCATTTTGGTACAGCGTCGCATGACTGCACAATTGTCCGTTAAATTCACGCAGTGCCGAATCGCAAAATAGGGCCTGGTCTTTGAGCAGCCAAATCCTCCGGGGCTTAAGTGGTTAATAGGGTCAGGTGTATACTAGCGCAGTGGTTTTTAACTGTATTAAGACCAGGGTCAATATGTTCTTTCAAAACTGTCCGCTGCCAACTATAAAAAAAAAGTTTATACAAATACAATGAAATTCTTGAAAGCTCTGAATGGGGCTGGATGTCACTAAAAAGGATTATGTTTCTGGCAGGGGTTAGGATACTCTGCAGCAGACTTGGGGGCCCAGTAGGAGATGAGACTTCTGGAAGGAGCTGGGGGAAACTGTGGGGCATGGATTCTCTGGAGGAAACTGGGGGTCTCTTCAGGAAGCTGTGGTTTTTCAGGGGCAATATGGAAGACTGGAGGGCACTGTGGGACAACTATTGGGGACACAGTGGGGGGCTAAAGGCTCTACAGCAGGCTAGGGGGCATTTTAGGGGCTGGGGGCACTGTGGGAGTTTGAGAAGCATTGTGAGCCACTGTGGAAAGTTGGGCGGCACTATGGGAGCTAGGAGGCACTGTGGAAGTGTAGGGGATCTGCAACTATGTGGGAACTCAGGAGGGAAAGAAGCAAAATGTAAAATACAATAAAGTTACACCAATAGCATCCATTATTATGCAACAGTTTGCAAGTTTGTGGCAGACTAGAGACCCATTATTTTGATGCTTTATGCGAAAGCATGGCAGATTTGCCAAGGATTTTTCAATTTGTCACAATTTGTCCAAAAGATAAAGAATAGATAGATCAACTGGAAACAATGTATTATTAGGGCTGAAATCTATTTCATGATACTTGTGAAAAAAGTGAGAAAACAGATTGGTTGCAGACCTTCACAAGACATCAGCTGGCATTTCAATCTCAAATGTTTAGCGGAAAAAGGTAGAATATGAACTACAAATGATTTTAGACATCTGCATAGTGCAACATTTGGAAATAGAACATAACTGTGTTCACAAATGTCCCCAGGAGAGTAGTTTAAAGGTTCAAGAGAGGGTCAAGCCAGCTTGGCTTCCTGAGTACTAAGGATACAATTATAACCATAGCAATCCATGCAACTGCCAGTGGGCCAGGGGGATGGGGCCTGATTGGGTCTACAAAGGGTTGGTTAAAAAAAAAAATCACTTTGTTTTATTTATTGTCAAATTTCCTTTCTTCTGGCTATAAAAAAAAAATCGAATTCGGGTTTGAATAGTGGAGACTACCTGCTGTACAATCGTCCACCCATCTAGATTGGCTAAGTTTCATCCAACATCCCTGAAGAAGGGAAGGGATGAGGAGTATGAACACAATACATAAGCGGCAGTAGGAGCTGTACCAATAAGAAAGCCATACCAGTTTTTACATCGAATTCTATTTGAATTTGAACTGTAAACAAATTGTTGAAATCAAAGATTGTGTGTGTTTATAGTGTACCATTTTGAAGTAATGCTGTTTTTGTTAAACCAAAGGTGATTTAACCACTTTACCACCGGAGGATTTTGCTGTCTTACGTCCAGGCCACTTTTTGTGATTCGGGACTGTGCGACTTTAACTGACAATTGCGCGGTCGTGCGACGCCGTACCCAAAGGAAATTTACTTCCTTTTTTCCCCACAAACAGAGCTTTCTTTTGGTGGTATTTGACCACCTGTGCAATTTTTACTTTTTGCGCTGTAAACAAAAAAATGCGTAAATTTTGAAAAAATAACAATATTTTTCACATTTTTTTTTATATGAAATTCCCCCCAAAAAAATTTAAAAATCAAAATTTTTTTAATTTTTGGCCAATTTGTTTTCTGCTACCTATGTTTGGTAAAAAAAAGTCACAATAAGCGTATTTTGATTGGTTTGCGCAAAAGTTATTGCGTTTAATAACTAAGGGAAAGATTTCTGTCATTTTTGGTGTTTTTTTTTTTTAACGAGTAAAGGCGGCGATCTGCGATTTTTTTTGCGGGACTGCGACATTGCGGCGGACAGATCGGACCCTTGACTGACATTTTTGACACTTTTGGGGGTACCAGTGACATTTCTACAGTAATCAGTGCTACAAATATGCACTGTTACTGTAAAAATGACACTGGCAGGGAAGGGGTTAATTTTATTGGAGAGGGAGGGGTTAATGTATGCCTGTTGCTTACTGACGTGTGTGGGGGGAGGTGACTGAGTGACACAGGGACTGATCGCATATTCAGCTATGCTGAACCCTGCAATCTGTCACTGTTTGTCACTAAGGAGATCCGCCCGCTCTGTTTACACAAGCGGGCGGATCTCCAGACTCGATTCCCCGACGATCAGGGAAAAGCGGCGGCGATCGCCGCTGCTCCTCCCCTGGCCCGACTCCCGCTGTGACTGAAAACAGCAGGAGTGAGCCTCCGGCGACGTGCGAGCGCCGCCCACAAGGGGAGGAGTCCAGCGACCTAGGTCTACGTCGCTGGACAGAATCGAGCCACTTTGCCGCAGTACAGTCCTAGTGACTGGTCGGCAAGTGGTTAAAGAGTCATTGTATTCATTTCATGATGATTTTTTTATGGTTCATTCACTTTGCAAATGTACAATTGATAAAAAGAAATCAGTAAAGTATAAATATTCAAAAGCATTTGTACTTGACATTATTTTTTCTCAGCTGGCTAAAACTTCTGCACAGTATTGTACATAGTAAAATGTTGAAAGTAAGATATTACTTTTTTTTTCTTAAAGCGGAGTTCCACCCTTGGATTATTTTTTTTTTTTTAAATACCCCCGGGACAGTCAGGGCTAGTACATTCCACAATGGATAGCCTCTGATCTGTCCCGGGTTGCACTTACCTTTTAGAAGAAATACTTACCTTGAAAACGTCTTGTCCAGCGCTGCCATCTCAGATGTGGGCAGCTTGAAGCCAGCGCGATCCTCTTCGGGGTCCTCTTCCGCCTTCTTCGGTCCCACGATGCCCTGCGCCGGCCCCGACGTCACTTCCGGGTCGAGCGCGTCATCCCTCCACAGCTTCTGGGCATGCCCAGAAGCTGTTTAGAAGGGGATGACGCGCGCGCCCCGGAACTGACGTCGGGGCCGGTGCAGGCGCAATGATTCCTGGGAGCTATGACGTTCAGCTCCCAGGAATCATTGCAGAGCCAGGAAGTGACGACGGGCCACGGCCGAGGAAGGAGGAAGAAGGAAGTAAGGTAAGTATATTTTCTTCGCTACGAGGTAAGTAAAAAAAAAAAAATAATGCGATTATCCATTTCTTTTTCAGGTGACCCGGAGCGAGAAGATGTAGGTAAGTATAAAATTAGGGTGGAACATCACTTTAAAGATTTTTATTTTGTTGAAAACAGTAGAACAAAAACAATTACACTTCCAAATATAGAGAGAAAAAAAAAAAAGGTCAACATATGCTCAAAATAAAACTTAAGAAGTGATCAGATGTGAGAATATTACAATAAAACAATTACAAGTACAATTCCTTTAGCAATTAGAAAAAGGAGAAGAATGATCTATAGCTCAAGAGGATGTACCACAAATATCAAAAGTCCCCCACTAGTACTCCATCAGGGCGTGGGATTACCATAAATAGCTCTGGACCCGGGCCCATGCACCTTGATAAGGTTGCAAAACATATGGGATCCGGGATCCAACATCTTTAGAGGAAATAGAAGGTTGGTTAGAGAGTACTAGTTAGCAATGGGGGGTCAAAAGTAAAGGGGAGGGAAGGAAGAAAGGAAAGATAAAGGGGAGGAGGGATCGCCACTGGGAACAGTTCATTCTGTTATAGGAGATGGGGTTAAAGTGAAGTGTGTTCGGCCTGCGCCCATGGCTCCCCGATGCTCTCAAATGTCATCACTCTGCCGTGAAGAATGGCTACGAATTTTTCTTGTGACAAAGAAATGTTCTGGTTAGATGCAATAAAATAAACTGAGGGCTGTTTCCATGCTCTAGCTAAGGTGATTTTGCCTTCTAAAAGCATGAAAAAGAGATGAGATTGAGAGCACCCAGGGGCCCCTTGGATCCTCTCATATAGGAATGTTGTTTGGGGGGTTTATTTGGGGGGTTTGTGGGACCTGAAGCCCCATGACCTTGCGGCCCATAGAAAATAATTTATTCCAAAAGCTCCTGATCCGGGGACATGTCCACCAGGTATGAAAGAGGGTACTTTGATGGATACATCCCTGAAAGCAGAGCGGAGACATTTTAGATAATCTCACTGGTACCAGATACCAGCGCATTAAAAGTTTGACATTGGCTTCAATCAGTGAAACGTTTATCACCCCCTTGAAAGACCGGTGAAAGATTTGGTACCAAGCATCCTGGGATAATTCCACATCAAGATCTTGTTCCCAGCATTTTGTGTAACTAAGTTTCTCCGAAGTAGATAGCAAAGAGGAGTAGATAACTGATATGCTCCCTTTCTGGGTCCATGACTCCGCAGCCCAACGTTCATAAGGGGTGAGAATAGGGGGGTCCGGCTTGTTGGTCCAGACTGTGTTAAGAAAGTGAGTTATTTGCATAAGACAACATTTTTCCCCATGGGCATCTTCAATTTACCGGTGCAGTAGGCGAAATAAAATGGGCCCATGGAGTTAAAAATGTGTCCAATGCGAAACAACCCCTTATTTAGCCACCATTAAAAAGCACTGATATTTTGACCTGGGGGGAATTGGGGGTTATGAAACAGGTGAGCTAGAGGTTTCCAGTCAAATTAGGATGTTTGTGAAGTCGATCACATAAGCTGATAAAGTGGAACAAAGTAGGTGCCAGTATCGCTGGTCTCAATTTGGGGGAGCACCAAGCTAGATAGTCCATTGGGAACAGCTTGTCTCTCTAATTGTACCCAGTCGGGCTTAGGGCCCCGAGAATAAACAAATGAAAATTGGGCTAATTGTGCAGCCTGATAATATTTCCAGAGGTTTGGTAATGCTAAGCCTCCCTGAAAGCGTAATCTAAAGATCTAGAACACCTGTATCCTTTTTCCCCCAATTAAATTGGACAATTTTAGATTGTACACATATAAAGGAAAACTTTTGCGCTAATAATTATGAGTACACCACAGTGAGAAAAAAAAAAGTGTACTCCAATAAATGGTGCTCAAATATTATAAACACACATATACAGTGCTGTGGCTTTAAACCAGATCAACAATTAATTAAAGTGAAATTATATTCCCACTAGCCGCGCATTAACCCAAAACAAACATGTTAAAATATAAATGAATCAGTGTTATAAACGTATAACTATGTATAAATGAACAAAAGTCCAAAAACATGCACTACAATAAATCAATTAATTAGTGCCAAAAAGTCCACGGTGTAATCAGGGAATTAAGTGATCTTTGGTGTTAGAGTCCCGTGCTGAGTAATGGGTCACCACAAAACTCCCCACCGTTGTGAATCCACACCCTTTAGCTAGCTTCATGGTTAGGGCCAAATGCACATAATAAATCAATGTAGCAAAATCAAGGAGTCCTCCTCAGACTGCTCCTGCGTGTCACCTCTTCCTCTCTCAGATGTATATGTAAGGAGAAAAAGAGTCCACTATTGCAATACAGTTTGACCTTTTATTAATTAAAATCAAGCCCAATATAATTGTACTCACATAGGATAAAACAATATTAGCGCATATAGTTATCTAGAGGGTCCAAAGTATTCCTTCAGTCCTTACCACCTCCACGATGGCGCAACGGACCTTCGGAAAGTACCTCCGCTCACCCGATCACTATCTTCTAGTATGCTGTGTAGCCGCACCCTGCCACAGCACGGGACTATGACACCAACAATCCCTTAATTCCCTGATTACACTGTGGACTTTTTGTCACTAATTAATTGATTTATTGCAGTGCACGTTTTTGGACTTTTGTTCATTTATACATAGTTATATGTTTATGACACTGATTCATTTATATTTTAATATGTTTGTTTTGGATTAATGCGCGACTAGCTGGAATATAATTTCACTTTAATTAATTTTAGATTGTAGACTTTGTAAATGATTTCTGGGGATGGGTATGGGTAAGGAATGGAAGAGGCACAAGATCTGTGGGAGTAGGGTCATCTTAATGGAATTAATCCAGGAAAGGTTGTGTGGCCCCCATGAGGATAAATTCTCTTCCAGTTTTCTATAGATCGGAGGGTAGTTGGCCTTGTATAGGAGGGCTAATTATGGGGTAAGTTTGACCCCTAGGTAGGGGATGGAGTCCAGGTTCCATAGGAAGGGAAATTGAGGTAGAAGAGAGTCAATCAGCGTTTCATTAACTGAGACATTGAGGGCTCTGGATTTGGAGATATTTACCTAAAGTCTAGAGATTTGGCCAAAATCGTGGAGAAGCTTAAGGACGTTAGGGAGGGAAATAGTATGGGATGTGATGAACAAGAGGAGGTCAAAAAGAGCGCATTTGTGTTCTGAGGAACCACATTGCACACCCTGTATGTCCGGGTGGTTCCTAATCGTTATAGCAAGTGTTTCTATGGCTATCGTGAAGATGAGGGGGGATAAGGGACATGCACAGATGGAAAACAAGGTACTGAGGCAATATATGCAGTGTTTAATGTGCGGAGATGGAGGATTAATGCAGGCTTAGAAAGGATTAAATATGTCATTTGGGTGGAGATGATACAAATACCGGCTGGCCGTGCTGTGTAGCTACCCCCCTTTGACAAAGTCGGAATGACGAAACGTTAGGGTGTGGCAGACCAGAGAAGTGAACGGGTGAAGTGGTGGCAGTTCCTCCATGTCTGGCACACTAGCGTGGAGTTGGTGAGGACGTGGGGAACACCCAAAACCCCATATTTTACATGCGCTGTTGATTTTGGTTTATGTGAGAGCAACTACTATGTTTTAACAATAAAAATTGGAGTTTTAAAACTATATTGCACTAGTTGATTCCCCTTTGTTTTTCCCTATATGTACATGTGAGAGGAGATATCATTTAAGGAGGACCCCTACACTTAACAGTGTTTTGTCATTGCGCTTGTAGCCCTGACCATGCAAATGGGGGGGCATCTTGTTGGGGTGAGTTAACAGCTGATGGGAGAGGGATCACGCAGGTGGTGGATTTAAGTGGTGTCCAACATTCAGCACTGAGCTCCTTTCTTCACACCTGTCACTACTTTAGCACATTTGATTAATGGACTTTATGTGATTTATTTTGTGCACAATTCCACCTTATATGTGTTTATGATTATTTGTTGCAATATTGTATTTTTTTGCACATATTTATTTGAACACTTATTTCTTTGGATTGTTTTTGCACAGCTTGTGGGAGTTTATTTTCACACTTTTTTTATATTCTCCTACAGGCAGAAAAAACACCCCACTAAACTTGTGTTTTTGAGAGCAGCTTTTGAGCAGAAAAGACGCTTACGTGCCCAAAAACCACACGAAAAAGCCTTAAAAAGCATGAAAAAGCTCAAAAATGCTCAGAAACGCACACAAAGAAAGGAAAAATAAGCTCTGGGAAGGGTTTGTAAAAAAAAAAAAAAACACTTATGCTCAAAGAAGCTCAAAGAAGCTTGATAAAAACACGCAAAAGAGCACAAAAAAAGCACAATCTTCTTCAAACTGAAATCTCAAATGCCTGTATAAAGCAGCTTTTTTTTGAGCTGCAGTGTGCATGAGCCCTAAGTGCCAGTGTTCTGAATAGACAATACTGTTCCTTTAAGTACAGTGTGGTAGAATATGGCCAGCAGCCTCTCATTGGCTTTTAGGGTGTTGACTTGGCTCTTCCCACTCTCAATCCAGGGCTCAGCAGTGTCAGCTGCAGTGACGACCTTACCAGGTTCAGGCAACGACACCAGACTCAACAACGGTGTCATTACTGTAGACAAGAGGATGTCCGCTACTCAACCCTTCCTGTGTTCCCAACATTGTGGCGAACCGTCCCGACAGCAATCTCTTACATGGTGGGGTTGTTTTACTAAACTGGCGAATGCAAAATGTAAAAGCTTAATTAAACAAGCTGAGGTTTGAAGCTGATTGGCTACCATGCACAGCTGCACCAGATTTTACACTCTCCAGTTTTATTAAAACAATCCCAATGTGTATCTTCCACCACGTCTTCTCTGCTACAGCCCCTAGTCCAGGAACAGTCCTTTCTTTGCCTCTCTCCAGAGCTCTGGTAATGCTGGGATCAATAGCATACCTCCCAACTTTTAACCTCCCTGGCGGTATGATTATGTCAGGAATTCTGTACCAAAAGCGGTACAATTTTTTTCATGGAAATTTGGCATTATGTATTATAGGCCTACAATTCTTAGTATTTACTGACTTAAACCTGACCAAAACAAGACTCTAGTAGACATCCCAGATGTGATAAATTTGAAACACAAACGCATGAATTATAATCTAATCAATAATATAATTTTATTATATAATATATAATATAATATATATATATATATATATATATATATATATATATATATATATATATATATATATATATATATATATAAATATATATATATATATATCTTATATTATATAATACAATTATATTATTGATTAGATTATAATTCATGTGTTATATTATATATATATGTGTATATATATATATGTGTGTATATATATATATATATATATATATATATATATATACACATATATATATATATATATATATATATATATATATATATATATATATATATATATATATATATATATATATATACTGTATATATATACACACACACACATATATATATATATATATATATATATATATATATATATATATATATATATATATATATATATGTATATATATAATATATATATATATTATATATAATATAAATGTTATGTGTGTGTTTGTGTTTTGTGCAACGTTCAACGATTGAATTTCCCTCCCTAGTTCCGCTCCCATGCAGCATTCCTGCTGCAGGGAACGTAACTAGGAAGTCATCACACCGACGGAGGACGGACGAGCGGCGGGGTTCTCAGATGGCTGGCGATCACAGCAATGGGAGATCATCGCTGGATCGCCAGGAGAAGGTAAGACACCGCTGCGCTCTCTGCACATCCACCCCGAGCGTGACTCGGGGATACCGATAACAGCATAGAAAATCCACCCCGAGTCACGCTCTGGGATACCGCTAGGCAGGTTAAAGATCGGAATGAGGTACACCTTTTACCAAACGTATGTAGGCATAGGACACACCCTGCCACTCCCCCTTAAAGGACAATTATATATATAATATATAGTGCCTTTTTTTTACTACTACTATACCTTTATACCAGCTTTTGAAAGTCACAAATTCAGCAATTTAGAATTAAGATGAAAGTTTTAGCACTGGGAAACACTTTCTGAAAGATAAATAGTGCATTTTTATCCAACTATATAACTCAGACCAAAATGAGGGACAAATGAAGAGGAAAAAGGGACAGAGGGACTTTGTTCCAAATCAGGGACAGTCCCTCAAAAACAGGGACAGTTGGGAGCTATGCATAAGTTCCAGAGCTAGTCTGTTGCGCAGGTTCAATCTCCCTGGGGACTACATTCCCCACAAACCATAGCTCCTCCTAGCAGGCTCTGTCCTTCTCACAATCCACAGCAGCTCAGTTTCCTCCTTCTCTCTGGGATTCCGAGTGGTAGGCAGGCTTACTCAGGCTACACCAAACAGCCCAGCACAAGTGATAACAGCCCACTCATATTAAGGAAACACAGTAAAGGAATTATTATTAAATATATAGTTTATGCCACTGGACACAAATGCTAAATTTTGGGGGGCCATCAAAGCTTTGCCAAGGGGCCATGTGACTTGAAGTCCCTGCTCAGCACAAATAAAATAGACAGCAGTGAAAGCAGAAGTTAATACTGACCCTTATGGAAACAGACTGTAAAAAAGTGTGGAGCAGATTCAAAGGCAGGTGGAGTTAGAGTCAGAATGAGCAGAGGAAGAACCAGCTATTTGCATTATAAAGAACTGAAGGCTTAGGGGGTATGTTATAGGTGGGATCAGAGGTGACAAGCAGAGCTCAAGAGTTCCTGCTTTCACAGCAGGTCGCTTTTTCTTCTTTTTTTTCAGCACCTGTTTGCTAGGGAAAGTATCGTGTATTTTCAGTAAGCACATATTCTGAGTTAATGCGGTCCGTACCGTAAAATAATTTTTATGTTATTTCCAATTTCTTTAATTGCTCGCTCCTCCACATTTTTGTCAGTGTATTTCATGCATACAGAGATTTGCAGATTAACCATTAGAGGAAGTAAATTATGTGACTCATTAGGCTTTCCTGTTAGACAACTGCTGGGATATCAGACACACTGGGAGAGGATTATTTTACTAAGTTCACCTTTAAAAGAAAAAAAAATGCACTTATTTTTGCAGGTAAAAAAAATGTGCTTCTTTTTTCTGGAGCCTGAAGAGCATTGCATTCATGATCAGCAGATCACGGGTACCATGCCAGGCTCCTGCAGAATCTTAGTAAAGTCTAGATATTTTAAACAAAAACTTTGGAACTTTAAATATGCCTTCTAATAGTGAACACACCAAACTGTTAAAATGCATATAATATTTTATTGTTACAAAATTCCATGCTAAAATATGTCCCAAGGACATTAACAGACAGCACACATTAAAATTCTGACAAGAATACAGAGAGGTCAATAATACTAATAATGGTCAACCCATACACAGAGCTCAATTAAAAGATGCAAATAAGGTCGATACGTTGGTCTACACATTTCGCAGGGTTCCCCCGCTTCCTCATGACCCTTTAAGACCATAAATATATCCGTATATGTCAAATGATGATGTACACATACTATGTAAATTAACAAAACATATGTGCACCCTCCTAGGTAGGTGCTAGGAAAACCATAAGGGAGGACCTGATTGCTTATCAGGGGGGGCCTAATTGTTCAGTCAGGCTGTCATGTGTTTCCAGGGTGTCTGTTGAGTTGGGGAGTCTCCCCACTGTTTCCATGGGGGGGGGGTTCCTATTGGAAAGTGGAGGAAACCTAACCAATAGCACACCATGGCTTGTATCTATCCCAGAGGGCAGAATCTGCTGCAAAGCATCCTGGGAGAGGGTATAAGTCTGAGGGGAACCCATGACGCAGCGTCTTTGGCGGGAAGCAGAGTCCCAGGAGGAGGGTGATGGCTGTCTCTCCTCCTGTCAGCATGAGGAAAGGTCCTTTGCAGTCAGCCTAGAGGGCGGAAGGTTGAGATGAGCTGCACAGAGGGATCCAGAGTGCTGTGGACCGAGTGGAGCTGCTGGGCAGAGGTTTCCAGGAAACCTGGAGTACTGTAAACTGCCCAGGGGTCTACCAAGGATAGGGGACCACTCCAGAAGGTCAGAGGGATCTGGGAGCCAGCTAACCAGTAGAGAAGGCTTAGAAAAGGGGGTGCCAGTGTCTAAGCCCTGAAGATAAGTGTGTGAAAGAGGGTGCCGGTGCGGGCCCTGAAGGGTACAAGTGTTCAGCAGTGCAGCAGTGATAAAGTAGCTACCTCAGCAAGGAGTGCCAAAGGGAGCGTCAAAAGGACTTTGAGTCACAAGGAGGTGATCAGAAGTCAGTTCAGTGTTAAAGGCAGCAGGCCAGTGTTAACCAGTGTTGTCCCCAGCAAATTGTGCATAGCTGAGCCAAAGGAGTATCCCACTCATCCCTTCTTGTATGCAAGTTCTCAATAAATAAAAAAAGACAAAGATACTGGACTGGTCATTGTTTCAGTGCTCACACTTGGAGAAACATGCACAGAGGTACTTTTGTTGCACCCGGGACCCACAGCCAGCAAAATGGCTGGGAATTGTGCTACACATAAATCTATATATATATATATATATATATATATATATATATATATATATATACAAAACACAACAAAATACATAATAGAATGTTAAATAGAATAGCAAACAAAAACAAAAAAAAAAATGTAAATCCCCGTCTCATCTGCCTCCCACTGTTGGGGGGCATGTACATTAAGCTCCACTTGGCCTGTGGGGGGACCCTCAATACTGCCACAAGCACTATAAAGAGGGTGGAGGATTACATGTTATATATTAACCACTTCAGCTCCGGAATGTTTACACCCCTTCTTGACCAGACCATTTTTGTGATACGGCACTGCGTTATTTTACCGGCAACTGCGTGGTCATGTGATACTGTACCAAAACAAAATTGATGTCCTTTCTTCCCACAAATAGAGATTTCTTTTGGTGGTATTTTATCAGCTCTGCGGTTTTTATTTTTTGCACTATAAGCAAAAAAATACAGACAAAAAAAAAAAAAAAAACAACAATATTTTTTACTTTCTACTATAAAACACACCCAAAAAAAATGTAAAAAACAAATTTCTTCAACTGTTTAGGCCAATATGTATTCTGCTACATGTTTTTGGTACAAAAAAATTCCCAATAAGCGTATATTAATTGGTTTGTGCAAACTTTATTGTGTCTACAAACTATGAGAAATTTTTATGGAATTTTTTTTTTAATTTATTTTTTTTACTAGTAATGGTGGCGATCAGCAGCTTATAGCGAGACTGCGAAATTGCGGCAGACAAAACGGACACTAAGTGACACTTTTTGAGGACCAGTGACACAAATACAGTGATCAGTGCTAAAAATATGCACTGTCACTGTACTAATGACACTGGCAGGAAAGGGGTTAACATCAGGAGCGATCAAAGGGTTAAATGTGTCCTTAGAGAGTGCTTTCTAACTGAGTGGGGGGTGCTTATAATGAGGGAAGACAGAGATCCGTGTTCCTGTTTAGCAGAAACACAGGAATTCTGCCTTCCCTTGTCACAGAGCGACAATCTGCCTTGTTTACATGTGCCTTTGTGGGGAATGATTGGCGGGTCCCAGAGAACATCACGTCTGCTGAATCCACTGTGATTGGCACCTGGTATGTCCAATCACAGCAGGAACTGGTCGCTGGCATCTCATGTGCATGCCACTAACCTGGAAGTAACAGACAACGTACAGGTACAGTACGTGATTTCGCCTGTAGGAGCCACCACCCCGCAGTAAATGTACGTGGGGTGGTCGGCAACTGGTTAAATAATAAAAATGGGTAGATTCCCATGTATTGTTTAGGAGCACCCCGGAACTTAACTTGTCCCCAAAGATTTTCAATAAATGTCATTATTAACAAACCCCCCAGAGATCCTACCCTACTGGTCTCGGTTCAGTGTCTCAGACCACAGAGGTTGGATTTGAAAGCCGCAAGATGTAGGGCTCTAAAGTAGTATCACAAATAATAAAAAATATAAATCAGATAATATAAGCCCACAAGATAAATCAAACAAATTGTTAAATTATTGTAGGTATTTAGACCACAACATACCCGTGCATACCAATAAAATGGCTTCTCTTTATGCATGTATATTTTCCCTTATAAAGACGATGAATGTAATGTCCACTAAATCATCTGGGTTTAAATAGTACGCCTGCTAAGGGACCACCCAGAGGCCATCCCCTTCCTGATGCTACATGGACTGAACAAAACCCAACTCGTCGGGCGGAGCCGGGTGACATTGCTTTGAAACGAAAATGTAAGTAGGGTGTGAACGGGGAATCTCTGTCCTACTCTCTTGCCTTTTACTGCCCTACATTACTGATTATTGTTTGTGAGTACATTTTTTATTAATAAAAAAGCAGGACATTCTATACAGTATTATGCTATGAGTATTTTCCATTTACCGTATATATATTCGAACATTTATTGTGAGTAATGGCCGGGAAGTCTGATCCCTTAAAGGGACCCTACACATAAAGTAGCTACTAGCACCGGGAGGTTCAGATCTGCAAGGATAAATCACCTAAGGTGAGCAAGCTTTTCTCAAACAGTGGGAGCACTGAAGTGGTTGGAGTGGGGGCACATTAGAGTGGTGACACAATAGCACATTAGTTAAAGGCATTGGTGCTTTATGAATCTGTGTCAAATGGAGATATTACTGGATGGTGAATACGAAACAGACTTTAATGTACTTTTAATGTTGGATGTTTTTATTTATATACGATTTAATTGTTTATTTATAATATTAATTTCATATATTATCTTTTATGCATCATATGTAATGGTGATTAGGGAAGTTAACAAGTGGCTGAGGAATTGGTGTAGGAAGGAGGGGTTTGGGTTCCTGGAGAACTGGGCTGACTTCTCAGTCGGCTACCGGCTCTTTAGTAAGGATGGGCTGCACCTTAATGGGGACGGTACAGCTCTTTTGGGGAGAAAGATGGCCACCGAGTTGGAGGGGCTTTTAAACTAGGAGACGGGGGGGAGGGCTCAGAAATAGAATCAGTCAGGAGGGAGCAGAGGACTGAAGGCAGTTGTAGGGTCAATAGCGACAGTAGGTCAACAACATCAATTGGCGGGTCTGTGCGGGAGAACAGCAGACCAAACAGAAATAAACAAAACCGCCAATCACGTTTAACTTCCGTAAAACTAAGAGGGGTATATGCTAATGCCAGGAGCCTAGCTAATAAGATGGATGAGTTGGACATGTTAGTACATGAGGAGGACATAGACCTTGTGGGAATAACGGAGACTTGGTTCGACCCCTCACATGACTGGCTGGCCAATATCCAAGGGTATTCGGTGTACCGGAAGGACAGGGTTGGTAAAAGAGGGGGAGGGGTATGTCTCTATGTCAAGAACAATATAAAGGTGCTAGAAAGGAGTGACATTACGGATGGGATGAGCATGGATTTAGAATCTGTGTGGGTTGAACTCGATAGGGAAGAAGATAAGGGAAAAGTAGTTGTGGGGGTTTGCTATAGGCCACCTAACCAAGGGGAGGAGGTAGAGCTGGAATTTTTAGCACTAATAGGTAAAGCGGCAAAACTAGGATCAGTCATCATATTGGGGGACTTCAATTATCCCGACATTGACTGGGACGAGGGGACTGCACACTCACAGAAGGCCCGGCTATTCACGGAAACCTTACAGGATAACTACATGTCGCAGTTGGTGGATTCCCCTACTAGAGAGAATGCTATCCTGGATCTATTGATCACTAATGACCCAGACATAATCTCGGAGGTAGGAGTCCAGGACAACCTGGGCTCTAGCGATCACAGGATGATCACATTTAGTATAAATAACAATATAAAAAGGCAAGTGGGGAACATAAGAACCCTAAACTTCAGAAGGGCAGACTTTCCAAAATTGTACTCATTGATGGAAAGGGTAAACTGGGACCAAACCCTGGGATCACTGACCACAGAGGAAAAATGGGAATGCTTTAGAACAATATTAAGCAAAGGCATCTTGCAGTGCATTCCTATGGGGAATAAATTTAGAAGAGACAAAGCCAAACCTGGCTGGCTAAACCGTAGCGTTAAAAAACTTATTAGGGGAAAAAAATTGGCCTTCAAGAAATATAAATCAGAGGGCACCGTATCGGCCTTCCAGCAATACAAGGAGGAAAATAAGAAGTGTAAACACGAAATCAAGATGGCTAAAATCAACTTTGAGAGACAAATAGCGGAGGATAGTAAAAAAAACCCAAAGAAATTCTTTAAATATATCAACAGCAAAAAAACTAGGGCAGAGCATATTGCACACATAATTAGCGATGATGGGAGGATGGTTACAGAGGACACTGAAAAAGCAACCGTGCTGAATTCTTTTTTCTCGTCAGTCTTTACGCAGGAAAAGGAAGGGTACACTGACCATGACTGTATGGTTAGTAGTAATACACAGGATTTGCCACTATGGCTAACAGAGGGGGAAATCAGGGAAAGACTGGATAAACTTAACACAAACAAATCACCAGGCCCGGATGGCGTACATCCGAGAGTGCTCAAGGAACTCAGTATGGTTATATCTAGACCACTGTTCCTGATCTTTGCTGACAGTATTAGGACAGGAGATGTACCAGGGGATTGGAGGAAGGCTAACGTGATTCCGATATTCAAAAAGGGCCAGAGACATATCCCGGGAAATTATAGGCCTGTCAGTCTGACATCAATAATATGTAAACTTTTGGAGGGGATGATAAGGGACTATATCGTAGAGTATGCTAAAGACAACAACATCATCAGTAGTAACCAGCACGGGTTTACAAATGGGCGATCTTGTCAAACCAATCTCTTAGCATTCTACGAGGAAGTGAGCTGTGAGCTAGATAGGGGGAGACCAGTGGATGTGGTGTACTTGGATTTCGCTAAGGCGTTTGATACAGTTCCCCACAAGCGCTTAATTTATAAAATAAGGTCTGCAGGTATCGACAGCAGGGTTTGCTCTTGGATACGGAATTGGCTAAAAGGGCGTGTCCAAAGGGTGGTTATAAACAGCGCATACTCAGACTGGTCTGAGGTGGTAAGCGGGGTCCCCCAAGGCTCGGTCTTGGGACCAACCTTGTTCAATTTATTCATAAACAGCATTGAGGACGGGATCAGTAGTTCGATATCAGTTTTTGCAGATGACACAAAATTGGCCAGGGCAATAACTGCACAGCATGAAGCAGATATCCTACAGAATGACCTGGACAAAATTACGGAGTGGGCAACGACATGGCAAATGAGGTTTAATGTGGAGAAGTGTAAGGTTTTGCACTTGGGGACCAAAAACATAAAAGCACAATACACGTTAGGAGGGGAACCCTTGGGGGAATCAAAAATGGAGAAAGATCTGGGAGTCTTATTTGATGATAGATTAAGCAACAGCATGCAATGCCAAGCGGCAGCTTCCAAAGCCAACAGAATATTAGCATGCATAAAGAAAGGGATGTATTCCAGAGATAAGACTATAATCCTTCCACTTTATAAAACTCTGGTCCGACCGCATCTGGAGTATTCTGTCCAGTTCTGGTCGCCAGTCCTCAGGAGGGATGTGTTGGAGCTGGAGAAAGTCCAGAGAAGGGCAACTAAACTGATTAGGGGGTTGGAGGACCTTACCTATGAAGAGCGGCTGCAATCGCTCGATTTATTTTCCCTGGAGAAAAGACGTCTGAGAGGGGACATGATAGCAATTTATAAATATCTTAATGGGGATCTCAGCTTAGAAGAAAAGCTGTTCATTCGAAGGAATTGCATGAGGACTCGAGGACATACAATGCGATTAGAGGAGAAGCGTTTTAACCTCAGGCAACGTGGGGGGTTCTTTACTGTTAGGGCTACAAGATTGTGGAATTGTCTACCACAAGAGGTGGTTTCTGCGGGTAGTATGGTGACTTTCAAAAGACTCTTAGACGTACATCTCAAGGATCAGGAGATTGAGGGCTATGTTAGATGATTACAGTCACACACACCTACACAGGTTGAACTGGATGGACTATTGTCTTTATTCAACCTCACCTACTATGTAACTATGTAACTATGATTTATGAACAGTTTCATTGCTTATTTATATTATCTATGCAACAGTCGCTAATTGCCCGGGACATTCGCAGAATACCAACTGATGTCCCGGTCAGACCTTGTCCTGGGTAGAATCCCGAGGACTAAGCTTTGTCACGGACAGTCAGCAGCCTAGTTCACTCAGTATTGCACAACACCGCTACAGCACCGGGGTAACACAGAGGTTAATAATATAGACTGACTCAAATCCTCCCCCTACCTCCTCTACTTCAATGAAGTCAGCATACGAGAAGTTCAGGTGAGGCTTGCCTCTCAGTGAATGGATGGGACTCAGGGAGGGGGTGTGGCCAGCCTCAGAGGGGTGAAGATAAATATGCCAGCCCGCCTTAAACCTTGAACTGAAACACGTGTGAGGTTGGAGTGCACCCGAGCAGAGGAATGTTCACTGCTGTAATTTGGGCTCTCTCTGCATCTCCATGTTTGGGGGAAGATCAGGATAGCTGGGCTCTCTCTCTCTCTGTCTCTCTCTCTCTCTGAAGGGGGGGGGAGCAAGCAGCAGCCATTTGGGGTCTCTTTCTGGTGAGGGGGGCTGTCAGTTATGAAGATCCTTCACACACACACACACACCTCCATCCTACACATTCATCTCCATCCTATACACTAGAGATAGGCCAAACACCCCCCTGTTTGGTTTGCAGCAAAAGTTCTGGCCTGAACCGCAAACTCCATTGAAGTCTATGGGAGCCAAACATGAGAAATCAAAAGTCCCCATTTTTAAGGCATATATGCAAGTAATTGGCCATAAAAAGGGTATGGGGGTCTGGGTACTGCCCTGGGGGGCATATATCAATGCAAATTTTTTTTAAACAATCGTTTTAAAAGGAGCTGTGATTTTAATGATGAAAGTGAAAAAAAGAAAACAATGCTTAAAGTGAAACAATAAAAATGAAACATTTCTTTAAATACAGTGCCTGGGGGGGGGGGGGGGGGTCCCTTATTCTGCCTGTAAAGTGGCACAATTGTACTGTGTATAGAACCTGCTGCAGCAAAACTGATATTTCTAAGGAAAAAAAATGAGTCAAATCACATTTAAATTGACTAAAGCAAAAACATGCGTTCCTCCAAAATCCATACCAGACCCTTATCTGAGCATGCAGCCTGGGCTGGCAGGCCATGAAAGAGGGGGACAAGCAAGCGCCCCTCCTCCTGAATCATATCAGTCCACATGCCCTCAACATGGGGGGTGGGTGCTTTGGGGCAGGGGGGACTCTGCCCCTCCACCTCAAAGCACCTTGCCCCCATGTTAATGTAGATCCATTGCCAATTACCTAGCATGCACCGGGCAGTGATGTCACAAGGGCGCGGTGCCACCAAGTGATGTTGTCAGGTTGCCCCGCCATTTACCTATTAAAGAACTGTCAAATGGCAGAGCAGGCATTCAATGGCTGGCCTTCCTCATACTCATTCACATAGGGAGAAGGTCAGGATCTGGGGGCCCCTTGTTTGTTCTCATAAGTCGGGCAGACCCTCACAACCACAGCCCAGGGTTGTAGGGAAGATGCCCCTATCCCCATCAACATAGGGACAAGGTGCTTTGAGGTGGGGGGGCATGTGGCTTGGTATGGTTCAGGAGGGGGGGTCGCTCTCTTGTCCCCCTCATTTTCTGACCTGCCGGGCTGCATGCTCAGATAAGGGTCTAGATTTTGGGGGACCCCACGCTGTTTTTTTTTTAAAGTTCTGGCGTGAAGTTCCCCTTAAAAGCCATACAAGACCCAAAGCAAGCAATGGCATTGTATTGCCAGAAATTTAAATGTCGTTTTTCTTTGTCTTTATAAATGTCAGTTTTGCTGAAGCAGGTTCTATACATGGAACAGATGCGCCATTTTGCAGGCAGACTAAAGCCCCGTACACACGTACCGATTGTCGGCCAAACAATCGGCCGTCTTTTGTCCGGTGCTGTTTTGTTGGTTGAAAAGTGCTAAAGACTGCACACGAATTTTGTCGTCCAACAACAACCGACTGCAGAAGTGATGTCATGTGATGGTTAACTTTCCGTGTGTTTTTTCTTCTCTGAGCATGCCCAGTCTTGCTCATCTGCTTTTTGTCGGCCGAAATCTGTACTGACTGACGAACAATCGGCCGTTCTTTGTTGGCCTACAAAAATTTTATAGCCTGCACACCAGATTTTGTTCGGCCGAAAAGTCGCAGTCGGTTGTCGGAAGCATCATACTAACAAGCCGACAATCGGCCGATTGGACGTTGGCTGAATATTTTCGGCCAACAATCGGTACGTGTGTACGGGCCTTTAGGGAACCCCCCAGACACTATAATTAAAGGAATTTTTTTATTTTTATTGTTTCACTTTAAGCATAATTAAAATCACTTTAAAATCTTTTTAAAAACATTTTTTTTGCATTGATACATGTCCATCAGGGCAGTACCCGGGTCCCCATACCCTTTTTATGGCCAATAACTTGCATATACTCCTCTTAAAAAGGAGACATTTGATTTTCAAGCTTAGGTCCCTTAGACTTTATAGGGTTTAGGGCCGAACTTCTGCAATGTTCAGGAGTTCTGGCGTGAACAGAACCAGGGGGTGTTCGGCCCAACTCTACTGATATGTTTCAGAACCTTTTCCTCAGAATTTTCATTTTTTTCTTTACGAGTAAGATCTTTTCTTTAACTCTCCCTACTTGTACGGGCTTGGAAGAGACATATAGAATTTGCATAGCCAATTTTCTAGTGGGGACAATTTACCTTCAGTATGTCTTTGGAGTGTGTGAAGAAACTGAAATACAAGGAGAAAAACACATATGAGCCCAAGGAGAACATGCAAATTCCATGTAGATAGTTTTGAACCACAGCATGGGTGGTAGCTACTGAGCCACTGTGCTTCCTATTTAACAAATATCTCATACAGTACATATTCTTGGAACAATGGAAAATTTTGGCCAGGTTCAAATCTATCCTTGTCTGCCTTTTTTTTTGTTTGTTTTTTCATGTGTGTTGTAGTGCACTTTTGCACATTTATATTATTCCATTAGGAAGCACAGCACATTTGAAAATGCAGAGAAAATCTGACATGCCCCTTTTTTCCAAAACAGTGCACAGATGTGAACAGCCTCCTTTAATTCAATCTGTAGCGCTTACCCCTGAAGGAACAACTGAATTGTATCAGGTCCCTCTGCCCTGCACTAGTGACATACCACCCTTACTTGGACCCAAAAACAATGGTATACCTGTATTGCATTTCCAATGGACTTTATTAAGGTTTGCTAAGCAACTGTGTGTAACAGTAGTACTAATACAGGTTTAGATTTGATCCAAATTAGAGCATTCTTTTGCCGGTTTTTCATTCTAGGCAGAAGTAAAGTACCGGGACCAGTTTAGCAAAAAACATAGAATTAACAGCAGTATTGACAGCAGTGGATTCTGACTACTAAATTACAGACCTTGGTTATTGCTGGCTTTGGTTGGGTACTGTTCAAATATGATACAATGTGTATTATTGTATTTGGTTTCATGTTTTTTGTTTATTTTTCCTTGTAAGTCAGTTTTCCCTGAACTCCTCCCAGCACACAAAGCCCTACCTATTGGTAGGGAAAAAAACACCCCCTTTTTTACTATGGGACTGTGCCTGAGTTAGACTCTCCATGGCTGGGCGGGCTCTGGGTATGTTCCATCTACACGGGGGGATTCCTCAATCTCTAACCCAACCATGTGGGGGAAGGTGTTGCCCCCATATTTGGGCACAGTCCAGGCACTTGGATGTGTCGGTGGCAGCCCTATCATGGCGTCATTTTTACTTCTGGTTCCTTTTGAAACTGGAAGGGACGTTCTAAACACTTCCGGTTATACCAAACAGAAAGTGGCGTCATGGCGAAAAGCATGGCGATGCGTGCATGCGTGATTGGAAGGCTCGGCACGAGACCCCTGAGCCTCCATTGCTACTCCTCTTTAATTGGTCTGGCATTCAATACCCCTGTGGTAACACAGGTGTGTACTCACTTCCCCCCTATATATTATGCTTCTCAGAGGCACGTTTTAGAGCTCTCCTAGCTTGGGAGTGGCACAACTTTCTTACACTGGTGATTTATGAGGGTATTTATGGTGAATGGTAAGCTTTTTTTTACTTTGTTTTAAAAATAAAATCTTTTTTTCCCTTTTTCCTTTATTTTTTTGTGCATTATGGTTTATTTGATGTGTAGTTAACATTATTGTCTGTGTGATTCTCCTTGATCTTTTTAAACGCTAAGCCTCATGTGGGGTCCTTTTTAAGAGTTTTCCATTTTCTAATAAAAATGTAAATTTTATATTAATATATTGTTTGATACATTGGTTGCTGTGTAAAAGTCCCACAATGAGGTTTAATACAACATTTCTATACCATACATCCGCCTAGACTGGCTGTATTTACTGGATGTAATAATCACAATGGACACAGATCAGGCAGCTTGCAGTAGAGAAAAATAAATCGCTAGAACCTTCATCTCTCCGATTTAGGCTAGGTTCACACTATCGCATTTTCTAGTGTGGCTTGCGTTTTGCAGTGCAAGCTATTTAACATGATTTCCTATGGGTAACGTTAACATCTATGCGGTTCCTGCGGGTGTTTGGAAGGCAACATGTGTTTTTTTTGTTCTTATATCAGATGAAACCTGATTGCATCTGGCCTGGAATGGCAGCAGGGTGTTTGTGACAAGGAGTCATAAATGAGAATTCATATCCTCACAGGATGTTCCTGCATAGGCCTCCTGTTGTAAGGTATGGAGGTAGATGGGCCTCAGATAAGACCTCCTGGGGAAGTTATACCAACATCAAAGGCCAGCTGTTACTGAAAGATGACCTCGGTCAAAAACCCTGATTCTTAAATGGATGGCACCCCTAGTGGGGACTATAACATGCTTCCTGGACAGATGAGATACTTCCTGTGGATTAGGAAGGATGGCCTCTTTTGAATTGCCATTGGACAAGCAGACAGTGGGTGTTTATGCTTATAATAAATAGAGGTCCTAAACCACCCCACATTTATTTCAGTCTGGGACTTCTTTCCCGGCAGCATTTTGCGGTTTTGGTCCAATAGACTTCAATGGGCCCGCATCCAGAATGCAAGTGCTGCGTGTGCCCTGCGTTTTGCACGCATTTCTGCTGCGTTTTGCAGCCCACATTTTTGACCGTGCTTTACTGCAAACACCTCCCACTGAAAACAGACTTCCCATGCTGCCCTGCACATTTTGCATCGGTCAACACAAAAACGCAAAACGCATGCAAAACGCAGGTAGAAAAACGCAACAATCACCTCAAAAAAGCATATGGAAAACAGACCAACAGCTAACTGCATAGGTGTGAATCTAGCCTTACTCGGTCTTAAGTATCCAATATATGCTCCACTCTACATCTTTTATTTTGTGCTTAGCACATCTATAACAAATCCTGAACTTGGAGCAAAGATATTGTTATTACAGTGCGGTTGGACACCTGTATCACTGTTTCTCTTCTAATCACAAGAGGGTGCTGTACGTCCTTTGGACGTTATTGTCAAGATCAGGAGATTAGATGTGTCTGCCTTTGTAAGAGGAGTTGAAAGAAACACAAGGTAGACTTATAAGCAATCTGTGCTGTCACCCTGAGATAATCAGTGCAGTACATAAATCCCGTGTCTTCGCACCCATCTCTCACTTCTATCAGTTAAGTGACATGAAAGTATCATGATTTACTGCTCTGGTCCTTGTCGAGTTTTACTAGCGCTCATTTCAAGTATCTCGCTTACTTACCCGCCACCTGTATGTGATGGCTTTTCTTTTGCTGAACCATTATTTATACGGATACACACTGCCAATACGCCAGGAAATGCTGCATTCACAGTGACACATCCGTTAATTAGAGCTTTGGGGTATATGTACTGATGGTCACGCATCAATTCCAGGTATGACATTTACATGTAGAAATGATATGTCAGCATTCAAGTACAAATAGCTTACATAAGTATAAAACACATCACGTGATAAAGGAGCTGTGACCAAATATCTGAATTAACCTGCATTAAAAGTAAGCATTTCTAGTTAGCAAATATTGCAATACATGTTCAGGCTGGTCAGCTGCGTCAAAGTGATTTCTCCGTGGCCAGTCCCTACTCTACTGTGCAAAATTCCAAATACTTACCTGCTCATGGCATACTTTAATTGACATATAGGGGTGGATTTACTAAAACTGCAGAGTGCAAAATCTGGTGCAGCTCTGCATAGAAAAATCAGCTTCCATGTTTTTTTGTCAAAGCCTAAAGTGGTTCTAAAGGCAGATTTTTTTAAATAGTTTTTTATCTTAATGCATTCTATGCATTAAGATAAAAAAAAAAAACCTGCAGCAGCCCCCCACTGCCCCCCTAAGGCCCCTTTCACACTTGTACGACCTGAAAGTCGCGCGCCTTTGCCGAGACTTCGACGGGACTTGAAGCAATGCCTGTGTAATCTTGAGGTCTATGGACCTCAAGTCGCTTCAAAGTCGGACCAAAATAGTGCAGGAACTACTTTGAAGTCGCACAGATATGAATGGTACTCATTGTAAATCATGGGGTACGACTTGTCATGCGACTTTGCTGTCCCAAGTCACAGGACAAGTCGCACAAGTGTGAAAAGGGCCTAATACTTATCTGAGCCCCATCTCGATCCAGCGTTGTTGCACAAGAGCCACAGCTGTCTGGGACTCCCTCCTCCTCATTGGCTGAGACACAGCAGCAGGCGCAATTTGCTCCCACTGCTGTCAATCAAAGTCAGTGAGCCAATGAGGAGAGAGAGGGGGCTGGGCCGGGGCACGGCTCTGTGTCTGAATGGACATATGGAACAGCTTCTCGGCTCGGGTGCCACCATAGCAAACTGCTTGCTGTGAGTGCAGGAGAGAGGGGCCAGGAACACCGGCAAGGGACCTGAGAAGAGGAGGATCCAGGCTGCTCTGTGCAAAACCAATTGCACAGAGGAGGTAAGTATAACATGTTTGTTATTTTTAACTACTTGCCGACCAGCTGCCGCAGTTTTACGGCAGCAGGTCGGCAGGTTCCCGCAAATCGCCATATCTGTACATCGGTCCGCAGGAGTGATCCTGGGGGTGCCCGCCCACTCGCCAGCGGGGAAGCCGGCAGCCTCGGTAGCCACCGGGCACCCGCGATCGCTCCCGTAAAGAGACAACAGCGGTCTGCTGTTGTAAACACAGCAGACCGTTGTTCTCTCGGGAATCAATGCAGAGCACCTGTGATCCTCCTATTTGAGAACACAGGCCTCTGTATTCATTTCACAAGCCCACCCCCCCCCCCCCCCCCACACACACTTAGAAAACACTCCCTAGGCTCACACTTAACCTTTTGGGTTAACCCTTTCCCTGCCAGTGTCATTAAAACAGTAACAGTGCATATTTTTAGCTCTGATTACTGTAGTAATGTCACTGGTCCCCCTAAAAGTGTCAAGATGTCAGTTAGGGGTCCGATCCGTTTGCCGCAATGTGGCAGTCCCGCTAAAAATTGCTGATCGCTGCCATTACTAATAAAAATAAATAAATAAAAATGACATAAATCTTTCTCCTAGTTTGTAGGCGTGATACTTTTGCACAAACCAAACAACAACAAACATTGGGATTTGTTTACATAAAACATGTAGCAGAATACAAATTGGCCTAAAATAATGAAAAAAAATAGATTTTTTATTTTTTTTTATTTTTTTTATTGAGAATGTTATGTAGCAGAAAGTAAAAAATATTGTTTTTTTCAGAATTGCCGCTCTTTTATTGTTTATAGCGCAAACAATAAAAATCGCACAGGTGATCAAATACCACCAAAAGAAAGCTCTATTTGTGGGGAAAAAAAGAGCATCCGATTTATATGGGTACAACGTCGCACGACCGCCCAATTGTCAGTTAAAATAATGCAGTGCCGAATCTAAAAAAATGGCCTGGTCATTCATGGGGAAAATCTTCCAATCCAGAAGTGGTTAAACTAAAAAAAAAAAAAAAAAAAAGATTTTAATATCACTTTAATTGAACAAGCTGAAGTTAAAAACTGATTGGCCAGAAACGAAAATTGTGATGCTGAGCACCCTGCTCCTGCGCTCAGAACCAGGTCCTCAGGCTGCCTCTATCCCGGAACTCCCACTTGGCATCCACTATGGCTAAGCTTTCTGCCCTTTACGACCGGGGTGGTCAACAAAACACTGCAAATAAAAACAAAGAAAAGGGCGCACCAGCCTAGCTCATTATCCTCAGCGGGCTTTTAAAAAAATAAGTTTAAAAACAGCTACTCACAAACATGCGAAATAATCCAGCATATCAATTCCATAGAGCAACATCCTTGTTAAAGGTACAATGTCTCATGAAGACGAAGGGCTGACGCATTTCGAGGTCGTGCCTCTTCCTCAGAGCCTGAAGGACATGATTGAGTCCATGGTTTAAATACAGTGGACAAGGCCTCCACATGACCCTCAAGGTTGTGGGAGGAGATACCACCCTTGTGGGCGTGGCTACACAACTAGTGCCCACTGAATACAACAGCAGTTATTTCTATCTCCATGGGCACACTATATCATTGCCTTCTATATCGATCATGCATACTTATTCAGGCATTGGGCATCTGGTGATCTTTGTATTACTGGAAGGATCAGCAATTGCTGTGAGTTACACTGTGATTTCTGTCCCTTGGTGCTGTGCATTTCCTGTGTGAGGATGATCATTTGCTTCGTTTTGAAGTTGCTGAGCACCACTAGCATTTACTTATTATTTATTATTATTATTTATTTGCTATGAAGGTCATGTGCAAATGGTCATCATTGTGTAAGCTCAGCATATAGATCTGTAGAGTGTTGCACTAATATAAGTCTATGTTATGGTTTGGGTAATTAGTAGTGTAGCCACGCCCACAAGGGTGGTATCTCCTCCCACAACCTTGAGGGTCATGTGGAGGCCTTGTCTACTGTATTTAAACCATGGACTCAGTCATGGCCTTCAGGCTCTGAGGAAAAGGCACAACCTCGAAACGCGTCAGCCCTTCGTCTTCACGAGACATTGTACCTTTAACAAGGATATAAAAAAGAATGAGAGATACTCTATATCCTACTATTGCCACATCCCTGTAAATACAATTGAGTAGGAGGAAGAGGGGAATGAGATAGTCCCACAAAACAATGGGGTCTCTCAACCTCTCGAAAAAATTGGGACTTTAGAGGCTAAAAATCGGTGCTGATCTTGATGGAAATAAGTACAAAAATCATCTAAAAAATATAATTTATTACATATACAGTGGGTACGGAAAGTATTCAGACCCCCTTAAATTTTTCACTCTTTGTTATATTGCAGCCATTTGCTAAAATCATTTAGGTTCATTCTTCTTCCTCATGAATGTACACATAGCACCCCATACTGACAGAAAAACACAGAATTGTTGACATTGTTGCAGATTTATTAAAAAAGAAAAACTGAAATATCACATGGTCCTAAGTATTCAGACCCTTTGCTCAGTATTTAGTAGAAGCCCCCTTTTGATCTAATACAGTCAGGAGTCTTTTTGGGAAAGATGCAACAAGTCTTTCACACCTGGATTTGGGGATCCTCTGCCATTCCTCCTTGCAGATCCTCTCCAGTTCTGTCAGGTTGGATGGTAAACGTTGGTGGACAGCCATTTTTAGTTCTCTCCAGAGATGCTCAATTGGGTTTAAGTCAGGGCTCTGGCTGGGCCAATCAAGAACAGTCACGGAGTTGTTGTGAAGCCACTCCTTCGTTATTTTAGCTGTGTGCTTAGGGTCATTGTCTTGTTGGAAGGTAAACCTTCGGCCCAGTCTGAGGTCCAGAGCACTCTGGAGAAGGTTTTTGTCCAGGATATCCCTGTACTTGGCCGCATTCATCTTTCCCTCGATTGCAACCAGTTGTCCTGTCCCTGCAGCTGAAAAACACCCCCACAGCATGATGCTGCCACCACCATGCTTCACTGTTGGGACTATATTGGACAGGTGATGAGCAGTGCCTGGTTTTCTCCACACATACCGCTTAGAATTAAGGCCAAATAGTTCTATTTTGGTCTCATCAGACCAGAGAATCTTATTTCTCACCATCTTGGAGTCCTTCAGGTGTTTTTTAGCAAACTCCATGCAGGCTTTCATGTGTCATACACTGAGGAGAGGCTTCCGTCGGGCCACTCTGCCATAAAGCCCCGACTGGTGGAGGGCTGCAGTGATGGTTGACTTTCTACAACTTTCTCCCATCTCCTGACTGCATCTCTGGAGCTCAGCCACAGTGATCTTTGGGTTCTTCTTTACCTCTTTCACCAAGGCTCTTCTCCCCCGATAGCTCAGTTTGGCCGGACGGCCAGCACTAGGAAGGGTTCTGGTCGTCCCAAACGTCTTCCATTTGAGGATTATGGAGGCCACTGTGCTCTTAGGAACCTTAAGTGCAGCAGAAATCTTTTTGTAACCTTGGCCAGATCTGTGCCTTGCCACAATTCTGTCTCTGAGCTCTTCAGGCAGTTCCTTTGACCTCATGATTCTCATTTGCTCTGACATGCATTGTGCTCTGGAAGGTCTTATATAGACAGATGTGTGGCTTTCCTAATCAAGTCCAATCAGTATAATCAAACACAGCTGGACTCAAATGAAGGTGTAGAACCATCTCAAGGATGATCAGAAGAAAGGGAAAGCACCTGGGTTAAATATATGAGTGTCACAGCAAAGGGTCTGAATACTTAGGACCATGTGATATTTCAGTTTTTCTTTTTTAATAAATCTGCAACAATGTCAACAATTCTGTGTTTTTCTGTCAGTATGGGGTGCTATATGTACATTCATGAGGAAGAAGAATGAACTTAAATGATTTTAGCAAATGGCTGCAATATAACAAAGAGTGAAAAATGTAAGGGGGTCTGAATACTTTCCGTACCCACTGTATGCGTACAAAATATAAAAATATACATGTATTTGATAAAACATGATAAATTCATGCACAAAAGTCAATAAGACAGAGTTGATTAACCACTAGAGCCCCGATGCCTCTATTGACCAAGGCAGCTCATATATAATATATGACAATTCATGATAAATCATGATAAAAATCATACAAAAATGGGGTTCACTTGTGGTAAATGTGGAATCGCGACGCGTTTCGCTTGGTCCTCAGGCGATTCCTGAAAACTTGTCTACAGAACAGTCATTACTAAGTTGCTTCACCCCTTGATCAGAATGGAGTGTCCAGTTAATGTATCAATCTATTCAGTGCATTCCTCACTTTGAGGCAAATGCTAAGGAAGAATAGTGTTGCATGAACGAAAAGGGTCCGGTCCTGTGATACCACCAAACAGCCTCTCCTCACGGAGCTCACGCTGTCTCTGGCCACGCTGTCTCTGGATATGTTTTTCACATTAACTGGACACTCCATTCTGATCAAGGGGTGAAGCAACTAAGTAATGCCTGTTCTGTAGACAAGTTTTCAGGAATCGCCTGAGGAAGCGACCAAGCGAAACGCGTTGCGATTCCACATTTACCACAAGTGAACCCCATTTTTGTATGATTTTTATCATGATTTATCATGAATTGTCATATATTATATATGAGCTGCCTTGGTCAATAGAGGCATCGGGGCTCTAGTGGTTAATCAACTCTGTCTTATTGACTTTTGTGCATGAATTTATCATGTTTTATCAAATACATGTATATTGTTATATTTTGTACGCATATATGTAATAAATGATATTTTTTAGATGATTGTTGTACTTATTTTCATCAAGATCAGCACCTATTATTAGCCTCTAAAGTCCCAATTTTTAGAGAGGTTGAGAGACCCCATTGTTTTGTGGGACTCTCTCATTCCCCTCTTCCTCCTACTCAATTACCTTTAACAAGGAGGTTGCTCTATGGAATTGATATGCTGGATTATTTGGCATGTTTGTGAGTAGCTGATTTTAAACTTATTTTATTAAAAGCCCGCTGAGGATAATGCACTAGGCTGGTGCGCCCTTTTCTTTTGTTTTTATTTGCAAAAACTGATTGGCTACTGTGCACAGCTGTACCAGATTTCACACTCTCACCTTTTAGTAAATCAACCCCATAGTGGCAATTAATTAAATTAAATTTTAAACTACTAAAAAAAATCAGATGTGGTTTCCTTGCAGCTATAGCAATTGATAGTATTCTAGAGACGGGTGTAATATGTTTACTGTTTTCCCCAGATGATTTTGCAGAGCCTGAAGCCAAATTATAGGCATGCCCTGCATTAGGAGTTTGTTTTGGTAAAGAAAAAACACACTTCTTAAAGTGATAGTAAAGTCTGCTTTTTCACTTGTACCTACAGGGAGGCTTATAATAAGATTTACCTGTAGTGAATACCTCATAAATGTGCACTATTTAGGAGATGTTCAAATATGTAGCAGCCAGTGATGTCACCCAGCGCATGGGCACTGTACTCTAAATGGATGGCACATTAAAGTGTGTCATCCATTCAGAGTGCTGTGCCGGGACGACAACGCAGCCCAACCATTCAAATGGCCAGAGCCCGTGAACCTGGAAGGAAAATTAGGTGAAGTTGGAAGCCCTGTCAGTGAAAACAGCGTGCCGCTGGAGGGATCAGCTTTATAGGTCAGTATGTCATAATTTGCCAATATGTGGTGCATGCTAGCACATTATGACATTAACCTGCAGGGGGACCTTTTTTTTTAAACAAAAGAGTTTACTAACACTTTAAGAGTTTAACAAAAGAGATACAGAGGCTGGAGCGTGTAACGGGGTAGGGTGGTGGTTGTTTGTCACGTCCTCCATGTTCCCGATTACCTCATTGGGAGCCAAGTACGATAAGGTGACCAGATTTTTTAAATAAATCCGGGGACATATATTTTTTTTCTTTTTAATGGTAAATGATAAACTATTTTATAAGCATAATTTCTAAAAATATATCTATATATATATATATAGATATATATATATATCTATATATATATATATATATATATATATATATATATATATATATATATATATATGTGCAATGTATGTGGTATGTGTTTTTGGAATGATTATATGATATACACGTTATTTCTCACATTTTGTCCATGAGATAAATAAAAGATACTTCTTAGAATTTTTTGGAATATGACTACCAAATGTTAAGAAGATAAGATAAAGAAAAAAACTTTTCAATGCATATTTTGTATTTTTTTCTTACCAAAGAAGCGCAGAGGTGCACTATGTACAGATTGCAGAGTTCAGGGCTGCACCCAGATATGGTTCAAATCTCAGCTGGTCCCTGCTAAACCAGGCAAGATTCTAATCATCTATGGCTTGCTTAACTGACTAACTGACACTGACATCCACAGTTACATTAATATAATGAGCAGCTAAGGGAGAGGAGTGCAGAGTATATGGCAATGGGTAGTATGTATAGAAGAGTGTGGAGTATATGGTGGTGGGTAGTATGTGCAGAAGAGTGTGGAGTATATGGCAGTGAGTAGTATGTGCAGGAGAAGAGTCTGGAGTATATGGTGGTGGGTAGTATGTGCAGGAGAAGAGTGTGGAGTATATGGTGGTGGCTAGTATGTGCAGGAGAAGAGTGTGGAGTATCTGGTGGTGGGTAGTATGGGCAGGAGAAGAGTGTGGAGTATCTGGTGGTGGGTAGTATGTGCAGGAGAAGAGTGTGGAGTATATGGTGGTGGGCAGTATGTGCAGGAAAAGAGTGTGGAGTATCTGGTGGTGGGTAGTATGTGCAGGAAAAGAGTGTGGAGTATATGGTGGTGGGTAGTATGTGCAGAAGAGTGTGGAGTATATGGTGGTGGGTAGTATGTGCAGAAGAGTGTGGAGTATATGGCAGTGAGTAGTATGTGCAGGAGAAGAGTGTGGAGTATATGGTGGTGGCTAGTATGTGCAGGAGAAGAGTGAGGAGTATCTGGTGGAGGGTAGTATGGGCAGGAGAAGAGTGTGGAGTATCTGGTGGTGGGTAGTATGGGCAGGAGAAGAGTGTGGAGTATCTGGTGGTGGGTAGTATGTGCAGAAGAGTGTGGAGTATATGGCAGTGAGTAGTATGTGCAGGAGAAGAGTGTGGAGTATATGGTGGTGGCTAGTATGTGCAGGAGAAGAGTGAGGAGTATCTGGTGGTGGGTAGTATGGGCAGGAGAAGAGTGTGGAGTATCTGGTGGTGGGTAGTATGTGCAGGATGGTTTCAGTAGGGTAGTGGATAGTATCAGTAGAGCAATTGACAGTGTCAATTTTTTTTTGTTTATTATTTTATTTTTTTATTATTTTTACAACTTTATTTTTGTATTTTTATTTTTACAAACATTTTGTGAGGGCAGTGGACAGTGTCAGTAGAGCAGTGGATGGTGTCAGTAGTTTTTTTTTTAATTTTATTTTGTATTATTTTTTTATAATTGTATTTTTTATTATTTTTTTTTCAAAGATTTTTTTCAAAGTGCTTTGGTTGGGGTGGGGGTTGTGGATCGTTATGGCTGGATGGTGTCAGTAGAGCAGTGGGCAGTGTCAATAGTTTTTTTTTTTTTTATTTCTACATTTTTTACAAGTATATTTATTGAATTGTTTTTTTTTACAGTTTAATTCCTTTTTTTTGTAAAAAAATATTCACAATTCTTTTCTGGGGGAGGAGGTTGGCAGTGGATCGTATCAGTAGGACATTGGATGGTGTCAGCAGAGAAGTGGTCAGTGTCAGTAGTTTTTTGTGTTTATTGATTTTTTTTACAATTTTATTTTTTACAATTTATTTTTTTGTTATTTTTTTATTATTATTTTAACAATGTCATTTTTAAATATTTATTTATTACAGTTCTTTTTTTTATCAGCCCTGTTGGGGGGCTTTGGTGAGATATCAGGGGTCTAAACAGACCCTTGACATCTTGCCTTTGAGACGAAGAAAGGGACTGAGGACACGGATTCCTGAGTCCCTTTCTCTGCAGCCTCAGCTGCAATGAAGATGAATGAACAGGCTCTGTTCATTCATAAACTGAAGCATCTTAAACACTGTTTTTTGATGCTCAGTTATGAATAAACTGTCAGTGATCACTGACTCTGCTCTTTCAGAAAAGGAAGGAGGCGGTAAATTACATATTTATCTGCACCTTTCTCCGCTCTCCATCCTGAGAGATCCAGGATGAGGGGGGGGGAGGGGGGGTACCGGAGGAGCACAGAGGGGAACCAGAGGAGCACAGAGGGGAACCAGAGGAGCACAGAGTGGGACCAGAGGAGAACAGAGGGGGACCTGGAGGGGCACAGAGGGGAACTGGAGGAACATGGAGGGGGACCAGAGGAGCACAGAGAGGGAGCCAGAGGAGCACAGTCACCCGGGGACCCAGAGGAGGACATGGGGAGCCAGAGGAGAACCAGGAGAGCCAGAGGAGGGCACTGGGCCCAGAGATTAAGGACATTTGATGGGGATGCGGGGATGATCTGTGTGACGTTGGGGGGAGTTACAAGCACTAATCTCCCAGTGTGGCTTTCAATGAAGCAGCTGACAGCTGAGGGAGGGAGAGGAAGAGAAGCGGCTGTCAGCTGCTTCATTGAAAGCCACACAGGAATATCGGCACTTGTAACTCCCCCCCCCCCCCCCCCCCCCGCTGCACAGATCAGTGCCGGGGACAAAACCGGGGACAAAATTGGTCCCAGTACAGATCCCTGAGGTACCCCACTGGTAACATGACCTTGTTCTGAATGTTCTCCATTGACTACAACCCTCTGTTGTCTGTCACTCAGCCACTGCCTAATCCACTCAACAATATGGGAGTCCATGCAGTCATTGAGCATGGACTCCCATATTGTTGAGTGGATTAGGCAGTGGCTGAGTGACAGACAACAGAGGGTTGTAGTCAATGGAGAACATTCAGAACAAGGTCATGTTACCAGTGGGGTACCTCAGGGACCTGTACTGGGACCAATTTTGTTTAATATCTTCATAAGTGATATTGCAAAAGGCCTCGATGGTAAGGTTTGTCTTTTTGCTGATGACACAAAGATATGTAACAGGGTTGATGTTCCTGGAGGGAAACGCCAAATGGAAAAGGATTTAGGAAAACTAGAAGAATGGTCAGAACTCTGACAACTGAAATTTAATGTGGATAAGGGCAAGATAATGCACCTGGGGCGTAAAAACCCAAGGGCAGAATATAGAATATTTGACACAGTCCTGACCTCAGTATCTGAGTAAAGGGATTTAGGAGTAATTATTTCAGAAGACTTAAAGGTGGGAAGTCAATGTAATAGAGCAGCACGAAATGCCAGCAGAATGCTTGGATGTATAGGGAGAGGTATAAGCAGTAGAAAGAGAGAAGTGCTTATGCTGCTGTACAGAACACTGGTGAGACCTCACTTGGAGTATTGTGCGCAGTACTGGAGGCCATATCTCCAGAAGGATATAGATACTCTAGAGAGAGTTCAGAGAAGAGCTACTAAACTAGTACATGGATTGCAGGAAAAAACTTACCAGGAAAGGTTAAAGGACCTTAACATGTATAGCTTGGAAGAAAGAAGAGACAGAGGGGATATGATAGAAACTTTTAAATACATAAAGGGAATCAACTCGGTAAAGGAGGAGAGCATATTTAAAAGAAGAAAAACTACCACAAGAGGACACAGATTTAAATTAGAGGGGCAAAGGTTAAAAAGTAATATGAGGAAGTATTACTTTACTGAGAGAGTAGTGGATGCATGGAATAACCTTCCTGCAGAAGTGGTAGCTGCAAATACAGTGAAGGAGTTTAAGCATGCATGGGATAGGCATAAGGCTATCCTTCATATAAGATAGGGCCAGGGACTATTCATAGGATTCAGATATATTGGGCAGACTATATGGGCCAAATGGTTCTTATCTGCCGACACATTCTATGTTTCTATGTCTGGGGATAGTGTCCTCAGTCTGGGGACTGTCCCCGAAAACCGGGGACATCTGGTCACCCTAAAGTAAGGGTCATATAAGAGGCCTACTCAGGGGTGGGTTCTTCTGGGCTACGTTAGGCACTTAGGCACAGGGTCACTTTACTACACGTTGGGTACATTTGCTTTGTGTCGTCTTCATCAATGCCCTGGGATAAGGCTGAGGCTGTTGTGGTGGAATACTCAACCTTATAGCGTGCCTCCACTCTTAGAGATGAAAGTATACACCATGCAAACTGACACCTTAACTGTTCTCCAGTTAACTCTCAGTTCCCATGACAATGTACACCTTCCCTGTGTCACGGCACTGGCATGTACTCACCTGCTCCTGGGTGCCAGCGGCGGAGTTGCGGCACTTGCCGCTCTCAGAGACCTCTCTCTTGGCTCTGAGGCAGTTCCCTCTCTCCCTCTCATCGCCGGGATCCGCGGCGAGCATGCTGTCGTGGCAAGATGGCGGCTGCCATGCGGACCCAGTGTTCTGCAAAGGGAGGAGGTGGAGGGCTGTGGATCTGGTAGGGGAGGGAAGGTCAGGGACTATGGTGAAAATCAGGATGGTGCCGGGTCCCTGACTTCCCTTTATAGCTCCTGTGGGCCCCACCTACTAGTGGGAGGTGGTCGGTCATGTGATCCTGGCTCTCTATTTAAACCTAGCATGCCTTCCAGTCAGTGCTTGGTCATTTTCCTTGCTCTCGTATACCTGCCTTTTGTCCTGTTTCTCAGCTCGTGTTTCTGGTTCCTGACCCTTGATCTTCTGTTTGACTCTCCCTGCCTGCCACCTGACCTGACTCGGGATTTATTGACTTCTCTTGCCAGCCGCCTGCCCTGACTTTGGATTGACTGACCTCGCTTTCTGCTTCTTCCCATTAAAGGCCTCTGTGTCACCACAGACCCTTTGGGACCCTGTCCCCACTTCCAGGTGCTCCTGAGGGTCGTGATTGTAAGGGAGTGCTGTTCTACTGCAATTGGGTTCCATCACTGCTTCAAGAGCCCAGGAGGGTTGTGACACCCTGCAATCTGCATTTAGGAGGGACATGCTGAGCAAGTGCCCACATCCACCTGTTCAGCGTTTTCCACTACTACTCCCCAGTAGTGGAGTGGGCTTCGCCGTGCACTCTGCGAGGGTACCACACACGCACTTAACTTGACTCTTGACCTTCTGTACCTGTGTACAGGATGGGGAACCCCTGTGGCACAATTCACTCCCGTTGCTATGAGAGAGCACTGGCGGAAGGAATGCCGACAACATCTCCCTCGCTACTAAAGGCCATGCCACCTATAACAGGTACATGCTATCGCAGTCTGCGTGTTACACTTCCATTACCCTAGTTAACCGCTTGTGTCTTAACATTACTCCATTTCACACTGACGTCTTCCTACCCCAATGCTTTAAGGCCCACTTGTTAATTGTATGTGCGCCAGTTACTTGCAATACACCTCTTTAGGCAAGCACAACTTTACTTAGAAAAAGTGTAAAACAACCGTCTCACAGTCAAACAGATAAAGGCAGTATATTTTCCTATATCCCTAATTATAGCTACAGACGAAGTGTTGCCCCGCAATACCTCCAAAAGTGTCTTACAGTAACCATAGTCCTTCAGAGGCATTCTCTCATAGTCCTTCAGAGGCACGACATCCTTCTATTACTCTGGGTCTCATTGTGCATCTCAATCCCCCCACAACCCACAGCTGCACTGAAACTCTCTGGTCTGCTCGCCTCTTCAGAAAAAAGGATTAATGGCCCACACCATGGCAGAACTTAATCTAAGCAAAAAGTCTTTATTTCTCCATTTTCAGGTAGACAGATCAAAGGACTAATGTGTTGACGCATTTCACATAATTAAGTGCTTATTCATAACATGTTATAATTAAGCACTTCATTTTGTGAAACTTGTCAACAGTTTGTTAGTTCTTTGTGCTGTCTACCTGACAATGGAGAAACAAAATACATTTTGCTTGGATTAAGTCCTGTGGTGGTGTGTGGCCATTACTGTTTTTTTCTTTAGTATACATGGTGGTGAACCAGAACAAGCACCTGTATGGGACTACAGCAAGTATACTCACCTGAGAGCATGTACTCTTAGGGACTCTGTGTGCATAGTGTGCCGGGATTGTGCGCATAACACAAACAAGCATCATGTTCAGTTTTAGTAAATCAGACTAAGAAATTTCTGCAACATAACAATAGCTCATCAATCAAACATATCACATTCATGGATTAGATCTGCTGCTTTAATGCTGGATTAACTATATAAGGAGACTATGCTCCTGTGGACAGGAAGACTTCTGTACGTGCAGTGATGTCTGAGAGTGCCTGGCACCACCCACTAGTATTAGGAGAAATTGCAAGTTAGCCTCCAATAAATGAAAGGCACTTTAAAAAGAGCCAACTACAACACTCCTCTTGTCCTCTTCATTAAAAACTTAAAGTAGATCTAAATCGAGTGAAATTTAGTTTGCTAAAACACAGTGTATCATAAACAACTGCTATGGTTTTTTTTAAAAAAAATACTTATTTTCCCCTTCTTTTTCCTTCCCTATTTTTGCATTTCATTGATGCTGTCTTTCAACAGCATTAAGCCACTTCTTGTCTATATGCACTTATTCCAGAGTTGGCTGCCTGTCATTGCTCTGGACTGTTTTCGTGATAGTGACAATGGTGGACCATGCCTGTACAATGTGTATTGGTACATCCACTTGTAGATTCCTCCAGGAGTGCACATGGACGGGATGACAATGTAGGAGCACAGTGTTTGGGGGTGGCTGTCACCACATGCCAGGAAGTGCCTAATTAGGGACCTTCATCACTATGTATACATGAGGTATAGAGTGCATACTACTGTTCCGCATTATAGCTACCATTTAGTGCATCTGAATCACATCTACCTTGCACCTATGCCCAGACTATACAGTAACTATATTGCACCTATACTGCACGCAGGTTAACTGGAACTGTTGTTAAGTGGATCAATGCTCTTAAGGCCCGTACACACGTACCGATCGTCGGCATACAAACGTCGGTGGACGAAGGATCTGCCGATTGTACGCGTGTTAGTATGGTGCCTCCGACAGATGTCTGCGCACAATCCGCGGACAAAAGTCTTTCGTGCAAACATGAAAATATTTGTATGCCGACACCAGAACGGACGATTGTTCGCCTGTCAGTACACAATTCGGCCGACAGACCGCAGATTTGCAAGACTGGGCATGCTCAGAAAATAGAAAACACAGGGAAAGTTAACCATTACATGACATCACTTCTGCAGTCGGCGGACAAAATTCTTGTGCTGTCCTTGTGCTGTCTTTGCACTTTTCAGCAGACACCGACATCCCGGGGAGAAAAGAGGAACATTTGTAAGCCGACCATCGGTACGTGTGTACGGGGCTTTAAAGGACCCCAACGATAGCGACCAGAAGAACATCTCAAAGGACTGCCCCTCCTGTAATAATTATTCTGCAAGTCCCACTTTGTTCCCCTGTCCCCTCTGCTACCATCCTCCTTTTCTATTGGATAGTGGATACCCAGTCGGTCTGGGACTAGCATTGCTGCCATAAATGCGCTCTGGTAGTAAAGTTCCAGCACTCAGTACATTAAACTTTACTACTGCTCATTGCTGCACTTGAGGTAACTTTGCTACTGTTTGTGCTGATCTGGACAACAAATGTCATCTAATGTCTAGTCCCTACTGTCAATCACTTTGCTAAATTAGGATATTATCAATGTTAATCCATTTTATGCTTGCCTAGTTACAAACTCGATCGGGTGATAATATATTAAGTTTGCCTTTACTATCTGACTTTGTGCCTGTTTTCTTTGATGTAGCACTACTATTGGGCACTAAGTATTACTTTTAATGATTAACCTATGATATTGTATGTTTGTACACTTAACCTGGTATGTCAGAGGGGCTAAGGTTCTTAAAAGATGGTCGAGGCAAAGAACAGAGGATCCATCCTAACCAGTGGCTCCTACAGAGGTAACACTACATAGTTTAGAATAAATTGAATCTAACTGAGTCAATCGATCATGGATGGAAATTATTAATCGTATTGTATCAATGGACAGTAGTGAGATGATTTGGTCATAAATGTTATTGTTTTTCAATTAGAGTATAGTGTATGTATTAAATGAACAAAGATACGAATGATAGCTCACCATCTTATCTTCCAACTATTAATCAAATTAGCCGCATGTGGCATATCATTTGTATTGTAGACTTGCAATAAATGATTTCTATCATAAGAAATTGGTCAGAAAATAAATACAAGTGTCTATGGCTACCATTTAGAAGACTGAAAACTATTTTTGACATTGCATAATTATGTAAAAGACTACATGAGATTTAGGAGATTGGGGTTAAATGTACTTTAAATATACTTATAAGCATCCAATACAGATGCATAGGCTCACTGCTGGAAAATGATTATAGCACCAGGCAAAGAACATAATGGACATTTTTTGAGCATAATTGGCGGCCAGTGGCGATGTTAATGTTAGGGTGGGACGTACAGAAGCAAGCTTTATACATTGCACAGCTACCAAATATGCCTCATTTAATGGAACTGTCCCTCCTTTGGTTTGATATACAGGCCTCTATAATAATGTACTATGTTACCCTGGTATCCTGGGTGCATTGAGGTTTCTTCAGGCAAAATGCCCTAAAATTGCCCCAAAATATATACAAGCCGGTCGGGTGGATGAAACCTGCCTTTTAGTTAGACAAAGCCACGGGTTTTCATTGTACACTATAACAACCTTCTAGCTGTCAACCTATTAACGACCGAGTATTTGATAAGGAGGATGTCAGTTGCCTGCATAGCATCCTTGTTTGACCCTCCACCACCTCTCTCCATCAGCTTTGGGGTCTGATTAGCTAAGTGATGGAGAAAAACTGAGGGAAAAGAGAAACATTGGAATACTAGTCAATACCAGATTGCAAAAGTGTATTTGCTTTGGAAGAATAAATCATCTTTTAAATCAAGTAATATTTTATAGAGAAGTCGCACACAGATACATTTTCTGTTTATACTCACATTAGTACACAAAACAAGTTCAAATAACTAGGCAAGCAAGCTCCCTTAACTAAACATTGTACATAAACGTGTTAAGGCATGAATAACAGTGTACACAGTCATATTTCTCATTTTACTATTCAGCCACTCAGGACCTAAATCAATAGCCTCTCTAGTACCATATCCGACGGTGCTAGTCCCGGAGTATCTAACTATCCGCCCCATATTTTAAGGAATATAGATGGTGAGCCTCTATGCTGATATATACACTTTTCTATACGTAGAATGTTGCCCATTTGCTCAATCCACATCTTATAAGTGGGTGGTTCATGCAAAGTCCAGTGTCTAAGTATAAGCAAGCGAGATTTAAAGAGGGCCCTTGCTGCTGCCTCCCTCAAAAACGTATCCTGGGTGATGGAGTCAAGTATTCCTAATACACATTGTCTAGGTTCCAGTGAGATCATTATCCCCAATGCCTGATTAAATATTGCGATCACTGCCTTCCAGTATCGGTGCAATTTCAGGCATCTCCACAGCAGATGAATCAAATCCCCCAAGTCCATTTCACATCTACTACACAGATTATTGGAACACAGACCCATTCCATGGGGGTATGGTGAACCCTAAGAAGGATATAAAGTTGCGATTATAAACGTTTTGGAAAAAAAAAAAAAGTTGCGACACCTGCTGTGAAACATTCAGAGAGCATAAATCATCTTTAACGTTTGGTGTCCTATGTGTATTAATGTTGCTGCATTATGTAAAACTATCAGAATAGTTTTTACATTTTAGAATGGGGCACCTCAAGACTGTCCATAATTTTGGAGAGTGTCTTGAAATTGTTCATATTTTACAGGGTGCCTTGACTGAAAAAAGGTTGAGAAGCACTGCACTAAACCATGCAGACAACCTGTAATGACTGTATTTGTTAATCTGAAAAACCAGAATAAAAGAAATGAAGTGATGAAAAAAGTCCATGTGGGTTTATTCAATAATTTTTAAAATATTAATTCGTAGTGGTCCATGTTGTTGTCCATGCAATTGGGGACATAGCAGGGGTGTGTCCTTTTCTTCCATAATGTGTGCTGTTATTTAACGTCAGTGGCTGCATCCCGTGTGAATATCTCCTAAACATTGCTTTAGGAGATATTCATTGTTCCTACAGGTAAACCTTATTTTAGATTTACCTGTTGGTACAAGTTAAAAAGTGGACTTTACTACCACTTTAAGGGAGAGACTATACAGTATGCTTTCCCAGCGGCTAGTATCATTACTAGGATAAGCTGGCTGCTGGGAGACGCCCACTAGTGGCCCCCGGAACTATACAATTTAGCTCTGAAAACAAAGAGTTCCACCAGCAGGTGATCAAAGTCCTGACATCCACCCTATCTTGATTGCTGCTGTGAGATTTCCTTGATTCTGCATCTTTTAAGCCTTAAGTACCCTCCCCCTTCAATAATGTTTTCACTGTTCCTACAACTTACACCCTTGACGATCATTGTTTTATCAAATCATGCTTAAACTGAATCTGTAGAATACAAAAAAATCACGTAACTACATACCATGCACCTTGTTAAGCTGGGTACACCTGCATTAAAATTTGGTAAGTTCAGCAAGGACTGGGAGAGTTTAGATCTGTTTGAAGCCCTCCCTGTCGAATGGGCCAACTGGAAAACCCTCTTCGATGGGTGGCTTGCAGCCAAAAAGCTGTAGCACTGCTTAGTGTTCCAGCAGTGGGTATTCCTGCATTCACCTTGCTTATGTGGATGCAGGAATCTGTTTTTTTTTTGTTTTTTTTTAGCCTCCCGTGTATATCCAGCTTTAGAGGGCGTAAGGTGCCATAAGGCCATGTCCTGCTTCTTGGATTTCAGGCAACTAGTCTATCAGTCTTTGTCATTATTTTCTCATTGTTATTATTTATTTTCATTTTTAATTTTATTTTTATTTTTATCTTTATTTTTATTTCTTATTATTTTTTCTTTATTTTTTCTTTATTTTTATTATTATTTTTATTTTTATTTATTTTTATATTTATTTTTATTTTTATTTATATTTATATTTAGATGTATTTATATTCATTTTTTTATTTATTATTTCCCCCTTTTTTTACCCCATTTTTTAATTTCCCTTATTTTAATTTTTTTATTTTTAATTTGATTACCTTCTAATTATCTCTTTATTTTTTCCTTTTATAATTTCCTCATCATTGTACATATATAGGGGACATCTTGCACACATTCAAATATATGTGTGTCACCTTTTATACAGATTAGTTACAATTCCATGTTTCTTGCTCTTTTTACTAGATTGTGCATCAAGATATAATTATATGTTTTTTAAATTACGTTTTTAAATAACTTTGTATTCTCCATTGCACCAGAGTACTTCCTGGTGCAGTCTTTATTGCCTGTGAATATTTGCTGCAGTCACTTCCGGTGCGGGCCTTCTTATGGCCGCCGCTGCAGTGTTTTCTTACGTCTGAGGAAGGAGCCTAGTACGCATGCTCCGAAACGCGTTACGTCACTTCCGGTAGGCTTGTGGTTCACCGCAGCCTCCACTCGATGCAGCTCCCTCACGGTCCTTCCTGCATCGTCATCTCCCGGCTGCGGGCCAGTCGGTACGCAGACTCATCAATACAGGAAGCGATCTAGGAATATGGACACAAGCTAATTCCCATGTGAGTTGTTATATCATTTCATGTATTAAACTTTTATGCTACACTCAGCGGCGCCTGTTTCTCTTTCTTGTTTGTCAGCAGGATTTCCGTCTTTTGCCTGCCAGAGCTGCCCTGAATTACATCAGCACCTGCTTAGTCTCCAGCAGTCCCTGATCATCTCAACTTATCATCTGTTGTTGCACTGGGGTCCTTTGCCTTGGGCACAAGCGCCCAACACCCCTCCTGCCTATCAGTCTTTGTCCCTAGTAATGGGTTTAGGAACAGGTGGGTTAATAGAGAGGGGTAGTTGGGAGAGTGAATCATAGAACAAGTGAATATGTCCCCTCATCATAATCATGCTGCGTCATGACCTGTGAGTACCATGTTGGAAGGACTTACAGTGGGTACGGAAAGTATTCAGACCCCCTTAAATTTTTCACTCTTTGTTATATTGCAGCCATTTGCTAAAATCATTTAAGTTCATTCTTCTTCCTCATGAATGTACACATAGCACCCCATACTGACAGAAAAACACAGAATTGTTGACATTGTTGCAGATTTATTAAAAAAGAAAAACTGAAATATCACATGGTCCTAAGTATTCAGACCCTTTGCTGTGACACTCATATATTTAACTCAGGTGCTTTCCATTTCTTCTGATCATCCTTGAGATGGTTCTACACCTTCATTTGAGTCCAGCTGTGTTTGATTATACTGATTGGACTTGATTAGGAAAGCCACACACCTGTCTATATAAGACCTTCCAGATCACAATGCATGTCAGAGCAAATGAGAATCATGAGGTCAAAGGAACTGCCTGAAGAGCTCAGAGACAGAATTGTGGCAAGGCACAGATCTGGCCAAGGTTACAAAAAGATTTCTGCTGCACTTAAGGTTCCTAAGAGCACAGTGGCCTCCATAATCCTCAAATGGAAGACGTTTGGGACGACCAGAACCCTTCCTAGAGCTGGCTGTCCGGCCAAACTGAGCTATCGGGGGAGAAGAGCCTTGGTGAGAGAGGTAAAGAAGAACCCAAAGATCACTGTGGCTGAGCTCCAGAGATGCAGTCAGGAGATGGGAGAAAGTTGTAGAAAGTCAACCATCACTGCAGCCCTCCACCAGTCGGGGCTTTATGGCAGAGTGGCCCGACGGAAGCCTCTCCTCAGTGTAAGACACATGAAAGCCCGCATGGAGTTTGCTAAAAAAACACCTGAAGGACTCCAAGATGGTGAGAAATAAGATTCTCTGGTCTGATGAGACCAAAATATAACTTTTTGGCCTTAATTCTAAGCGGTATGTGTGGAGAAAACCAGGCACTGCTCATCACCTGTCCAATACAGTCCCAACAGTGAAGCATGGTGGTGGCAGCATCATGCTGTGGGGGTGTTTTTCAGCTGCAGGGACAGGACGACTGGTTGCAATCGAGGGAAAGATGAATGCGGCCAAGTACAGGGATATCCTGGACAAAAACCTTCTCCAGAGTGCTCTGGACCTCAGACTGGGCCGAAGGTTTACCTTCCAACAAGACAATGACCCTAAGCACACAGCTAAAATAACGAAGGTGTGGCTTCACAACAACTCCGTGACTGTTCTTGAATGGCCCAGCCAGAGCCCTGACTTAAACCCAATTGAGCATCTCTGGAGAGACCTAAAAATGGCTGTCCACCAACGTTTACCATCCAACCTGACAGAATTGGAGAGGATCTGCAAGGAGGAATGGCAGAGGATCCCCAAATCCAGGTGTGAAAGACTTGTTGCATCTTTCCCAAAAAGACTCCTGGCTGTATTAGATCAAAAGGGGGCTTCTACTAAATACTGAGCAAAGGGTCTGAATACTTAGGACCATGTGATATTTCAGTTTTTCTTTTTTAATAAATCTGCAACAATGTCAACAATTCTGTGTTTTTCTGTCAGTATGGGGTGCTATGTGTACATTTATGAGGAAGAAGAATGAACCTAAATGATTTTAGCAAATGGCTGCAATATAACAAAGAGTGAAAAATTTAAGGGGGTCTGAATACTTTCGGTACCCACTGTACCTTTAAAAATGGCAGAACAAGACAGAAGGGAGATAGATTACCCTATTATTGGAACTAATTGGCCATCACACTATGTATTAAGAGTGTTTCTTATGTCACCTTAAAATTAAATGTGTTGCCACTTTATTGGAGAAGAGCAGGGATGAGCTCACAACTTTGGATTCTAGTCCAAACCTACCTAAGCAATCCCACCAAGAAGCTGTTACTATACAGGGCATTTCCCATCCCATGGCTGCACATTTACCTTCCTCTTATATACATATGGATGCCGATTAGGGAATGTCTAGGTCACTAATCATTGGCCAAGTGAACAGCTTCCTGATGGAATCGTTTAAGTGGATTCAGATTATGATCCAAACATGCACGAGCTTCTACCTAGACAAGAGGAGTATGTTCATTTACTTACTAGTAAAAGCCAGCCTATGTACTGCAAAGGTTGTCTTGAAGAAGGAGCTCATCTTCAGTGACTGAAGCCTGTGTAAAGTGAGTTTTGGTAATTGAAAGTGTGGGCCTTAAGCCAAATGCAACAGTACGTAGCGACCACTAAAATGGTGGTCTCTATCCCAGGCACAAGGGGGAGTAGGCCTTCTATTTGATAACAAGCTAATATTGGACTCCACATTATACATTATAATATATATATATATATATATATATATATATATATATATATATATATATATATATACAGTGGTGATCGAAAGTTTGGGCAGGTAAAAATTTGTATTAATGTGCATAAAGAAGCCAAGGAAAGATGGAAAAATCTCCAAAAGGCATCAAATTACAGATTAGACATTCTTATAATATGTCAACAAAAGTTAGATTTTATTTCCATCATTTACACTTTCAAAATAACAGAAAACAAAAAAGTGCCGTCGGCAAAAGTTTGGGCACCCTGCAGAGTTAATATCTTGTACTGCCCCCTTTGGCAAGTATCACAGCTTGTAAACGCTTTTTGTAGCCAGCCAAGAGTCTTTCAATTCTTGTTTGAGGTATCTTTGCCCATTCTTCCTTACAAAAGTCTTCCAGTTCTTTGAGATTTCTGGGCTGTCTGTCAGGCACTGCTCTTTTAAGGTCTATCCATAGATTTTCAATTATGTTGAGGTCAGGAGATTGTGAAGGCCATGGCAAAACCTTCAGTTTACGCCTCTTGATGTAATCCCCCGTGGATTTTGAAGTGTGTTTAGGATCATTATCCATTTGTAGAAGCCATCCTCTCTTTAACTTTTTCACAGATGGCATCAAGTTACCATCCAAAATTTGCTGAAATTTTATTGAATCCATTTTTCCTTCTACTTGTGAGATGTTCCCTGTGCCACTGGCTGCAATACAACCCCAAAGCATGATTGATCCACCCTTATGCTTAAGAGTTGGACAGAGGTTCTTTTCATTAAATTCTGTGCCCCTTCTTCTCCAAACGTACCTTTGCTCATTCCGGCCAAAAAGTTCAATTTTAACCTCATCTGTCCACAGAACTTGTTTCCAAAATGCATCAGGCTTGTCTACATGCTCATTTGCAAAGTTCAAACGCTGATTTTTGTGGTAGAAGGACGTAGAAGAGGTTTTCTTCTGATGACTCTTCCATGAAGACCATATTTGTACAAGTATCGCTTTATAGTGGAATAGTGTACCACAACTCCAGTGTCTGCCAGATCTTTTTGGAGGGATTGTGCAGTCAAACGTGGGTTTTGAATTGTTTTTCTCACAATCCTGCGAGCTGTTCTGTCTGATATTTTTCTTGGTCTTCCAGATCTTGCTTTAACTTCCACTGTTCCTGATGACTGCCATTTCTTAATTACATTCCGAACAGAGGATATTGACATCTGAAAATGATTTGCTATCTTCTTATAGCCTTCTCCAGCTTTGTGAGCATCAACTATTTTAAGTTTTAGTTTTCTAGACAACTGCTTAGAAGATCCCATGGTGCTGATTGTTGGGGCAAGGTCAGATAAGTCTGGGCATTTAAAACCTTTGAGATTGACATCACCTGGTCTTCCCAGGCGATGATTGAGAACAATCCATGGCACTGGAAGGTCTCAGCCTTGCAAAGGGGGCAGTGCATGCTATAAATTCTGCTGGGTGCCCAAACTTTTGCAGACACCATTTTTTTGTTTTCTGTAATTTTGAAAGTGTCAAGGATGGAAATAAAATCTAACTGTTGTTGACGTATTATAAGAATGTCTAATCTGTAATTTGATGCCTTTTGGAGATTTTTCCATCTTTCCTTGGCTTCTTTATGCACATTAATACAAATTTTTCACTCACTTTTTGGATGAGGTAGATAGGAATTTTGTGTTATATGGGTGTCCATATTTTGCTTCTTTTCCCCAGGTATTTCTGCTGTGTATGACTTTCCCATTATCCGCTTGTTTACTTAATGCAGCCATTATTGCTACTTGATCCTGTAGCACATGTATTTTAGTTGTGTTGATATGCAATTGCAGCACATCTGTTTGCCCACAAGATGTCCTTCACTCGATATTGTCTGCCTCCTGAGATCCGAGGTTTATCGGCAAATCATGGCCCGAACCCCGGGTATTTATAGGGATGGCGTGCATGACGTAACTACGTCCTGATGAAGCGTGCTGGGTCACGTGAAACGCGTTGACGTCACACGTGGCCTCGCCTCCGGCTCCGCCCCCCCGCCCGGACCAACACGCCACTACTGCCATTGCTGCCGTAGCGGCATTACAAGACTCCAGTTCAGCATTCGCCCTCCTCTCGCTTCCTGGGGCACCATCCTCACCCTGGATTCTCTGCACCTTCGGTGATACATGGACTGAATCAATGCGGCCTGCATCTATGTGAGTTTGATTGAAACACCCTGAAATGGCTTCCTGCAATTGCTGAGACTGTGCTTATAATGCTTTAAATGCTTTTACTGCTTCCTATGCTTTCTATGCATTTGCTTTTTGACCTCCTCCTCATCGCCCCTCATATCTGGCAAGGGACTCTGAGCTTCCACCTCAACATTAGCTTATGAGGAAATCAGTCTCCTAACTAAGGAATGTATCTGGACACTGTATAAAATACCCTCTTGCTTCTAAGTGGAACCCTGAACCCTCCATCAAAGTGCCAGATTTGGGAGATGAGTAGAGTATCAGAGGTCAATTAACAGCTGTGCCTGCATGCTTTAAGCCTAAACCTGAAGATTTCTTTGTGCTGTCTCTTTGAAACCATACTCACTTTAATAGATGACACTTGATGTTTTCCTTACAACAATTGCCCCTAAGCACTTGGTCGCTGGCAAGAGAAAGAGAGACTCTTCACTCAATAAGATACATCATTTATGACTGCTGAACACAGGTGTTTTTTATTTGGATATTAAGTCCTTCTGGTGGTCCCTGATTTTTCCAGCCCCTTGAACTGTTTTGTTTCAATTCTACTATTCATTTGATTTCATCACCAATTTGTTCTACATGAGGTTTGATATCCTTCTCCTCCCCCCTTGATACATATACTTCTTCAATTTAGATTTCTTTGGGGCTCACCACCAGTATAGCCTGGCGTAGAGGGCATTTGGTGGGTCTGGGTGGGGTGTGGAGCCTGTGAGGCACAACCTGTGTGTGTTGATGAGTTGGGACACGTCCTTCATTGTTGTGCAGTCCATGGGCCCATGAAAATGCTTTTTCTAATTGATATGTTTCAATTATTTTAAAAGCAATCCATTTTTAATTTTTACTGTCCTCCATAAATAAAGTAAATTTTTCATTTTTTCAATACCTGTGTTTGAGCCATTTTTTGCAGCTCTTTCTGTGTTTGGTTTTTTCTATACAAATTTTTACTGGGGTGCCCAAACTTTCCATCACCACTGTACAGTGCTAGAGATGTATAGAACTGTTCGCCGGCGAACAGTTCCCGGCGAACTTAGCATGTTCGCGTTCGCCGCTGCCGGCGAACATATCCGATGTTCGGTCCGCCCCCCATAAGACATCATTGAGGCAAACTTTGACCCTGAACTTTACAGTCAGCAGACACATTTCCAGCCAATCAGCATACCTCCCTCCCACACCCTCCCACCTCCTATAAATAAGCAAGGGCAGCATCCATCTTAGATCATTCTGAAGCAGTGTGTGTAGTGAGAGTAGGGAGAGCTGCTGCTGCTGCTGCTGCTGCTGCTGCTGTTGAGCTAGGGACAGTTAGTCAGTGTTCCTGGTCTTGCAGTGTTCTTGGTCCACTACTGCTGTAATATCAGCACCCCAAAAAGCCCTTCTAAGGGCTGGTATTTGTGGTTTTTTTTTTTTATATATATATATATATATATATACCTAGCGTCCCCAAAAGCCCTTTTAAGGGCTGGTAATTGAGTTGTTTCTTCTTATATATATATATATATATATATCTATATCTATCTAGTGTCCCCAAAAGCCCTTTTAAGGGCTGGTAATTGAGGATTTTTTTTATTTATATATATACATATATATATATATATATAGTGTCCCCAAAAGCCCTTTTAAGGGCTGGTAAGGTAATAGAGTTTTTTCTTTATATATATATCTATATATATCTATTGTACACTGCAGTTGCCTGCCCGCTGTGTGTGAGAGGCCACAGACCTACCACAGACTGTACTGTGTGCACACCACACTCATTTCGGGTGGCACAGGCACAGTACCTTGCATTTTAAAAAATATTTTTTTTTTCCTCTGTCATAATTGCAGTGAGTGCTGTGTCAGGTCCACAGAGTGCACTGTACCCACTGCAGTGCACTGCCCACCACTGATATATATATACGGTGGCACAGCATCTTGTTGCAATAAATTGAAAAAAAAAAATATTTTTTTATTATTGCAGTTGCCTGGGCTGCCAGTTACTGTCAGGTCCACAGAGTGTACTGTGCCCACTGCAATGCCACTGTGTGCCCACCCACCACTGATATATAAGGTGGCACAGCAGCTTGCAAAGTAAAAAAAAATATATATATTTTTTAATTGCAGTTGCCTGGGTGCCAGTGACTGCTGTCAGGTCCACAGAGAGTGTACTGTGCCACTGCCCACCCACCACTGATATATAAGGTGGCACAGCAGCTTGCAAAGTAAATTAAAATATATTTTTTTAAAATTGCAGTTGCCTGGGTGCCAGTGACTGCTGTCAGGTCCACAGAGAGTGTATTGTGCCACTGCCCACCCACCACTGATATATAAGGTGGCACAGCAGCTTGCAAAGTAAAAAAAAATATATATTTTTTTAAATTGCAGTTGCCTGGGTGCCAGTGACTGCTGTCAGGTCCACAGAGAGTGTACTGTGCCACTGCCCACCCACCACTGATATATAAAGTGGCACAGCAGCTTGCAAAGTAAAAAAATATATATATATTTTTTAAATTGCAGTTGCCTGGGTGCCAGTGACTGCTGTCAGGTCCACAGAGAGTGTACTGTGCCACTGCCCACCCACCACTGATATATAAAGTGGCACAGCAGCTTGCAAAGTAAAAAAAATATATATATATTTTTTAAATTGCAGTTGCCTGGGTGCCAGTGACTGCTGTCAGGTCCACAGAGAGTGTACTGTGCCACTGCCCACCCACCACTGATATATATGCCTGCAAGAGAAAAAGCCAGCCGCAGAGAAGCCGTATTCCTGAAAATATAAGAAAAATGCTGTTTTTTAGGGGTTCTGGACATGCTACAGAGCTGAAACTTGACAGGTACACTTTTTAGACCCCCCAGACACTAAATACAAAAAATGACATGCCTGCCTAAAAAAATGCCCGCTAAATGCCTGCAAGAGAAAAAGCCAGCCGCAGAGAAGCCGTATTCCTGAAAATATAAGAAAAATGCTGTTTTTTAGGGGTTCTGGACATGCTACAGAGCTGAAACTTGACAGGTACACTTTTTAGACCCCCCAGACACTAAATACAAAAAATGACATGCCTGCCTAAAAAAATGCCCGATAAATGCCTGCAAGAGAAAAAGCCAGCCGCAGAGAAGCCGTATTACTGAAAATATAATAAAAATGCTGTTTTTTAGGGGTTCTGGACATGCTACAGAGCTGAAACTTGACAGGTACACTTTTTAGACCCCCCAGACACTAAATACAAAAAATGACATGCCTGCCTAAAAAAATGCCCGCTAAATGCCTGCAAGAGAAAAAGCCAGCCGCAGAGAAGCCATATTCCTGAAAATATAAGAAAAATGCTGTTTTTTAGGGGTTCTGGACATGCTACAGAGCTGAAACTTGACAGGTACACTTTTTAGACCCCCCAGACACTAAATACAAAAAATGACATGCCTGCCTAAAAAAATGCCCGCTAAATGCCTGCAAGAGAAAAAGCCAGCCGCAGAGAAGCCATATTCCTGAAAATATAAGAAAAATGCTGTTTTTTAGGGGTTCTGGACATGCTACAGAGCTGAAACTTGACAGGTACACTTTTTAGACCCCCCAGACACTAAATACAAAAAATGACATGCCTGCCTAAAAAAATGCCCGCTAAATGCCTGCAAGAGAAAAAGCCAGCCGCAGAGAAGCCATATTCCTGAAAATATAAGAAAAATGCTGTTTTTTAGGGGTTCTGGACATGCTACAGAGCTGAAACTTGACAGGTACACTTTTTAGACCCCCCAGACACTAAATACAAAAAATGACATGCCTGCCTAAAAAAATGCCCGCTAAATGCCTGCAAGAGGAAAAGCCAGCCGCAGAGAAGCCATATTCCTGAAAATATAAGAAAAATGCTGTTTTTTAGGGGTTCTGGACATGCTACAGAGCTGAAACTTCACAGGTACACTTTTTAGACCCCCCAGATGCTAAATCCAAAGAAATTTTTTATTTTTATTTTTTTTTTAATTTTTCCAATAATTGGCTCTCTATCAAAAAATTATAATTTTTAAGAACTTTTTTTTGCGTGATCCCTCTCCGGCATGCCACAGTCCAGGTGTTAGTCCCCTTGAAACAACTTTTCCATCACTATTGTGGCCAGAAAGAGTCCCTGTGTGTTTTAAAATTCGCCTGCCTATTGAAGTCTATGGCGGTTCGCCCGGTTCGCGAACATTTGCCGATGTTCGCGTTCGCCGTTCGCGAACGGCGAATTTTAGGTTCGCGACATCACTATACAGTGCATCCGGAAAGTATTCACAGCGCTTCACTTTTTCCACATTTTGTTATGTTACAGCCCTATTTCATAATGGATTACATTCATTATGTTCCTCAAAATTCTACAAACAATACCCCATAATGACAATGTGAAAGATGTTTGTTTGAAATCCTTGAAAATGTATTAAAAATAAAAAAACAAAACAAAATCCCATGTACATAAGTATTCACAGCCTTTGCTCAATACTTTTTTGAAACACCTTTGGCACCAATTGCAGCTTCAAGTCTTTTTGAGTATGATGCTACAAGCTTGGCACACCAATTTTTGGGCAGTTTCTCCCATTCTTCTTTGCAGGACCTCTCAAGCTCCATCAGGTTGGATGGGGAGCGTTGGTGCACAGCCATTTTCAGATCTCTCCAGAGATGTTCAATCAGGTTCAAGTCTGGGCTCTGTCTGTGCCACTCAAGGACATTCACAGAGTTTTCCTTTGTTATCTTGGCTGTGTGCTTAGGCTCGTTGTCCTGCTGGAAGATGAACCTTCGCCCAGTCTGAGGTCCAGAATGCTCTGGAGCAGGTTTTCATCAAGGATGTCTCTGTACATTGCTGCATTCATCTTTTCCTCAATACTTACCAGTCTCCCAGTTCCTGCCACTGAAAAAAAATCCCCCACAGCATGATGCTGCCACCACCATGCTTCACTGTAGGGATGGTATTGACCAGCTGATGAGAAGTGCCTGGTTTCCTACAGACATGATGACTGTCATTCAGGCCAAAGAGTTCCCACTTTTTTTTTTTCATCAGACCAGAGAATTTTGTTTCTCATGGTCTGAGAGTCCTTCAGGTGCCTTTTGACAAACTCCAGGCAGGCTGTCATGTGCCTTTTACTAAGGAGTGACTTCCGTCTGGCCACTCTACAATACAGCCTGATTGATGGAGTGCTGCAGAGAAGGTTGTTCTTTTGGAAGGTTCTCATCTCTCCACAGAGAAATGCTGGGGCTCTGTCAGAGTAACCATCTGGTTCGTGGTCACCTCTCTGACTAAGGCCCTTCTCCCCAGATAGCTCAGTTTGGCCAGACAGCCCACTCTAAGAAGAGTTCTGGTGGTTCCAAACTTCTTTCATTTAGCAATGATGGAGGCCACTGTGCTCATTGGGACCTTCAATGCTGCAGAAGTGTTTCTGTACCCTTCCCCAGATCTGTGCCTTGATACAATACTGACTCGGAGATCTACAGAGAACTCCTTGGACTTTGTGGCTTTGTTTGTGCTCTGACATGCACTGTTAACTGTGGAACCTTATAAAGACAGGTGTGTGCCTTTCCAAATCATGCCCAATCAACTGAATTTACCCCAGGTGAACTCCAATCAAGTTGTAGAAACATCTCAAGGATGATCAGTGGAAACAGAATGCACCTGAGCTCAATTTTCAGTGTCATGGCAAAGGCTGTGAATACTTATGTACATGTGATTTTTTTGTATTTTATTTTTAATAAATTTGCAAAGATTTCAAACAAACTTCTTTCACATTGTCATTATGGGCTATTGTTTGTAGAATTTTGAGGAAAGTAATCAATTTAATCCATTTTGGAATAAGGGTGTAACATAACAAAACATGGAAAAAGTGAAGCTCTATGAATACTTTCTGGATGCACTGTATATAGTATAGAATGCAATGTTTTCTTCCGTTTTCATTTCAGAGGTTTACAACCACTTCTGCCCTGCCAGCTGTGTGTGGCAGAGTTGTGTAAATCTCAGAACTGGATGGACAGAAACACAAACCCATTGGCAGGTAAGACAGCTTCAATGTATGTATTTCATTGTTGTATTTAGCAGTCTGCCTGCTGTTCAGCTTTTAATGCATAACACAGTGGCTTTAAAGTGAACCTGTATATTGCCAATAATGGGAAGGGAAATGAGTGGAAGGTAAGTAAATCTTTCTAAGGGCCCCAGCAATAAAATAGATCTATAGAACCAAACCACAGGTTCACTTTAAGGTAGCTCTATTATAGCTGTTTTTTGTGTTAGATTTGCAAAAGTCTCAAAAGAATAGTTTGCTGCTAAAACCCACCTAATGAATTTGCTATTGAGCCCCATCCTTTCCTATTACATCTGAGTGACATGTTCTATTTAAAAGCTGCATTAGCTATGCCAAATAAAAAGCCTGTTTTTATGCAGGCATTGTCCCCGTTTAAGAAAGAAATATCAAATAGATTTTTTTTTTTGCATCCTTTATCATTTAACATTCCTGCTTTTTGGGTAAATAAAAGTTTCAGAATAAAAGCCAAGCAAATGAATAATAACTACTTAATATTTAATCTGTGTCTGTGTATTTTGTCTTGCTTAGCTCATATCCCGAGCTGTCACTATCCATCAGCTTGCTTGTAGAGAGGAAACGTTGGTGTACTCAGCCAATCACAATCACCTTAAACATAAAGTCCATTTAGACCCGAGTGCTAGAAGAGAAATGGAACGGCATAAATTAAAATCTATTCATGTATGTAGCTGCAGAGAAAGACACTAGAAAATAAAATAACCAGATCACTTCTTAGTGCTGGAATAGAAGTATAGAATTTGATGAGAAGAAAGAGCCTCTTGGCCTACTTTTCTGGCTTTTTATGCTGTTCTGCTACACTGAATCATCTCAGTTATTCCCTAAAAGGATTGTGTTTTCTTCAGTCTTAAATCTAAAAACAGTAGCGCAAAGCTAAATAGAAAGAAAAAAATTGCAATATTATACTACTATTACATGCTAAAAGCAATATTATTTATGGCGAGAAAAGTCAGCAGTTTTTAAAGAACAAATCCCATTGAACATTTAAAGCTAAGCTCTAAATACACAGCTAAAATATGTATAGTATACGTGATATGCCTGACAAAAAAAGTGTAATTTTGTTTGGCCATTCTCATGATCCAGGCAGCCCTGCCAGGCAGCACAGTTTAGAAGCTAGGTTAGTGTTAGGCCAGCCTTACACACAAATGTTTCTCTCGGGATAAAGAAGACAAATAGCTTTCCTAATACATGCTCACAGGATGGATGGAGAAATCCCCCCTGCTCACTATTGTATTGTATCTGATAGAATGCAGTCACTGTTCGACTGACAATTTTTCACTGGACTCCTTCCATTTCTCAGTGAAAATTTGCAACACCGGGTAGTGTCAACAGGGCCACTTATGCTTCCAATTTGGACCAATTCAGCAGCGATTGGCCAATACTTAAGCCGTATATGGCTAGCAATAAAGTGGTTGTAAACCTCTGAAATGAAAAATGAACAAAGCATATGTTTCTATAGTGTATTCTTGCCTTGATCCAAAGCACTGAGGATGATTTCTGTCTGCTCTGTCATTCCTCTGCTATCTGCACGAGTCATTTCTGACAGTCTATTCTGATGGCCCCACCCCCTCCAGCACACAGCAGGTGATTGACAGCCTCAGACTGTTTAGAGTGGGCATGCCCATTCCCTCCACTCAGGTCTCAGATTACACTCAATGCTATGCAGTGTGTGATTCAGATTCTGATACAATGTGAGTGTATCAGATCCCCACCTCCAGCCTCTGGAAACTCAGAAATGCTATGTAAAATGCGTGCTTTAGGAGACTGTAAGAAGCGAGGGCTGCATATAAACAGGTTCAACTTATGTAGGAGAATGTGTTTATTCTCTGTGTTTCCCTCGAGGCCAGTCACTTCACTGGGTATATGTTTATAGGTTTACAGCCACTTTAAAGAGGAGTTTCAGTGTCCCCCCAAAAAAAATGAAAAGCCGGAGCCCGGTGTACCTTAATGTTTGGTCCTCACAGGGTGGAAGCCCAACACACTCGTATGTCACCGCCAAGGTTCACCTGAAGTGCCTTGACTCGACCTGTTATTATGTTCATGTTTCTTGTTTAAAATCTGTGACTATTGTGATAATTTTTCTCTTCCTTATTATGCTACTGCAACGTTTGTACCTAACCTTCTTGCAAAAATTCAATAAAAATTTGGTTATAACAAAAATGAAAAGCCAGCAATTACAATTACTGTAGCTGCTGACTTTTAATATAAGGACACTTACCTGTCCAGGGGTCAAGAGCTGTCCTCACCCAAGCCCATTCTTAACTGGGCTTTGGGTCCCTAGTGCGGGCATCTTGACAAAGGGAAACCGGCTGTGAAGCTTTGTGGCTTCAAAGCCGGCTTCTCATTGTCAAAAGCTGTGCTGCACTTTGTGAATGCTCCCGCCGTCTCCTGGGATCTGTGATGTGTCCCAGGAGACTGCCAGGGAAGGAGGGCTGAACTTCACCCTTTAGGAAATAAACCTGAGGAATACCAGATCTACCAAGAAATTATATATTTCAATTTTGAAGCTGCATAACCCTTCCTTGGACCCCATGGAAGCATAAGGGGAAATCTGACTGTTGAATACTTGATAGAATGAACCACATCTAAAGTGTATAAACCTTTCTCCCCCGTTGTCTGATGGTTAGGAAAAAAGGACAGTGAAACAATATCCTGGTTAAGATGAAATGAAGAAACCACCTAAGGCAAGAAGGATAGAGAGAGAGATGTATGGGCACTCTTGCTGGGGGATGAATCTTCGGTTCAAGGAAGTCTTGATAGATGGAATACAGTCAAACTGATAGTAGATGTCCCAAATGCACAGTTACAATGCTGTCATCGAGGGTAGCTCTTGGAGGGCCGAAGCAAAGTCCCACATACAAGCAGAATGAAAGAAAAGGCACCACTCAGTGAGGCAAGGGTAACAAATTTAATGATTCACATTAAAAACTTACATGATGGCAGAGATAGATCGTCATGGCCCGGCGACAAATTAAGTTCTGAAGAAGAAGCCGTTGTGCGCATGCTCCGAAACCGGTCACAGCCCATCCCATCCCATGTCAACACGGCCGTACAGTCCCCCTGTTAGGTATGCGGTTCACCGCAGCCTCGCTCTGATCTGGTTCCCTGATTGGTCAGGCTGCTGGCAGCACTGAGGACGGTTACACCTTGGATCAGCAAGGACGCCGGGCCATGACGATCTATCTCTGCCTTCATGTAAGTTTTTATTTTGAGTCATTAAATCTTTTACACTTGCCTCACTGAGTGGCACCTTTTCTTTCATAAGGCAAGAAGGATGGCTGAGGACATAGGACCACCTTATCACAGTGGAAAACTGGAAACAGATTGTTATAGGAAAGAGCAGCCAATTCCAAAACTCTGCAAGCCAAAGTAACAGTGACCAGAAAAATGACCTCCTGAGTCTGAAGGACCGAACCAATATCCCAGATGGGTTCAAATGGAGATTTCTGCAATACAGAATGTACCAGGTTGACGTCCCATGTCTTCAACAGAGTCTCAAGTGGTGGTACAACATGCGCAACACCTTGAACAAAAGCCTGCACCAAAGAATGTGAGACACAAGCAAAAAAAAACAGGAGCTTGGCCTAATGGGGGGTGCTTTTATCTAGAAGGGGAGGTCTTGCCTTTTTTTGCCAGTTTTTAACTGACAGAAGGTGCCAGCATCGTTATAAATATGATGTACAAAAAAGAATATAGATTGTGGCTTTACATTAATGATCTTTTAAAAAAATACTTATAGCCCTCCCTCAGTGACTGTATAAAGATTACTGTATAAAGATTATTTAGTACTATGTAAGAGATACCACATTTTTGTGTCTAGTCCTAGCATCAAATCATTTTTGAATGCCTGTTTTCTGAGTAGGCACGTGACTTCCAGTAGCAAACAGGAAAATGATAAATAAAGCATAATTTATGTTTATGATGAGGAAAGCTGTATCACACCCTTGTAATCATGTGAAGAGCAGTGCTAATCTTTTCCAGAAACAAGTTAGTGCTTAGATAAACATACACAATAAATAAACTGCTAAAAATCATGAAGTGCAAAAAAATCCATTAGTGCAAACAATTAATTAAAGTGCATATCAATATCCATTCCAGCACATATCCACAAGTGACTATTCAATAAATAAATAAACTAAAAAGTTCATATACCGTAAGTGCTCCACTCGAAATACATAAAGGTGCTCCACTCCAACAAATGTGACAAATGCCACCCTACAAACTACGATTTCCATGCACACTCCCTTAGAAAGCCTTTGTCATAAATAAACTAATCAAAAAGCACATTATGGTTTAGTATTTCCTCTCCTTCTCTTCCACAGGCCCAGATAAACTCTACTAATGTAAAAAGAAATTAGAGGTCTCATCATATAAAACCATAAAACCACAATGTTTAAAAAGTACATTACAATTACATTTGTTTGAGCCCTTAAAGGATAAGTTTGCTTTTAAAAAAATAATAATAAATGTTCCTTTCCAGGTAAAAGGTGAACTTATCCTTTAATGTTTTGGCACCATGTTACAGTGTAAGAACGAGGTGGAAGCACTGCTGTATTTAGGCCTAGGCCGACAAGGCCTAGGCCTAGGGCGGCACTTTGTGGGGGGCGGCAAAAAAGCCGCCCCCGCATGAAAAGATACCCCCGATCTGCCGCTAAAACCTAAAAAAAAAAAAAAATGGCCGCGGCCGGCCCGACATGTGCACTGCGCATGCGCCGCCGCCACTCGGAAAGCCGAACACGCTCGGCTATTTCCGGGTAGGCGGCGCATGCGTGGTGACGTAATGGCGCCGGGCGGCGCCATTTTTAAATGGAAGGCGTCTCAAGGTAAGTGAGACTCCTCCACAGCAGGTGCTGCGGGCATGGTACAGGAGATTCTCCTGTACCATGGCATGCCCGCAGCACTGAATCTCGTGTACCATGCTGCCCACACAGCCCTGCATTGAGTGTACCATGCTGCTCACACAGCCCTGCATCGAGTGTACCATGCTTCCCACACAGCCCTGCATTGAGTGTACCATCCTGCCCACACAGCCCTGCATTGAGTGTACCATGCTGCCCACACAGCCCTGCATCTAGTGTACCATGCTGCCCACACAGCCCAGCATTGAGTGTACCATGCTGCTCACACAGCCCTGCATCGAGTGTACCATGCTGCTCACACAGCCCTGCATCGAGTGTACCATGCTGCTCACACAGCCCTGCATTGAGTGTACCATGCTGCCCACACAGCCCTGCATCTAGTGTACCATGCTGCCCACACAGCCCTGCATTGAGTGTACCATGCTGCCTACACAGCTCTGCATCTAGTGTACCATGCTGCCCACACAGCCCTGCATTGAGTGTACCATGCTGCTCACACAGCCCTGCATCGAGTGTACCATGCTGCTCACACAGCCCTGCATCGAGTGTACCATGCCCGCAGCACCGTATCTCCTGTACTATGCCCACAACCCCTGCATCTCCTATACCATGTCTGCAGCCCCTGCACTATGCCCGCAACCCCTGCATCTCCTATACCATGTCTGCAGCCCCTGCATCTCCTGTACCATGTATGCAGCCCCTGCACTATGCCTGCATCTCCTGTACCATGTCCGCAGCCCCTGCACCATGCCCGCAACCCCCGCAGCCCCTACACCATGCCCGCAACCCCTGCAGCCCCTGCACCATGCCCACAACCCCTGCAGCTCCTGTACCATGCCTGCAGCCTTGGAAGATTTTCACCCCTAATGACCAGGCCATTTTTTTGTGATTCAGGACTCCATTACTTTAAAGGACAATTGCACGGTCCTGCGACGCTGTACCCTAAAAAAATGAATGTCCCTTTTTCCCATAAATAGAGCTTTCTTTTGGTGGTATTTGATCACCTGTGTGGTTTTTATTTATTGCGTTATAAACAAAAAAAGAGCAACAATTTGGAAAAAAAAATATTGATTTTTCACATTCTGCTATACAACATTCCCACTAAAAAATTTAAAAATCAATTTTATTTCATTCTTTTAGGCCAATTTGTATTCTGCTACATATTTTTTGTTAAAAAAAAAATCAAAATAAGCGTATATTGGTTGGTTTGCGTAAAAGTTATCGTGTCTACAAACTGGGGGAAAGATTTATGTTGTATTTATTTTTTACTAGTAATGGCGGTGATCTGCGATTTTTAGCGGGACTGCAACATTGCAGCGGGCAGATCGGACCCCTAACTGACATTTTTGACACTTTTGGGGGATCAGTGACATTACTACAGTAATCGGTGCTAAAAATATGCACTGTTACTGTAATAATGACACTGGCAGGGAAGGGGTTAACCTGGGGGTGATCAAAGGGTTAAGTGTGAGCCTAGGGGGTGTTTTCTAACTGTATGGGAGAGGGGCTTGTGAAATTAACATAGAGACCTGTGATTCTAAATAGAAGGATCACAGGCGCTCTGCTGTGTTTACAACATCCGACCGTCCTTCTCTCTGTGGGGAATGATCCCGGGTGCCCGGTGGCAATTGCGGCCGCTGGTCCCGTGGATTGGCATCCCTGCTGCCGAGTTGGGGCCCCCCAGGAGCGCTCCCACGAACCAACGTACCCATACAAAACAACAAAATATACAAGTAGGCACTTTGTACCCACTTTTAATGTACAGAGAGGAAGAGGTGGGGCCTAAAGAGGAAGGGGTGTGGTTTACAGATGACAGGGCGGGTCTGAAACAGGAAAGGGTGTGGCCTTGACAGGAAGGGGTGGGTCATAGGTAAATTAGGGGGTGCACGAGTTTAGTCCAGCCTAGGGCAGCACAAAACCTAAATACACCACTGGGTGGAAGCCACAGTTGCTGTATGAGAAGCTGGCATGCGCTCCCCAAAGGCTAGTCCGGATACCCCGTGGACTGGAGGTGAATTATAAGAACTTTTTAGTGGACCATTTATTGAATATTTACTTGTGGATATATGGTGAATTGGACGCTTTAATTAATTATTTGCACAAATAGATTTTTATGCACTTTATGTCATTTAGCAGTTTATTTATTGTGTTTTATTATCCATGCACTAGTACTTTTTTCTGGACAAGATTAGTGCTGCTTTTTACGTGTTTACATTTGTATTTGGTATTATCACACTAGCTTAACCACTCACCGACCGCCGCAAGTACATTTACTGCGGCGGTCAGCCCCGTCCAGGCAAAGTGACGTAGTACTACGTCGCTAGCCTGAGAGCCTCTAGGGGGCGAGCGCGCGCCCCCGCTCTTTCTGTAACATGTCCGCGCGTGTGACCGGCGGACCCGATGTCCGCCGGTCACACGTGATCTCCCGCTGGAGAGGGAGAAAGGCAGACGGCTGATGTAAACAAAGCCGACTGTCATTCTCCCTGATCTAACTGCAGAGATCATGCGATCCTGCTATGTAGGATCGTATGTCTCTGTGGTTAGGTTACATCACTAGCCACACCCCTTTACAGTTAGAAGCACGCCCCTAGGGACACATTTAACCCCTGCATCTCTAATAAAGTTAACCCCTTCCCTGCCAGTGTCATTTTTACAGTAACAGTGCATATGTATAGCACTGATTACTGTAGTAATGTCACTGGTACCACCAAAAGTGTCAAAAATGTCAGTCAAGGGTCCGATCTGTCCACCGCAATGTCGCAGACCCGCAAAAAAAAAAAAGCAGATCGCCGCCATTACTCGTTAAAAAAAAAAAAAAATGACAAAAATATTTCCCTTAGTTAGTAAACGCAATAACTTTTGCGCAAACCAATCAAAATACGCTTATTGCGATTTTTTTTTACCAAACATATGTAGCAGAAAACAAATTGGCCTACAATGTTAAAAAATTTTGATTTTTACATTTTTTGGGGGGGAATTTCGTATAAAAAATTTGAAAAATATTGTTATTTTTTCAAAATTGTCGCTCTTTTTTTGTTTATAGCGCAAAAAGTTAAAATCTCACAGGTGATCAAATACCACCAAAAGAAAGCTCTATTTGTGGGAAAAAAAGGACGTCAATTTCATTTGGGTACAGCGTCGCGACCGCGCAATTGTCCGTTAAAATCACGCAGTGCCGAATCGCAAAATAGGGCCTGGTCAGGAAGGGGGTAAAATCTTCCGGGGCTTAAGTGGTTAACGCAGCAGCTTTCTCTTGTACAAATCTTTTTATATAGTTTGGTATTTTTCAGAGGGCGTACACTTGTATCACCCCCCTGTTTGAAGCACAGGAGAGTAAGCAAATAGCTGAATATAGACGAAGACAGAATGATGTGGTTCCTAGTAAAACTCTTACCTGGCACAGTTTGAAATCACCATAACCTGGAGAAACTGTGAAAGCAGTAAGAAATACTCTAGACAGCCCTGAGTATACTTGTTTTCTTGGGATAAAACACCTGCAAAAAAGAAAAAAGCAATACAGACCGACCAGTGATCTACGTGTATCACCTGTAGCACCCTCGGTGTACAGTGTAGGAGTTAATTTGTTTGTGTTAGCTGGCAGAGCTCCAAGGGCTGGATTTCTGCTACCTCACTTGGCTTCTGGAACTTGCTAGATAGTTTTGGAACTTAGAGGGTGGAGGAATAGAGACAAAGATAGACTGAATATTTATTGAGTCTCCTCCAATCCCTGGGTAGGTAAGGCCCAGTAGGTGTGGAGATAGGCAATACATTTTCTGGGGACTGGCCATGTGAGAGCAGAGTCCAGGGTCCAGTTTCCTGGAGAGGACCCCCTTGCTGGAGGGAACAGAGCAGGAGAGTCAGACAGAGAGAGAAAGAGAAAGAGAAAGAGAGAGAGAGAGAGAAAGAGAGACAAGAAAAAGCTAAAGCCTCACACCCTTTCAACCTCAGCTAGGCATAGCTGAAGCCATCCTGGAAGCCAAGATTGTGACCTGTTCAGCAGGAGGTCTGTGCAGCGGTCACTTGAGCTTAGGATTCACAAAAGGGATGCAGTGATTAACTTCAACCACTACACCCCAGAGCCTGATAGAGGAGGAGCAGCAAGGCGCAATATCTTGCTTGCTCACTACAAAGGGACAGCTGAGTGCCAATTAAAGTCTGTAAAGCCACCCTTCACCTCTTGCTTGGGGATTTAGGAAACTGCCAGGTGCATCAGCATTTTTTACAGAAGTAGCATCTGCATCCAGTGTTTGGAACCTTTTGCTACCAGTTGAGCTGATCCGTCAATCCTATACGAGGACAGCATAGTGACTTTAGCAGCCAGAGACAGGATCAAGTTCAAAGTTTGCATTCAAGTTACAGTTTAGGGCATTCCATGCCTTCCCTTATCTATCCAAGTTTATCCCCTAATAATCCAGAAAAAAAAACAAAAGACATTAGAAGGGTTCTTGAAGTCTGTGTGGGTGCTGCAAAATTATTGTTGCTCCGCTGTATGCGTGAGGGAAGACCCAAAAATCCAGCGGCCCTTACGGGGGTAGTGTTTCACATAATTTCTCAGAGTCGTGATGCAAGATGCAACAGCAGCAGGAATGGTGCAAGATTCACCTACATGAAAGGCTTTCCTTTCTCCCCTCACCCTAAAATAGCTATTCTCATGGTTCTGGAGAACCCTAAGGTTCCTCAAGAAGTTGCCAGGGGTTCCTTAAACTGTTGCTAATTAACCTTCCACCTGATGGTGTCGTCATAGTTCCAGATCCAACACCACTTGGCAGAGCTACCACCACTGTAATGCCCCATACACACGTGCAGATTATCTGCAGACTTTTGTCTGCAGACTTACCTTTTCTATGTAGTGCAAGGGCCTGCCGGATTGCATACAAATTGAAAGTGTTTAGGTTTGACCTCATATTATATGGTTTTGGTAAGTCTGCAGACAAAAGTCTGCAGATAATCTGCACGTGTGTATGGGGCATAAGGGGTAACGTTCTTCCCACAGATCACCAATGTAAGGAGCATTTTATCAATGCCTTCTAATTGACTAGTCTTAGCAGGGGTTTCTGAGACCTGAAAACTATTTTGAAGGGTTTCTCTGGGGTAAAATTAATGAGAAAGTCTGACTAACACGTATGTTAAAAATGTCTCCATCCAAAACTAGGAAGACCTTGACTACAGTATTTATAATACTGCAGTTATAAGTATTGAGCTCAAACACACAACACACAAAACAGCTCAGTTCATAAAAACATAACAAATCTGGTGTTTTCATCATTTGATTTTTATTATGATCAAAAAATAATTTTTCAATTCACTGGGGGTATTACCGCACAGATTAGCCGAATTTACAGCTTGCACATTTTATTGATTTTTTTTGATATTTTTACTTTGAAAGTCAATTCAAATGATTATTGCAGGGGTTGTGTTCATTAAAATGCTGATAGCTTCAAGTTGTTGATAACTGTGAGCTTTATTGTGATGTCTATTGAGGAGAGCAGGAAAAAAAAAAGTCAATTGATATGGCGATAAAATAATGCTTTGTGAGATAAAAAAAGCAATTTATGAAAACAATTCAAACTTTTAACAGCCTAAGCAATATTTATTTTGTAAATTGAACATTTTTAGGAGAAAACTATCATGAGATAAATATTGAACAGAGTTAAAATAACTCATTAATCAAAGTGACCTGTGTATTAGAGTTTTGAAGTGATACAGTTCTATAGCGTGAAGGAGAGGGATATACACAGTGGACCTGATTTAATATTAGATCTTCTGTACATGTACACTGGTGCATCAATCATGCATGAGCAAACAAAATTTATGTTTATGGAATTTATTATCCACCTGTGATGCATCTGATCACCTGCATACAGGCTACAGTGCATATCTGAAAGTGTGGTTTGCTATGAAACATAATCTTCAATATCCAAATTTATTCTAGCTAAGCAGTGGTATGCCTAATATAAAAAAGTTATCCAAGATAGTCTACCTAAGCATTTTTAGCATCTAAAATGCAGAAACCATGGAGGAACAGAATTAGTTTGAGTGCGCATGCCTATCATTAAAGGAGACTTTAAAAACGAGGGTATGAGCTGCTCGAACCTTCGTCTAAACGCTGAATGTTTAGAATGTTCAGCATAGACAAATGTAACAGCTTCCTGCTGTCAATGGTTGCTAAGGAAGCAGCGGGTACAAGCACCCACTGTGTCCTTACCAATCACTTATATCACCCAGCCCATTCACTTACATGGGAATTTGTGACTTGTGAGCTGCTATTGTGAACTACTTTACACCTTTACACCTTCTCGTAAGTGCAGAAATCAAAATAGACCACTCTAGTACAGACCCCCTCAGTACAGACACCTCCAGTACAGACCCCCAGTACAAAGACCCACCAGCACAGTCGACCCAGTACAAACAACTCCTCAGTACAGACCGTCCCAGCCTAGTCTTTAGGTACAGACCACCCCAATACAATCCCCCTCCCAGACTAACCCCGCACCCCAGACTACCTCCTCAGTACAAACACCTCCCAGTACAAATCCCTGAGTACAGACCGTCTATTTCCAGTCCCCCCAAAATAGACCCCTTCAGTACATATCCCCCAGTAAAGACCTCCATAGTACAGACACCCACTAATACAGACCCTCTCAGTACATCAGTACAGTAAACCTGCAGTACAGACACCCCCCAGTACAGACAGCCCCAGTACAGACAGACCTAGTACAGACCAACTCAGTACAGACCCCCAGAACAGGCACCCCCCAGTACAGCCCCTTCATTACAGACACCCCCAGTACATACACCCCCCAGTACAGGCACCCCTAAGTACAGACACCCTAAAGCAGACAGCCCCTGGGCAGACACCCCCAATACAGACCCTCTCAGTACAGATCTCCCAATACAGACCCCTCTAGTACAAACACCCTTTCAGTGCAGATCTACTTACAGATGCAGGTAGTAAGTGAAGTCCTCCCCTTGACTGTATAATATAACTAGAGCCAAGGAGCAGCCTTCTCTTGGCCCTGAACAGCCACTATCAGACAGGCAGAAGTGGCGCTGCAGTGCCTATAATACTAATACTACAGCACTGCTTCGGACTGTTTGACAGCATGGTACAACTTAACAAATAAGTCAAGTGGCCAGCCAGCACCCTCTGAGCACTGGTGCCTGGTGAAGACCACACCCCCAAGTATTTCACTGCTGTAAGTTTAATTAATTCAGACACTTCCACCTAATACTTATTTCTATCAATGACATTAATGCGGTAATAAACTGCACCTGGTAACTTGGCCAGTAACCCACTTCCTGTTTTGGGGTGTCTCCATTCTGGTTAGAGTAGCAATGGAGACACCTTCGGACAGCAGCATTATCAATCTGTAGAGAGGTTATTGTTAGATATATTAGCAGATTCAGATGGTCTAAACTAAAGCCAAACTCCAGCTAACACTTTTTGAGCAGCAACATTTCTTTCATATTTTTTTTTTCTTTTGTAAGCACCACTGTCAGTAGTAAAATGTTTGTCTGTTGTTGTTGGATAATAACGGATCATTAGGTTAAAAAAAGGACAGAGAAGCCTAAAAAGAAAACAAATGCAGCCACCACATCTAAGAACTTGTAAGCTGCAATATATTAAGTTTTTGTTTTTTTGGAATACTTGCAATAGGAATTGTAATAGGACAGGAAAAACTGCAATAGGGCAGGGGGACTTTGAAACAAGCCTTTTAAAAATAAATTTAATACAACGGTAATTGCACACACAGCAGCGTGTAACCAAATACAGCTGCTTAACAAATACAGTAAGTCAGGAAGGCAAAAACATTTATATTTTAGATATGTTTTTATTTTATTTTTGGGGCAAAGCATACTGCTCAGCAATTGATCTAAGAAACATGCAGCAATTACGTATTGAAACTCATAGGAGTAGAGCATTCAAAACACACAGGGGTCCATTTAGAAAAACAATGAGCTGTGCAAATGTCTTAAGAAATTTCAAAGCTGTCACAAATACAGTAAAACCTTGGATTGCGAGCATAATTCGTTCCGGAAACATGCTTGTAATCCAAAGCACTCTTATATCAAAGCAAATTTCCCCATAAGAAATAATGGAAACTCAGATGATTCGTTCCACAACCATTTATTCATAAGTCTTTCAGTTTATAGTCTATACACAAAGATTATAGCAATGTGATAGGTTGTGTCATCATAAAATGTCCATCCACAAATGGCGCCTCCACAAGGGGATTAGAAGCAAAATCCAGCAGGAGCTACAGAGTATAAAAGAGAAGAGAGGCGCCTCTAAGTGTAGCAGTATGGGGACATTTAATGAAGGTACAACATTTAGCAACTCACATGGTTGATGATTAAAGAGGCACATCTAAGTATGCAGGCATCCGGGGTAAAGCTGTCCACATAGACCATCTTCTGAACCACTGGCTCTCACCGGTGTCAGTCTGCAATTGTGATTGGGAAGACTACCCTGCAGTAGAGTGATCTGAAAGCGAGACTTTGAATCGCTCGTGGAAGCGCATCGTGGAAGGGTGTGATGAAGATGGCAGTGCGGAGGATGGTCTATTATACACAATATAGTAATTATTTTTCTTTTTCTTTAAAATAGACTCCACAGTGTCTAAAAACTCAGAAGAATGTAATCCTCGCACAAGGACATAAAATGTAGATAAATAAAAAACTTTTTTTACATCTATATATTTAGACAGGTAATTGCAGACATATGTATATAAAATGGTGTATATATTTTTCTAGGACAGCAAATGAAGTTTCATTTTTACTGATTGACCTAATGCACAAGAACAGATATTTTTACCACAACGCAGTTAACATTCTTTAGATCTGCACAAGAAAGATGCCATAAAAATGGATATGAATATCACGTTAAAGAAAAAGCATATTTTCCAGATTTGATATGCTGCTATTTTTTATAGCCCTTCTAGCATGTCTCTATGTGTTTCTCTGGCACAGCAGTCAGCACTGGTAAGATTGTATTTACTTACCATAAGAACGTCCTGGATCAGTGACAGGGGAAGCAGGTTTAAAGGAAGCAATAGTGCACGACATTTGAAAACTGTTGTTCCTTTTATTTTCATCAAGCTTCAAGAAGGGTGGGGGGATTAGGAATTTTGTAGGAATTTGCTGTCCTCTCCTGTCTGAATTTGTAAGTGCCTGTAAATATATTATGTATGTACTTCCTGGCCCTGGTTGTTGGCTTGGAAACCCTAGAAGGAGGAAGTAGTAAGAGAAAGTCTCAGTCACGTGTCCTGTCCATGCTACTACAGTAAGTCCTGGATCAGAAAAGACTATTATGCAAGAATTCCTATGATCTAATAGTTTCACGGCAGCTGCTGAGTTTATATCTAAGTCCTTGTGATAGACGGAGTACAGTATCTCTGCCCTGTCTTTGTTACAGTATTATGGCAGATGAATAGTGCCAGATAGCTAGGTCTGTGCTACTGTACACGTAGTGGTCATCTTGCTGTATAGTAAGTGTTTATTTCAATAGAATTTATATACCACTCTTTTAGACGCTGCTAGAGAGGAACTAAAGAGCAGAGTAGGTAGACTGACGCTGAGTAGGGATGGGCCAAACACCCCCCCGTTCTGTTCACAGCAGAACTCCCAAACAGGGGAAATGTTCTAACCCGAACGCCAAACCCAATTGAAATCTATGGGAGCCAAACAGGAAAAAACAAAAGTGCCCATTTTGATGGCTTATATGCAAGTAATTGGCCATAAAAGTGGTATGGGGGTCTGGGTACTGCCCTGTGGGACATGTATCAATAACATATTTTTTTTTTTTTAAACGGTCATTTTTTTTCAGGAGCATTGATTTTAATTATGGCTAAAGTGCAACAAAAAAAATGAAAAATTCCTTTAAATATAGTGCCTGGGGGGTCTCCTTAAAGTGCCTGTGAAGTAGCTCATCTGTAGCATGCAATATCATGCTACAGCAAAAATGACATTTCTAAAAAAAAAAAAACTAGTCAAATCCCATTTAAAATGGCTCGCAGTTACAATTGCCGACACCCGGCTATTATAAAAAATAAAGAAAAAAAATGGCATGGGGTACCCCCCAGGTAATACCTTCGGCTCTTATCTGAGCATGCAGCCTGGCAGGTCAGGAAAGGGGACGAGCGAACAGCCCCTCCCCTCCTGAACCATACCTGGACACATGCCCTCAATATAGGAGGGGTGGGTGCTTTGAGACAGGGGGCTTTGCCCCCCCACCCCAAAGCACCTTGTTCCCATATTGATGGGGACAAGGGTCTCTTTCTGACAACCCTGGGCTGTGGGTATCGGGGTCTGTGGACAGGGGGCTTATCAGAATCTGGAAGCCTGCTTTAACAAGGGGGACCCCAGATCCCGCCCCCCCCATGTGAATAGGTATCCGGTATATCGTACCCCTACCCATTCACTAAAAAAAATTTCAAAAAGTAAAAACCACAAGAAAGTCCTTTAGTAAAATATAAGAACTAAAAAAATAGTGTCCCACGATGTAAACCCAACATCAATCACGACACCCGTCAGTCCCAAAAAAATAAAAAAAAATAAAAATGCTCCCGCCTCCTGCCATATGAACGCTCTGAGCTTTGACAGTTCTTATATAGGCAAGGAGTGGGGCCACCCAGCTACGTCATTTGGTGTCACCGTCCCTTCTGATGTCACATAACATGGGTAGGTGGAATCTGGGGACCCCTTGTTAAAGAGGGCTTCCAGATTCTGTTACCCCGACAACCAGGGAAGAGGCCCTTGTCCCCATCATCATGGGGACAAGGAGCTTTGGGACGGGGGGGGGGCAGAGTCCCCCCTGCCCCTAAGCATCCAGCCCCCATGTTGAGGGCATGTGGCCTGGTATGGTAGAGAAGGGGGGGGAGCTCGCTCATCCCCCCCTTTCCTGACCTGCCAGGCTGCATGTTCGGATAAGGGTCTGGTATGGATTTTGGGGGGACCCATGCCATTTTATTTATTTTTTATTCAGCTGCCAGCCGGGAAACCCATTGAGAGCTGATGACCCATCGGTTGTTAAGGACGCCGTGGCCGGCTTCCCGGCCCTGTTCCTTAACAATCAGCTTACAAAGCTTTGCCCAGCTAGGGTGCAGAATGCACTGTGCAGCGCTCAGTAAATTGCAGGGTGTTTGTCAAGGCGAACACCCAGCTAATTCAGGTGTTCAGGGAATGGCTGAACAGGCAAATGTTCAGCCCCCACTCATGCTCGGGACGAACCGTTCGCCCATTCCTAACTCCAGTTCAACAGCACAGTTCCTGCCTGTAAAAAACCCCATTCCAGGCTGGTCGGACAACAGTTGGAGGATATCCCGGTGACCATTGACCTTATCTTCAGGTCTCTTACACAAAGAAATATTCCATCATCCTCAGGGGCCCCTGCAAATGGACTTTGCTATAACCTTCATCTGGCAGCATTTTTATAAACAACAATACCCAGGTATTTGTGCGCAATTCCACCCGGACTCCTATCGGCCCTTTGCTGATAATACCTGTTTGTACATTGGATGTATAAACTTTTATGAATCTCTTTTTATATAAAGCTTGTATTATTTCTATACTGAAATGCATCTATAGTCTATACTTATGGTTAATGTTATATGCTGGTTGCCATGGTTCTGTGTTTCGGTGTCAGCTTGTCCCCGGGACACACCCCGTCACTGGCAGGGGGGAAACAGCCAATGGTCATGGCTGTTTCCCACGTGATCGCCTGTGTTCCAATGACACAGCCGATCACAATAGAGGAGCCCACAAGATGACCGCGCATGCATGATCGGGAGCGCGCAGCGCGGTCATGTCGGTGGCTCTGTGTTCCCTAGGAACACAGCTAGTCACCGGCAGTTGTACACAGTCACTTACAGTGACTGTTTACTATGTGATCAGCTGTGAATCCATTCACAGCCGATCACAAAATGTAAACACAGAGCAGTAACTCACCGTTACTAGCTCTTCTCCCCTCACACAGTTTCCAGTGTGAGGAGAGCAGAGCTAGAAACAGTGAGTTACTGCTCTGTACACCTGTCACAAAGTGAAATCACAAAAATTAAGGTCCCCACACAGTCCTTAGCCCCCCCCCCAATTGCACCTGTCACCCAACAGTCACCTCATCAGTGCCCAGAAATTGACACCCATAACGTTCACATGTGAGCGTAGCGATCGCAGGCAGAATCACAGCGATTCTGCCCGCGATCCGGAAACCATTGCAAATCGCGGGGCGCCTGTGCGTTGCCCGTGATTTGCAATAGCACCCCAAACGCTGTGCGATGTTGCCGTGATTTCCGCCTGCCGAATCGCGGTAACATCGCGCAAACATTGCATGACGCCCAAAAAAGGTACAAGAGTTTCTTTGGGGCGTCATGCGTTGTTTGCGCGATGTTACCGCGATTCGGCAGGCGGAAATCGCTGCAACATCACACAGCGTTTGGGGTGCTATTGCAAATCACGGGCAACGCACAGGCGTCCCACGATTTGCAATGATTTCTGGATCGCGGGCAGAATCGCAGTGATTCTGCCCGCGATCGCTACGCTCACATGTGAACGTAGCCTAAAGTGCACCTGTCACCAGAGACTGCCATCAGTACCGCCGTGCACCATCGCCCGTCACCTGTCACCCATCGGTGACCATTGCCCGTCACCTGTCACCACATCAATCACCGTCACCTGTCACCCCATCAGTCATCGTCATCTGTCACCCTATCACTCATCGTCACTTGTCACCCCATCAGTGATCGTCAATTGTCACTCATCAATCATCGTCACTTGTCACCCCGTCAGTGATTGTCATCTGTCACCCCATCAATCATCGTCACTTGTCACCTCATCAATCATCGTCACCTGTCATCCCATCAGTCATCGTCACCTGTCACCCCATCAGTCATCGTCACCTGTCACCCCATCAGTCATCGTCACCTGTTTGCCATATACATGTAACCACTTACCGACCGCCTAACGACTATATGCGTCGGCCAATAAAAGCTAAATACTGGGGTTAATGCAGCAGATAGCTGCCACAACCCCAGTATTTTTTTAAACGGCGGGCGGTCGGCTTTCAGATAAGGGTGGTCCCAGTGGCAGATTCGCCACGGAATTACCCTTACGGTGCAGGGGAAGAGGTGCCCCCCCTCCCGCCGCATCCCAGACGTTTTCCCAGCTTACCGGAACTGCCGGCAGCGGGGAAAACTATCCGGTCCCGGATCCTCAGAGACAGGAAGTCGAGTGAGGGCAAGATGGCCCTCACTTGACTCTATGGTCTTGGAGGACCGGAGCTACGTCAAAAGTCGTTGCCTAGCAACCGGTTTAAAGGGACGTTTTTTTTTTTCCTTTTTCAACAATTTTTTTTTCTTTTTTAGTGTAGTTGTGAGGTGTGAGGTCTTTTTGACCCCAGATCTCACAATAAAGAGGACCTGTCATGCCTATTTCTATTACAAGGGATGTTTACATTCCTTGTAATAGGAATAAAAATGATAAAAACATTTTTTTTTAAACTGTGTAAAAATAAAAAAATAATAAATAAAATAAATAGGAAAAAAAAAATAAAAAAATTAAAGCGCCCTGTCCCCGTTAGCTCGCGCGCAGAAGCAAACGCATATGTAAGTCCCGCCCACATATGTAAACGGTGTTCAAACCACACGAGCGAGAGCAATAATTTGAGCCCTAGACCTCCTCTGTAACTCTAAGCTGGTAACCTGCAGAAATTTTTAAAATGTTGCCTATGTGGATTTTTAAGTACCAATGTTTGGCGCCATTCTGTGAGCATGCGCAATTTTGAAGCATGACATGTTGGATATCTAATTACTCGGCGTAACATTATCTTTCATATTATGGAAAAAAATTGTGCAAAATTTACTGTTTTCTTATTTTTTAGTTCAAAAAAGTGAATTTTTTTCAAAAAAATTGCATTTGGAAGACTGCTGCGCAAATATAGTGTGATAAAAAATATTGCAACGATCTCCATTTTATTCTCTAGGGTCTCTGCTAAAAAAAAATATATAATGTTTGGGGGTTCTAAGTAGTTTTCTAGCAAAAAAAATGATTTTAGCTTGTAAACACCAAGTGTCAAAAATAGGCCCAGTCTTAAAGTGGATAAATGGACAACTTTGTGAAAAGTGCTACTTGGATGTTAGGCCTCTGTATGTGGCTAGGCTGTGTAAAAGTGTTACACATGTGGTATCGCCATACTCAGGAGGAATAGCAGAATGTATTTTGGGGTGCAATTTTTGCTATGTACATGCTATGTGTTAGAAATATTGTATAAATGGACAGCTTTGTGTAAAAAAAAAAAAATGCATTTTCATTTTCTTTCCACAGTTTCCAAAAACTTGTGGGAAAAAATGACACGTTCAAAAGACTCATTATGCCTCAAAAATTATACATTGGCTGTTTGCTTTCCAAAATGAGGTCATTTTATGGGGGTTTCCATTGTCCTGGCACTCCAGGGCCTTCAAAAGTGTGATAGGTTGTCTGGAAATTATATGTGTAATTTGTGCTCCTAGAATGCCGTGAGGTGCTACTTGGATGTTAGGCCTCTGTATGTGGCCAGGCTGTGAAAAAGTCTCACACATGTGGTATCGCCATACTCAGGAGGAGTAGTAGAATGTGTTTTGGGGTGTAGTTGCAAGTATACATATGCTGTGTGAGAGAAATAACTTGTTAATACGTCAATTTGTAAAAAAAAAAAAATATTCATTTTGCAAAGAGTTGTGGGAAAAAATTACAACTTCAAAAAACTCACCATGCCCCTTATTAAATACCTTGGAATGTCTACTTTCCAAAAAGGGGTAATTTTGGGGGTATTTGTACTTTCCTGACTTTTTAGTGTCTCAAGAAATGAGATAGGCCTTCAGTACATCAGGTGTGATCAAGTGTGATAAATTTTCAATGATTAGCACCATAATTTGTGGACTCTATAACTTTCACAAAGAACAAATAATATATACTTATTTGGGTTATTTTTACCAAAGATAAGTAGCAGTATAAATTTTGGCGAAAATTTGTGAAGAAAAATTACTCATTTGCTAAATTTTATGACAAAAACAAAGAAAAATGCGTCTTTTCACAATATTTTCAGTCTTTTTTTATTTATAGCACAAAAAAAAAAAAAAAACCAGTAGTGATTAAATACCATCAAAAGAAAGCTCTATTTGTGTGAAAAAAAGGACACAAATTTTTTATGGGTACAGTGTTGCATGACTGAGTAATTGTCATTCAAAGTGTGAGAGCGCTGAAAGCTGAAAATCAGTCTGGGCAGGAAGGGGGTGAAAGTGCACTGTAGGCAAGTGGTTAATGTGTACTGTTTTCGTACAGTTTTCGTACAAGAAAAATTGGATATGAACGACAGCACATCAGATCAGAAACAATAAACAACAAAAAAAGCCTTTGTGGTACGAGATTTTTAGTACAATTAGGCGTCATGTACACTCTAACTAATTTGACCGCCTGCCGCCAGAAAACGCAAAATACAGGCAAAATCGTGCCGCAAATTTTGCTGCGATTTTGCGGCTCGTGGTCAACACTTTCCTATCCTGAACATGTACATGTACATGGACACATAGGCAATTATGGAGTTGAGTTTAGGAGCTTTGGCAAAAAAATTGCCAAAAGCTCCTGAACTTGCTAGTGTACATGGAGCCTTAGAAGAATCCTCAGTTTCAACTTGCTGTGAAATATTGAGGAAAACCAGATGATCATTTGTCAGATTTTCTTATAGTGTGTACTTGACTTTAGAGAAGGTTCTGTTTTTTCTTATTTACCTACAAGCTCACCCATGTCCTGTTTAGGGAGAGCCATTTCTCATTTCTTTTATTTTTTTCAGTGTGTTTTTGGGGTTGTATCTAGGATTGTTTAGTATATTTTATTTAGCATTTTTTGTATTTTGTTTTTTGTTCTGTTTTTTTGCCTTTTTAGTGTATTTGTATTTCATAATCTGTGCACTTTTACTGTACATTTTTTTTATCTTTTTGTTTTTTGCATGTTTTTCTTCTTTCCTTTCTGTGAAAAAAAAAAAAAACACATAAAATATAAGGTGTGATGTATGAATGCTGGACCTTCCTAGCAAAAAGTTCCTGTGCAAAAAACTTGAGTATGGTTCATATAGTGCATGCATTGACATGTGTATATACACGTATATAAGCGTAAAAATCTTTCAGAATGCCAAATATTCAAATAATTTATTTTGTTCAAAGAGAAACATGGGATTTATTTGCATACTAAACGTTAATTATTGAACATTATGACAGAGTTTTGTATTTTTTTTTACTGATATAAATGCGGCACTAGCTTATGGATATTTACTCACCTGTGTGTACAGGCATTTTGAAGCAATCGGCTGAATCCAGATCAGTAAAAAAAAATGCCGGAACACCTGAAGACATTACATTTTTGGATTTCTTTTTTTTTTTTTTTGCACAACATGGTTTTTGCACAAGTATGGTTGAAACCTTTATCTCTGTAACCTTCACCCATAGGCTAGTGTTTTCACTTATGCATCTTCTTGTATTATTTATTTTTTCAGAATACCCTATACCATGCAATCAATAAATAAAAAAGACATAATTTTTTTCAGCCAGTGCACATCAAACTCTACTAGATCAAAGCAGTTGGTGCCAAGCTTTAAAAGTCCCGTCTCACTTCTTCTTGGATAAAGTACCCACATACCTGTCATTGGCCAAACCATCTTGGGCCAATTTCTCATGGCCAGAGGCTGGCTCACAACATTCCTGGCTTGAGGCCTAATACTTGAAATAAAGGAATGGCCACACTAATTTTCAGCATTTTACTGCAATTATTTCTCTCCAACTGATACATCGATATGCTGGTAGACCTTTAGTGTAGAATATCAATAACATTCACATTATCACACAGCAATTGTATCAGTGCAGAACACAGTGATTCATCTTTATACATCATCCCATTATTCCTCTCCTAGGAAGCACCATAAAGTTGGGACCTCTTCCCTGAAGGTGTTCTAGTCCTTGATCCGAAGGCCATAGACACCATAGGACCTGCAGCTGAGTGTCAAGAGTGGCACAGTTTCTCCTTCAGCATACTGCTGCTCTCTCAATGTCCCTTCTGTAACCCTGCCCAGCCAATTACAGGGCATCCTCGAGTTACATACATTCGAGGTACATATGACTTACTTACAAACATAGGGAGAGAACGGGAAGTGAGAGGAAATCTACCCTTAAGGAGGGAAACTCACTCCTGAAAGAGTTATCATGGGAAAGAGGTGCCTCCACTGAATCTTTATCCACAATTACCCATTTTTTTTAAATCCAACTGCCACAGGAACAGAAAGGGAGGTGAAATCTTCTGACCAGGGGAACAGACATCAAAACAAAAATTTACAGGGGTGTTAACCATTCCCTATGCTATCCAAAAAAAATGTAAAAATTATTTTTTGGCTGGAGTTACACCTAATTTTTTTTTACCTGTTACAACTTTTATACAAATTCAACTTAAGAACAAGCACCTAGAACCTCTTGTTCTTACAAACCCATCTTGTTCATAACCCAGGGACTGCCTGTATACTCCCTGATGCCATCTGCTCCAAAGTGATCTGATCCCACTCACATTAGAGGACTCTGACACAGGCCTCAAGGCCATACGCACCAAGCTTCAGGACCTGCAAAAGAAGGTCAGGGGTAGACAAGTCCTCACATGTTTGGTACCACTCTGCCTGGGAATTCAGCCCTGTACAGTGCTCTTTACAGTGACTTTAGCTCAGCCGCATATTTTAAATGATCAGGGTTATCCAGTTCCCACACCCTGTTCTCCCTGGGCCCCACCCACAACTAGTATGATATGGGCACTAGGTTCACCCATGACATCACTGAGTAAGAAGGAACTATACAGGTTATTAGGCACACAGCACAGATGTGAACAAGCATTATTAAAAATAACGGCAAACTATTGTACATGCATTAATGTGCATTGAAAATGTATTGGCGAGAATAGTCCTTTAAAACCCACCTTAAAACTGAGCTCCAGTAAGATAGAAAAGATACATGTAGTATCTCTGTATTCAGAGGAGGGACTGCAGAACTGAATAGGTACAGTCTGTAAGAAAGAAGGGAAAGGGGGGACATGATTATTGCCTTTTGTTTCACTTGACCCTCCCTTCTAGATTGTAAGCTCTAACGAGCAGGGCCCTCTAGTTCCTCCTGTTTTGAACTGTATTGTAACTGTATTGTCTTCCTTCACAATGTAAAGCGCTGCGCAAACTGTTGGCGCTATATAAATCCTGTATAATGTATAATAATGATTAAAATTGTTAAATACATTAAGGGTGTGAATAAAGTTCATGGCAGTATTTTCAATATGAAGCTACGATCAAAAACATGGAGACATGACCTCAACTAGCAGAAGGAAAGTGCAAAAATAATCTTGGAAAGTATTATTTTACCTTAAAGAGTAGTTGATGCCTGAACTTGACTTCCATTAGCAGTAGTGAATAGGTCAACAGTAAGTGCATTAAAGTATGCTTGAGACAAACATATATCAATACTCAGATGACAAGGTTAAAGTAAATAAATAAAAAAGTATCAAATTTGACGAACCACTTTTTTTCTGTCTTTTTCTGCCGTCATTCTTCTGTGTTTTTACGTGTCGATAATACATCATTAAATTAAGAAATGCGGAGCTGGTGTGATGGTGATCAGTAAAATTGTTGCTGGCTGCTTTGATCTGGCAACAATGTACTGAGGGGATGGAGATCAGGGACAGTGGCTGGCTGCATTGGTATGGTGACATTGTACTGCTATGGTTAGTGGCCAGGAAAACAGGTTGGTTGAATGGGTATGGTGATACTGTACTGGGGTGGCTAGCGATTAGGGACACTGGCTGGCTGCAGTATTGACACTGTGTACTGGGGCCTTTATATATGTGTTGGGCCAACAGGTCCAAACTAAAATGCAAGGGTCAACAGACCCTACTTCAGAGTGCCACTGCAAGAACTTTGCGGCCAAAATCTGCATCCCCAGAAGACTGTATGTCCACCTGGTAGAAGTATGAACAGAAGGCCATGTGCTCGTTTTGCAAAGCTTGATGCTGGAATGTCCAGGAAACTCCCACAATCTAGTAAAGGGAGCAGGTATTAGTAGTACAAGAGGAGTCTTGTCTTTTAGAGTGTAAGCTCTTGGGATGAGTTTCAATCTCTATCTAGCAGTGGTCGATTTTGAAGCAGGATGTCCCTGGCAAGGTCCCGTAGGTAGGGCAATCTGGAAGTTCCTAAAAAGAAAGGACAGAGGGCGCACCAGCCTAGCGCATTATCTTTAAAACAATTTATTATAAATGGAATTGCATACACATTATACTCAAAAGGCAAATGTGAAACACGAGCAAAAATGTACAATGAAGGACCACCAAGCCTTGTGAGTATAATGTGTATGCAATTCCATTTATAATAAATTGTTTTAAAGATAATGTTCTAGGCGCATTAGAGTCTTGTTTTGGGTTACCACGACATGTTGAGAGTGGCAGCACAGCCGGGACAACGTCCATTAAACCTAAATCGCATTCCTAGGATACTAGTCGCAGGACAATCCCTCAAGCGGAGGAGCCATTTCTTTCTTTTACATAATCTGGAAGTTCGTCTCTGACTACAGAAGACTCTGATGGCTCCAGAGATGTATAGTAACTAAGTAGAACTACTTCACTACTGTACTTAAGTACCGAAAGGCGGTATCTGTACTTTCCTAGAGTAGAATTTTTTTCTCCTACTTCCACTTTTACTTCACTACATTTTTTCAATGATTTCAATACTTCTACTCCGATATTTTTTTTTGTGCTGCATAGTTACTCGTTACAATTATAAAAATGACCACTGCCAGAACAGTAGATGGCAGGTTTCATGAAGCTCAAAACATGTGTATTATCAACGCATATGAAAATAAATGCTACTGTATGTATAAATAAAAGCTGCATTTGAAATAATAAAAAACAATGTGATGTTCAAACTTTTGACTTCTTTCTTTAATAACTACATAACACAGTACTTGTACTTTTACTTTCAGTACTTGAGTAGCAATTTTTTTTTCAAAACTACTGGTACTTTTACTTTCAGTACTTGAGTAGCAAAATTTTTAAAAAAACTACTTGCAATACTTAAGTACAAAAAATGTTGAATACTTTAGTACTTCTACTCAAGTCACTTTTTGATCGAGCACTTGTACTTTTACTCAAGTATGGGTTTCGAGTACTTTATACAACTCTGGATGGCTCTGACTACATCCAGGCAGGATAGAGCACTTTTCTTTGGGTGTTTAGGAGCCGGGCACAAATATTGTCTTCATTAAGGTGGAAGACTGATAACACCTTGGCAAGGCAGAATGGTCTTGGGCACAAAACTACCTTGTCTTTGTGAAGAATGAGGAATTGCCCTTTACAAGGCGGAGCCACTAGCTCAGAAACACACCTGACAAATATGATAGCAACCAAGAAGGCTATTTTGTAGGAGAGGTCATTCATGAAAATTTCCCAAATGGTTTCAAAGGTTGGTTTCTACAACTAAACAGTTACTTGTGCTGCTTCTTCTAAGGTAAAACAGCTTCCATATTTCCTAATAATCCTCAACAGCTTCCATTTCATACTTCTCAACTAGATAACCAGCTTTTAACCCATTATAAACCTGGACTATACAAAATCTGTAGTTCAGCTCTAGTTATTATTGTGATCTAGTTTCCCCTGACTGACAGTGCTAAGATGGTTGATACTAACACTGACATCAGTAATCTTGACAGTCATTCAGTGCATGTGTAATTTCTGCTTTAAATTGTATGTATAGCCAAAACTACTTTTATTTATTTTGGATAAAGGTAGAAAGGGTTAACATCTCTGTCAGTTTATTTTTTTGCTGTCTTTAAGTCTTCCTTTCATTTTATTTCCCAAAGACACAAGTATTAGGAAAAAATCTCCATAAAGTGAGTCAAATTCCCTTCTTTGACAGTTGTCACCAAAACAGGTGTTCCCATTGGATGATTTTCTTTGACCTCTTGTTCTAGTAAATGAATAATTATTTTCTGTCTCAGTTGCAGTGGTCACCTGGACAAATATAGAGAATACATTTAGCTAGGGGGGTGCAGCGGCAATAAAATCTCAATAGGGGTTCTAAACCTTCCCTACTCTATCCAAAATAAATAAAAACAATCTTTGACAATACGTATAATTTAATATTTGCACTGTTGTACAGTATATGTAACACAACGAAAGATGCTTTTAGAAATATGATGGAAACACCTGCAGGTGACATTTTGGTAAAATCCCTGGAGGTAATAAACATTTATTTGGTGCACGCAATGCCTGCACACAGAATAAAGGTTAGTAGGGTCTTGCAACAAAACAATCAATAAAAACAATAAAACATTACAGGATAACATTAATAAATTTTATTTGGTTCTGTGACCCCTTTATATAACAATTACTCTATGGATGTACCAGCAGGTCATACACTTTACTGGAGAATAAACTTACACTAGGGTCTCAACTAAGGTAAGTAAAAGAACAGTCTTTTAATACGGTGTTCTACAGGCTTAGGTTATTCCATAAGGAAGCACAAGAGAGAACAATTAGATCAAAGCTCTGCCGAAAATCGATGGAGTTGTGTTATGGTATATGATATTTTTCATTAATAAATTGGATTGGACTGGTAAGTGTTTTTGCTACTATCACAATAGAAACTACTTTCTTTCAGCATTTCATTTGTTTGACTTGGGCGGGAGAGGAGGGTCATAAGATTGTGATGTCATCCTGGAGGGGTTCTACAATAAATGTAAAGTCAGTGGTCAATTTTGCACCAAAACAATAGCAACATTTATGTACGAGGAATAAATAAATGGATTGCTAAGAAGGGTTGTGTCACACCAAAATACATGAACATATTTATGAATGTAATTTCATATTGCTCTGTTTTGGCAGGCTGCTGAATAGTGAATTTTGGTTGCAGTGGCAGTTCCACGTATAAAGAAGACAGTTTCCATATTACATCCTCATTTCAGTTTTTAAAGTAATAACATAAATGGTGACAGAATACTGTATATGAAGCCTACCTAAAAAAGGGCCATGTTCCTAGTGTAGCATATCTCTAAATACAGGTCCTGAACACTAGGGTTATGGATTCCTACAGGCTTTGACATGGAGCTGGTATGTCTTCTCTCTGAGGGGTTCTTCCAGTTTCTTCTCACAATCCTTTAGTGTGCTACTAGTGTTAGTGCAGGCAAATTTGTGGTATGACTCATGGTTAGTTTGTGAGTCTGTAATCGGGTCTGGTTACTGCAGGTCAGGCTAGATGGCTTCACAGAGGCAGGTCTCTGGTACTTCCCCCTGGATCTGGAAGATTTTTTATAGTAGAAGGCAAAACAATTTTTTTTTCATCATTTATGGTCTTTGTTTTTTTGTTTAAATAATACAATATATATATATATATATATATATATATATATATATATATATATATATATATATATATATATATATATATATATAAAAACCCAGTGGGGACCAAATGCCACCACAAGAAAGCTCTATTTTTGTGACAAAAATTCTAAAAATTACATTTGGGTATAGTGTTGCATGCAGGGTGGCCCAAGACATTGTGCTGCCTGGGTCCAAGAATAAAATTCTGACCCCCCCCCCAAATAAATAAATAAATAAATTCACGCCCGCCAAAAGACCCCCACATTCATTATTTTATATCATGATAATTAAAACTAAAATTCAATTTCTCAGGAAGTCAGATTTACATGCAACAGCACCTTATCTATATGCAGATTTTTTAAGGGGCTGCATTGTGGGACGGGGGTTAAGGGGTTGTTTTGTGTGTGTGTGTGTGTGGGGGGGGGGTTAAGGGGCTGCTTTGTGGGGTATAGGGACAAAAATAAACAAACAACAGTAATGACTATGATAAATATAACATTTAGAAAATATTAAATATACTGTTCTTCTTCCATACCTCACCACCGGTCCGGTCCACCAAACACCCACTGTCTGTCCTCCTGTCACTCCTGTGTCTGCTATGCCCACCGCCTTATAAGTAGAGATGTCCCAAACTATTCGCCGGCGAACAGTTCCCGGCGAACATCGCTTGTTCGCGTCCGCCGCTGCGGGCGAACATATGCGATGTTCGGTCCGCCCCCTATACATCATCATTGAGCAAACTTTGACCCTGTACCTCACAGTCAGCAGACACATTCCAGCCAATCAGCATACCCTCCCTCCCACACCCTCCCACCTCCTATAAAAAAGCAAGGGCAGCATCCATCTTAGATCATTCTGAAGCAGTGTGTTAGTGAGAGCAGGGAGAGTGCTGCTGCTGTTAATAGGGACAGTTGTTAGATAGTGTTCTCGGTCCACTCCTGCTTTAAGGACAGCATCCTGACAGCACCCCAAAAAGCCCTATATATATATGTATTGTGCAGTTGCCTGCCCGCCGTGTGTGAGAGGCCACAGACCCACCACAGACTGTACTGTGTGCACACCACACTCATATCGGGTGGCACAGTACCTTGCAGTTTAAAAAATATATTTTTTTTTTCCTCTGTCATAATTGCAGGAGCCTGCCGGCTGCCAGTGAGTGTCAGGTCTACAGAGTGTACTGTGCCCACTGCAGTGCCCACCACTGATTTATACGGTGGCACAGCACCTTGCAAATTAAAAAAATATATATATTTTTATAATTGCAGTTGCCTGGCCTGCCAGTGAGTGTCAGGTCCACAGAGTGTACTGTGCCCACTGCAGTGCCCACCACTCATATATACGGTGGCACAGCACCTTGCAAATTAAAAAAATATATGTTTTTTATAATTGCAGTTGCCTGGCCTGCCAGTGAGTGTCAGGTCCACAGAGTGTACTGTGCCCACTGCAGTGCCCACCACTCATATATATACGGTGGCACAGCACCTTGCAAATTAAAAAAATATATATTTTTTATAATTGCAGTTGCCTGGCCTGCCAGTGAGTGTCAGGTCCACAGAGTGTACTGTGCCCACTGCAGTGCCCACCACTCATATATACGGTGGCACAGCACCTTGCAAATTAAAAAAATATATATTTTTTTATAGTTGCCTGCCAGTGAGTGTCAGGTCCACAGACTGTACTGTACCCACTGCAAATGGACTGTTTGCGGTTGTTTGCGGTGCGTTAAACGGGGAGTTTGGTCTGTCAGAGTTTGGTCTGTCACTGTGAAGTGGGCATAACCCTTAAGCCCCGTACACACGTACCGATGGTCGGCTTACAAATGTTCCTCTTTTCTCCCCGGGATGTCGGTGTCTGCTGAAAAGTGCAAAGACAGCACAAGGACAGCACAAGAATTTTGTCCGCCGACTGCAGAAGTGATGTCATGTAATGGTTAACTTTCCCTGTGTTTTCTATTTTCTGAGCATGCCCAGTCTTGCAAATCTGCGGTCTGTCGGCCGAATTGTGTACTGACAGGCGAACAATCGTCCGTTCTGGTGTCGGCATACAAATATTTTCATGTTTGCAAGAAAGACTTTTGTCCGCGGATTGTGCGCAGACATCTGTCGGAGGCACCATACTAACACGCGTACAATCGGCAGATCCTTCGTCCACCGACGTTTGTATGCCGACGATCGGTACGTGTGTACGGGCCTTTACACTACCTGATTGATAGAACATCATATCTGATCGTATACACACACTGGATGTTTTAAAGCACGTTATTCCAAACAATTTAGGAATGTTAGGTGATTTATGCCCTTTATGGATTAAAACCCGACTCTGCGTCAACTACGTCATTTTCCATGGGAGTTTTGCCATGGATCCCCCTCCGGCATGCCACAGTCCAGGTGTTAGTCCCCTTGAAACAACTTTTCACTCCATCACTATTGTGGCCAGAAAGAGTCCCTGTGGGTTTTAAAATTCGCCTGCCTATTGAAGTCTATGGCGGATCGCCCAGTTCGCCCGTTCGTGAACATTTGCGGAGGTTCGCGTTCGACGTTCGCGAACTGCAAATTTTAGGTTTGCGACATCTCTGCTTATAAGATACAGCCTGCCCTGAGTGTGCTGATGCCTGACATCATTGCGCATACCATGATTATGCGAGGGATGTTCCCCAGGTGCGGACTCATTATACTCGGTTTGCACTATGGCAGTAGTATGAGATGGGGAAATGCCATCAGTAATGCGCCGCAAACTGATGACACAATTTGCCGCCCCTCTCAAAGTGCTGCCTGGGTCCAATGGACCCAGTAGGATCCATGGTAGGGCCAGCCCTGGTTGCATGAGTGTGAAAATGGCAGTTAAAGTAGAAGAGAGCCAAATAACAAAATATGCCGTGGTCATGAAGGGGGTAAAACTTTCTTGAGCTTAAGTGGTTATAGTGAATGTAAAGCTTTTTTTTTTTTTATAATAAACATGTTATATTTATCTGCTCTGTGCAATGGTTTTTCACAGAGAAGCCCTGATCCTCTTCTTCTGCGATCCCTCGCAGGTACTCCTGGCTCCTCCCCCTGCTGAGTGCCTCCCTTCCTAAGGAGGTGCTCGTGTGTGCTTTATCCCGAGACAGGCTTTTTTGCCTCTATTCAGACACACAGCCTGGCTTGACCCCTCCTCCCTGCTCTCTGCTCATGGTTTTGATTGACGAAAGCAGGAGCCCATGGCTCCCACTGTTTTCAGCCAAGCCTGTGAGAGCTGGGAGAGGAGAGAAGAGCTGCTGCAGACATGCAGAGCACTAGATCGAGATCAGGCTCAGGTGAGTAATTAGAGGGGGCAGGGGGGAACTACAGAGAATGCATTAAAGTAAAAAAAACTTTTAATTAAACAACCCCGTTAAAATACTCTGTTGTGCACTGGATCTTTCTGCTAAGAGCTGGCAATAAAATCCATCTTAAAAAATGCTAGTTTTGGTGCATATTTGTGCACATTTATGCACTCATGGTGTTTAGAAGTCTATACATGTAAACTCATTCTGTTGGCTAGAATATTCATTTGTTTTAGCCACTAGAATGTATAGAGGTGCATTTATGAGTGTTTGTGTGCATTTATTTGCATTTACACCTAAAAAAATGCAAATACGCTTCTCTGGGAATGCAAGTTTTTTTATGCCCCTGAACACCATACACAAATCTGTGCACACACATGTGCAGCTGGATTTAAAGGAATAAAAAAATGCCAGATGCCTCTGAAAGCAGCAAGTTTCATGCCCAAGTGCATGAGGCCTAATAGTGGTATTGGTCTGAAAGGTATACAATCTCAAAGTCTAATGTCTTTGCCTCTGAATTATCAGACAACAGCTGAATAATACATTAGCCCTGTATAAATGGTTTAAAAAAAAACAGTGATACAGTACATGCAAATTGCTGCATCAGTGAAAGTAGGTTATGGTATCACCTTATTCACCAAATCCCTCTTGAGTCAAGAACCTTAAAGGCTTTTTGCTAACAATGTCTATGGCCATCTGCTGATCTTTAAGCTGCAAAAACAAATTATGAAAAAAGAGGGTCTAACTGGGGGATTGATAATAATAGGGGCAATTTTGTTGGGTAAAGATGGCACCCCCCTATGAATGATTTTGGCTTTATCTGGTAACTTAGACCCCAAAATACGGCCACTTTTTAGGACATCCCAGTGTCTATTGAAAATTCTTTGGATCTCTCTATGTGGAATGTAAAATGAAGTGAACATAGAAAATTTAAACACTGATGGCCTTTCTATCTCCATTATCAGAAATATGAATATTATCACAATATTCAATAGCGATAATGCCGCATTCAAAACAAGGCTTGGTGTGGTGTTGATTATTATGAGTCTTGGTACATGTGACATCCTTTTTTCTGTTACCATTGACAGTCTCTGCCCACTAGCAGTGACGATGCAGCGCTAAAAATGAGGCTTGATACACGGTACATTGTTCTGTCCTGCTCCCTCGGATAGCCCTGCCCACTCATGACTGAAACAAGGCTTGGATCGCATGTGAATGTGATCCAATCTCTGTATTAGACCTTTTGTGGCCACATACAAGCCTTCTAATGATGACAAGGCGTTACTATTCATAACCTGTACGACCTTTTATTGTAGGTCATATATATATTTTTTCCTTTCCACAATTACTTAATTAAATCTCATAGTGAGAACGAGGTTTGGATGGCACGCACGGGCGCCATCTTGGAATAACAAAGGAAGTGAATTTCCTCTCAGAAACAAACGGAGTCATAGGCTGTGGGTTTTAATTGGAGTCATCAATTAAAACAGTCGCAGTGGCATTGACAGTAGCACACCCCAGATGATGTCTAAGCAGATGAAATGCGCCGGGTCAAGTCCCGTCCATGCTACTGCGGATTGAATCTGTATATAGATCTATTTTTGATAAGCACTTTTTATTCTATGTAACAGTAAGTGTTCTGAACTTTTAATAAATGCCTTTTCTTTATTGTTTTACACTATGTGGAGCATTTTTGTTTTCTTTGCTTAACATTTATCCATTGTGGGAGAGTATACATCTACTATATATACCCTGACCGATACAAGGAATTGTGAAAGAGATTGATGTGTGGTGCCATTCAACATCGTCCTCAGTACACCAGGTGTACATACACCAACGCATGAGTCGACCCACTAGACGTAAGCCAAACTGGGTCAACTCACTCTGGTAAGCCTCCTTAAACGATTGGTGGTGGACTGTGTCACAACAATTCTGTCTTTACTCACCATTTGCAGCACAATTTTGAAGAATTTTGATTTCATGTTCACTGTGGCAACAATCATTTTTCCCCCTTTTTACCATTTTTTGTACATTTTTTCACTTTTGAGACATTTGAATTTGATTAACACATTTATACATTTTCATCATTGACTCAGTTCATCTATGTTACCTTATTAGGTTCATCATTATTAGTTAACAATAGTCACGTCTAGTGTTGCACATTTTGTTTACATTGTTTTTTTGTACTAGTTCAAGTGTTGTGTTGGCTACTGTTTGATTTGTACATTAAGCACATTAATTTCCCTTTATTTTTCACATCCTAATAATAGACTTCCCTGTGCTTCTAGACATCGATAAAGCCTTTGAAATGTTTTTGTATCCATCTCATGACTTGTGCACACAACTCCACAACTTTATCCTGGAGATGTTTTGACAGTGCCTTGCCACCCATAGTTGATTATTTGTAGTGATGGCCCGAACACCCCCCTGTTCGGTTCACACCAGAACATCTTGAACAGGGAAAAAGTTCTAGCGAACATGCAAACCCTATTAATGTCTATGGGACACGAACATGAAAAATCAAAAGTCCTAATTTTAAAGGCTTATATGCAAGTTATTGCCATAAAAAGTGCATGGGGACCCGGGTACTTCCCTGGGGCACATGTATCAATGCAAACATTTTTTTAAAAACAATAGTTTTTACAGGTGTAGTGATTTTAATAATGCTTACAATAAAATGAAAAAATCCTTTAAATATAGTGCCTGGGGCATCCCCTTAATGTGCCTGTAATGTGGTGCATCTGTACGATGTATGGATCTTCCTGCAGCAATACTGACATTTCTAAAAGGAAAAAATGTAATTCAAACTTGCTGTAATGTATTGTCGGCTCCTGGCAATACAGAATAAAAAAAAGAAAAAAACGGCATCCCCCCCCCCCCCCCAGTCCATACTAGGCCCTTCACCATAATTTAAAAAAAACAGGCCCCCAGATCCCCCCCCCCATGTGAATGGGTATCGGGTACGTCGTAACCCTACCTATTCACCAAAAAAGTGTAAAAAATAATAAACACAAATGACAGTTTTTGACAAGTCCTTTTCTCAAAAATAGAAATAAAAAAATAGTGTCCTTCAATGTAAATCCATCATCAATGATGACACCCGTCGCACCCGGAAAATAGAAAAAATCAAATGACCCTATTGAGCTTTGACAGCTCTTTTATATTCAAGGGGCAGAGCCACCTGGTTACGTCACTCGGTGGCACCGCCCATCTGATGTCACGTGATGTCATCTGACAGTAGAGAGGCGGGGCCACCCAACTCATTGGCATCTATGGGAAATATTGGTCAGCTTGGGATGGCGCTGCTCTCTGTCTGTAACATTGGCGTCTATAGGAAATATTGGTCAGCTGGGCATGGCACTGCTCCCAGTCCTTAACATTGGTGTCTATAAGAAACATTGGTCAGCTTGGCATCACACTGCTCCTTGTCTTTAACATTGGCGTCTATGGGAAATCTTGATTAGCTTGGCATGGCACTGCTCACGAACTATAAGTGACAGGGACACAAAGCTTGGGGAGCACTGAGAGGGGACCCAGGACTACAACATACCTATACATTTTAAAAGTGAGGTATGCCTGTACACTACACTGACTGCAATAAACTAACTCAACACACTAACTAACTACCTGCCTAACCTCTATTATCACACACTATACACAGCTGCCGTGTGCGCAGCAGCCTTATATAGTGTGGAACGTGGATTTAGCCCCTGAGCCAAGATTGGCTAAAGGCCAATCATGACCTCCAATCCCAGTTGACGCCTTTTGAGGGGAAACACGTATGGTGGAGCAGCCGCATCGTCACCGCGCACAGTCCAAACTGCAGGCGGCACACTCATCTATGTTGTCTGTAAATGCCAGTTTGCATTTATCGCCATGTAAGTGCAACCTTTTAATTTGATTAAAGAAGTTTTAAAGATAATGTACTATTAGCCTTTCCATTCACTTGCATGAAAATCCTGAAAAGTCCCACTTTACACGTGGGATCTCTAGATGCATGGATCGCTGTTGTTAAAGGTGATTTCATTATCTGCCGGGGGCTCAGTCAAACCCAGAGTATAGGACAAACACAAGCACTGTGATTACTTGTTTGCAGTGTTGGTCATCTTACTTTAAAAAAGTAATTCGTTACAGTTACAAATTACTTCTCCCAAAAAGTAATTGAGTTACTGACTCAGTTACCACATTGAAAAAGTAATTAGTTACTCAGCAAAGTAACTGCAACTTTTTTTTACTATTCTATAATGCAATTACGTTCTATGAGATCTTTAATAGTTGTGGCGGTGTGGCACACTGTGGGGGTCTAAGTCCTGAGTACTCCTGACTGTGAGTAATTGTATTTTGTTTTGCTTTTTGGTACCTGCTACCTTGAGTGGCTGGCTGTTAGTGGTGTGGCACACTGGTGGTGGCAGTGTGGCACACTGGTGGTGGTGGCGGTGTGGCACACTGGTGGTGGCGGTGTGGAACACTGGTGGTGGCGGTGTGGCACACTGGTGGTGGTGGCAGTGTGGAACACTGGTGGTGGCGGTGTGGAACACTGGTGGTGGCAGTGTGGCACACTGGTGGTGGTGTGGAACACTGGTGGTGGTGGTGTGGCACACTGGTGGTGGTGGGGGTGTGGAACACTGGTGGTGGCGGTGTGGAACACTGGTGGTGGCGGTGTGGAACACTGGTGGTGGCGGTGTGGCACACTTGTGGTGGTGGGGGTGTGGAACACTGGTGGTGGCGGTGTGGAACACTGGTGGTGGCGATGTGGAACACTGGTGGTGGGGTGGTGGTGTGGAACACTGGTGGTGGTGGTGTGGCACACTGGTGGTGGTGGTGTGGCACGCTGCTGGTGGTGGTGTGGCACACTGGTGGTGGTGTGGTGGGTGGTGGCTGGTGGGGGTCTGAGTCCTGACTGTCTGTGACTGACTGTGAGTTTTTTTTTTTTTTTTGGTACCTGCTGTGCTGGGCTTGCTGGTGGTGATGTGGCCTCTGGCCTGGCAGGCACACTGTTGTCCGGGTCCCTCTGGCTCCGTCCTCCTGCAGGCCTGAGGCCTGCCTGTCTGTGCCTCTCTCTTCTTCTGGGCTGGGTGTGTGCGTTTGACCGTTGGTGGACTGGTGGTGGTGGACTTTCTGCTGCCCAGTGCACTGCCCTGTGGTGGTGGTGGAGTCTCCTGGACCTGGACTATATCATTTTGTAAGTAAAGTAACTGCCTTGTTTTATATATATTTTGCCAGCCTGGCAAAAGTAAGTCACAACAGTGAAGTACTAGTGTGGGTGGCACTGTCTGGCACTGTGGGCGCACTGGGCGGCAATGGCTAGGTCGGATCGCTGACTCGCCGCCTGGACTCTATGCCCTCTCCTGGCGCGCTGTGCTGCTGCTGTCCCTGTCCGACTCCTGGCGCCGCGTGACTCACTCGACTCAGTGCAGTTTGGCATCTTCGCTCTGGGAACCAAAGGATGACCTTTTCTTGGCACTGCTGCAGCCAATCAGCAGCAGTCACTGTTCAGGTATTCTAACAACCATGGGTGCCAGCTGTCACAATGCAATAGCGGGTAGCCAGATTCGCCTATCCACCCTGGGATAAATAAGAGAAATCTTTAAGTTTAATACCAGCTTTAAAGCTACTGCTAAGTAATCAATGCAGAGTTCAGACCTGGTCATATATACCCTTTTTCTAATGCATCTCTGTATGAGAATATTTGTGTTGAGTAGTGTGGCTGTAACTCAGCTCATCGTAGGTGAGAATACCAGGAAAAAGCATTTAAGGGCATTTAAAAAAAAAAAAAAAATTCCCCCAAAAATAACACACAGGGATACAAGACTATTCAATGATAAATAGTGTGTAAGAATTCAATTGGGCTTTAAGGGGAGCTGTAATTTTCTGTTCACGGTACAGCCCTTTAGAGCCTGTTGATTTGTATGAAGCAATAATTATTTGGATAGAGCTTTCATACTTTACAGTGTTTGAAAATTGGGTTTAGCCAAATGAACTCCAATATATGTGATATAAAGACAACTCTGAACTGATAAACCTATTCAAAACAATGTTATCCTAGAATTCTATTAACATGGCACAGTTTCATTGTTCCTGCAAAAAGAGGGCTTAATCAAATCATTTTATTGAAGCCCTCAGGAAACAAGCTAGCCAAATTAAAAATTCTAATTTATGTTATTTTATTACAACTAAAGAATTAAAATGTTGGTTTCCTAGCGAAAAATTTAATTTAGAAAAACAGATAAAAGTTGCACTAAACAGAACAATGTTGTATAAAATAGAAAAAGGGAGCTTCTGATAAGAAATTGTTTTCTTTCGCAACATTTTTATTGAGTAAAAAGGCAAACATACGAAACAGTAAACAGACGCCAAGGCCAGTGACAGAAAGTAGTTAGAAAGTGAAAGCATACATACCACAGATAAAAAGGCCTCTTGCAGCTTATGGCATAAACAATACCAACAGATAAAAAGACAAAAGGTAACCAGATGTGAGTGCCTCGATACCAATACGGTTCATTAGGAAAGCAATGATCAGTGCAACTCTCAGCGATCAAGAAATTGTTTCCTAAGAGGTTCTTCTGTTGTTGGACATTTTGCAGTTTACAATTGATTTTCATCTTCAAGAGTGGACTAATTCTGGAAAGATTTCTGTGTCTTCTTACATTTCTATGGCTTCTTAAATTTTGAGAAGCCATTTGAAGGCTTGAAACTTGGTCGGTACCAGATGACATGCTGAAGTAAATTTCAAAAAAGAAAAACAGCATAAAATAGGTTCAAGAGATGTAAGTGAAAAACTGTGAGCCAAGAGGGTTGGAGAAGATGCATTTGAGCAGAAACTTGTATGATTTGGAACTGTGCTTGTGATATATTTAAGATAAAGCTTAACTCCAGTCAAATAATAAAAAATGATAAGTATAAACAATGAGGGAAACGGCGCTCAAACTATATAGTGAATCAATATGTAAATAAATAGGAAATAAATCATTTGCTGAATATAAGTGAAAAAAACACTGTGCTGTTTGAAATAAATAAAATGGAGTGACAATAAATATATATCAAATCTCTAATGCTCAAATGCTGAAATTAGAGTGACAATAAATTTATGTTTATAAATCAAGTCTCTGGTGCTCAAATGCCAACAAAAAGATGTCCCAAGATCAACAACAGCTGATAGTAAATCTCAAAACTTGATAGGAGAGAGTATTCCTTTAAGCCTCCACCTTCACTCGTTCACCCAGTGAATGCAAATTTTACTGCTTACCAGAAATATGGGACCCCTTGATTATAGGGGGTCACATAGGCATACTCCTTTAAGCAGCTGACCAGACCAGACAGATCTCACATCGACGTATTTCCACGTATGAATTGGCAACGGATGATGATAAACACTCTCTCCAAAGGGAGAGTGTATAGCCAAGCTGTAATGTTTAAATCAGGACCATGACATAAGTGGAGAAAAGAAAGAGGCTCTCATGGCGTAGTATCTCACAATAAAACTGTTTAATGATTAAAATTGCACTTACTACATCACAGTAGAAAGAAAGCCTTTAGTATAGGAATCGCGGTATCAAGGGATGGAACGCCGCTTCCGCGTTCCATCTGCGTTCCACCTTGACCGGAAGTTCCTCTAGGTTACGATCTCACATTCCCGGCATGTTTCGTCAGCATGCCGCTGACGTCATCAGGGGATCATGTGATCATAACCGCCATAATGGATTATATAGAGGCAATTGCTCACTGTTTAACCAATCCGCTTGCATCCTTTACAAGAACCTCCTAAACCGGAAGTCTGCTCAGTTCTGTTTAACTAAGGATGCTACTTTGGATCAAGATTAGTATTAATGCGATTGGAAAACTTTATGTACTGCGGCTTCAATATAAACCGCAAAGGAATATATCCTCCATCAGGCTAATTATCATTATAATCTAGTTTATAGTTATATTCCAATTGGGCAAATTGGTCAAAGGTTGGATACCAACTATAACTATATATAGCTTAAATTATAAAAAGTGCATGTACATATAAAATTTATATTCATAAATGGGTAAGACCAGACCACATGCAAATGGCATAAATAGTAAATATTAAATAAATTAATTCAAAAGTGCCTGCATATATTGCTTGTGCTTATATTCCCATCCAATCTATTCCGGCATTAATTAATGTTTTTTGTATTTTTAAAATGATATATTATAAAATTTAAAATGTATTCATTTGGTAATAAAATTAAATTAAATTAAAATATATATTGTACTAAAAGAATTCATATAAATGTGTTAAATAAAGAGCAAATAGTCTAGGAGCTCAATAATCAGATATAAAACAATTTAGGTCTATATCGATATTCATTCCTGTAGGGTGCAGAGTATTCATCCTGTATATATATTCGGTCTCGTTCATAGAGACCTTTTTGGTCAGGTTATCTCCTCTCCAATGATTGTCCACCTTGTCTATACCACAAAACGACAAGAGACTTGGGTCCCTATTGTGGTACAGGCGAAAGTGGTTAGAGAGACTATGTTTTGGAAACCCCTTTCTAACGTTTTTGTTGTGCTCGTTTATTCTTATACATCATTTTTGGGTGCTTCTACCAATGTACTATAGCCCGCAGGGGCAAGAGATCAAATACGTAACATGAGTTGGCTTACAGGAAATACATTTCTTGATTTTGAAATTTTGACCTGTGTCATTAGACTGGAAGGTGGTGATTTTCCTAGGATTTTTCTTAAAAAATTATACCCCATAAAAAAAATACCTTTGCTGCAATATATACCCTCAATCAGAAGCTGTCCTTCACAGTAATTATTTTCCACCACTAAATATCCTTACTCTCTAAAGGTGAATGATAGCCAATATCATTCAGCTCATTTTCTCTGAGTCCATGGTGTCATTAACATACCTCCTGGGGCGGGTGTCCTCATACAGTCCGAGCTTTAAATATTACTACACTGAGCATAATAACATGTGATCACCGTACTAAAACAGTAGGCACTGCATCCCTATGGCTACCAGAGTAAAAAAGGACGGATCTGTAATGTTATGGACCAACCAGAAAATTGGTGGAAAGCATATTTTTATATTATTGTTATTATTATTATTATTATTATTCCTGATTTATACAATGCCAACAGTTTGCATAGTGCTTCACAAAATAAAGAAAGATAGAACAGTTACAATACAATTTACAAACCCAAATCCAAAAAAGTTGGGACACTGTACAAATTGTGAGTAAAACAGGAATGGAATAATTTACAAATCTCATAAACTTATATTTTATTCACAATATAATATAGATAACATATCAAATGTTGAAAGTGAGAAATTTTGAAATGTCATGCCAAATATTGGCTCTTTTTGGATTTCATGAGAGCTACACATTCCAAAAAAGTTGGGACAGGTAGCAATAAGAGGCCGGAAAAGTTAAAAATGCATAAAAGGAAAAGCTGGAGGACCAATTTGCAACTTATTAGGTCAATTGGCAACATGATTGGGTAAAAAAAGAGACTCTCAGAGTGGCAGTGTCTCTCAGAAGTCAAGATGGGCAGAGGATCACCAATTCCCCCAATGCCGTGGCGAAAAATAGTGGAGCAATATTAGAAAGGAGTTTCTCAGAGAAAAATTTGAAAGAGTTTGGAGTTATCATCATCTACAGTACATAATATCATCCAAAGATTTGGAGAATCTGGAACAAAATCTGTGCGTAAGGGTCAAGGTCGGAAAACCATATTGGATGCCCGTGATCTTCGGGCCCTTAGACGCCACTGCATCACATACAGGAATGGTACTTTAATGGAAATCACAACATGGGCTCAGGAATACTTCCAGAAAACATTGTCGGTGAACACAATCCACCGTGCCATTCGCCGTTGCCATCTAAAACTCAATAGGCCAAAAAAGAAGCCATATCTAAACATGATCCAGAAGCACAGGCGTTTTCTCTGGGCCAAGGCTCATTTAAAATGGTCTGTGGCAAAGTGGAAAACTGTTCTGTGGTCAGACGAATCAAAATTTGAAGTTCTTTTTGGAAAACTGGGACGCCATGTCATCCCGACTAAAGAGGACAAGGACAACCCAAGTTGTTATCAGCGCTCAGTTCAGAAGCCTGCATCTCTGATGGTATGGGGTTGCATGAGTGCGTGTGGCGTGGGCAGCTTACACATCTGGAAAGGCACCATCAATGCTGAAAGGTATATCCAAGTTCTAGAGCAACATATGCTCCCATCCAGACGTCGTCTCTTGCAGGGAAGACCTTGCGTTTTCCAACATGACAATGCCAGACCACATACTGCATCAATTACAACATCATGGCTGCGTAGAAGAAGGATTCGGGTACTGAAGTGGCCAGCCTGCAGTCCAGATCTTTCAACCATTTGGCGCATAACAAAGAGGAAGATGCGACAAAGAAGACCTAAGACAGTTGAGCAACTAGAAGCCTGTATTAGACAAGAATGGGACAAAATTCCTATTCCTAAACTTGAGCAATTTGTCTCCTCAGTCCCCAGATGTTTGCAGACTGTTATAAAAAGAAGAGGGGATGCCACATAATGGTAAACATGGCCTTGTCCCAACTTTTTTGAGATGTGTTGATGCCATGAAATTTAAAATCATCTTATTTTCCCCTTAAAATTATACATTTTCTCATTTTAAACATTTGATATGTCATCTATGTTGTATTCTGAATAAAATATTGAAATTTGAAACTTCCACATCATTGCATTCTGTTTTTATTCACAATTTGTACAGTGTCCCAACTTTTTTGGAATCGGGTTTGTAGGATAAGAGGGTCAGAAGGGCCCTGCTTAAGAGAGCTTACAATCTAAAGGACAGACCAAGTGATTTAATAGGGAGTAACTGTGTGGGGTTGAATTGAAAGTAAAATTCAGTTGTGAAGTGGAGGCTTTTGAAAATGCTCTGATAGGCGTCCGATTACGTACTACACAACGTCCGGCAACTTCCGACTTCTGGTTTATGCGGATGGAGCGCACGGCCATAGTTTGGCAGCCCGTAGGATTTGTCAAGGCGTTTTGTAAACTTCAACACTGTAAGTGTAATTTTATTTATGCGTGAGAAATAAAGAGTCTTGATATACTGCACGATGAAAGCTATCTCTTCTTTGTGATTTATGGGCATGAATAACTGATCCTGGATGGTGCGAGTTGCAGAGTGCTCTAACTATCTGATCGCTGGCTGGTGTCCTCAGTGGCTCTTATCATAATAAGGATTATCCTGAAGGCGTGTACTTGATTGTCATCTGGTGAGTAGGGGACCGAGAGGGGAGCACTCACTCACAATATATGAGCATCGGCACCTTGGATAGAATATCCTGAGCAAGCACTTAAGCACTTTGTTGTGGATTTGTTGGTTTGCACAAAGACTGTCACTCAGCACAATATAATTGATTGAAGAATTTATGAACTTTTTATATGAACTTTTCACTGGAGATATTTATTTTTATATTTATTTTTATATTTTTTTTTTGATCACTATCACTGCAGCACTTTGTATTTATATTTTATATGCACTATAGATGAATTTTATTAGAATTTATAAGTATTTATTAGCACGATTATGTATTGAAGAGTCTTGATGTTTATTACATTGATATATTTTTAGCACTAGCACTTTTGCATAACACAGGTTAATAAGAGTAACAGTGAGGATTTTTTTGAGTATGTGCACACACAATGAGTGAGCAGCGCTGATACTTTGCTTTTTCAGGATAGGCTTCCCTGAAAAGAAGAGTTTACAGGAATCACTGAAAGGTGGACAGAGTAGGAGATAGCTGGACAGTCTGGGGTAGGAATTTACAGAAGATGGGAGAGACTCTGGAGAAATCCTGAGGGCAAGCATGGGTGGAGGCGATGATTGAGCTAGAGAGCAGGAGGTCTTGGGATGAACAAACAAGACTTTTTAGGTAATATTTTCAGATGGGGTAGGTGATGTAGCTGGAGGGAGAGTTGTGGATTGCTTTTTTATTTTAAATTGTATTTGTTGGCTGAGTGAAAGCCAGCTGAGGGATTGGCAGAGAGGGGTGCCAGACACAAAGCGAGTGGTATTGTGAATACTTCTGGCAGCAGTATAGACTGAAAAGGGGAGGTAAGAGATAACTTGACACTGAATTAGTGTCATAGGTCAGAAAGAAGCGTATTTTGGAAAAAGAACTGAGGTATAGGCAGCAAGATTTGAACAGTGATTGGATGTGGGACTGAAAGAAGAGGTCAGAGTCCAGGATTACAATTGTTATCAAGGGAGGGAAAGATAACTGTGGTATTGATCTTGATCAGGGCTTTTTTTTCAGGGGGAGCGTGGGGGAACACAGTTCTGGCACCTCCAGCACCAGGGGTGCTGGGGTGTGCTGGAGGGTAAATTGATGATGGCTGCAGGTGGATCTATTGTCACTCATAGGAATCTATTTTTGCATGGAGGTTTATTGTTGCTGGGGGGGTGTCTTATGCTGCTGTGGGTCCTGTTTTTGCTGTGAGGGATCGATTGTTGAGGGAGAGGTCTATTGTTGCTGGCTGCTGGAGGGGCTTTTAATGCTGATTGCTGGGAGATCTTTTGCTTCTGTGAGGTGGGTAGGGGGTGGAACCAAGGAGTAGTACTGAGAGGTGGGTAGGGGGTGGAACCAAGGGACAGTGCTTGGAGGTGGGTAGGGGGTAGAGACAAGGGTGACTCAAAAGGTAGGGAGTTCCTACACCTATTGTCTGAGAAAAAAAAGCCCTGATCTTAATAAAAAAAAAGTCCACGGAGAGGGCATCAGAAGGAGGAAGTATTAGAAGCTCAGTTTTTGAAAGATTAAGTTGTAGGAAGTAGTTTGGTGCCCATACTGATATGTCAGTAAATTAGTGATATATATATGTAATTTATGTTTTGTTTTGCCGATGGGAGGGGTCCACTGAAAGTGGTGCTTTGAAATTAACTAGACTTACCACTTTAGCCCCAGCCCTATTTCGGACACTTTTTGTTCACAAGTTAAAACCAGTATTTTTTCCTAGAAAACTACTTAGAACCCCCAAACATTATATATATTTTTTTAGCAAAGACTCTGGAGAATAAAATGTCGGTCATTGCAAAATTTTTTGTCACGCGGTATTTGCGCAGCGGTCTTTAAAACGCCATTTTTTTGGAAAAAATTTGAAAAATCACATTTCACTGCATTTAAAAAATACTAAACAGTAAAGTTAGCCCATTTTTTTTGTATATTGTGAAAGATGATGTCACGCCGAGTAAATAGATACCAAACATGTTACGGTTTAAAATTGCGCCCCCCCGTGGGATGGCGACAAACTACGGTCAATAGAGATCTCAATCTGCGACGCTTTAAATTTATTTAACGGTTACCAGTTTAGAGTTAGAGTGTAGCTCTTTTTTTTTAATTATTGCCCACGCTCTGGCGATCGCGGCGATACCTCACATGTGTGGTTTGAACAGCGATTTCATTTGCGGCTCGACTTGCGTATACGTTTTTTTTTGTGCGCGAGCTAACGGTGACGGGGACGGCTAAATTTTTTTTTTTTTTTTTTTTCCTATTTATTTTTTCTTTTTTTTTAAACTTTATTACAGGTTTTTTAAAAAAAAAAAATCTGATCACTTTTATTGCTGTCACAAGCAATGTAAACATCCCTGGTGACAGCAATATGTCGTGACAGGTACTCTTTATGGAGGGATCGAGGGTCTAAAAGACCCTGGACCCCTCCACTACACTTCCCTGTATGCAAAACGCCGAAAACGGCATTTTTGCATACAGCCGTTTTTCAAATCTGCCGCCTTTTGCAGCACAGTAACCCGGACGTGACGTCATGGACGCCGCCTCCGGGTTACGTCATCGGAGACCCGATCGATGCCGTTTCCGGCATTCATCGGGACTCCATCCAGCCGGCGGACGTGCCGGCTGGGTGCTCGGGGCTCCCGGTGGGACGGTAGCCCCGAGCAAAGCCGCGGAAGGCGGCGGGAGGGGGGGGACGTCCCCTCCCGCCCCCCCGGGTAACGATCGAGCGGCTCCCGAGCCGCATCGATCGTTACCGACGGAAAGCCGACCGTCGGCTTCAAACAACGGTACCGGGATGATGCCTCTAGCTAGAGGCATCATCCCGGTATAACCCCGCAAAGTCTGATCACGTAGAGGTTACGTGACTGGTAGTAAAGTGGTTAAGCTTAAATTGATTTTTTATTACAAATTGTGCAACTAATTCCTTAAAAAAAAAAATAATATCAATAGACCTCTCCATACCAGCAGCCATCATCCTTCTTCTCTGATTCAAACAATTTTGTGGATACATACAGAGATGTTTGGATCTGCAGACATTTTTAGGGTAAGGCAATCGATCTATTTGATTTCAAAGAAAGGCTTTCTCCCAGCATCTCAAACAAGAAGGGATGATCTTTGTTCTGCACAGAACAAACAGAAGGACTCTATGTAGGGGTTGCTTGACCATTGATGGAATTACTGAGAAATTACAGACATCTATTGTTTATATGTTGTCTACAAAAGGTATCAGAAGATGTTTATTATATGGGGGGCTGACCATTTCTATCCCTGTGAAGTTGGCAAAAAAAGATGAAGTATGTTAGAAAAAAAATGCTTGCATACCCAGCAAAAAAACAGCAACTAAAAAATTCCAGTAAAAAGAGATAAAAGCCCTAGAGGGTGATTTTGAAATGTTGATTCATATTCAGTCACAATATTTCTGTGAAATAATTTACTGGTCTGGGTTATACGCTTTACATAAACCAAAAAGTGTTTTCAACTTACTTTTCTTAAACTTATTATTGTATATAAGAAGCACAATGTGTCACAAATTAGACCGGGAGGGAGGGGAATTTGGCGGAGAAAGAAGGAAGGCAGGTTTGCCGTGAAGAAACTGATGTTGAAGGCTTTCTCTATAATGTAAAAATGAACTGTCAAAACAAAGAAAATATGTAGCTCAGAAAATAGCAGAGATGTTTTCATCACCGGGAATCATAGAGAAATAAATATCACTTTTCAGGTGAAATGAATTCCAGCCCTTTGAAGAGACTCCGAACTTCCATACAATATGACCAACAGTACCGTCATAATCATTCTCTCTCCTGCACTGGGGGATAAGTATTTAATCAGCATCAGAACATGGAATGTGCTCAGAAATATATTGCTTCCTCTGTTTTTATTACTATAAAAGATATAAGGCAGTACTGGCTGCAGACTGGAATTTTATGTGCAATATTATTTGTAATTGAACGGTTTCCTTGGGATATAATTATAGAGGAACGTTGGTCGTATGGAAAAGCAGGATTTTGTTTTCAAAGGAGTTTTTAAAATCACTAAATACAGTCAGGGATCTGACACCCTGAAAAATAATTGTGTCTTTGCCTGCTCCCCTCCACTACATCAGGTTAGTTTAAAGAACAGCATACATATAGAAAATTAATTAAAGCTTTATTAATTCCCTATGTATCCTTTATACTGGCAGAGGGATGGGCAGGACAATCATACGTGCTGCATGAAAGCAAGGAATATTCAGTGAGGAGGAGAGAGCAAAGGGATGACTTTATGAAACTTCTGCTGCTCTTGCACAGTCTGGTCAAAAGGTATTCCTCAATTCCTGTTTTCTTTACAGTGCTTGTATTACAAGGAGGCAGAAAAACACAATAAGAAATTATTTTAAACTTGCCGACCGCAATATGTATATATACATTGTGGTTTATAAGTGGTTTACTGGGGTTTGGCTGAAGATACCAGCCATAATCCTGGTATTGTTTTTTACAGCAGACGGCTGGCTTTCTCTTTCTCTTTTAAGCAGCTCATGTGGCACTAGAACACTTTTAGAAGCGAGGGGACGGGACCTCCCCCGTCCTGCCGCTCGCCAGTGCCTCTCGGGCTTACCATTTCTGCCAGCTCACCTAAGAAAAAATCCGATGGCAAAAAAAGACTAGATTGTCTTTGATCGCCTCTATGGCCTTAGAGGACATGAGGTCATGACTAGTGTTGAGCGAACACGGACTGTATTATTCGTGTTCGTACCGAATAATTGGATTTTTGTTACCCGAACACGAACACGGACACTTTACTGTATATTCGGGTAAAAATCCGTGTTCGGTCGTTTTATTTCCGGGTTTTGCATGCTTTGGCGCTCTTTTCATGGCGGGCTTTCAACAGCCAATCAACAATCGTTTAACTGGTGTGCCTTAAGCCATCCCAGCCATGCCTGCAAATGTCTCAGTAGCTGTGATTGGCCGTCTGAAGCATGTGACCAAGTCTTTATAAGTTCGAGGCAGCCGCAGCGGCGTCATTATGCTGCTTAGATCAGGGACAGAGCACACATCAACGTGCTGGCTGCTGATTAGGGAAAGATAGGCAGGAAAAAAACATTTGTGTCCGGATAGAATTGAGGGACAGGTCGGAGTGTTTAGGCAGGGCGAGTTTTAGGCATTTTAGGGATAGAGTCTGCTGAATTATAGGGTCAGTGTCTTCTGCAAACTACAATCGATATTGCTGTGTGGGGGGTGGGGTCTGCACTCAATCCTGATCTACGATCTCTTCTCAATCCTGTTAGGGAGAGGCTGCTGCTGAATTTTAGGGTCAGAGTGTTCTACAAACTACAATCGATATTGCTGTGTGGGGTGGGGTCTGCACTTAGTTCTCCTGATCTACGATCTCTTCTCAATCCTGTTAGGGACAGAGTCTGCTGAATTTTAGGGAAACTGTGTTCTACAAACTACAATCGATATTGCTGTGTGGTGTGGGATAGGAGATAGGCAGGTGTCAGTGATCCACATCCATTTTTCTGTGTGTGGGCTGCAGTGAACACAATCTTTTTGGGGTGCAGTGAACACAATCCTTTTGGAGTGCAGTGAACAAAATCTTTGTGGGGTGCAGTGAACAAAACCTTTGTGGGGGTACAGTGAACACAATCTTTGTGGGGTGCAGTGAAGACAATCCTTGTGGGGTGCAGTGAAGACAATCCTTGTGGGGTGCAGTGAACAAAATCTTTGGGGGGTACAGTGAACACAATCTTTGTGGGGTGCAGAGAAGACAATCCTTGTGGGGTGCAGTGAACAAAATCTTTGGGGGGGTACAGTGAACACAATCTTTGTGGGGTGCAGTGAACAAAACCTTTGTGGGGTGCAGTGAACACAATCTTTGTGGGGTGCAGTGAAGACAATCCTTGTGGGGTGCAGTGAAGACAATCCTTGTGGGGTGCAGTGAACAAAATCTTTGGGGGGTACAGTGAACACAATCTTTGTGGGGTGCAGTGAACAAAACCTTTGTGGGGTACAGTGAACACAATCTTTGTGGGGTGCAGTGAACAAAACCTTTGTGGGGTACAGTGAACACAATCTTTGTGGGGTGCAGTGAAGACAATCCTTTTGGAGTGCAGTGAACACAATCTTTGTGTGGTACAGTGAACACAATCTTTGTGGGGTGCAGTGAACAAAACCTTTGTGGGGTACAGTGAACACAATCTTTGTGGGGTGCAGTGAACACAATCTTTGTGGGGTGCAGTGAACAAAACCTTTGTGGGGTGCAGTGAACACAACCTTTGTGGGGTACAGTGAACACAATCTTTGTGGGGTGCAGTGAACAAAACCTTTGTGGGGTACAGTGAACACAATCTTTGTGGGGTGCAGTGAACAAAACCTTTGTGGGGTACAGTGAACACAATCTTTGTGGGGTGCAGTGAACAAAACCTTTGTGGGGTACAGTGAACACAATCTTTGTGGGGTGCAGTGAAGACAATCCTTTTGGAGTGCAGTGAACAAAATCTTTGTGGGGTACAGTGAACACAATCTTTGTGGGGTGCAGTGAACAAAATCTTTGTGGGGTACAGTGAACACAATCGTTGTGGGGTGCAGTGAAGACAATCCTTGTGGGGTGCAGTGAAGACAATCCTTGTGGGGTGCAGTGAACAAAACCTTTGTGGGGTACAGTGAACACAATCTTTGTGGGGTACAGTGAACACAATCTTTGTGGGGTGCAGTGAACAAAACCTTTGTGGGGTACAGTGAACACAATCTTTGTGGGGTGCAGTGAACAAAACCTTTATGGGGTACAGTGAAGACAATCTTTGTGGGGTGCAGTGAAGACAATCCTTTTGGAGTGCAGTGAACAAAATCTTTGTGGGGTACAGTGAACACAATCTTTGTGGGGTGCAGTGAACAAAATCTTTGTGGGGTACAGTGAACACAATCTTTGTGGGGTGCAGTGAAGACAATCCTTGTGGGGTGCAGTGAAGACAATCCTTGTGGGGTGCAGTGAACAAAATCTTTGGGGGGTACAGTGAACACAATCTTTGTGGGGTGCAGTGAACAAAACCTTTGTGGGGTACAGTGAACACAATCTTTGTGGGGTGCAGTGAACAAAACCTTTGTGGGGTACAGTGAACAAAACCTTTGTGGGGTGCAGTGAACAAAACCTTTGTGGGGTGCAGTGAACACAACCTTTGTGGGGTACAGTGAACACAATCTTTGTGGGGTGCAGTGAACAAAACCTTTGTGGGGTACAGTGAACACAATCTTTGTGGGGTGCAGTGAACACAATCTTTGTGGGGTGCAGTGAACAAAACCTTTGTGGGGTGCAGTGAACACAACCTTTGTGGGGTACAGTGAACACAATCTTTGTGGGGTGCAGTGAACAAAACCTTTGTGGGGTACAGTGAACACAATCTTTGTGGGGTACAGTGAACACAATCTTTGTGGGGTGCAGTGAACAAAACCTTTGTGGGGTGCAGTGAACACAACCTTTGTGGGGTACAGTGAACACAATCTTTGTGAGGTGCAGTGAAGACAATCCTTGTGGGGTGCAGTGAACAAAATCTTTGGGGGGTACAGTGAACACAATTTTTGTGGGGTGCAGTGAACAAAACCTTTGTGGGGTACAGTGAACACAATCTTTGTGGGGTGCAGTGAACAAAACATTTGTGGGCTACAGTGAACACAATCTTTGTGGGGTGCAGTGAAGACAATCCTTTTGGAGTGCAGTGAACAAAATCTTTGTGGGGTACAGTGAACACAATCTTTGTGGGGTGCAGTGAAGACAATCCTTTTGGAGTGCAGTGAACAAAATCTTTGTGGGGTACAGTGAACACAATCTTTGTGGGGTGCAGTGAAGACAATCCTTGTGGGGTGCAGTGAAGACAATCCTTGTGGGGTGCAGTGAAGACAATCCTTGTGGGGTGCAGTGAACAAAATCTTTGGGGGGTACAGTGAACACAATCTTTGTGGGGTGCAGTGAACAAAACCTTTGTGGGGTACAGTGAACACAATCTTTGTGGGGTGCAGTGAACAAAACCTTTGTGGGGTACAGTGAACACAATCTTTGTGAGGTGCAGTGAAGACAATCCTTGTGGGGTGCAGTGAAGACAATCCTTGTGGGGTGCAGTGAAGACAATCCTTGTGGGGTGCAGTGAACAAAATCTTTGGGGGGTACAGTGAACACAATTTTTGTGGGGTGCAGTGAACAAAACCTTTGTGGGGTACAGTGAACACAATCTTTGTGGGGTGCAGTGAACAAAACCTTTGTGGGGTACAGTGAACACAATCTTTGTGGGGTGCAGTGAAGACAATCCTTTTGGAGTGCAGTGAACAAAATCTTTGTGGGGTACAATGAACACAATCTTTGTGGGGTGCAGTGAAGACAATCCTTGTGGGGTGCAGTGAAGACAATCCTTGTGGGGTGCAGTAAACAAAATCTTTGGGGGGTACAGTGAACACAATCTTTGTGGGGTGCAGTGAACAAAACCTTTGTGGGGTACAGTGAACACAATCTTTGTGGGGTGCAGTGAACAAAACCTTTGTGGGGTACAGTGAACACAATCTTTGTGGGGTGCAGTGAAGACAATCCTTTTGGAGTGCAGTGAACACAATCTTTGTGGGGTGCAGTGAACAAAACCTTTGTGGGGTACAGTGAACACAATCTTTGTGGGGTACAGTGAACACATTCTTTGTGGGGTACAGTGAACACAATCTCATACTTCTGAAGCTTTGAGGGTGCTGCCTGTTCTATACTCCTCCTCCTCCTCCTCATCCATCCTTTTAGGTGTACAAACAATAGTAATTGGGGCCTAGTGTGCTTCTGTACGTGTGAAAAACATACACTTTTTTTTGATCATATTTCCTATTCCGCTATTCAATAAAAACCTTTGGGGCTCAATTAAATTGCGGAATAGTCTGTGTCGGTACGTGTGAGATCCACCTTTCCAAGTTTTTGGGGTTCATCTCATACTTCTGAAGCTTTGAGGGTGCTGCCTGTTCTATACTCCTCCTCCTCCTCCTCCTCATCCATCCTTTTAGGTGTACAAACAATAGTAATTGGGGCCTAGTGTGCTTCTGTACGTGTGAAAAACATACACTTTTTTTTTATCATATTTCCTATTCCGCTATTCAATAAAAACCTTTGGGGCTCAATTAAATTGCGGAATAGTCTGTGTCGGTACGTGTGAGATCCACCTTTCCAAGTTTTTGGGGTTCATCTCATACTTCTGAAGATTTGAGGGTGCTGCCTGTTCCATACTCCTCTTCCTCATCCTCCCTTTAGGGTAGGAAAAAATTTAATCGGGCCTAGTCTGTGTTTGTACGTGTGAGATACACAGTTTTTTATCCTATTCCGCTATTCAATACACACCCTTTTGGTGTAAAAAACATTAAATTGCGGCATAGTTTGCATATTTGACTGTGAGATACACCCGTGCGATACTGTTGTTCTTTTGTTCCGCTATTCAATAAAGACCTTTCTAGGGCAAGATCTTAAATTACTTGCTACACGCACAAGTGAAACACCTTCCTCAAGTGTGAGTAGGCGACAGAAACTGCATCAGTATTTGGTAGGGCATCATACGCCCCTAGAAGTGATGAGGCCAGAACAAGTGGAGGCGATAGTAGATTGGTTTGCTGCTGACAGTGCCTCCAGTTCCTTCACATTGTCTCCCACCCAGTCTACTGCAGAAAGGTCACAGTTGGCACCTGCAGCCGATGTCCAACCGTCTTTCACCTCACCCCCTTGCAAATCAGGCAAGCAGTCTGAGCCCCAAGCCATACAGCAGTCTCTTCTTCTTTTTGATGACTCTGTCAGCAGGGTTTCCCAGGGCCATCCACCTAGCCCTGCCCCAGAAGTGGAAGAGATTGAGTGCAGCGATGCCCAACCACTTATTTCTCAAGATGAGTACATGCAAGGATCATCGCAGCACGTCTCCGATGATGACGAAACGCAGGTGCCAACTGCTGCGGCGTTCAGCATTGTGGAGACCGACAAGGAGGGCAGGGGTGAAGACTGGGTGGAAGATGATGTGGAGGACGATGAGGTCCTCGACCCCACATGGAATGAACGTCATGCAGGTGACCTGAGTAGTTTGGAGGAAGAGGCGGTGGTCGCACAGAGCCACCAGCACAGCAGAAGAGGGAGCAGGGTGCAGAAGCGGAGCGGCCGTGCCCTAGACACTACGCCCGCTACTGCCCAATGCAGCAAGGGAACGAGCGCACCAAAGTCAGCTCAAAGGAGTTCTCTAGCGTGGAAGTTCTTTAGAAAATGTGCTGATGACAGGACACGAGTGGTTTGCACCCTGTGCAATCAGAGCTTGAAGCGAGGCATAAACCTTCTCAACCTGAGCACAACCTGCATGATCAGGCATCTAAGTGCAAAGCACGAGCTACAGTGGAGTACACACCTTCAAAACCAAGAAACGTCTCTGGCTCATCCTGCTTCCTCTTCTGCTGCAGTCTCGGCCGCTCCAGCCACATCTGTAGTGATACCGGCACCTGCCACCCCGCAAACAGACGATCTGTCAGCAACACCACCACCTGGGTCACCAACAACCATCTCCACAATGTCCCGTGGAAGCGTTCAGATTTCCATCTCCCAAACACTTGAGAGGAAGAGGAAGTACCCCCCTACCCACCCGCGATCCCTGGCCCTGAATGCCAGCATTTCAAAATTATTGGCCTTTGAAATGCTGTCATTCCGTCTGGTGGAGACGCACAGTTTTAAAAACCTTATGTCGGTGGCTGTCCCACAGTACGTCGTGCCCAGCCGCCACTACTTTTCCAGGCAAGCCATCCCTTCCCTACACAACCAAGTGGGGGAAAAAATCAGGTGTGCACTGCGCAACGCCATCTGTGCCAAGGTCCACCTAACTACCGATACGTGGACCAGTAAGCACGGTCAGGGGCGTTATATCTCCCTAACGGCACACTGGGTAAATGCAGTGGCGGATGGGCCTGAGGCGGATAGCAATTTGGCGCATGTCCTTCCACCACCGAGGATTGCAGGGCGCTTCAGTTTGCCTCCTGTTCCTAACTCCTCCTACTCCGCTTCCTCATCCTCTACCGCCTCCTCATCCGGACAGCGTAACACCTTCACCACCAACTTCAGCACGGCCAGGGGTAAACGACAGCAGGCAGTTTTACAACTTGCCTGTTTGGGGGACAAACCACACACCGCGCAGGAGTTGTGGAGGAGCATGGAACAGCAAACAAATGAGTGGTTGCTGCCAGCGAGCCTCAAGCCCGGCCTGGTGGTGTGCGATAACGGGAGAAATCTCATAGCAGCTCTGGGCCTAGCCGGTTTGACGCACATCCCTTGCCTGGCGCATGTGCTGAATTTGGTGGTGCAGAGGTTCCTTAAAAACTACCCCGATATGTCAGAGCTGCTGCAGAAAGTGCGGGCCGTTTGTGCGCACTTTCGGCGTTCTCACCCTGCTGCTGCTCGCCTGGCAGCGCTGCAGCGTAACTTCGGCCTTCCCGCTCACCGCCTCATATGTGACGTGCCCACAAGGTGGAACTCCACCTTGCACATGCTGGAAAGACTGTGCGAGCAGCAGCAGGCCATAGTGGAGTTTCAGCTGCAGCACGCACGCGTGAGTCGCTCTGCGGAACAGCACCACTTCACCACCAATAACTGGGCCTCCATGCGAGACCTGTGTGCCTTGTTGCGCTGTTTTGAGTACTCCACCAACATGGCCAGTGGCAATGACGCCGTTCTCAGCTTAACTATCCCACTTCTATGCCTCCTTGAAAAAACAATTCGGGCGATGATGGAAGAGGATGTGGCACAGGATGAGGAGGAGGAGGAGGAGGATGAAGAGGTAACATTTCAAAGGCTTTCAGGGCAGTCATTCGCAAGGGGCTCCGAGGGTGGGTTCCTGCACACACAAACGCCAGGGACACAATTGTCCAGCAGGGGCACAGTTCTGGAGGATGAGGAGGATGAGGAGGAGGAGGAGCTGGAGGAGGAGATGGAACCATGTTCACAGCAGGGTGGCACCCAGGCCAGCTCATGGCCATCACTGGTGCGTGGCTGGGGGGATACAGAGGACACGGACGATACACCTCCCACAGAGGACAGCCTTTCGTCGCCTCTGGGCAGCCTGGCACACATGAGCGATTACATGCTGCAGTGTCTCCACAACGACCGCCGAGTTGCCCACATTCTAACTTGTGCTGATTACTGGGTGGCCACGCTGCTGGATCCCCGTTACAAGGACAACGTACCGTCCTTAATTCACTCACTGGAGCGCAATCGCAAGATGCGCGAGTACAAGCGCACGCTGGTAGACGCGATGCTGCTGGCATTCCCATCTGACAGCGGGGCCACAGTGGAAGCACAAGGCAGAGGAGGAGGAGGAGGAGGTCGCCAACTCAACCAGGGCACCGCCAGCACCTCAGAAGGCAGGGTTAGCATGGCCGAAATGTGGAAAAGCTTTGTCAGCACGCCACAACAAACAGCAGCACCAGCAGCTCAGATGGAACATCTTAGCAGGAGGCAGCATTTTACCAACATGGTGGAGCAGTATGTGTGCACACGCCTACATGTAGTGAATGAGGGGTCTGCCCCCTTCAACTTCTGGGTCTCCAAATTGGGCACATGGCCTGAGCTTGCCCTTTACGCCTTGGAGGTGCTGGCGTGCCCTGCAGCCAGTGTATTATCTGAACGGGTATTTAGCACGGCTGGGGGTGTTATAACAGACAAGCGCAGCCGCCTGTCCAGAGACAATGTGGACAAGCTCACGTTCATTAAAATGAACCAGGCATGGATCCCACGGGACTTTTCCGTACCTTGTGCAGAATAGCAATGGATACCGACCTTACCCAGCCATTGTTCCATTTTTGCTCTTTCTCACTCTTTTGGGGTGTACCCTCATTTAAAATTTGTGAAAAGAAGCAGTGTTGGCTACCTCGTCCTCCTCCTCAGGGCCAGATTAACGTAGGGGCTATTGGAGCTGCAGCTCCATGCAGGCCCCTACCTTTTATATAGGCCCCGGGTTGGCCATATTCACTGTGACCGCTCTTCTGTCACTTGTAAACACAGAAGTCTGGCTTCTATGCTCGCTTCCCCAGGCAGCACCCTCAGAACCTCCCCACACAGCGCGAAGGCCGGACAAGGAGGGACAGTTGCCGATGCATGGATGTGTTTATGGGCTTCAGAGACAGCATCCCATGTTGAATTAGGCATGCATGGCTGCACCCTTCCTCCTCTGGGTGCATGCCAAGGCACGGCCCTTAAGGCCCTTCAAAATCCTCAGCACCAAGACCATGATGCTCTTAATCCGGCCCTGGTCCTCCTCCACCGCCGCTTCCACCTACACCGCCCATAGGTGTGCGCAGCCTATTGCATTAGGGTGTGCACCCCAAAGTTGAAATACACATGCATGTGTTTGCCTACATGTACATGGCCCCGATACATTACTCTCCCTGCTGGCAAAGAGAAATAGAGCAGAGCAGATGCGAGGGAGATCTTTCCCATGTCCTCACTGGCAAACAGAGCGATAATGCTATGTGCCCTAGGTGATTAGGGTGTGCCCAGGTACACCAGGCACACCCTGTGCGCACGCCTATGACACCGCCACATCCACCACCACCTCAACCTCCCTCCTACTCCTTATGGGCCTCGTCCTTCAGAGATGAAGAACATTGTTTTATTTTTCTGTTTTTTTTTTGTTGTTTTAAGTTATTTCCCTATCCACATTTGTTTACAGAGCACTTGCCATGCTCTTAACTACGTTTTGCTGCCATTTGCAGCACTCTAGCCCTTTCCATTGGTGTTTTAGAGCCATTTTAGTGCCTTAAAGTTCGGGTCCCCATTGACTTCAATGGGGTTCGGTGTCCGGGAAAAGTTCGGTAAAAGTCCGGGACACGGACCCGGACTTTTTTTTAAAGTTCGGCCGAACCCGTCGAACACGGACATCTAGGTGTCCGCTCAACCCTAGTCATGACATAACTTCCAGTCCAGGGTGGAAGTAAACTTTTATTTTTAAACCAGTTGAAGACCAGGCATTTTCTGGCAATTTTTTGTTGACGTGAAAAATCTGATGTTTTTTTTTTGCTAGAAAATTAGTTAGAACCCCCAAACATTATATTTCTTTTTAAAGCAGAGGCCCTAGAGAATAAATTGATGGGTTTTTCAATTTTTTTATGTCACACAGTATTTGCGCAGTGGTTTTTCAAATGCAGTTTTTGGGGGAAAAATACATTTTTAAATTTTATTGCAAAAAAACCCAATTTTTTGTAAAATATTAAAGACGGTGTCATGCTGAGTAAATAGATACCAAACATGTCACGCTTTAATTTTGCGCATGTCCACACAACGTTGACAAACAATGTAAATTTTACAACCTTTAGGCAACACTTTAAAAGCCTTTGCAGGTTACCACTTTAGATGTACAGAGGAGGTTCGCAGTGATACCTCACATGTGTGGGACAGTCAGGGTTTGCATGCCTTTGGGACACCTGTTCGCCCGTAACTAGCACTGGGGGATGGGTGCACTTAAATTTTTTTATTTTTCTTTTAATTATTAATTTTCATTATTTTTACATTTTTACGCTGTTGCTTTCATTTATTTTTATTTTTTTGATCACTTTTTTTGCTGTCACAAGGAATGTAATAGGCACAGGACAGGTACTCTTTATGAAGGGATCTGGGGTCTATAAGACCCCAAATCCTTCCTTTGCACTTGAAAGCATTCAAAACTCCAAGATCAGCATTTTTGATAACTTTTGATTTTCAAAACTGGCGCCTTTAGGATGCCAGTAAACCGGAAGTGATGTCATGACGTCACTTCCAGGTTACTACATCGGAGACCCGATCAAAGCTGATTCCAGTGGGATGGTAGAGCCCGGGCAAGCAGCGGAAGGTGGTGGGAGGGGGGATGTCCACTCCCTCTGCTTGTAATAACAGCCGGGTGGCTGCTTAGCTGCATCAGTTGTTATTACAAGAGAGCCGAACGTTTGCTCTAAAAAAACGGTCCTGGAGTGCAGTTGCAGGCATCACTCCAGTAAAACCTCTTGGAGTCAAAATGACATACAGGTATGTGATTTGGCGGGAAGTGGTTAAAGCAAAAGATCAAAAATAGTTTTTATTTTTAATTTTTTACTATTAAAGCTAGAGAAGCGATTTTTTTTTTTCACCCCAGATCTCTCCTTAAAGTAGACCTGTCATCCTTATTTTTATCACAAGGGATATTTACATTCCTTGTAATAGGAATAAAAGTGATCAAAATTAAAAATTAAAGGGACAGTGAAAAAATAGAAAATAAAATAAATAAGAAAAACAATGTAAAGCGCCCTCATCCCTCCGTGCTTGCACGCAAAAGGAACACATATGTAAGTCGTGCATGTAAATGGTGTTTGCACCACACATGCGAGGTATTGCTGCTAATGTTAGAGAAAGAGCAATAATTCTAGCACTAGACCTCCTCTGTAACTTTAAACGAGTAACCTGTAAAGGTGTTTAAAGTGTCGCCTAATGGAGATTTTTAAGTACTGTTGTTTGTTTCCATTCCACAAGCGTGCGTAATTTTAAAGCATGACATGTTAGGTATCTATTTACTCAGTGTAACATCTTGTTTCATATTATCCAAAAAAATCAGGGTATATATTGTTTTTTTTTTTTTTTCAATTCATTAAAATCTATTTTCTTCCAAAAAAATTGCATTTGAAAAACTGATCCGTAAATACCATGTGGCATAAAAAATTGCAACGATCGCCATTTTATTTCCTAGGTTCCTGCTAACAAAAATATATATAATTTTTGGGGGTTTTTGGTAATTTTCTAGCAAAAAATACTTTGAACTTGTCAACAAAAAGTGCCAGAAAAGGCTTGGTCTTCAAGTGGTTAAAAAATGGATTACAGGGCAAATAAAGCAGAAGTAAACCCATCGATTTAACAGTTTAAAAAAACAGTTACATTCTCGGCATGTGTCAGAAATGTAACTGTCACAATGGTTGTGCTCTCAACCAAACTTTCAAATCAGCCAATGGCTGGTGTCATAACTGATCACATGTGCAGCATCATAGAAGTTGAAGATTAAACAGGGGCCACGATGGCAGCTTCCTTGGCTGAAAACTATAGGAAGGTTTACTTCCACTTTAACCACTTGCCGTCTGCTCACGTTGAGCCTACTGTGGCAAAGTGGTTCGTTATCGTCTGACGACGTAGACCTACGTTGTCAGACACCCCCCCTTCTCGGCGGCGCGCGCGCGCAGCCGGAGGCTCGCTCCCGCTGTATTCAGTCACAGCGGGAGTCGGGCCAGGGGAGGAGCATTGGCGATCGCCTCTGCTCTTCCCCAATCGTTGGGGAATCGAGTGTGGAGATCCGCCCGCCTGTGTAAACACAAGCTGGCGGATCTCTGAAGTGACAGGCAGGGTCAGATTGCAGGGTTTAGCATAGTTGAACCCTCGATCTGTCCTTGTGTCACACAGTCATCTCCCCCCCCCACACGTTAGTAAGCACCAGGCATACATTAACCCCTCCCTCTCCAATAAAATTAACCCCTTCCCTGCCAGTGTCATTTTTACAGTAACAGTGCATATATATAGCACTGATTACTGCAGTAATGTCACTGGTACCCCCAAAAGTGTCAAAAATGTCAGTCAAGGGTCCGATCTGTCCGCCACAATGTCGCAGTCCCGCAAAAAAAAATCGCAGATCGCCGCCATTACGCGTTAAAAAAAAAACCACCAAAAATGACAGAAATATTTCCCTTTGTTAGTAAACGCAATAACTTTTGCGCAAACCAATCAAAATACGCTTATTGAGATTTTTTTACCAAACAAAGGTAGCATAAAACAAATTGGCCAAAAATTTAAAAAAAAATTAGATTTTTACATTTTTTTTGGGGAGAATTTCATATAAAAAAATGTGAAAAATATTGCTATTTTTTCAAAATAAACGCTATTTTTTTGTTTATAGCACAAAAAGTAAATATTGCACAGGTGATCAAATACCACCAAAAGAAAGCTCTGTTTGTGGGAAAAAAAGGACGTAAATTTTGTTTGAGTACAGCTTCGCACGACCGCGCAATTGTCCGTTAAAGTTGCACAGTGCCGATTTGCAAAAAGTGGCCCAGACGTAAGACAGCAAAATCCTCTAGTGGTAAAGTGGTTAAGTAGTAGATGCATATGGATTATTTTTGGAGAATAAGGATATTGTTTAGTGTTAATTTAAATCATTGAGTCTTAGCTTCATGTGTGGGTCTTACCAGCAAGCCTGCCTAGGAGCACCCACTCCTTCAGAAATGTTCCAATCAAGACATTTGGATATTTGCATAACTCCTCCCAAGAGCAACCCTATTGCTTGTTGAGGGCTCTTAAAGGGAGTACTGAGGCAGGGTTGCTTTGATATTTCCAGGAAGCTATGTATAACATCAGTGGCGGCCCGTCCATAAGGGGCACAGAGGTGCCACCCCCCCCCCCCCCCAAAGTTCAGCACCGCCCCCAAAGTTCATATTCATAGAATGATTTATTTTTAAATAAATAAAATGACTAACATTTTTTTAAATCTTAAACTTAAAAAATGTTAGTCACATTTTAATTTATTAAAAAATAAATTGTATCACTATGCAGGGCACCGCACTAATAGCTGTCTATTAGCTCTGTCATTTTTTAACCACTTGCTGACTGGCTAACGTACATTTACCTGTACGTCATTTAGTGCAAAAGCCACTAGATTGTGCGCGCAAATGCGCCGCCGGAGGAGCGACCGTGCTCTAATTGTACAGAGGGGGGCCAATCAGCAGGTCTGGTGGACCCGATGTCCACTGGCCACCCACGATCGTTCCAGAGAGAGGCAGAACAATGGTCTGTCTATGTAAACAAGGCAGATCGCCGTTCTGACAGGGGTGAAGATAGAGATCTTGTGTTCCTGCTAAGCAGGAACATGGATCCCTGTCCTCCCCCAGTCAGAGCAACCCCCACACAGTTAGCAAGCATCCCCTAAGGACACATTCAGCCCTTTGATGGCCCCTGGGGATAACCCCTTCCCTGCCAGTGTCATTAGTACAGTAACAGTGTATATTTTTAGCACTGATCACTGTAATAATGCCACTGGTCCCCAAAAAAAGTGTCAAAAGTTTCAGTTAGGTGCAGATTTGTCCGCCGCAATGTCGCAATCCTGCTAAAAAACGCTGATCGCCGCTATTACTAGTAAAAAATTTAATTAATAAAAATGCCATAAAATATCCCATAGTTTGTAGACGCGATAACTTTTGCGCAAACCAATCAATATACGCTTATTGGGATTTTTTTTTACCAAAAATATGAAGCAGAATACATATTGGCCTAAATTGATGAAGAAATTAAATTTTTTAGTGGATGTTTTATAGCAAAATAATTTTTTTTTTTTTTTTCGAAGAGCACTGGACCCTAAACTCTTCCACTTTTGACTTTAGCGAATGAAAATTCGCCATCACAACACTTCTGGTTTCCCATCCCGGAAGATTTGGAGTACAGAAGCCGCCGTCCCCCGGATATCGTGAGTCGTGACAGCCCAGGCTGGAGGCTGCAGATAAGGATCTGAATGGGTTTGTTTGCGCCCACCCAAAAAATGTTATTACTTGTCGCCACTGTATAACATCCTGATGGCCCCTCCCACCAGCCCCAGCCATGATATGCCTGCATTGCATGAAGAAGCGCAGAGACCCAGCGATGATGTCACTGGGTTCTAAAAAAGGTTTGTAATGAAAACCAAAGGGATTTATTTTAAAATGTTGATGATGACTCTAGGAGAAGAAGGAATATGTGTGAGTGAGCTTTCAGGCGGGTGGGGAGAAATACATAAATGTATGTACAGCTCCCATAAATGTATGTTATTTGTGTTTTTAGTTAAATGCTAGGAGTCCTTTTCCATGATAGGAACATACTTTCCTTGTTCACATGTGCCTAGCGTACTGATGAGAGGGAGTGGCCAGACACTTTTTAAAATCTTCTACATGCGCCTGAATATTAAATTGATGAGAGCAAGAGAAACATTTTTTTAAATTTGGAAACTGTTATAGTTGTAGATTTGCAAATGACATATTATAACTATAATATTTTCACAGCTGAAGTGAAAACAGTGCATGGTGGCGATATTTAATTTATGTACCCATTATCTAGTGGGATTGAACCATTTTTAATGTGTTTGGTTATACATGCTAAGTGACACGCATAATGCTAATAATGTTATTGATGTATTAATATATTAATGGAAAGTGCAGTATTATTCCACGCTGTGTTTTCTCTGTATAAATTGTAATTATGGAAATACTCCGTGCAGCCTTCTTTGCATGATCATTACAGTCCCTGTCTTTTTCTTATTAGTATAATTTTGAGTCTTTTGGATCATCTGTCCTTATAGAAAGAGACCTTTCCTTTCTATCATATAGCGTTTGTGTGATGTCTCTGAGAGGGAGTATAGTTTTGGATCTTTTTTCTGTTTCCAGAAGGATTACCAGGTAAATCTATATTGTTATCTGCCTACCAGGGAGCAGGATCTGTTAGTGAGGTCTGATCATTGTGCTCAGCAGTGGCGGCTGGTGCTCAAAATTTTTTGGGGGGGCGCAAAAAGAAAAATGTAATAGGTATTGCTTTGCGGCAAAAAACGCAGCAAAAAAATTGCGTGACTTTGAGGTCATGGTACAGGCATGGCACAGGTGATGGTACAGGCATGGCACATGTGATGGTATAGGCATGGCACAGGTGATGGTATAGGCATGGCACAGGTGATGGTATAGGCATGGCACAGGCATGGCACAGGTGATGGTATAGGCATGGCACAGGTGATGGTACAGGCATGGCACAGGTGATGGTACAGGCATGGCACAGGTGATGATATAGGCATTGTACAGGTGATGGTATAGGCATGGTACAGGCATGGCACAGATGATGGTATAGACATGGCACAGGTGATGGTATAGGCATGGTACAGGTGATGGTACAGGCATGGCACAGGTGATGGTATAGGCATGGCACAGGTGATGGTATAGGCATGGCACAGGTGATGGTACAGGCATGGCACAGGTGATGGTATAGGCATGGCACAGGTGATGGTGTAGGCATGGTACAGGCATGGCACAGGTGATGGTATAGGCATGGCACAGGTGATGGTATAGGCATGGCACAGGTGATGGTACAGGCATGGCACAGGTGATGGTATAGGCATGGCACAGGTGATGGTATAGGCATGGCACAAGTGAGGTCACAGGTCGGCTTCAATCACTTATCTGCTCTCCTCCTTGACTGCCTGCGAGACGTCCACGGTGCTGCTCCTCTCCTCGAGTCCTCTTCTTCTGACGGCGGCGGGATTCTGGGAACCGTCCACCGCGCTGCTCCTCTCGTCCTCTTCTGTCTTCCTCTTCTGGCTCTTTAGATCCATCCGGCGGGAAGGAGATCGGGCGGTGACGGTGCGTGACTGACGCACGCACCGGCACCGCCCCCATTGCGACGTCAGCGGGGTCAGCAATCGGATGTCCTGGATAATGATTGGTCCAGGCTGGAGACTGGACCAATCACAGCCAGGATATCACGAAAGTGGGGGTGTCCTAGCGATATGACCTGCGCCCAGGTTATGCCCCAGAAGGCAGCCTATCGGCGCCTCTGCGGGGTCGTAAACCCCACCCCCCCCCCATAGCCACCACATAGACCGGCGACCGGGATTTTTTTTTAAACTTTATTTTTCTTTTGTAATCTTTTTTTCTTTCCTTTTTTCTAGGGGGGCGGCGCCCTGGCGCCCCCTATGCACAGGCCGCCACTGGTGCTCAGGTGCAGCTCAGTTTGTCTAAAGTGTTTCACACTGGTCCAATAGCGAGGCATATTGAACAGTGGGAGGAAATCTGACAAATGAGTGCAAAGGCATTTAGTACAGCCCTGGTGATTAACAGAGGAAAGTACCTTGGTGCATGCTTGGATGCTGTATAAATGCCAAGAGCACGTGTTCTCTTTCAGCTGGAGAGCGGGGTCCCAGGGGAGGGGTGGCTGCCTCCATCTTTGTAGAAATTGCCATGCGGCCTCAGGTGGTCGACATGAGGGCCTAAAGTTTAGAGAGGAACTGAACCCGGAGGTCCTGCAGAACTGACTGGAAGGGAGACACTGGAAAGGATCTGATTCTGCATACAGTGAGTACATATCTGAGTCAAGGGGCCTGTCCTGAGGGGGCCAGAATAGTCAGTGGATGGGTGTCAGTAAAGGGGATGCTAGAACTGAAGATAATGTAGTTCCCCAAGTCTGTTGCTGGAGAGAGAGCAAGAAGACTTAACCTTTTCCATACAAGTGGCAGTATGGTTAAAGCAGTGGGTCTGCTTTCACAAGTAACTGGGTGAGGCCAAGTGATAGTTGTCCATATCAACTGTAAATAGTTCAAGTTGGAGTATCCAACTATTCCCTTCTTCCATCCAAATTCCACAATAAATACCAAAAACCAAAACCCCTGGACTGTTTATTGAGTAACGAGCCATTGAGATTAAGGATGGATGTGTGAACTGTCCCTAAGTGACTTTCTGCAGGTAATCACAGGAGGCCCAGCAAGTCATCACACAGCAAGCCCTACGGGGACAGTGCTACATCTCTAATGACAAAAAAGGAGTTTGCTAAATCCCCGTGTGAAAGAATGGGGGAACTGCATGGTGATTGTATTGAACTGTTACTCATGTGGGTTCAGCGCCCCCTCATAGCTGGAGGCCAAACTTCTTCACTGCGGCCCCACATACAAAATGGTTATATCTGTAGCACTGCCCCTGTAGGGACTGCTGAATATTAACTCTGTGGGCTCCCCTGGTTACCAACACACGGCTATAAGCAAATGCAATTCTTACATTCCTCTTGGATCTTCACTTCTATAAACAGACCAGGGGTATTGGGATTTTTTGTTGTTTATTTTGTAATGGAGATAGGAGAAGGAAATAGTAGGATACTCCAATATAACTATTCACAATATCTGAGTACTTCTATCTTCACTACTCCACTTGTAGGTATGGAACAGCCAGGCTGTTAATCCTGCCACTTTAGATGAATGGGGTTAAGTCTCTTGCTTTCTCTCAAGACAACTTGGTGAACAATATCTTATCTTATCTTATCTTATCTTCAGGATACTCTCCCTAGCATCTTACAGAGGCATCTGCGGTTCCAGTTGCAGCAGTGGAAGGACCCTGCTGGAGCAAAGAATAAGGTGCAGTAAGTATTTCTTCCTTTGTCCCTAGACTGAATGAGCAATTACCCCCTGCATTGCCAAGGGGAGGGGGATCCCTGGATTTTTTAATTTTCCTGGAGTGGAGCTTTGAAATGGACATAACTAGATCTTATGCACACCTCGGTTCACACTGGTGCGATGCGGGATCCAGTGCAATTCCTGTGTGGGTTCCCGCATTGCATCAAACTCGCAGGTAGTTCACACTGCTCTCTGCAAACCTCTGTGGGTTGGGTGTCAATGAACCCCCAAATTCGTTTGCAGAATGCAGTGTGTACTGTGAAATCGGACAGGAATTGGATTGTATGGGTTTGAACATCTATGCAATCCGATTCCAGTGCAGACCAAAAAAAGCGCCCTGCACCATTTTGGTCCAACTACGATCCGATTTCAGCCATACAAACTGTACAGCTGAACTGGCATTGCACAGACATCGCATGTGATGTGCATAGGCATGTGGTGCGAATCACATGCGATATCTGGTATCACACCAGTGTGAACCCAGCCTAAATTATGCTTTTGGTCTTGATTAAATTTCTTTTCTAATTGAAAATTTTAAACAGCCTGATGATGGTTTGTTATCATATTCCTGATATGTGCCTGCTGTATCATGTACTTGTATGAAAAAATATCCTGTTCTCTTTGTATTGCTTCCGTTGTATGAAATCCCTGGTCTTCCTGCCAGTCCTTCTGCTTTCCTATTAAAAACTTACCATACTAGGATAGCATATCATGGTTAGTTTTCTAGTTGTGGGAACTCAGTCTGCTCTCCTTCAATGATCAGACTGGTGCTGATACGCCCCTCACCACCTGCACAGCCATTCACAGGAAAGTCCAGTGTTCTGCTGTTTCTCCACCCCCAGCTCTCTGAGCTCCTTATGCAGTTGAGAACAGATGGTATGTGATCACTTATAAAAAAGGAACTATTAATTATATATATATACTAGATTTATAATATTTGCTATTTGCTAGCACTCTCAGGCCTATTCACCATCAAATTATTAATTATATATGTGCATAATCCCATCATGCCATGCTTATAGAAAATATATATATTTCTTTTATTGTTCTAATTTATGCTATTGATGACTTATTCTACCTTAAGTTCCCTTCCTCTAAAATCATACCCCAGAGCACTTTACTGCTGTTCAATTTTACTATTTTGTTTCAACGTGTTTCTTAATGGTACTTTGACTCTCTTCAGGCTATGCAAAGAAAAGCATGTGGATCAAATAACAGCAGGTTTGTGCTCTTTATTCCTTTGTACGGAGCCAGGTCGAAGGATCACATCAAGGCTTCCTAGGTGCCCGGCTTTTACTCTTCTACAGTAACTTTGCAGCACAGCGATCAAAAGGAGGTTTTCTGAATCTCCAAATGGAAATCAAGACAGTATGTCATGAAATTCAGTGGGAGAGAATGCATTGCCGAGGACGAACGGGACACATAAATAATATGATATAGCTCACAGGCAATGTATTGTTTTGGGAAATTAAATTGTAAGGATTTTTATTCTGGCAGGCAGGATCTGGAAGGGTTCCAGAGAGTTTTAGTTCGGGTTGTCATGGCAACCCAATGATGCATTGATTTTCTTTTTTCTCTTAATGGAGTTTAGGAAGTGGGAAACAGCAGGAAAGTTGCAGGGCATCAAAATAATGAGGGGGTCTTAGGTTTCCTAGTAAGATGGTCAATATGTGTCAGTATATAATATATATATATTTATAAATATTAATATATATTAATAAATAAATAAAAATAGCTGCACTGGTGTTCTTTTGAATAAAGTCAGCATGAAACAAACAAGATTGCATGCTTATTTCAGGTCAGGGACACACTAAGTGCACAGAATCACTTTAGCGGTTACGGCTTTGCAAAGGCAAGTTGCTCAGATAGGCTTTCCCACCATTTCAACCTACTGAGACTAATACATTTTGTAAGGCATTGGTGAAATGTATCTAATTAATGAAATATTTGCTAGTGGTATGAAAGCACCAGCTAATGCCTGAATTATTCTCTGATTCTTAGCATGAAAATGTTAGAAAAAGATCACAACTAATCACTAAGTTCATTTAAAAAAAAAAAAAAAAAAACCTAATTTAAACGCTCCATTTACTGACCTAAATTTATGGTCATGTGAGACATCGGGTCCTGGGTCTTCTATCTTCTTCACCCCAGAGGAGGAGGATCCTTTTTCAGGTGTCCACATCACTGCCTGGGTGACATGAACACTTTCTATTGGCTGTCTAGTGGCGGGGACCTCTTAGCTTCCAGAAAACTACAGTAGCCTGATGACAACACCCAACCTGCACAAACAGCAGTGAAGGATCCTCCGGTCATCACTACTGGAAGCTGCACCAATGAGGGAAACAAACAGCAGAGTTATTTGAGTACAATTTAATAAAGGCTTCAGAAGATATTTTTCAGAATAACGGGTGAATGGGTGGGGATGTTCCTTAAATGAGCTGATAGCTCAATCAGCCAGCGTGCTTCTGTCAGAGGACACAGGCCGAGACAACAGCAGCTGCAGAGTTCCCCCCCCCTTCCTTTCCTCCCCTCCCCGAGCAGTGCCTGTGAAGTGGATCCTGTGATGCCGGCTCCTAATTGCCCGTGGTCAGGACCAATCACAGAAAGGACTGAAAGAGCAGAGGATCTTGGGACATGTAGTCCCGAAGTCAGATGGCCCCATGTTCATTCCTTAGGGGCACACTACAACCCCTGGCTACAGCCCCCAGAAGGCCCGATCAAGGTTGGGCCTGCGTAGATCCACTCCACTCTCCCTCTCACGTCCGGTCTCTAACACAGTCTATCCAATCTACCTCAACGTTCCAGGGCTTTCTGCTGTATAAATGCCCCCGCCCCTTACCAGATGTCTGGGCTATGTAGTTCAGTTCCAGCAAATCTGAATGGAAGAATTCTGCTTGCAGCATACAAGTCCCAGCATTCCTGTAAGGTTGTGTGTTATGTAGCACTGCCATATTGTGGCCAAATACTATTCTACATTGCACCTATAGGGTTTAAGCAAAGCTAAGGCAAACTGGAAACTATTAGGTAGTAGTGGAGGATTATGAAAACCATCAACAAGCCTGACACACTTTATTAAAGTTTTTTTAACCTCCCCAAGACAGGTAAGCGGATTTGTTTAAAGAGAATCATGGAATTGATCAGGGCTTTCCAGAAAGATAGTGTGGGAGCTGTATCTTTTCTTCTAGTGAAGAATGATAACCTTACAAGCATATAATAATACTATGGTTAGCAACGTTCTATGGGCATTAGTTGGCACAGCTTCCTCCACAAAGCGTAGCAGGCAAATTGTCACTGTAAAGGGTATAGTCTGCGCAGATAGTACCTCTGCAACACTGCAACACATCTAGTCACCTCTAGCCAGAAGCTTTGTATCAGGATACAGTTCCAGGGGAGCCAGCCAATATAGCAGGGGTTGAGTAAATCCTGTGGAAGAATTTAAATTTGATCAAGCGATCCCTGGTGGAAACTAAATGCTTAAAGAGGTTATCCCACATGTCCTCCCAGTCTTCTCCCTGGAGATTAGAGTCTTCATTCCTCCACTTGGTTCTACACTAACCCACTGCAGTTGGCTCTGTGGTACTAGCAGCTCCCTCTCTGACGCAATGGATAGTGCGTTGGACTCTAGAATACATAGAAATTAAAAAATTGTGAGTTTGAGTCCCACCAGATGAATAAGGTTCAGGAGGGCGGTTTCTTCAACATGAAACCAAAATCAAGAACACGGGGGCAAGACCTCAAACTAACTGGAGGAAACTAATCTTAGAAAGTAATAAATTCATATCCCCCTTGGAACACACATTGACTCTGTGTCGTACACATAGGGGAGGGGCCCAGACGGTATCACTGCCAAATCTAGGAAGGAAAGGAGCAGCACACAGAGGATCTCCATTCCCACCAGATTGCCATCACATCCAATCAATAGAGATTGATATTAAAGATGTTGTATGCAGGTCCGGTGCTAGACTATTTTGCGCCCTAGGCAAGACCAGCTACTTGCGCCCCCCTCAAAAAAATAAATAAATAATCGAAATTAATTTATTAACTGTAGCACCAGAACTCCTGCATAGCACTAAACTGATGTCCTATAGGGTCTTTGCATGTGTGCACCCATGAAATGTCGAAAAACTTCAGTTCCCTATATTTTTTTTCATAGGCAACGCTTTAAAAGCCCCCTACAGGACATCAGGTTAGTATTATGCGGGGGTTCTGATGCTAGAATTATTGCTCTCACTCCGATGAGTACATAACATGGATAGGGCAATTGCATGCATTTTTGTATGGGTGAGTGTGTAGGGGGGGCTCTAAAATGATTTTTTTTTTTTTTTTTATGGGTCTTCTTAAATGTTTACAAAATGTATATAGATTTTATTTTTTGACATAACTTTTATTGCCATTACATTGGGGACCAATAACCCCCTATATGATAGCATATAGGTGACAGGTACTCTTTATTAGACATTCAGGGTCTATTAGACCCTGGATGTCTACTCTGTATTTGGCTACAACTGATGGAACACAGATGGTGCTTCCCTGAGCACAGCTCCTTTAGAATGGCAGTGCCGATCCAGTAAGTGACGTCCTGGTCTTTGCTGAGGAGGGAGGCTCAGTGCATGGATGTTCGTGAAGCTCCCGCCATCCTTCCCAGGGCCCCCCCCCATGACCGCACCGGGCCCACAGGTGGGATAGCGGAGCCTGGTAGACATAAAGACAGAGCAAGGTAGGACAGGAGAGGGGGGGGTTCAGTCAGGTGGACAGGAGAGAGGGGGGGTGCAGCCAGGTGGACAGAAGAGAGGGGGTGCAGCCAGGTGGAGAGGGGTACAGCAAGGTGGACAGGAGAGGGGGGGGTGAAGCCAGGTGGAGGGAGGACAGAGCCAGGCTGACAGGAGAGGGGTGCAGCCAGGAGTGTGGGGGGGGGGGACAGAGCCAGGTGGACAGGAGAGGGGGGGGGGCACAGCCAGGTGGAGGAGGGGGTGCAGCCAGATGGAAAGGAGAGGAGAGGGGTGAAGCCAGGTGGACAGGAGAGGGGGGTGCAGCCAGGTGGACAGGAGAGGGGGGGTGAAGCCAGGTGGACAGGAGAGGAGAGGGGTGAAGCCAGGTGGACAGAAGAAGAAAGGGGTGAAGCCAGGTGGACAGGAGAGGGGGGGTGCAGCCAGGTGGACAAGAGAGAGGGGTGCAGCCAGGTGGACAAGAGAGAGGGGTGCAGCCAGGTGGACAAGAGAGGGGGAGGTGAAGCCAGGTGGACAGGAGAGGGGGGGTGAAGCCAGGTGGACAGGAGAGGGGGGATGAAGCCAGGTGGACAGGAGAGGTGGGGGTGAAGCCAGGTGGACAGGAGAGGTGGGGGTGAAGCCAGGTGGACAGGAGAGGTGGGGGTGAAGCCAGGTGGACAGGAGAGGGGGGTGCAGCCAGGTGGACAGGAGGGGGGGTGCAGCCAGGTGGACAGGAGGGGGGGGGGTGCAGCCAGGTGGACAGGAGAGGGGGGGTGCAGCCAGGTGGACAGGAGAGGGGGGGGGTGCAGCCAGGTGGACAGGAGGGGGGGACAGAGCCAGGTTGACAGGAGAGGGGGGGTGCAGCCAGGTGGAGGGGGGATGCAGCCAGGTGAACCAGGGAGGGGGAGGACAGAGCCAGGGTGACAGGAGAGGGGGGCAGCCAGGTGGACAGGAGAGGGGGGGTGCAGCCAGATGGACAGGAGAGGGGGGGGACAGAGCCAGGATGACAGGAGAGGGGGGTGCAGCCAGGTGGAGGGGGGATGCCAGGTGGACCAGAGAGGGGGGAGGACAGAGCCAGGTTGACAGGAGGGGGCATGCAGCCAGGTGGACCAGAGAGGGGGGAGGACAGAGCCAGGGTGACAGGAGAGGGGGGGTACAGCCATGTGGAGGGGGGTGCAGCCAGATCAACAGGAGAGGAAGGTTCTTACCTTAGGGGATGTCATCACTGGTACTTTTTTCCGGCTCCCTCCACGTGTCAGGCAGCGGCAGTCTGTGTCAGCTGTCCCAAGATCGGGAGATTCAGTCTGCTACAGGCTGAGTCACAGCTCACACAGGGGAAACCTCCTCCAACTCCTCCCCCATGATAGGTCATCTGCGATAAATTGGAAGATTACAAACAGCAGGCTGAGTTACTTACCAGAAGATTCGAAGAAAAGGGGTACCAAAGAAACATGCTAGAACTTACCAAAAATAGAGTCAAAAATATGAGAATGGAAGACCTACTTGTTAAAAAAAGAAGAGAAAACAAGGGACAATTTGAATATGCTTTTATTACAGGTTTTAATACCCAATATAAAGGAGTAGAAACCATTTTTAAGAAATATTGGCCAATTTTAGCATTGGATAAGACACTGGATAAATGTTTACCCAAAAATCTGAAATGTATTTATTTATTAATTTTTGTAATCTATACACATTCCACAAACACGTATTTCATTGTTTTGTTTAATAGCACGTAAAGCTATAGAAAAGAATAAAAAAAAGAATAGTGCATTGTGCAACACATACATGGTGCATTGCAGGAACATGTATCTTAGTGCAGTTGCTCCGGAGCTTAGTAAATGAGGTAACGCTTCACTTTGCAAAGAAAACCCAATCACATGCAAGGAAAATAAAAGAATAAAAAACACAATTTTTGCTTACACACGATTGAATGATGAAAGTCAGCATAGCTTCTGCTCATTTACTAAGCTCTGGAGCAACTCCTCTTGCAGAGTGCAACTACACTTTTTAAAGTATACAGTCTATTTGCCTTTAATAAATCACCCCCTAAGTGTTTTAAGCCTTTCACTGCCAGAACTGTTTTTGCTGTAATTTTTTTTTTTTTTTTGCACACATGTTAAAAAATCATTGTAGGCCGGAAGATTGATTCAAGTAGAACTCTAGGCAAAATATTTTTCAGATAGAGTAAGATAGAGTTATAACTATTGTCAGATTTTTTTTTGCCATCTGTGTCTCATTGGGAAGATTTACCTTCACTTCCTGGCCCATAGCCAAAGCAGGAAGTAAAAGAAAATCCCTGAAAATTAAAGAGGAAGTAAACCCTCCTCAGGAAGTTGTACCTATAGGTAAGCCTATGATAAGGCTTACCTATAGGTACTGTAAATATCTCCTAAACATGTACGGTTTAGGAGATATTTACCTTTAATGCAGCCAGTGACGTCACTGGCGCATGCGCTCTGAAGGAACGGCTGATCGTGCCGTTCCTTCAGAGCCCCGTGCCGCGACCGTCGGCTCCCGCGTGCGTGCGCGGGAGTGACGTCACCGCGGCTCCGGCCAATCAGATGGCCGGATGCCGCGATCCTGTGCAGCAGGTAAGAGAGCTGCACGGCGGGGGCTCGTTCTAAGGTAAGTATTTCATACTAGCTCATTATGTCTTTCTCTTGCAGGTTGTAAAAAAAAAAAAAAATTTTTGAACGAGTTAACAACCTCTTTAAGGGAATTTATTGGAGACCCCCAGGTCACCAGAACTAGTGTCTCCATTGGAAGATTTTCTTTTTATATTACTTTTTTGGTGAGAACCCAAAATTTGGGATTTTCTTTCACTTTCACTTTCAATGATAATGGTAAACAGGACAAATAGAGAGGATGAATCTCCCTAATGGGGGCACAGACAGCAATAAAAACTGACAGGTGTTCTAATCCCTTATCCAAAAAAAAAAACAAGTTTTTCCTTTAGTTATACTTTAACCACTTGCCGACTGCTGCACGACTATTTACGTCGGCAGTCAGCCCCTCACAGGCAGAGTGACGTAGATCTACGTCGCTAGCCTGTGAGGGTCTAGGGAGCGAGCGCGCGCCCCCGGAGGCGCGCTCCCGCGTGGTCACGGACCCCCCCGTGCGTGTTATCGGCAGACCCGATGTCTGCCGGTCACTCGGCGATCGTCGGTGCAGAGGGAGAAAGGCAGGCGGCTGATGTAAACAAGCCGCCTGTCATTCTCCCCTGTGTAGAAACAGTGATCATACGGTTATACTATGTAGGACTGTTGATCACTGTTCCTACACCTCAAGCCACAGCCAATCACAGTTAGAATCATGCCCCTAGGGACACACACCACCCCTCCCTCTCAAAAAAAGTTAACCCCTTCACTGCCAGTGTAATTTTACAGTAACAGTGCATATGTATAGCACTGATTACTGTAGAAATGTCACTGGTAACCCCAAAAGTGTCAAAAATGTCAGTCAAGGGTCTGATCTGTCCGCCGCAATGTCGCAGTACCGCAAAAAAAATCGCAGATTTTTTTACAAAAATCTTTCCCTTTGTTAGTAAACGCGATAACTTTTGCGCAAACCAATCAAAATACGCTTTTTGCGATTTTTTTTACCAAACATATGTAGCATAAAACAAATTGGCCGAAAATGTTAAAACATTTTGATTTTTACATTTCTTTTTTTGGGAATTTCCTATAAAAAAATGTGAAAAATATTGCTATTTTTGCAAAATTGACGCTATTTTTTTGTTTATAGCGCATGATCAAAAAATCGCACAGGTGATCAAATACCACCAAAAGAGAGCTCTGTTTGTGGGAAAAAAAGGATGTCAAATTCGTTTAGGTACAGCATCGCACGACCGCGTAATTGTCAGTTAAAATCACGCAGTGCCGAATCGCAAAATAGGCCCTGGTCAGGAAGGGGGTAAAATCTTCCGGGGCTTAAGTGGTTAAAACCCCCAAACAGCATACTTTTCCTGAAAGCAGAGACAATAGAGAATAAAATAGTGGCGCTTTTTTTTTTTTTTTCACTTAATAATATCACATATGGGAACTATCACCCCATGCAATAGCATTTTTACTGTGACAAGTTTTCATTAATCAGAGGTCTTTTAGGCCCATGATTTCTCCCCTGCATTCATCGGAAGCGAATGCAGTGCAGATCATGCTCAATTAGCTTCCTCCCCAGCCACAGCGTCCAGGTAAAGTCACAGGTCAAACCAGACCTGACAAAATCAATCAAAAGAACAGAGTGACAGAGAGATGAGCACTTCTTTCAATGTCCAGTCGTAGGGTGTGCGTTTGTTCATACCACACATTCAGCATTCCAGATTTGTTTCTGCATAGGCAAATACATCAGTTTCTTATAGTATATGCTATCCTGTTCTATATAGTATGTAAAAAAAAAAAAATCCTAATCAACTCCCCAGAGTTGCTCTGATAACAGTATGTAAAAAAATTGTAAAAAAAAAATGAAACAAAAAATAAAAAATCTAAAACAATTAAAAAAAATGTATTACATATCTTTTTATTTTTTTTTAAATACTGTCACCTCCCTGAGCCCCTGGTCACTGCTACACCAGTTTTATGAAGATGCTGTACTGCATTAGTGATAGTACTGTATTTTCTGGCGTATAAGACTACTTTTGAACCTCAAAAAAATCCCCCAAAAATGGGGGGTCGTCTTATACGCAGAGTATAATATCTCCAAGGTAACCTAAGCATAAGTATTACTGGTAGATGAAAATTAAGGGGGTCGTCTTATACGCCCAGTCGTCTTATACGCCGGAAAATACGGTATGTTAAAAAAAAAAAAAATGTGAAAAAAAAATGTTTTCTTAATTTTCCTAAAAAATTTAACAAAAAGGACAACTTCAAAAAACATGCAATGCCTCTTACTAAATACCTCAGACTGTCTACTTTCCAAAAAGGTCATATGGGGGTATTTGAACTGTCCTGGCATTTTTGGGCCTTAAAAAATGAGATAGGCCTGATCATATTTCAGATCTACTGTATATATCATAGTTTGTAGACTCTATAACTTTCCTATTGACTAAATAATAAAAACTGATTTGGGTTATTTTCACCAAAGAAATGTAACAGAATACAATTTGGCCTAAATTTATGAAGAACGATCATTTATGTGCAAACTTTTATAACAGAAACAAAGAACACTTTTTTTTTCAAAATTTTTGGCTTTTTTAATTAGCAAAAAAAAAAAAAAAGCAGCGGTTATTACATACCACCAAAACAAAAGCTCTATTAGTGTGAAAAAAAATGATAGAAATGTCATATGGGTACAGTGTTGGATGACTGCGCAATTGCCATTCAAAGTGCAACAGTGCTAAAACCTGAAAATTGGCCTGGGCAGGAAGGGGGTAAAAGTGTCCTGTAATGAAGTGGTTAAATGGTAGTCAGAATAAAGACATAGTTCAGAAGATCAAGAATGCTTGTTGCAAAGCAATAACATAAAGAGTATGGCACACTGATAAAGGGTTAGGACTGCTACAAATGGAGAAAAAGATTTGCCTTTACTACTAATTTAACTTCAATTTCAACTTTTGTCTCAATATACCAGGTACTGTTTTTTTTTCTATTTTTGTGTCTGTGACATTCAATACTTTTACATTTTCCAGCTTAACTGCTTAGGCTAAAAAAAATTAAGAGAAAAAGTCTTATAGTTTGTATTCATTAAAGAATAACAAAGACATTTGTATCACATTTGCAGTATACAAGGTGCCTTTCTTTATTAAAGAAATGACATACCTTTCCAATACAATATCAGAGGTTACAGATGACTTTGATTATCATATAAAGAGTCCCCAAAGAGAATGCTCTATATACAGTAGGTCATGGATTCTAATATGACCTTTATTTTTTTATGCTTTTATTGAGGAGGTCTATTACTTGACCATACACTAGTGGCAACTGAAAATAAAGACAGCTTCCTCTGTAAAGATTTCATATCCAGCGATAGAACATACCTCCTGTCTTGGACTCAGCCAATGCCATGACTATGAAGCTTTGAAGATATTGGTAAACCTAAAAGTCTTGCTTTGATTACTTGCACCTGTGGTGTCAGCTTTTAATTTCCTTGAAATGTTACCATTTTGTAAAATGCATTTGTCGGCAGGGGGGGGGGGGCAGAATGCTCAGGGCCTGCCGGGGTAGCTGTGTGGTAATTTGCCATGCCCTCCATGTTTCCCAATAACTCATTGGGTGCAAAGTCCTGGGTCACCTGCAAGGCCTATCCCGCATGGGTTCTTCTGGGCTGTTAGGCACTGTAACAGGGTCACATTAAACACACACTTGGGACACCTTTGCTTTGTGCCATTTTCACCAGTGCCTTGGGAGAAGGCTGAGGCTACCGTGTTGGAAAACTCAACCTTAAGGCGGACTACTGCTCTTAGAGATGAATGTACACCATGTACACTGGCATCGCAACTGTTCTCCAGCCATCTCTCGGTACCCCGTGACAATGTACACCTTCTCCATAACTCGCATTTCGAAAGGAAAAAATTGAGCCAATGAACACATTCACCTGTCCAGCGCCTTCCCCCACAAATACCCAGCAGCTCTACACATGCACTCACTCATCTCCTGCACCTCCGCACCTCTGTTTGAGATTGGGGAACCTTTGAGGTGCAATAGGAGAAAGACAGCTGGTGGAAAGAGTGGCGTCAACATCTCCCTTGCTGCTAGAGGCAGCGCCACCTATAACATGTACATGCTATTGATAGGCTGCTTGTTACATTTCCATTACTCTTGGCAACTACTTGTGTCTTCACACTACTCAATTCTACTCTAAAGTCTTTGTACACCAATGTGCTCAAGACCCACTGGTTAACTATACGTGTGCCAGTTACATGCGATACACCTCTTTAAAACCTTGAGAGCAGGCAAGGACAAAGTTTCAAATTACATTTCAGACATTCACAGTCCAACAGGTATGACATAATACTTTACTACTTCCCTAGCTACAGACTTTGTGTGCTACTCCAGCAAACCTGCAAAGTGAGTTCCACATCTTATTCCTTCAGAGGCATTACTCCAACACTGGTGTCTTCAGGGCGAACCCCAAGTCAAAAGTCCCTGTTACAGGCCATAACGAGAGGTATACTTCTAGTTCTGCAGGTCTCTTCTTCCGTCTCCATCCCCTAAGGGTCTCACAGCTGAAGGCTGTACTGAGAACACTAGGTCTCTCTCTTATGGATTTCCAGTGAACCAGGCAATTTCCCAATTTATATCCACAGAGCAAGTTACCCAGTGTTACCCATAATAATAATATTTTGAGATTTCTTGTATCTCAGATATGGTTTGAGTTAAATGAGAGTTCTTTGACCATGAGTGAAAGCTTTACCACAACAACAGGAATGTATTGGCAACCAGCAAGGTGGCCTAAACTAATACACAGCAATCTATAGTACAGAAAAGAGAAAATAATCATAGGTTAAAGCAGAGTTCCACCCTCAAAATTAACTTTTCCCTGTCCACTTGCTCTAAATTACCTGAAAAACAATTGGATATTTAAATTGTTTTTTTTTATTCACGTACCTTGTTTTTAAAGAAAATATACTGACCTTACTTACTCTTCCTCCCTCTGCGGACACGGCCCGCGCCGTCACTTCCTCCTTGCATTGACTCCTGGGAGATGAACGTCATCGCTCCCAGGAGTCAATGCGCCTGCACCGGCCCTGCTCGTCACTTCCGGTGCAGGCACGTCATTCCCTGCTGAACAGCTTCTGAGCATGTTGTCTTATTTTGATACCTCTCTGTTATCATAATTATACTAGTGTCACATCTTTTGTGCTATAATGGAACACAATGCATGAATCCCCACATATGATACTGGTTGGTCACCCCACTCCGTTTCAGTAGACACGACCTGCCCACTAGGCCTTGGTTGCCCTATATGGCCAATGTATTTTTATTATATGATCTCTATTTGTCTCTTTTTTTTCATGTATTTTTATTTTTGTGTTTTGTCTATTTTTGTATTCCTTTAAACTGCTGTGTATTTGGAAACGCATGTACACATGATAGCTAATGATGATATTACAATCATATGTTTTGATTATATACAGAGTATGAATTATTAGCTCCAGAAGAAGCTTTCAAAGTGAAACATGTCAAGCAACCTGGCTTTATGAATATTCTGTATATTTATCATCACATCAACCGATCTCGATGGACGGCAGTACACACACCTGTCATCTTGTGTGAGATCCTGTGAATGTGAAGTATCTCAAAATACTGCAATTAGTATTGTTTGTGTGTGTGTTTATACTTCATCACTGTATTATGGAAGCTCCATATTCTGACGCCTTTCTTGAGGCAAGTCATTTATGTTTGTGATTTATTTTTAGTCATGTATCAATACAATTGTTATATTTTAATATACTCAGTGCCTTTAAAGTCCATGTTTCTCCAACAACCTATTTCAGGTCTCTGCTGACATCCGCAGGCCCATAGGGATGCATGGAGGATTCGATCAGATCCGCCTAAAAAACTGACAGGCGGATCTGATCGGGTTGTTCATGTGAAAGGAGCCTTAAGGTGTTTTCCTTTCTCGCATACAAGTTTACAATGGGTAAATAGCAGGCACACACATGTTTAGCCCAACCTAACATTCTTGCACTTCAAAAGGACTTAATAAATCAATTACTAACGCCTGCAGACTGGGTTTACACAAATGGGTACAGTTAACTTATATCAACTATTAGTAAAAACCAAAACCCAATATCTCATAAATATATTTACATATATATATATATATATATATATATATATATATATATATATATATACACACACACACATATACATATACATACATATACATACCCGCCAAAAAATCAGGAAAGCGAGTGGAACATTCAATTGAAAAACAAGATGGGATAAATGAAGGTGTGTGAAAAACAGCCGGTCCCTAGTTTGAAATACTTACCCACCAGTCTGCTAACAAACCAAAATAAACCTGTCTAACAATATAAGTTAAAAGCAGGAGTTTAGTTAACACATATTTGCAAATGCGGAAGCTGCAAGGCCAACAACAAGGCATCCTGCGTTACTTGCATGTACTTCCCTTTGTGAAGACACTTGGACACTCAGGTTGAGTAGTGTTATTTAGTGTTAGGTTCTGCAAGTAACGCAGGATGCCTTGTCGTTGGCCTTGCAGCTTCCGCATGCATTTGCAAATATGTGTTAACTAAACTCCTGCTTTTAACTTATATTGTTAGACAGGTTTATTTTGGTTTGTTAGCAGACTGGTGGGTAAGTATTTCAAACTAGGGACCGGCTGTTTTTCACACACCTTCATTTATCCCATCTTGTTTTTCAATTGACTATTCACAGGGATGGAGACTCTGAGCAGTGCTCGCCAGTTCTCACATAAAGTCCCAAATTGCCCATTTCTTGTATCTTACTAGGGATGGAGACGCTTGCTTTACAGGCGGGTGTCTCACTCAAAGTCCCCATTTGCCTATAACATCTTTATTAAAGGGATGGGGGTGTGTGTCTCCCAGCTGATCACATTTAGTTTGCACCCCATGGTTTTTTACACAGCCATGCGTTTTTCATTGCCAGTCATGGATTGGAGCAGGTGGGGGAGGATTGGGCGGTCTCCAATCCCATCCGTTTCCCATCCATCTATTAGCAAGCATGTACTTCCCTTTGTGAAGACACTTGGACACTCAGGTTGAGTAGTGTTAGGTTCTGCAAGTAACGCAGGATGCCTTGTCGTTGGCCTTGCAGCTTCCGCATGCATTTGCAAATATGTGTTAACTAAACTCCTGCTTTTAACTTATATTGTTAGACAGGTTTATTTTGGTTTGTTAGCAGACTGGTGGGTAAGTATTTCAAACTAGGGACCGGCTGTTTTTCACACACCTTCATTTATCCCATCTTGTTTTTTCAATTGACTATTCACAGGGATGGAGACTCTGAGCAGTGCTCGCCAGTTCTCACATAAAGTCCCAAATTGCCCATTTCTTGTAGCGAGTGGAACATTAACCCCCAACCCTCCCAGCCAGTACAGCACCTATTGGTCGATACCATGCTTAAACATTGATGTTAAAAAGGTTGTAAACTAATAAAAAAAAACATTAAAAAAACTCTGTAAGACAAAGGCATAATGAGCTAGTATGTGTCGCATACTAGCCCATTATATAATACTTACCTTAGAACTAAACTGTTCCAGCGGCGCCCGCACACCACTGTCACCGCTGTCACTGCTGTCACCACTGACATTTCCCCGAAGTTTTCTTCCAGGTTCGTGGTCTCGAGCGTTCATGGCATGGGACTCGGAAGGAACGGCACCCGTGGCCATTCCTTCAGAGCGCATGCGCAGTGATGTCACTGGCTGCATGTCATGTACATATCTCCTAAACGGTACATGTTTAGGAGATATCTACACTTCCTATAGGTAAGTTCTATTATAGGCTTACCTATAGGTAAATGTTTGCAGAGGAAGTTAATTTCCTCTTAATGGGTAAGGTAAAATGACAGGGATTTTAGACAATTTTAAGGGTGCAATGGGCTTTAAATGGTTCTTAAGGGTTACAGAAGCTCCTTTCTACTACTCTAGACGTGTTCTTAAAGTAATTCTAATGGCAGAAGTTTTTTTTTATCTTAATGCATTTTATGCATTAAGATAAAAAACCTTAAATGTGCAGCAGCTCCCCTCAGCCCCCCTAATACTTACCTGAGCCCCATCTTGATTCAGCAATGTCCACGAGTGCTTCGGCAATCCAGGACTCTCCCTCCTGATTGGCTCCAGCTGCTGTCAAGCAAAGTCAGTTAAACAAACAGGAGAGAGCGGAGGCAGGGCCGAACTGCGCCTCAGTTTCTGTATGGACACACAAAGCTGTGGCTCAGTTTGGGTGCCCCCATAGCAAGCTGCTTGCTGTGGGGGCACTCAACACGAGGGAGGGGCCAAGAGAGCCAGTGAGAGACCCAAGAAGAGGAGGATCTGGGCTGCTCTGTGTAAAACCACTTCACAGAGCAGGTATCGTGTTTATCGTGGTATAACACGCACTTTTTACTCCTAAAAATGGAGGGCAAAACAGCAGTGCATGTTATACGCCGATATATAAAAAAAAAAGGCCAGGCAGCTCTGAGAGGCAGAGGGGGGGGGGGGGGGGGGCTGGGCCCGGGCTGAGCAGAAGGAAAGACGAGCGGTGGCTGTCATAGGAAGTCCCACCTCCTATTATAGACAGCACAGTGGCCCAATGCCGGGATGTGTGACTGGGACTTCAGATGATAGCGGCTGTCCTCCCTTCTTCTCGGCCTGGCCCACCCCCACTCTGTGCAATGGCGCTGGCAAGGCTGCATTGGTGGACAATGTCCAGGCGAGTCTGCATTGGTGGACACTGCGCTGGCGAGGCTGCATTGGTGGACACTGCGCTGGCGAGGCTGCATTGTTGGACACTGCGCTGGCAAGGCTGCATTTATGGACACTGCGCTAGTAAGGCTGCATTGGTGGACACTGTGCTGTCGAGGCTGCATTGGTGGACACTGCACTGGCGAGGCTGCATTGATGGACACTGCGCTGGTGAGGCTGCATTGGTGGACACTGCGCTGTCGAGGCTGCATTGGTGGACACTGTGCTGGCGAGGCTGCATTGATGGAAACTGCGCTGGTGAGACTGCATTGGTGGACACTACGCTGATGAGGCTGCATTCATGGGCACTGGTGAGGCTGCATTCATGGGCACTGGTGAGGCTGTATTTGATTAAAAAAAAGTTCTTAGTTCAAAGCCGTTTATTTAAAATTTAAGCTTTTTTCCTAAAATTTCCCACCTAAAATTGAAGTGTGTGTTATACGCCGGTGTGTGTTATACGCCGATAAATACGGTAAGTATAACATGTTTGTTATTCTTATAGAAAAAAAAAAAAAAAACGAGACTTTAGTATCACTTTAAGCAAGAAAATAGCTGATCGATACCCATATTATTTTTTCACAAAAAGTAATGATTACTTGCACAAAAAGGAGAAACAACTAAATTACAAAATGTAATACTTTAAATACACTTCCCAAAAAAAATAAATAAATACTCTTCAAGTAAAGAAAAATATATAGTACATTTTTTCAAGGAAATTTTATTTTTGTAATTCCATGAGCATATTAACTTTGCACAAAATTTCTTAGCTTAAAATGTAAAAAAAATATATATAACCAGTATGGGAGAATAACAAGGAGGTCTCCTTGTGGGAGAGGTTTTGCTGCCACAGAATGCTCTTTTTCCTTAGTTTCTTGCTGAAGCCTATGCATAAACCTGAAAGAATTATCCACGTGGGAACATGCAACTGATAAAAAAACACTATTTTGTACTTTGCAGTTATAATGCTGGAATAAATAGGTTATTCCTAATATGTAGAAGTGCTTGACAAAATGCTTAAGCTGATAGACCTCCAAACACTTGGTGTGACCACTTATTACAAAGTGCCTGTACTTTTGTTGTTATTATTATTATTTGACAGCCATCGATTACTTACCATAAACCTTTACTAAGAAAATGTTGAAGCTGCCATGGCTTTCTGCTTTAGAATACTAGTTGCCTTGCTCTTATGCTGATCATTTGGATTTAATACTTTTGAGTTGTTGGCTTAGAATAAGTATACAAGGAATTCAAGGAAGTCAGGGTAAAGTGCACCTGTGCCCTGACTATAGTCATTAGCATATTTACATATTCTTTAAAGTAGTGAAGAACACACAAGAAAAATTTCCACCATTCATGCGCTAATCATACCACTCCCAGGGTTGCTAGTGTGTGTTCCATCCAAATCCTAGTTTGTGATAATACTAAGTCGTTGCAGCTCCAGTCAACTCCACTGGGTGGCGGATCCAAATACTGTGCAAAAACAAACAAGACAAGACGCACATCCGACCTAGTGTAATACAGTTTTTATTGATAATTGACTGCTGGCCCTTCTGTTTATAGAAATATGCGGCCTCTCCTGGCATGGCTGCTTTAAGTCTTTGGGCGGGGGAGGGGCCAGCACATATATAATAGAATTGGGCATAAGTGAAGCTATGACCTGAAGAGGGAGGCCATGCCTCCGAAACGCGCTGTCATAGCAACTAGGGGGGGTTCAAGGTTGTTTCTCTCCACCATCTGCCGAATATCCTGCTGTTATCGGTCCCTGCCGCATCCAAGTGCGCATGCGCAGAAGTGATGTCAGTTTGGCCTTGAGAGTCGGGCGCAGGCAGACTAGGTGGAGACACCGAAGCTTCAGCTGACCGCTCGGGAGGCGAGGCAGGTGGAGGATCTTTCAGTTCTCCAGGGAGAAATGATCAGGCTTAATGCGGAACTTGAAGAGGCCACACAGGAGAGAGGAACCCTTTTATGCCCAGACACTGGTTGTTTACATGTGAGTGCAATCTTATTTATCTATGGATCAATTATCAATAAAAACTGTATTACAATAGGTCGGATGTGCGCCTTGTCTTGTTTGTTTTTAACCACTTCAACACTAGCCACTGTGCTGCTACTGCAGCAAAGTGGCTCTTGTAGGTCTGACGACGTAGACCTACATCGCCAGACTCCTCCCCCTGTAGGCGGCGCTCGTGCGCCGCTGGAGGCGTGCTCCCGCTGTTTTCATTCACAGCGGGAGTCGGACCAGGAGAGGAGCGGCGGCGATCGCCGCTGCTCTGCCCCGATCGTCGGGGAATCCAGTTTGGAGATCCGCCCGCCTGTGTAAACAGAGCGGGCGGATCTCCTAAGTGACAGGGAGTGACAGATCGGAGTGTTCAGCATAGCTGAACATCCGATCTGTCCCTGGCTCACTCAGTCACCTCCCCCCCCCCCACACGTTAGTAAGCACCAGGCATACATTAACCCCTCCCTCTCCAATAAAATTAACCCCTTCCCTGCCAGTGTCATTTTTACAGTAACAGTGCATATTTATAGCACTGATTACTGCAGTAATGTCACTGGTACCCCCAAAAGTGTCAAAAATGTCAGTCAAGGGTCCGATCTGTCCGGCGCAATGTCGCAGTCCCGCAGTCCCGCAAAAAAAATCGCAGATCGCCGCCATTACTCGTTAAAAAAAAAAACACCAAAAATGACATAAATCTTTCCCTTAGTTAGTAAACACAATAACTTTTGCGCAAACCAATCAAAATACGCTTATTGCGATTTTTTTTACCAAACATGGGTAGCAGAAAACAAATTGGCCAAAAATTTTAAAAAAAATTGGTTTTTACATCTTTTTTGGGGGGAATTTCATATAAAAAAATGTTAAAAATATTGTTATTTTTTCAAAATAAATGCTCTTTTTTTATTTATAGCACAAAAAGTAAAAATCGCACAGGTGATCAACCACCACCAAAAGAAAGCTCTGTTTGTGGGGAAAAAAAGAACGTACATTTCGTTTGGGTATGGCATTGCATGACCGCGCAATTGTCAGTTAAAGTTGCACAGCGCCGAATCGCAAAAAGTGGCCCAGACGTAAGACAGCAAAATGCTCTAGTGGTAAAGTGGTTAAAGTAGTGAAAGAGCTTTAAACCTCTTGTACCTCTCTAACTGTCTGCATTCTGAAGTAATTAATTCTCAAAGATCAGAGATGTATAGTAACTAAGTAGAATTACTTCACTACTGTACTTAAGTACCGAAAGGCGGTATCTGTACTTTCCTAGAGTATAATTTTTTTCTCCTACTTCTACTTTTACTTCACTACATTTTTTCGATGATTTTAATACTTCTACTCCGATATTTTTTTTTTGTGCTGCATAGTTACTCGTTACAATTATAAAAGTTACCACTGCCAGAACAGTAGATGGCAGGTTTCATGAAGCTCAAAACATGTGTATTATCAGCGCATACGAAAATAAATGCTACTGTATGTATAAATAAAAGCTGCATTTGAAATGATAAAAAACCATATGATGTTCAAACTTTTGACTTCTTTCTTTAATAACTACATAACACAGTACTTGTACTTTTACTTTCAGTACTTGAGTAGCATTTTTTTTTTCAAAACTACTGGTACTTTTACTTTCAGTACTTGAGTAGCAAAATTAAAAATAAAACTTCTTGCAATACTTAAGTACAAAAAATGTTGAATACTTTAGTACTTCTACTCAAGTCACTTTTTGATCGAGCACTTCCACTTCTACTCAAATCACTTTTTAAACGAGCACTTGTACTTTTACTCAAGTATGGGTTTCGAGTACTTTATACAACTCTGTCAAAGATCACAACAAAGTTTTAATTAATTCTCAAAGCTCACAACAAAGTCTTCATTCGGTTTCTAACAACTTAAGCTGGCCATACATGGTTGGAAATTTGACCAGTTCAGATGTGTCAGCCAAATTGTGATCCATACATGGTTATCCCATTCATCATAAGTCGATCTATTGATCAACACTTCATGAATAGTATTGTAGGAAGGTTTTGCTTCGATCGGTGCATGCTGCAGTGGTGTGATTGGTATATTCAGATGGTGGGGTAATCCCCTCTGTCAGAATATAATGGCACAGTAGGAAAGATTCTCACATCCACCTCAAGTTTGTGGATGGGGGGATTAGACAATTTTTTTGTTGAGCTGGCTGACTAAATGAAAAAAACTGAGCCATGTATAGACAGCTTTAAATATACCTTTTGTGTGTTTAGGTTAAAAGCCTGGAAGGCTGCAAACATTCTGGTACAAAAGAACAGAAGCAAATTATCAGAGATTTCAGTGCTTCTATTATTATAAACTTTGAACCCTCATTCACACCGAGTGTTCTGTTGCTTGGTTCCTGAAGCACAACAACGCTGAAAATGAAGAATCTCATTATTTCTAATAAATCCATTCACATCAGAGGGTCACTTGTCTGTTGTGTGGAGTTTAACAAAAGCAGATGAGCTTATTTGGGCAGAACCATGTGTTCTTTGCCTTATAAACTTTAATGGATCTTCTAAAAATCTTGTGTCTATGCATATTTTCCAGGTGCTTCCATTTTATAGTCTGTGGGGTCAAAAACACAATTCTACTCCTGTAATATAGGTTGCCTGTACCATCTCCTGTGCCATGCCTATGCCATCTCCTGTACCATTTCCTGTGCCATGCCTTTACCATCTCCTGTGCCATGCCTGTACCATCTCCATTACCATGCCTGTACCATCACCTGTGCCATGCCTGAACCATCTCCTGCGCCATGCCTGAACCATCTCCTGCGCCATGCCTGTACCATCACCTGTGCCATGCCTGAACCATCTCCTGCGCCATGCCTGTACCATCTCCTGTGCCATGCCTGTGCCATGCCTATACCATCTCCTGTACCATTTCCTGTGCCATGCCTTTACCATCTCCTGTGCCATGCCTGTACCATCTCCATTACCATGCCTGTACCATCACCTGTGCCATGCCCGTACCATCACCTGTGCCATGCCTGAACCATCTCCTGCGCCATGCCTGTACCATCTCCTGTGCCATGCCTGTACCATCTCTTGTGCCATGCCTGAACCATCTCCTGCGCCATGCCTGTACCATCTCCTGTGCCATGCTTGTACCATCTCCTGTGCCATGCCTGAACCATCTTCTCTACCATGCCTGTACTATCTCCTGTACCATGCCCACAGCCTTGCATCTCCTGCACCATGCCCGCAGCCCCTGTTTAGAGTCTCGTGGTGGTCCAGTTGGGCCCAGTAGCAGCTGCATTTCCCACCCTAGGCTCATACTTAAGTCAAAAAGTTTTCCCACTTTTTTTTGTGGTAAAATTAAGTGCCTTGGTTTATATTTGGGTCAGCTTATATTTGAGTATATATGGTATATATAAAGGAAAAACACGCCACTCCCAGTAATTAAAATGTATGATGGAGACTGAATAACAAAGCAGTTAGTTATCCAAAATTAATAGTTTATTACCCAGTAGATCTTTTGTATAAGCATCTTATCTGCTTTGTCTACTGCAAACAAAAGAGTGTTTGAAACAAAAGAATTGTTGCCAAGATTATTAATTGCCTCTCTAACATATTCATACTTTTGGGAATTCTCAAACAATAACCCAGGTGAAAGTTAATGGGTACTTAATTGCAATGAAAAGTTTCATAATGGCTGCTAAATGTCAGTATTATTAGGAAAAATGAAGTCTTGTTTACAATCAGGTAGTGAATGGTCTGCAAAACCATACTGTGAATTGATAAAAAATTAGAAAAACCTTTTCAGAGATAACAGATTCTATAAACCATATTATTTAAATATTTTCCCTATTTACATAGTATTAACATAATGTACAGTGTTGTATACATAGATTTACATCAGTCCCTGCTTTCTTTATTGTCTAGTGTAATAACTCCATGCAGTGCACATCAATGGTTGGAACTGAACACAGGACCCTGTGGTGCAAGAAAAGGAGATTATTTACTTAAGATTACATGTGTATGCCAGTACATCAATAATGTGCAGACAATCAAACGTTTTCTTTACAGTAGTTACTATGGGGTTGATACTAAGCGCACAAAATCCTGTGCAGCTTTGCATAGAAACTAGGGATTGACCGATTATCGGCAAATCTAATATATCAGGGGCAGCTATGCACTTTCCGGATATATCGGAATCGGCCCCGGAGGATATCAATATTGCCAGTATTTCGGGAAAATGCTTGTACCGGAGTGATGCCTGCAGCTAGAGGCATCACCCCGGTACCGGCGTACATAGCCTACGGTCAGCTGTCTTGTAATGACAACCAATGCGGCTGAGAAGCCGCTCGGCTGTCCTTCTGCAGCTCGCCCGGGTCTCCCATCCCACCAAGAGACACGGGCAACCAGCCTGCACGGCCGCCGAAGACCCTATCAAAGCCGCATTTGGCTCTGATGGGGTCTCCATGCAAAAACTCGGAAGTAATGTCATGAGTGACATCACTTCCGTGTACTCGGTGGCAAATTAAAAAAAATGACAGCATTCAAAACAGCCAAACTTGGCATTTTGAATGCTTTTAAGTGCAGAGGAGGAGTTTGGGGTCTTTTAGACCCCCAGGTCCCTCCACAACAGTACCTGTCAAGTGCTAAAAAGAAAAAAAAAAAAATTTAATGTACGAAAATATCGGCCAATATCGGCTGATACTGATATTCAATGGCCAAAATATTGGTATCGGCAACGAAAAATAGAAACAAACCAGCTTCTAGGTTTTATTGTCAAAGCTTAATTGAAAAAAGCTGAAGTTAGAAGCTGATTGACTACCATGCACAGCTGTACCAGATACTGAGTGCGCCTCCAGTTTTATTAAATCTCCCCCTATGCAGCAACAATTAATTTACTAACAAGTTTTGTTTGCTGTGGAATTTGCTTTCCAGCTTCTGAACATATGTCAGCTAAGTAGTCACCTTCCTTATAAAAGACATTTTTGGGGGTCTAATAACTACTGATAGGAATGTTACATGCACATTTCATGTAGAAAAAAAAAAAAAAAAGCGCATATTGATACAATGAATGCCTTCATGTCTAGACCAGATTTTGAAGTTTTTTTTTGTTTCTTTTTAACAACAAAACATGTTGAAATATTTTACCACATAATTTTTTTTTTTTTTCTATTCTACTATTACAATATATTTTTGATAATTAACGCTATTCCAAATTATTTATCTAAATAATTTTCTGTTATTTATCCTGAATATATGGACCCTGTATATATATATAGGTATTAATGCATATTGTATGTCAATGCTTTATGGTCAATAAACAAATATGTATATTTTAAATCTCTAGATACAAAACCTTTCTCATGCTATACTCTCAGTTTAATGTCTGTAATTAATCAATGATTAAAATTAAAAAAAAAAAAAAAAAAAACGATTGACCTAACACTAAGGGGGGTCTGTTTATAAAAGATTATGTTACACACATTTTATCAGGTTGCACACATTTTGGGAATAATTTCTATAAGAGATTAAAGCAGAATCGAACCCTCCTTTCGTTTTAAGCCAAGGAAGCTGCCATCTTGGCCTCTGTTTGATCTTCTACTGCCATGATGCTGCACATGTGATCAGTTATGACACCAGTCATGGGATGGTTTGACAGTTTGTTTGAGCGCACAACCAATGTGACAGTTACATTCCCGACACACGACGGGAATGTAACTATTTTTTAAAACTGCTAAATTAATGGGTTTGGTTTCTCTTTAATTTTCATGATCGTTAGTTCTATGTAGTGGCCAAAATGAGGTATTTCAGAAAAATATACACTATTTTAGACATTAGATGTAGATTATTATTATTATTATACAGGATTTATATAGCGCCAACAGTTTGCGCAGCGCTTTACAATGTGAAGGAAGACAATACAGTTACAATACAGTTCAAAACAGGAGGAGCTAGAGGGCCCTGCTCGTTAGAGCTTACAATCTAGAAGGGAGGGTCAAGTGAAACAAAAGGCAATAACTGTGGGGGATGGGTTGATGGAGAAAAGGAGGTACATTTGTTAAGGGTTGGTAGGATATTAATTAATCTACAGTATTACAGAGATTATGACTAGTGTTGAGCGAACACGGACTGTATTATTCGTGTTCGTACCGAATAATTGGATTTTTTGTACCCGAACACGGACACGGACACTTTACTGTATGTTCGGGTAAAAATCCGTGTTCGGTCGTTTTATTTCCGGGTTTTGCATGCTTTGGCGCTCTTTTCATGGCGGGCTTTCAACAGCCAATCAACAATCGTTTAACTGGTGTGCCTTAAGCCATCCCAGCCATGCCTGCAAATGTCTCAGTAGCTGTGATTGGCCGTCTGAAGCATGTGACCAAGTCTTTATAAGTTCGAGGCAGCCGCAGCGGCGTCATTATGCTGCTTAGATTCAGGGACAGAGCACACATCAACGTGCTGGCTGCTGATTAGGGAAAGATAGGCAGGAAAAAACCATTTGTGTCCGGATAGAATTGAGGGACAGGTCGGAGTGTTTAGGCAGGGCGAGTTGTAGGCATTTTAGGGATAGAGTCTGCTGAATTATAGGGTCAGTGTCTTCTACAAACTACAATCGATATTGCTGTGTGGGGGGTGGGGTCTGCACTCAATCCTGATCTACGATCTCTTCTCAATCCTGTTAGGGACAGAGTCTGCTGAATTTTAGGGAAACTGTGTTCTACAAACTACAATCGATATTGCTGTGTGGTGTGGGATTGGAGATAGGCAGGTGTCAGTGATCCACATCCATTTTTCTGTGTGTGAGCTGCAGTGAACACAATCTTTTTGGGCTGCAGTGAACACAATCTTTTTGGGCTGCAGTGAACACAATCTTTTTGGGCTGCAGTGAACACAATCTTTTTGGGCTGCAGTGAACACAATCTTTTTGGGGTGCAGTGAACAAAATCTTTTTGGGGTGCAGTGAACACAATCCTTTTTGGTGTGCAGTGAACACAATCTTTGTGGGGTGCAGTGAACAAAATCCTTTGTGGGGTGCAGTGAACACAATCTTTTTGGGGTGCAGTGAACAAAATCCTTTTTGGGGTGCAGTGAACAACATCCTTTTTGGGGTGCAGTGAACACAATCTTTTTGGGGTGCAGTGAACAAAATCCTTTGTGGGGTGCAGTGAACACAATCTTTTTGGGGTGCAGTGAACACAATCTTTTTGGGGTGGAGTGAACAACATCCTTTTTGGGGTGCAGTGAACAAAATCCTTTTTGGGGTGCAGTGAACAAAATCATTTTTGGGGTGCAGTGAACACAATCTTTTTGGGGTGCAGTGAACACAATCTTTGTGGGGTGCAGTGAACACAATCTTTTTGGGGTGGAGTGAACAACATCCTTTTTGGGGTGCAGTGAACAACATCCTTTTTGGGGTGCAGTGAACAACATCCTTTTTGGGGTGCAGTGAACACAATCTTTTTGGGGTGCAGTGAACACAATCTTTGTGGGGTACAGTGAACAGAATCTTTGTGGGGTGCAGTGAACACAATCTTTGGGGGGTACAGTGAACACAATCTTTGGGGGGTACAGTGAACACAATCTTTGTGAGGTGCAGTGAACACAATCTTTGTGGGGTGCAGTGAACACAATCATTGTGGGGTGCAGTGAACTCAATCTTTGTGGGGTACAGTGAACACAATCTCATACTTCTGAAGGTTTGAGGGTGCTGCCTGTTCCATACTCCCCCTACTCCTCATCTAGCCTTTTAGGGGTACAAACAATAGTAATTGGGGCCTAGTGTGGTTGTGTACGTGTGATATACATACACTTTTTTGGGATCATATTTTCTATTCCGCTATTTAATCAAAAACCTTTGGGGATCAGTTAAATTGGGGGATAGTCTGTGTTGGTACGTGTGAGAGAGATCCACCTTTCCAAGTTGTTGGGGTTCATCTCATACTTCTGAAGGTTTGAGGGTGCTGCCTGTTCCATACTCCCCCTACTCCTAGCCTTTTAGGGGTACAAACAATAGTAATTGGGGCCTAGTGTGGTTGTGTACGTGTGATATACATACACTTTTTTGGGATCATATTTTCTATTCCGCTATTTAATCAAAAACCTTTGGGGATCAGTTAAATTGGGGGATAGTCTGTGTTGGTACGTGTGAGAGAGATCCACCTTTCCAAGTTGTTGGGGTTCATCTCATACTTCTGAAGGTTTGAGGGTGCTGCCTGTTCCATACTCCCCCTACTCCTAGCCTTTTAGGGGTACAAACAATAGTAATTGGGGCCTAGTGTGGTTGTGTACGTGTGATATACATACACTTTTTTGGGATCATATTTTCTATTCCGCTATTTAATCAAAAACCTTTGGGGATCAGTTAAATTGGGGGATAGTCTGTGTTGGTACGTGTGAGAGAGATCCACCTTTCCAAGTTGTTGGGGTTCATCTCATACTTCTGAAGGTTTGAGGGTGCTGCCTGTTCCATACTCCCCCTACTCCTAGCCTTTTAGGGGTACAAACAATAGTAATTGGGGCCTAGTGTGGTTGTGTACGTGTGATATACATACACTTTTTTGGGATCATATTTTCTATTCCGCTATTTAATCAAAAACCTTTGGGGATCAGTTAAATTGGGGGATAGTCTGTGTTGGTACGTGTGAGAGAGATCCACCTTTCCAAGTTGTTGGGGTTCATCTCATACTTCTGAAGGTTTGAGGGTGCTGCCTGTTCCATACTCCCCCTACTCCTAGCCTTTTAGGGGTACAAACAATAGTAATTGGGGCCTAGTGTGGTTGTGTACGTGTGATATACATACACTTTTTTGGGATCATATTTTCTATTCCGCTATTTAATCAAAAACCTTTGGGGATCAGTTAAATTGGGGGATAGTCTGTGTTGGTACGTGTGAGAGAGATCCACCTTTCCAAGTTGTTGGGGTTCATCTCATACTTCTGAAGGTTTGAGGGTGCTGCCTGTTCCATACTCCCCCTACTCCTAGCCTTTTAGGGGTACAAACAATAGTAATTGGGGCCTAGTGTGGTTGTGTACGTGTGATATACATACACTTTTTTGGGATCATATTTTCTATTCCGCTATTTAATCAAAAACCTTTGGGGATCAGTTAAATTGGGGGATAGTCTGTGTTGGTACGTGTGAGAGAGATCCACCTTTCCAAGTTGTTGGGGTTCATCTCATACTTCTGAAGGTTTGAGGGTGCTGCCTGTTCCATACTCCCCCTACTCCTAGCCTTTTAGGGGTACAAACAATAGTAATTGGGGCCTAGTGTGGTTGTGTACGTGTGATATACATACACTTTTTTGGGATCATATTTTCTATTCCGCTATTTAATCAAAAACCTTTGGGGATCAGTTAAATTGGGGGATAGTCTGTGTTGGTACGTGTGAGAGAGATCCACCTTTCCAAGTTGTTGGGGTTCATCTCATACTTCTGAAGGTTTGAGGGTGCTGCCTGTTCCATACTCCCCCTACTCCTAGCCTTTTAGGGGTACAAACAATAGTAATTGGGGCCTAGTGTGGTTGTGTACGTGTGATATACATACACTTTTTTGGGATCATATTTTCTATTCCGCTATTTAATCAAAAACCTTTGGGGATCAGTTAAATTGGGGGATAGTCTGTGTTGGTACGTGTGAGAGAGATCCACCTTTCCAAGTTGTTGGGGTTCATCTCATACTTCTGAAGGTTTGAGGGTGCTGCCTGTTCCATACTCCCCCTACTCCTAGCCTTTTAGGGGTACAAACAATAGTAATTGGGGCCTAGTGTGGTTGTGTACGTGTGATATACATACACTTTTTTGGGATCATATTTTCTATTCCGCTATTTAATCAAAAACCTTTGGGGATCAGTTAAATTGGGGGATAGTCTGTGTTGGTACGTGTGAGAGAGATCCACCTTTCCAAGTTGTTGGGGTTCATCTCATACTTCTGAAGGTTTGAGGGTGCTGCCTGTTCCATACTCCCCCTACTCCTAGCCTTTTAGGGGTACAAACAATAGTAATTGGGGCCAAGTGTGGTTGTGTACGTGTGATATACATACACTTTTTTGGGATCATATTTTCTATTCCGCTATTTAATCAAAAACCTTTGGGGATCAGTTAAATTGGGGGATAGTCTGTGTTGGTACGTGTGAGAGAGATCCACCTTTCCAAGTTGTTGGGGTTCATCTCATACTTCTGAAGGTTTGAGGGTGCTGCCTGTTCCATACTCCCCCTACTCCTAGCCTTTTAGGGGTACAAACAATAGTAATTGGGGCCTAGTGTGGTTGTGTACGTGTGATATACATACACTTTTTTGGGATCATATTTTCTATTCCGCTATTTAATCAAAAACCTTTGGGGATCAGTTAAATTGGGGGATAGTCTGTGTTGGTACGTGTGAGAGAGATCCACCTTTCCAAGTTGTTGGGGTTCATCTCATACTTCTGAAGGTTTGAGGGTGCTGCCTGTTCCATACTCCCCCTACTCCTAGCCTTTTAGGGGTACAAACAATAGTAATTGGGGCCTAGTGTGGTTGTGTACGTGTGATATACATACACTTTTTTGGGATCATATTTTCTATTCCGCTATTTAATCAAAAACCTTTGGGGATCAGTTAAATTGGGGGATAGTCTGTGTTGGTACGTGTGAGAGAGATCCACCTTTCCAAGTTGTTGGGGTTCATCTCATACTTCTGAAGGTTTGAGGGTGCTGCCTGTTCCATACTCCCCCTACTCCTAGCCTTTTAGGGGTACAAACAATAGTAATTGGGGCCAAGTGTGGTTGTGTACGTGTGATATACATACACTTTTTTGGGATCATATTTTCTATTCCGCTATTTAATCAAAAACCTTTGGGGATCAGTTAAATTGGGGGATAGTCTGTGTTGGTACGTGTGAGAGAGATCCACCTTTCCAAGTTGTTGGGGTTCATCTCATACTTCTGAAGGTTTGAGGGTGCTGCCTGTTCCATACTCCCCCTACTCCTAGCCTTTTAGGGGTACAAACAATAGTAATTGGGGCCTAGTGTGGTTGTGTACGTGTGATATACATACACTTTTTTGGGATCATATTTTCTATTCCGCTATTTAATCAAAAACCTCTGGGGATCAGTTAAATTGGGGGATAGTCTGTGTTGGTACGTGTGAGAGAGATCCACCTTTCCAAGTTGTTGGGGTTCATCTCATACTTCTGAAGGTTTGAGGGTGCTGCCTGTTCCATACTCCCCCTACTCCTAGCCTTTTAGGGGTACAAACAATAGTAATTGGGGCCTAGTGTGGTTGTGTACGTGTGATATACATACACTTTTTTGGGATCATATTTTCTATTCCGCTATTTAATCAAAAACCTTTGGGGATCAGTTAAATTGGGGGATAGTCTGTGTTGGTACGTGTGAGAGAGATCCACCTTTCCAAGTTGTTGGGGTTCATCTCATACTTCTGAAGGTTTGAGGGTGCTGCCTGTTCCATACTCCCCCTACTCCTAGCCTTTTAGGGGTACAAACAATAGTAATTGGGGCCTAGTGTGGTTGTGTACGTGTGATATACATACACTTTTTTGGGATCATATTTTCTATTCCGCTATTTAATCAAAAACCTCTGGGGATCAGTTAAATTGGGGGATAGTCTGTGTTGGTACGTGTGAGAGAGATCCACCTTTCCAAGTTGTTGGGGTTCATCTCATACTTCTGAAGGTTTGAGGGTGCTGCCTGTTCCATACTCCCCCTACTCCTAGCCTTTTAGGGGTACAAACAATAGTAATTGGGGCCTAGTGTGGTTGTGTACGTGTGATATACATACACTTTTTTGGGATCATATTTTCTATTCCGCTATTTAATCAAAAACCTTTGGGGATCAGTTAAATTGGGGGATAGTCTGTGTTGGTACGTGTGAGAGAGATCCACCTTTCCAAGTTGTTGGGGTTCATCTCATACTTCTGAAGGTTTGAGGGTGCTGCCTGTTCCATACTCCCCCTACTCCTAGCCTTTTAGGGGTACAAACAATAGTAATTGGGGCCTAGTGTGGTTGTGTACGTGTGATATACATACACTTTTTTGGGATCATATTTTCTATTCCGCTATTTAATCAAAAACCTCTGGGGATCAGTTAAATTGGGGGATAGTCTGTGTTGGTACGTGTGAGAGAGATCCACCTTTCCAAGTTGTTGGGGTTCATCTCATACTTCTGAAGGTTTGAGGGTGCTGCCTGTTCCATACTCCCCCTACTCCTAGCCTTTTAGGGGTACAAACAATAGTAATTGGGGCCTAGTGTGGTTGTGTACGTGTGATATACATACACTTTTTTGGGATCATATTTTCTATTCCGCTATTTAATCAAAAACCTTTGGGGATCAGTTAAATTGGGGGATAGTCTGTGTTGGTACGTGTGAGAGAGATCCACCTATCCAAGTTGTTGGGGTTCATCTCATACTTCTGAAGGTTTGAGGGTGCTGCCTGTTCCATACTCCCCCTACTCCTAGCCTTTTAGGGGTACAAACAATAGTAATTGGGGCCTAGTGTGGTTGTGTACGTGTGATATACATACACTTTTTTGGGATCATATTTTCTATTCCGCTATTTAATCAAAAACCTTTGGGGATCAGTTAAATTGGGGGATAGTCTGTGTTGGTACGTGTGAGAGAGATCCACCTTTCCAAGTTGTTGGGGTTCATCTCATACTTCTGAAGGTTTGAGGGTGCTGCCTGTTCCATACTCCCCCTACTCCTAGCCTTTTAGGGGTACAAACAATAGTAATTGGGGCCTAGTGTGGTTGTGTACGTGTGATATACATACACTTTTTTGGGATCATATTTTCTATTCCGCTATTTAATCAAAAACCTCTGGGGATCAGTTAAATTGGGGGATAGTCTGTGTTGGTACGTGTGAGAGAGATCCACCTTTCCAAGTTGTTGGGGTTCATCTCATACTTCTGAAGGTTTGAGGGTGCTGCCTGTTCCATACTCCCCCTACTCCTAGCCTTTTAGGGGTACAAACAATAGTAATTGGGGCCTAGTGTGGTTGTGTACGTGTGATATACATACACTTTTTTGGGATCATATTTTCTATTCCGCTATTTAATCAAAAACCTTTGGGGATCAGTTAAATTGGGGGATAGTCTGTGTTGGTACGTGTGAGAGAGATCCACCTTTCCAAGTTGTTGGGGTTCATCTCATACTTCTGAAGGTTTGAGGGTGCTGCCTGTTCCATACTCCCCCTACTCCTAGCCTTTTAGGGGTACAAACAATAGTAATTGGGGCCTAGTGTGGTTGTGTACGTGTGATATACATACACTTTTTTGGGATCATATTTTCTATTCCGCTATTTAATCAAAAACCTCTGGGGATCAGTTAAATTGGGGGATAGTCTGTGTTGGTACGTGTGAGAGAGATCCACCTTTCCAAGTTGTTGGGGTTCATCTCATACTTCTGAAGGTTTGAGGGTGCTGCCTGTTCCATACTCCCCCTACTCCTAGCCTTTTAGGGGTACAAACAATAGTAATTGGGGCCTAGTGTGGTTGTGTACGTGTGATATACATACACTTTTTTGGGATCATATTTTCTATTCCGCTATTTAATCAAAAACCTCTGGGGATCAGTTAAATTGGGGGATAGTCTGTGTTGGTACGTGTGAGAGAGATCCACCTTTCCAAGTTGTTGGGGTTCATCTCATACTTCTGAAGGTTTGAGGGTGCTGCCTGTTCCATACTCCCCCTACTCCTAGCCTTTTAGGGGTACAAACAATAGTAATTGGGGCCTAGTGTGGTTGTGTACGTGTGATATACATACACTTTTTTGGGATCATATTTTCTATTCCGCTATTTAATCAAAAACCTTTGGGGATCAGTTAAATTGGGGGATAGTCTGTGTTGGTACGTGTGAGAGAGATCCACCTTTCCAAGTTGTTGGGGTTCATCTCATACTTCTGAAGGTTTGAGGGTGCTGCCTGTTCCATACTCCCCCTACTCCTAGCCTTTTAGGGGTACAAACAATAGTAATTGGGGCCTAGTGTGGTTGTGTACGTGTGATATACATACACTTTTTTGGGATCATATTTTCTATTCCGCTATTTAATCAAAAACCTCTGGGGATCAGTTAAATTGGGGGATAGTCTGTGTTGGTACGTGTGAGAGAGATCCACCTTTCCAAGTTGTTGGGGTTCATCTCATACTTCTGAAGGTTTGAGGGTGCTGCCTGTTCCATACTCCCCCTACTCCTAGCCTTTTAGGGGTACAAACAATAGTAATTGGGGCCTAGTGTGGTTGTGTACGTGTGATATACATACACTTTTTTGGGATCATATTTTCTATTCCGCTATTTAATCAAAAACCTTTGGGGATCAGTTAAATTGGGGGATAGTCTGTGTTGGTACGTGTGAGAGAGATCCACCTTTCCAAGTTGTTGGGGTTCATCTCATACTTCTGAAGGTTTGAGGGTGCTGCCTGTTCCATACTCCCCCTACTCCTAGCCTTTTAGGGGTACAAACAATAGTAATTGGGGCCTAGTGTGGTTGTGTACGTGTGATATACATACACTTTTTTGGGATCATATTTTCTATTCCGCTATTTAATCAAAAACCTCTGGGGATCAGTTAAATTGGGGGATAGTCTGTGTTGGTACGTGTGAGAGAGATCCACCTTTCCAAGTTGTTGGGGTTCATCTCATACTTCTGAAGGTTTGAGGGTGCTGCCTGTTCCATACCCCCCTACTCCTCATCTAGCCTTTTAGGGGTACAAACAATAGTAATTGGGGCCTAGTGTGGTTGTGTACGTGCGAGATACATACACTTTTTTTGATCATATTTCCTATTCCGCTATTCAATAAAAACCTTTGAGGATCAATTGAATTGCGGGATAGTCTGTGTCGGTACGTGTGAGAGAGATCCACCTTTCCAAGTTGTTGGGGTTCATCTCATACTTCTGAAGGTTTGAGGGTGCTGCCTGTTCCATACCCCCCCTACTCCTCATCTAGCCTTTTAGGGGTACAAACAATAGTAATTGGGGCCTAGTGTGGTTGTGTACGTGCGAGATACATACACTTTTTTTGATCATATTTCCTATTCCGCTATTCAATAAAAACCTTTGAGGATCAATTGAATTGCGGGATAGTCTGTGTCGGTACGTGTGAGAGAGATCCACCTTTCCAAGTTGTTGGGGTTCATCTCATACTTCTGAAGGTTTGAGGGTGCTGCCTGTTCCATACTCCCCCTACTCCTCATCTAGCCTTTTAGGGGTACAAACAATAGTAATTGGGGCCTAGTGTGGTTGTGTACGTGTGATATACATACACTTTTTTTGGATCATATTTTCTATTCCGCTATTCAATAAAAACCTTTCTAGGGCAAGATCTTAAATTACAGAAATATGAGGAGACCGTCAAATAAGGGCCGTGGCCTGGGTCGTGGTGCTGCTGGTAGAGCTCCTGTTGCAAGGAGAGGACATGGTCGATCTGTGCCAGCTACACGCACAAGTGAAACACCTTCCTCAAGTGTGAGTAGGCGACAGAACCTGCATCAGTATTTGGTAGGGCATCAAACGCCCCTAGAAGTGATGAGGCCAGAACAAGTTGAGGCGATAGTAGATTGGTTTGCTGCTGACAGTGCCTCCAGTTCCTTCACATTGTCTCCCACCCAGTCTACTGCAGAAAGGTCAGAGTTGGCACCTGCAGCCAATGTCCAACCGTCTTTCACCTCACCCCCTTGCAAATCAGGCCAGCAGTCTGAGCCCCAAGCCATACAGCAGTCTCTTATTCTTTTTGAGGACTCTGTCAGCAGGGTTTCCCAGGGCCATCCACCTAGCCCTGCCCCAGAAGTGGAAGAGATTGAGTGCAGCGATGCCCAACCACTTATTTCTCAAGATGAGTACATGCAAGGATCATCGCAGCACGTCTCCGATGATGACGAAACGCAGGTGCCAACTGCTGCGGCGTTCAGCATTGTGGAGACCGACAAGGAGGGCAGGGGTGAAGACTGGGTGGAAGATGATGTGGAGGACGATGAGGTCCTCGACCCCACATGGAATGAACGTCATGCAGGTGACCTGAGTAGTTTGGAGGAAGAGGCGGTGGTCGCACAGAGCCACCAGCACAGCAGAAGAGGGAGCAGGGTGCAGAAGCGGAGCGGCCGTGCCCTAGACACTACGCCCGCTACTGCCCAACGCAGCAAGGGAACGAGCGCACCAAAGTCAGCTCAAAGGAGTTCTCTAGCGTGGAAGTTCTTTAGAAAATGTGCTGATGACAGGACACGAGTGGTTTGCACCCTGTGCAATCAGAGCTTGAAGCGAGGCATGAACCTTCTCAACCTGAGCACAACCTGCATGATCAGGCATCTAAGTGCAAAGCACGAGCTGCAGTGGAGTACACACCTTCAAAACCAAGAAACGTCTCTGGCTCATCCTGCTTCCTCTTCTGCTGCAGTCTCGGCCGCTCCAGCCACATCTGTAGTGATACCGGCACCTGCCACCCCGCAAACAGACGATCTGTCAGCAACACCACCACCTGGGTCACCAACAACCATCTCCACAATGTCCCGTGGAAGCGTTCAGCTTTCCATCTCCCAAACACTTGAGAGGAAGAGGAAGTACCCCCCTACCCACCCGCGATCCCTGGCCCTGAATGCCAGCATTTCAAAATTATTGGCCTTTGAAATGCTGTCATTCCGTCTGGTGGAGACGCACAGTTTTAAAAACCTTATGTCGGTGGCTGTCCCACAGTACGTCGTGCCCAGCCGCCACTACTTTTCCAGGCAAGCCATCCCTTCCCTGCACAACCAAGTGGGGGAAAATATCAGGTGTGCACTGCGCAACGCCATCTGTGCCAAGGTCCACCTAACTACGGATACGTGGACCAGTAAGCACGGTCAGGGGCGTTATATCTCCCTAACGGCACACTGGGTAAATGCAGTGGCGGATGGGCCTGAGGCGGATAGCAATTTGGCGCATGTCCTTCCACCACCGAGGATTGCAGGGCGCTTCAGTTTGCCTCCTGTTCGTAACTCCTCCTACTCCGCTTCCTCATCCTCTACCGCCTCCTCATCCGGACAGCGTAACACCTTCACCACCAACTTCAGCACGGCCAGGGGTAAACGACAGCAGGCAGTTTTACAACTTGCCTGTTTGGGGGACAAACCACACACCGCGCAGGAGTTGTGGAGGAGCATGGAACAGCAGACAAATGAGTGGTTGCTGCCAGCGAGCCTCAAGCCCGGCCTGGTGGTGTGTGATAACGGGCGAAATCTCATAGCAGCTCTGGGCCTAGCCGGTTTGACGCACATCCCTTGCCTGGCGCATGTGCTGAATTTGGTGGTGCAGAGGTTCCTTAAAAACTACCCCGATATGTCAGAGCTGCTGCAGAAAGTGCGGGCCGTTTGTGCGCACTTTCGGCGTTCTCACCCTGCTGCTGCTCGCCTGGCAGCGCTGCAGCGTAACTTCGGCCTTCCCGCTCACCGCCTCATATGTGACGTGCCCACAAGGTGGAACTCCACCTTGCACATGCTGGAAAGACTGTGCGAGCAGCAGCAGGCCATAGTGGAGTTTCAGCTGCAGCACGCACGCGTGAGTCGCTCTGCGGAACAGCACCACTTCACCACCAATAACTGGGCCTCCATGCGAGACCTGTGTGCCTTGTTGCGCTGTTTTGAGTACTCCACCAACATGGCCAGTGGCAATGACGCCGTTCTCAGCTTAACTATCCCACTTCTATGCCTCCTTGAAAAAACAATTCGGGCGATGATGGAAGAGGATGTGGCACAGGATGAGGAGGAGGAGGAGGATGAAGAGGTAACATTTCCAAGGCTTTCAGGGCAGTCATTCGCAAGGGGCTCCGAGGGTGGGTTCCTGCACACGCAAACGCCAGGGACGCAATTGTCCAGCAGGGGCACAGTTCTGGAGGATGAGGAGGATGAGGAGGAGGAGGAGCTGGAGGAGGAGATGGAACCATGTTCACAGCAGGGTGGCACCCAGGCCAGCTCATGGCCATCACTGGTGCGTGGCTGGGGGGATACAGAGGACACGGACGATACACCTCCCACAGAGGACAGCCTTTCGTCGCCTCTGGGCAGCCTGGCACACATGAGCGATTACATGCTGCAGTGTCTCCACAACGACCGCCGAGTTGCCCACATTCTAACTTGTGCTGATTACTGGGTGGCCACGCTGCTGGATCCCCGTTACAAGGACAACGTACCGTCCTTAATTCACTCACTGGAGCGCGATCGCAAGATGCGCGAGTACAAGCGCACGCTGGTAGACGCCATGCTGCTGGCATTCCCATCTGACAGCGGGGCCACAGTGGAAGCACAAGGCAGAGGAGGAGGAGGAGGAGGTCGCCAACGCAACCAGGGCACCGCCAGCACCTCAGAAGGCAGGGTTAGCATGGCCGAAATGTGGAAAAGCTTTGTCAGCACGCCACAACAAACAGCAGCACCAGCAGCTCAGATGGAACGTCTTAGCAGGAGGCAGCATTTTACCAACATGGTGGAGCAGTATGTGTGCACACGCCTACATGTAGTGAATGACGGGTCTGCCCCCTTCAACTTCTGGGTCTCCAAATTGGGCACATGGCCTGAGCTTGCCCTTTACGCCTTGGAGGTGCTGGCGTGCCCTGCAGCCAGTGTATTATCTGAACGGGTATTTAGCACGGCTGGGGGCGTTATAACAGACAAGCGCAGCCGCCTGTCCAGAGACAATGTGGACAAGCTCACGTTCATTAAAATGAACCAGGCATGGATCCCACGGGACTTTTCCGTACCTTATGCAGAATAGCAATGGATACCGACCTTACCCACCCATTGTTCCATTTTTGCTCTTTCTCACTCTTTTGGGGTGTACCCTCATTTAAAATTTTTGAAAAGAAGCAGTGTTGGCTACCTCGTCCTCCTCCTCAGGGCCAGATTAATGTAGGGGCTATTGGAGCTGCAGCTCCAGGCCCCTACCTTTTATATAGGCCCCGGGTTGGCCATATTCACTGTTACCGCTCTTCTGTCACTTGTAAACACAGAAGTCTGGCTTCTATGCTCGCTTCCCCAGGCAGCACCCTCAGAACCTCCCCACACAGCGTGAAGGCCGGACAAGGAGGGACAGTTGGCGATGCATGGATGTGTTTATGGGCTTCAGAGACAGCATCCCATGTTGAATTAGGCATGCATGGCTGCACCCTTCCTCCTCTGGGTGCATGGCAAGGCACGGCCCTTAAGGCCCTTCAAAATCCTCAGCACCAAGCCCATGATGCTGTTAATCCGGCCCTGGTCCTCCTCCACCGCCGCTTCCACCTACACCGCCCATAGGTGTGCGCAGCCTATTGCATTAAGGTGTGCACCCCAAAGTTGAAATACACATGCATGTGTTTGCCAGCAGGGAGAGTAATGTATCGGGGCCATGTACCTGTAGGCAAGGAGAAATAGAGCAGAGCAGGTCCCAGGGAGATCTTTCCCATCTCCTCACTGGCAATGCTATGTGCCCTAGGTGATTAGGGTGTGCCCAGGCACACCCAGCACACCCTGTGCGCACGCCTATGTCACCGCCACATCCACCACCACCTCAACCTCCCTCCTACTCCATATGGGCCTCGTCCTTCAGAGATGAAGAAGAACATTGTTTTATTTTTCTGTTTTTTTTTTGTTGTTTTAAGTTATTTCCCTATCCACATTTGTTTGCAGAGCACTTGCCATGCTCTTAATTACGTTTTGCTGCCATTTGCAGCACTCTAGCCCTTTCCTTTGGTGTTTTAGAGCCATTTTAGTGCCTTAAAGTTCGGGTCCCCATTGACTTCAATGGGGTTCGGTGTCCGGGAAAAGTTCGATAAAAGTCCGGGACACGGACCCGGACTTTTTTTTAAAGTTCGGCCGAACCCGTCGAACACGGACATCTAGGTGTTCGCTCAACCCTAATTATGACCAACATTAGGGCAACCAGCACAAATGTGTGTGGCATTCATCAAACAAATGTTTTATAACTAGACCCTAATATTTATAAAGAAGAAAATGTCACTTTGACCAAACTTTTACAGGCGATGAATAATTCACTGCCATTAAAAGACACATACAGTGAAAGTTTGGTAAATGTCGGATTCATTGCTTTATAAATATGCTCCTTATTAACTAATCTGTCTTTTTTTGTTCCCAAACTGTTTATTGAGAAATAATGCATGTTACATACTATTACAAAAAAATAAACATACATGTTTAGGCTCCATTCACACCTAAGTGTATTGTATTCAGGCATTTTTTTGGGCTTTTTTCTGGTGTTTTTTCAGGTGTTTTTCAGGCGTTTTTTTTTTGGGAGGTTTTTTTAGGCTTTTTTAAAGTGTTTTTCAGGCGTTTTTTGCAGTTGTTTGGAGACAGGCATTGACATCTAACAAAAATGCTTGTAATCTGCCAAAAAAGAAGCTCATGTACTGCCAAAAAAGAAGCTCATGTACTTTTTTGAGCTTCAGGCAACAAAACGCTCACATGTGAACAGGGGCCATTGAAATAAATAGAATTTTGCTTGTTGGGCATTTTGAAACTTTAGAGATGAGCGTTTTACGAGCTGAAAAACACTCAGGTGTGAACAGGGCTTTACAAAAATAACGGAAAATTGATATCAAATACTTACCGTAATTTTCCTTTCCTGATGGACTCCATGGCAGCATACGTTTGGGTAGGCCCCGCCTCCTCTCCTACCTCATAGGACCCCACTCCCATAAATCTTTGCTCCCTTTCAGCATCAGTGTTCTGTAACTAGCCTACTCAGGAATTGGGAGGGGACTCCTGCTGCCATGGAGTCCATCAGGAAAGGAAAATTACGGTAAGTATTTGATATCAATTTTCCGTTTTCCTGACAGACTCCATGGCAGCATACGTTTGGGAAATAACTCGCTATACACTCCCGGGTGGGAAGATGCTGAACAAAGAAACTTTAATTGGCACTGTCAACTGACAAGACTTGAACGCCAAAATTAACGGAAGATAAAGCAGCAGGTTCAAAACAATAATGGGAAAGAAAAGTATTAACAGATGACCAAGATGCTGCCTTGCAGATCACGTCAGGTGCGACGTGCTTGGAAGCTGCCCAAGACGTAGCGACGCCTCTTGTAGAGTGAGCTGTAATCGCCTCTGGAGGAGCCAAGCCCTTTGCTCTATACGCCAATTGGATAGCCTGAACGATCCACGCAGCCACTGCTCTGGAAGATGCACGCATTCCTTTCTTTTTGCCATGTAGCAGAACAAAAAGGAAATCCGATTGGCGGAAGGAGGATGTGGCCTCCAAATATTGACTTAGAGTGTTGCCCACGTCTAGAGGATGGATTGAAGAATTCTCATCAGTTCTGAAGGTGGGAAGAACTATCTCAGCATTTTCGTGGAAGACAGAGGTCACTTTTGGATTTGACCCTAGCATAGGGATAAGGACCACCCTGTCTTGAAAAAAGGTCAAAAAAGGTTCTTTGTGACCCAGATTGTGTATCTCGGAGACCCTCTTAGCAGAGGAAATGGCCACCAAAAATGCTGTTTTCAACGTAAGTTCCTTGACAGACATGGAAGCAACATCCTTTGAAGAAAAAAAGTCCAAAACTAAAGGAAGATCCCATTTTGGGAATCTTGGCCTTCTCTGAGGCCTAAGCCTGACTGCTCCCTTAAAAAATTGACGGATCAGATGATGACTTGCCCACTGAATTCCGGTAAAGGCTGAAATGGCGGATACTTGCACCCGGAGAGAACTAACCGAGAGGGGCAGATCCAGACCAGACTGCAAGAAACTTAAAATCTGCTGAACAGTAGGTGTACCTACTGGACCTGACCCCTGGGCCTGATGACTCATGAACCTGGCCCATATCCTTTCATATACCCTGTTGGTGCTGGGCCTTCTTGAACTCATGAGAGTCGGAATCACCTCCTCTGGACATCCGAGAGCTTCCAACCTCCCCCTCTCAAAAACCAAGCCCTGAGGTGCAGCCGTGCAGGGCATTTGTGCAGAGTAGGACCCTGAGACAGAAGGTCCGACCTGAGAGGTAGAGGGATTGGATCCCTGAAGCTCAGAAGGGACAGCAGGGGAAACCATGGCCTGTTGGGCCAGAAGGGGATTATTGCCACTATCTCTACTTCCTCCATCTTCAGTCTCCGCAGGAATTGGAGTACTATTGGCACTGGTGGAAAGGCATAAGCAGACTGGAAGTTCCACCTGTCCGTGAGGGCATCCACTCCGAAAGCTTGAGGATCTCTGAATCTCGTGTAGTACTTCTGAAGCTTCCTGTTGCGTGGACTCGCAAACAGATCCACTTCGGGTGAAATCCCCAGAGATAACACCCAGTTGAACACCTCTTGGTGGAGGGACCACTCGTTGTTGTCTAGTTGGAAACGAGATAGGAAGTCTGCCTCCACATTCAACACTCCCGGGACAAAGACCGCTGAAAGATTGGCCAGATGATGCTGAGCCCATGTCATGATCGGTTCTGTTTCTTGGAGGAGAGACATACTGCGTGTTCCTCCCTGCCTCTTGACATAAGCCACTGCCGTGGTGTTGTCCATCCTTAACAGCACTGAAGCCCCCTGTGTTAGATGGTGAAAAGCCTGGAGTGCTTTGAGGGCGGCTCGAAGTTCTAGAACGTTGGACACTACTCCGTGACCTGGGAAGTTCCATCTGCCTTGTGCCACTTCGGTCAGACAGTGGGCTCCCCAACCGGTATTGCTGGCATCGGAGGTTATCGTTACCCAGGAAATCGGAGCGATTGAGTGGCAGTTGGTCAGATTTGTACGGCGTAACCACCAGGGAAGGCATCCCTTCATGAATGGAGTCAGGTGAATAACCTGTGACAAATTCTCCGTCGTCCACTGTTGGAGAAACCCCTTCTGGAAGGGTCTCAGCTTCCACATAGCCCACTTCACCATAGGCGAGGTGGCTACAAGCGTCCCTACTACCTTTAGACACTGACGAGCAGTGAGACGAGAGGCAGCGAGAGCGTGAGACACCCTGCTCTGGACTACAGGAATTTTCTCTTCTGGCAGGGAAATGGTGTACTTCACCGTGTTGAACAGTGCCCCGAGAAACACCAGCGACTGCGTAGGCACCAGATGGCTCTTTTCTAGATTCAGAATCCAACCGAATTCCTGAAGCGTAGATGTCACTTGCTCCAGATGTAAGAGTAACTGATGCTTGTCCTGGGACAGAAGGAGGAGATCGTCCAGATAATGATGCAATCTGATGCCTCTGGTCCTGATGAGAGCAACAACTGCCAGCAAGGTTTTCGAGAACGTGCGAGGCGAAGTTGAGAGCCCGAAGGGAAGACACGTAAATTGCATGTGAGCATGACCTACAGCAAACTGGAGGAACTGATGGTACTCTTTTGCCACAGGAACGTGGAAGTACGCATCTTTTAGGTCGATCGATGCCAACCAATCTCCTGGGAGAATCGAATGTTGTATGGTGACTAGGGACTCCATTTTGAACCTCTCTTGATGGATAGACCTGTTGAGATATGTGAGGTCTATTACCGGACGCCAGGTGCCGTTCTTCTTCTGGACGAGAAACAGAGGTGAATAGACTCCCAAACCTCGTTCTGCCTCGGGAACTGGCACAACAGCTCGCTGAACCAGTAAGGAGTCCACGTAGGCGAGAAGAATCTTCTTTTTTTCTGCCGAAGGAGGAAGTGAGGTTGCGACAAACCTGGGTTTGGGAACGTTGTCGAACGCCCACGAATGTCCCTGGGACACGATGTTTAACACCCAGGGATCCTGGATCGAGGCCGCCCAGACATCCCGAAATTGGAGCAACCTGGCCCCTACCGGGAAGGCCTGGACGGGCCCAAAAGGATTTGGTGGCCTCCCGGTCACCAGACGAAGAGCCTTTAGAGCCTTTCTGGAAGGTGGATTGCCTTGACTTCCAACCCCTTCCGTAGGACTTGCCTGGTCTGTAGCTGCGTGCTTCCCTGGCACGATTGGTAGTTTGTCTTCTCGGGAAAGAGCGCTTCTGAGCGCCTGGGCGTTTATCCTGAGGGAGGAACCCAGATTTTCCACCCGTGGCCCGAGTTATGGCTGCATCCAATTTGTTCCCAAAGAGGGAAGAACCCTCAAAGGAAATTCGGCACCACGCCTGTTTGGAAGCAGCATCAGCAACCCAAGGCCTAAGCCAAAGGGCGCGTTTAGCCGTAACCGAAGCCAGCATAACTCGAGCCAAAAGGCGAATGGTGTCTAGAGACGCCTCCCCCAGAAAACCCGCAGCCATCTTCAGCTCCTGGATTGGGGAGCTCTGGAGCACTTCTTCCGAAACTCCTCCAAGAGTGCCCTCGAGGGCATTAATCCAGACTTCCATGGCCTTTGAAATTGTAGCCAAAGCCAAAGCTGGCTTACAGGCCATGCCGGCCGAAAGATATGCTCGTTTAAGGTCAGCGTCAATCCTCCTATCCAACGGATCCCTAAAAGAGGCTGTATCCTCCATTGGAAGGGTGACATGCTTGACCAAACGCATCACAGCTGCATCCACACTTGGGGAAGATTCCAGGTACTTCACCTTTTCTTGTTTAAATGGATACAGCTTCGCCATTTTTGTGGTCAGAGAATTTTTCCTTTCCACTTTGCTCCACTCTTCTGTAATTATATCTCCCAGCTCCCCTAGAAATGGAAAGTCCAAGCGCTCTTTGCATAGCTGCTTGAAATATTTTCGTTGTTTTGGGGAGGAGACAGCTGGATCCTCCCATTCCAGAGCTTCTCTCACCGCCTTCACTAGAGAGGAGACATGGCTGAACTCAAATCCTGAACCGGAGTCATCTGAATCAGATTTGGACTCTGACGGAAGGATAGAAGGATGGCTGGGCTGGGAGGACTCAAAAGGATCCTGAACCAGAAGATCTCTTTCCGGAGAGCGGGATGGCCCTGCAGAAGTACTCGGCTTCTGTAACTCAGCCAGAGAGTCTTTGAGGACTCTGCGTACCACTTCCTCAATATGATGGTCCGACTTCTCCCTTTCACCCGTAGCTTGGGCATAACAGGGTTTACACAGAGTGGAACCATCTGTTACTATGGCACCACATCCCCAGCATTTCTTCCCGTGCGATCAGAACGGCCATGATGTGTTGAACCAGAAGTTTCTCCATCACGTCCCCTACTATGGGGGGAATTGCGTCTGGACCTGGATGAGGAGTGCCGGTGATGCGACTTTGAACGTCTATCATCTCTGCGTGCGTAAGGCTGCTGATCAGACCTAGAAGAGCTAGAGATAGAAACATGTAGAGGTATATAAGAGAAAACACCGAGACATTCCCCCCCCCTTAAATGCCCAGCACATACCTGGTATGAGCGGGCTGGCCACTAGGGGGCGGAGAAGCGTCCATGGTCACAACAATAGAGGGCGAAAAAACACTCTTCCTACAGCCAGATATAAAAGACACACTTGTACCAAGAATACTTAAGAGAACTGCAAAAGATCCTTTTAAGTTGCGAATCTTACCTGAAACACGCTAGTCAGAGTCTGGGGGAGGCTGTATCAACGCTGCTGACCTTCCCACCAGCTCTGACAAACACAGACTTTAAATATGCCGCCTCGCGGCCGCCAAACGCTACCGCGCTTGCGCGAGTGACGTCACGCGTCATCCCTGCGCATGCGCACCGAATCCTGTGCCCGACGGCTACAGCGCATGCGCAGAAGCGCCGCGCAACCCGGAAGCGGCGGCCGCAAATGCGGCCACGGCAAGACCGGGAGCCGCCGGGCACCGATAACAGGGGCAAAAAGCTGACTCTGAAATGTGACACCCAGCTAAAGAACCCACACTCAACCAAGCCACAGTAAGTAACCTCCTAAGACACTGACAGAAAACACTGAAGTAAAAACGAAGTAAAAAGAGGTCCCATAACAGGGCTTACCACCCTGCCCAGAGCAGAGAAGGGTCCCAGAGGCGCACCACCGGTCCATATCTTCGGGCAAATTTAGGCCACCCACGGCAGCAGGGCTCTCTCGGCCAGACCCCCAAGCTCCTGCAAGGGGGTTTCTTCCATTGCCCCCTCCATACCCTGCTAATAGCCAGGGCTTAGCGGAGACTCTACGACCCCTTCTGCTCCAAAGTATAGGACTGGAATAGTAGGAACATAACACCGTATGTATGAGGAGGACGAAAAAAGAACACTGATGCTGAAAGGGAGCAAAGATTTATGGGAGTGGGGTCCTATGAGGTAGGAGAGGAGGCGGGGCCTACCCAAACGTATGCTGCCATGGAGTCTGTCAGGAAAGTATACTTTTAGGAGGCATAAGAGCTGATAAGTTTACAATATTATAATAAACATAGATCAAATGGAGAAAACATTTTTTGTTCTAAAATATGTTCATCCAATAACAAACACAAAATAAAATGTCAAATGAAAAAACATAATTAAAAATTAAAAAAAGGAACATCAGTCTAAACTAATCTGTCTTAATTAAAATACAAGCCTATGCACTAGCTAACCGGCAAACCTAATAAAACCAAATATTTTACTTTATTGTTTTTAATATCTTTAACGTAATTTTATCTTGTATTTTTTTTAACACTGTTTTGCAATGTGATTGGGCCTTTCTTTGCCATACCTCACAGCTGTAGATTCTGTGAGTGAGAGGAGATACAATGAAGTCAATAGCAGGTAAAGTTTAAATTCAAACTGAAACTCATTATTCATTACTGTATGTCCACTCCTTTAGAATACAATGTAACCTTTATTAAACAATCAATATAACAATCATTAAAATCACTGATATTATTTATCTATCGGAGATAGATAAATTTATCTAGAGAGACGGATGTCTATCAGAGAAGCCGATGCAGGGGGCAGGCGGCTCCGATTTCCGCCTGACACCCGCGATTGTTCCCCGCTGAGAGAGAAGAACGGTCGGCTGTTGTAAACATAACTGACCGTTCTCCCTGGAATGATCAGCCCATGTGATCCTTCTATATAGGATTACAGGTCTCTATGGTCATTCCACAAGTCACACACCCCCCCCCCCCCCCACAGGTAGAATCACTCCCCTAGGCTCACATTTAACCCCTTGATCACCCATAATGTTAACCCCTTCCCTGCCAGTGTCATTATTACAATAACAGTGCATATTTTTAGCACTGATTACTGTAGTAATCCCCCCAAAAGTGTCAAAAATGTCAGTCAGGGGTCCGATCTGTCCGCCACAATGTCGCAGTCCCGCAAAAAAAACGCAGATCGCCGCCATTACTAGTACAAAAGAAAAAAAAAAAATGAAGATGACATAAATCTCTCCTATAGTTAGTAGACGTAATAACTTTTGTGCAAATCAATCAAAATACGCTTATTGCGATTTTTTTTAACAAAAATATGTAGCAGAAAACAAATTGGCCTAAAATGTTAAAAAATTGTGATTTTTAAATTTTTTTTTTTGGGGATGTTATATAGCAGAATGTGAAAAACATTGTTTTTTTTTCAGAATTGTCGCTTTTTTTTGTGTATAGCGCAAAAAATAAAAATCGCACAGGTGATCAAATACCACCAAAAGAAAGCTCTATTTTTGGGAAAAAAAGGGCATAAATTTTGTTTGGGTACAGTGTCGCATGACTGCACAGTTGTCAGTTAAAGTCATGCAGTGCCAAGTTGAAAAAATTGGCTTGGTCATTAAGGGGGCAAATCCTTCCGGTCTTAAAGTGGTTAAGACCCTGGCTCCCAGGCTTGGTTCGCATTTCGTGTGTGGGTAGTGTAAGGACAGGTCACCCATCTGAAAGGGACAGTATTAGCGTTAAGGAGAGGTTCCAGATGAGTAGGGGGAAAAGCAGGGACATGCTATTCTTCCTGGAAGCCTCCCTGTTATACTGCAATATCATGTGAGTGCACCTGATTGGGTTGTCTTCCCTTCGAGTAGTTGTGTTTGTTTGCACTTTATCTACAAGACAGTTCTGTTATTGCATCTGGACTCTGAATGTTTTCTGCCACCGCATTATGCTGCACCTCCCACATGCTGATAAATAGAGATGGTTTATTAGATAGATATACCTGACTATCCGAAGCACTTAGGCCTGGTTAACACTAGTATGATTTCAGATGCGACCTTAGTCACCCAGAATTGTATGACAATGGAAATCACATTGTGTTCAAGGTTGTCTATTTACATCATTGCAGCACAGCATAGCATGAATTTGGAAAAGGGTCCTGTGCTACTTTCATGCAATTCCAGCAGGAAAATAGGCCCCACAGAATAATCAAAACACATCCAAGTTACATCACATAATCGCACTGAAAATTGTATCAAAATCTGATTGCAGCAGTGTGAACTTAGCCTTTAAGTATATCTCTTGGCAAAATTTGTGTTAAAGGGGAATTTCCTCATTTAGGGAGACTTCCTTTAACTTTCTGTTGCATTCTAAAGCAGAAAGTAAATGGAAATTTCCCCAGTGGTACACAGAAAGCAAAGAATAAACTGATACTGGGTTTTATATCTTCCCAACACTATCCAAAACATAAAAAAATGGTTTTGCTTTACATACTGTACATTTTTAATGAAGGCTAAGTATTTTAAATTCCCTACCCAAAAATGAGTCTGGAGACAATAAGACAATGAATACATTTTAAAAATTAAAGAAATTAATATGGATTTTAATGGATGTTAGGGGTTGGATATACACAGATGAATAATGAGTGAAAAATTTTATTAAGTAAATTGAATTTATCTGAGATTACAAAAATCTGAAAAAACTATTATTGAATGTACAGTAATTAGAACCAGAAATTAGTAAAGATTTTTTTTTTTTTGGTTTTCACGCATTTGTTTTTTTCTTGCCTCTGAAGCCTCGAAGACCAGAGTAGTGCCAAATGCATTTGTACATTTGTACCATTTTATCATTACAGAATCAGCAGCGGGTCATACCACTGCTTTTCCATGAACCCTGGTGTTACTGAGAAATTGATAGCAGGATACACGCTTGGCTCTGTAATTTCTTAGACAAAAGCAAGGCCTCTTTGTGCAGTGGAGGGAAAGGATATTCCTCACCCTACTTTTTTTTCCTCTCTTGTTTCCTCCATCTCCCCTTCTGTCCCCTTTTTCCTCTTGCTTTCTTTTCCCTTTCTCACTTTCTTGTCACCTTGCTTTACACATTCTAGTCTGCTCTTACTGTACCTCTCTCCTCCTCGCCCCCATTTTCCTTCCCATACCCATAACCTTGCCTACCTTGCCATCTATCCATATCTTCCTCTTTTTCCTATTCCACACCAATCACAAGCACACACCTACCAAACCCCATATCCACCATCGTTCACATCCTATCCTTCCAATATAACCCTCACTCATAAAGTGAGTGTTGTGCGACTGCGAGTGTTGTGCAACTGCGAGTGTTGTGCGACTGTGGGTGTTAGGCGACTGTGAGTGTTGTGCGACCGTGAGTGTTGTGCGACTGAGTGTCAAGTGAGTGTAGCGGAGTGCCAGAGGGTGAGAAGGTAGGAAGCCAGGAAACAGCCACACAGGATAGACTTAAATTACTGAATCCCCATTAGATTAGTAGGTACAATGCCAGGCGGGTGTGGAGATACGACTCGATGTACATCTTGTGATATGTATGCATTCCTCGATCATGCGATGGAGGGGGAATACAAATGCGCAAAATGTAAGCACGTTGCTTCCCTGGAAGCTCAGGTCCTGAATCTAGGGAAGCAGCTGGCAACACTGAGCCAAATGTCCATACCGAGGGGGAGCTGGGATCGTACCCGTCAGGTGCAGGCAAGGGCCGGCACAGAGGTGGGTGGAGTAATGGAGGTGCAGGCATCAGAGCAGAGTAGAGGGGTGACAGTTAGGAGGGGTAGAAGGGGACAAGGCAAGGAGGCTGGTCCTGGGCTGGAGCACTACAATAGATACGCCCCGTTGCATGATGTTGGGGAAACCAGTCAGGGACCAGCATTGCTGGAGCAGAGTGACGCCCCTAGCTGCCAGGGGAAGAACTCCTCCACTGAGGCCAGGAGAAAGGGAAAGGAAAGACAGGTGCTGGTGGTAGGGGACTCAATCATTAGAAGGACAGATGCAATCTGTCACAAAGACCGTGGGCGACGAACAGTCTGTTGTTTACCGGGCGCTTGGGTTCGGCACATCGTGGATCGGGTGGACAGATTATTGGGTGGGGCTGGGGAAGACCAATGACATAGGCAGAGGAAGATGGAGAGTCCTAAATGAGTCCTAAATGATTTCAGGGACTTAGGCTTAGGGACTTAGGGACTTAGGCACTAAGTTGAGGAGTAGGACCTCCAAGGTAATATTTGCAGAAATACTACCTGTACCTCAAACCACACTAGAGAGGCAGCGGGAGATTAAGGAAGTTAACAAGTGGCTGAGGAGCTGGTGTAGTAAGGAGGGTTTTGGGTTTCTGGAGAACTAGGCCCACTTCTCAGTCGGCCACCAGCTCTATGGTAGGGATGGATTGCACCTAAATGGGGAGGGTGCAGCCATACTGGGTGAGAAGATGGCTGAAAAGTTAGAGGGGCTTTTAAACTAGGTGATGGGGGGGAGGAAAAATCACAAGAGCAGCCTAAAAGCATCAAATGAGGATATATGTAAACGGCCAAAATTACGAGGTTTGTATACCAATGCCAGAAGCCTGGCCAACAAGATGGGAGAGCTGGAGCTGCTGATGTTTGAGGAGGACTTAGATTTTGTGGGTATAACAGAGACTTGGTTCGACAACTCTCATGATTGGATGGCGGCCAATCAGGTGTATTCCCTTTATCGCAGAGATAGAGAAGGTAAAAAAGGGGGAGGGGTATGTCTGTATATTAAGAACAGTGTACAGGTAAATATGAGGGATGATATTTATAATGGAGCTATGGATGAGGCAGAATCCCTATGGGTAGAGCTTCAAAGGGAAGGCACTGTGGGGAAGGTAATATTGGGCGTATGCTATAGGCCCCCCAACTTGAGGGAGGAGGGGGAGGCGGACCTCCTTTTACAGATAGGATTGGCAGCAAGGATGGGAAATGTCATTATAATGGGGGACTTTAATTATCCAGATATAGACTGGACAGAAGGAACCGCACACTCAGCCAAGGCTCGGCAGTTCCTAAATGTTTTGCAGACAATTTCATGGGTCAGATGGTGAATGCACCGACAAGAAACAATGCGGTACTTGACCTACTGATTACCAACAATACAGACCTGCTCATGGATATAGAAATACGGGGCAACTTAGGAAACAGTGACCATAGGTCAATTAGTTTCAGTATTAATCATAGTAATAGGAAACATAAGGGTAATATAAGGACACTGAATTTCAAAAGAGCCAATTTCCCAAAACTGCGCTTTCTGCTAGAAAATATCAAATGGGATAGAACCCTGGGAACAAAGAACATGAAGGAAAAATGGGAGTGCTTTAAGAGCATACTAAACAAAGGGATTGACCAGTGCATTCCAAAGGGAAATACATTTAAAAGAGCAAAACTAAACCCTGGGTGGCTAAACTCCAACTTAAAAATGCATTTTAATGCTAAAGAAAAGGCCTTCAAAAAATACAAGACTGAGGGGTCATTGGAGGCATTCAGGCATTACAAAGAGTGTAATAAGAAATGTAAAGACGAAATCAGGGCGGCTAAAATAGAACACGAGAGACATATAGCGGAGGAGAGTAAAAAGAACCCCAAAAAATTCTTTAAGTATATAAATAGTAAGAAAGCGAGGCCAGAACACATTGGCCCCATAAAAGACGAGGGAGAGACAAGGGAGATTTGGCCACAGAGGACAGGGAAAAGGTGGTAGTCTTAAATAATTTCTTCTCTTCAGTCTTCACAAAAGAATTGGGGGGCTACACTAACCCAGCTTGTAAGGCCAAACTAAACAACACACCTCAGGAAGTACAGCCTTGGCTAACAGAAGATAGACTTAGAACTAAACTAGAGAAACTTAACATAAATAAATCACCGGGACCGGATGGCTTGCACCGAGGGTTCTTAAAGAGCTCAGCCAGGTGATTGCCAGACCATTATTCATGATTTTTAAGGATAGTTTACAGACGGGCATGGTATGGTAATATATATATATATATACACACTGACCCCCTCCATCACCCCCTGTATCACATATACACTGCCCCCCCCCATGTATTATATATATATATATATATATATATATATAAGACCCTCCTCCATCCCCCATCACCCCATGTATTATACACGGGCCCCCCTCATCAGCCCATGTATTATATATATACTGATCACCCCATGGATTATATATACACTGCCCCCTCCTCATCAGCACATGTTTTATATATATATATATATATATATATATATTTATACTGACCCCCTCATCATCACCCCATATATTATATATACACTGACCCCCATCACCCCCTGTATTACATGTACACTGACCTCCCCATATATACAGTGAAGCAGGAGGATGCGGTCTGGCTCAGAGTGAGCGCACAGCACACTTGGGTGTCCGTACAGCGGCCTGCTGGCGCAGGACTTTTTTGCGCCCCTCTAGACATTGCACCCAGGGTCAGATGCCCAGCAGCCCCTCCATCGCTATGCCACTGCCCCTGACTCATGACAATTATACAGTACATACTCCTGAAACTACACTATGTAAGTTACATAGTCCTGACCCCTACACTCTGAACATGACATTATCTTGACATCTGCATTTTGTAAATTATATGCATACACCTGATACCCACCCTCCCACTGTTAGTGCAGTTTTGCCACATCCTTATTTATTCAAGGCACACAATCCACACTGCCTCCTTTTTCTCTGTTTGCTGCCCGCGGGCTAGGGGGAGCGGTGGTTGGGCTCAGGCTCCAGGACCTGTCAGATGGGGGGGGAGGGGCCCTGTCAGGTAGGCTGTACAGGGCCCCTATGATTGTTAAACTGATCTGACAGATTACTTTTAAATCACCTAGAATGATGTTTAGGTTGTTCCTATGGAGTAAATACATGCAAGGTTTACTGAAGACAACATAGCACATGTATTCCTAAATAATGATGCAATTATTTCAGTGTATGCAATTATGAAGTGTATCCACCTCAGTGCGCTTAGATGCATTTATTAAGCTAACAAAGGCATTATACATTCTACATACTAATACATAATTGGTCACCTTTACTGAATTCTATATAACGTCAAGAAAAATTTAAAAGTCTTTTTTACAGAAATGACTTTCCAAGCATGCTGAAATGAAGTACCCAACATTTATTCCCTATCTCTGTGTAATAAAAGTGTTATTATTGTGACACGGCATGAATTATACAGAAATTACCTGTTAATTGGTTCATGTTCATTTTCATGCTGCATGCATTATTGGTGACTTTCGGGGTGAATGTGAATAGCTTTCCCCATAACAGATTACAGTGACTTGTTAATGCAAGCTATTTAAATGTCTGATTAATTAGGATTCACTGGGAAGCCGTCCATGAAAAAGTCAACATTAATCATGAAAGTTTTTGCAGGTAATCCCAAATGGAAGCTAAATCTGGATATACTGTACATATTACATATTGGGAGTAAAGGACTTTGTTGGCGCACACTTGAAAAAAAAAAAAAAAATAGGATACCAAAATAGAAAACACTATGATGCTGACTGCATAATTCAAAAGTACAAAATGCAAATGCTCAGGTTGAATATATGCACCACCTATGCAGCTTTCATTAAAGCTGAACGCAGGATAGAAAATCCACTTTGTGTGCACTAATTCCCTAAAGCTCCATTCACATCTAGGCATTCTGGATTGCAGGCAGAATCGCTGTGATTTTGCATGCGATCCTGAATCACCGCAAATAGCGAGATGAGCTTGTGATCCCCATCATTTTCAATGGCACCAGAATTGTGGCGTAATTTTGCTGCGATTGTCGTCCCATGATTCTGTTTGCTCGCTTTTACCATGATTCGGTAAGACAAGATAAGACAAGTCACCCTGCACAAGGAGAGGGAGCAGGACAGGACATTCTTGCACAGAGGCAATGTTTCACACTGGATTACTGTACAAAGCTGCAAGATTCCAGCAAGAATACACATTTACACAATATTTGCTTATCCTGGAGTTCAGCTTTAACCACTTGCTGACTGCTAACAGTAATCCTACTGCAGCAGTGCGGCTCCCCTGGGCCCAGCAATGTAGACCTATGTCGCTGGACCCCTAGTGGTCTCAGCGGCACGCACGCACGCACCGCCGGAGGCTCGCTCTCACTGTGTTTAGACAGTCGGGCGATCGCCGCCTCCCTTCCCCGATCTTTGGGGAAAGTGTGAGAAGACCCGCCTGAACAAAGCAGGCGGATCTTCTCAGTGACAGACAGGGAGAGATCACAGGATTCAGCATAGCTGAACCTGCGATCTCTGTCTGTGTCACAAAACCCCCTCCCCCCACACACGTCAGTAAGCATGAGGCATACATTTAACCCTTTGATCACCCATAGGGTTAACCCCTTCCCTGCTAGTGTCATTATTACAGTAACAGTGCATATTTATAGCACTGATTACGGTAGTAATGTCACTGGTCCCCCCAAAAGTGTCAAAAATGTCAGTTAGGGGTCCGATCTGTCCGCCGCAATGTCGCAGTCCCGCAAAAAAATCACAGATCGCCGCCATTACTAGTTAAAAAAAAAAACAATAAAAATGACATAAATATTTCCCATAGTTAGTAAATACAATAACTTTTGCGCAAACCAATCAAAATACGCTTATTGCGATTTTAGATAATATGTAGCAGAAAACAAATTGGCCTAAAATGTTAAAAAATTTTGATTTTTACATTTTTTTGGGGGAATGTTATATTGCAGAATGTGAAAAATATTTTTTTTTTCAAAATCATTTTTTTGTTTATAGTGCAAAAATTAAAAATGGCACAGGTGATCAAATACTACCAAAAGACCACCAAAGCTCTATTTGTGGGGAGAAAAAGGATGTAAATTTTGTTTGGATACAGCATTGCACGACCGCGCAATTGTCCGTTAAAGTAACGCAGTGCCGAATAGCAAAATTGGGGTCTGGTCAGGAAGGGGGTAAAATCTTCCGGTCTTAAAGTGGTTAAAGGCAGGAACAAAAGATGCAGATTAGGGTGTAGAATGAGCATCAGCCAGAAGAGTGTAAAGACCACATTTGCAACAGCTTGATGTAGGTGAGTTTGCCTCCTTTTTATCCAGCATGTACTGAGAGCACTAAGTGCGGGTCATGTTTGTTGTTAATTTTCTATTAGATACAGTATAAGGAAGCTGCCCTTTGCCACCATCTTCATTCTTTTTTTCATGTCTATCTAACATTATTACTGTACAAAAGAGGGAGATATATTATGAGTAAAAGCAGCATGATACAATATTTATGTGCAGAGCCTCTATTTTGTGGTGCGCTCAATTAGTCAGGAGCCTGCGGAGGAAAAGATAAACTGCAGGGAATTTAATGATTCATCTTGTAGCCAACTCTTTCCGCCATGCTCTACATTTGGTTTTAGTCACAAGTTTCCAGAGGTCAAAAGAAAAATTTAAGAAAAGTCAATGTTTATAGTGGCAATTCTACTATCTCACTTGACTGTTGCCCACCATCAGTGGCATATTAAACATGACTTTTAAAGGCCACCAACTTAACCCATAGCTCTCAAATCATCACACGCCTGATAAAGGGGTCCAGGTGGCCCTGAAACGTCACATCTTACCTCTGTAATGTGATCACTTTAAGAAACTTTTGGATGCAATTCTGAAGATCCATGGCGTGCTGGCAATATATGCTTTGACTTAGCTGCCTACTGTCTCTATTTGGGAACCAAATCCTTCTCTCCCTTTTTCCTCCTTAGTTGACTCTTTTGCTGGTATTTTGATGTATAAATCTCTATAAATATGCACTATTTACCACTTAAGCCCCGGAAGATTTTACCCCCTTCCTGACCAGGGCCTATTTTGCAATTCGGCACTGCGTGACTTTAACGGACAATTGCGCGGTCGTGCGACGCTGTACCTAAACGAATTTGACGTCCTTTTTTTCCCACAAACAGAGCTTTCTTTTGGTGGTATTTTATCACCTGTGCAATTTTTTGATCATGCGCTATAAACAAAAAAAGAGCGGCAATTTTGCAAAAATAACAATATTTTTCATATTTTTTTATATAAAATTCCAAAAAAAATGTAAAAATCTAAATTTTTTAACATTTTAGGCCAATTTGTTTTATGCTACATATGTTTGGTAAAAAAAAATCGCAAAAAGCGTATTTTGATTGGTTTGCCCAAAAGTTATTGCGTTTACTAACTAAGGGAAAGATTTTTGTCATTTTTTTTTTTAACGAGTAATGGCGGCGATCTGCGATTTTTTTTGCGGGTCTGCGACATTGCGGCGGACAGATCGGACCCTTGACTGACATTTTTGACACTTTTGGGGTTACCAGTGACATTACTACAGTAATTAGTGCTATACATATGCACTGTTACTGTAAAAATGACACTGGCAGTGAAGGGGTTAACTTTTTTTGAGAGGGAGGGGTTAAGTGTGTACCTAGGGGCGTGCTTCTAACTGTGATTGGATGTGGCTACTGGTGTAAGAACAGAGATCAACGGTCCTACATAGCAGAACCGTATGATCTCCATTCTTACACAGGGAAGAATGACAGGCCGCTTTGTTTACATTAGCCGCCTGCCTTTCTCCCAGTGTAACGGTCAATCGCGAGTGCCCGGCGGACATCGGGTCCGCTGGCCACACGCGCGGGGGGGGGGGTCCGTGACCGAGCAGGAGCGGGAGCGCACCTCAGGCACGCTCGCTCCCTACAGCCTCACAGGCTAGCGACGTAGCCCTACGTCGCTTTGCCTGTGAGGGGCTGACCGCCGCAGTAAATAGTCGTGCGGCAGTCGGCAAGTGGTTAACAACCAAACATGTAAGAGCACGCTAAACCTTTATTCCAACCCTTAAATGTTATTTTGAAAAGCCAACATAAAAGAAAAGAAGTTGTTGAAAAGCACTTGTGGGTTTAATTAATCATTTTTGTGTATTTGTGCATGTAACTAGGGGCACATTAGGCTTGCATCCTTCTTTTACATAATTTGATATCTACAAGGTGTCCTTCATTCTCATCTCGGAAAGTTGGAAAGTACACATCCCTATAATTACTGATACAGATGACCTACACAGCATCTTGGATAAAATGAACTCACAGTAAAGCACTTTTTAAATGGATGACATAGTAATTCTACATGGCATATATTTAACTATTCTGAATAATATGATAAAACTAGTGCACAGGTATACAAAATTCATGGTAATCTGAGATGCCTATTTCATAAACTAGCTATTTGTGACATTTCACAGCATCACAGGCTGTAGCCCTCATGTTTAATGCAATAGAGTTTTCTTGATAGTATAATGTAGAATGGTAACCAATAGTACTGGCTTGCTAAAGGAGTAGAAACTGTCCATTTTGCAATGTGAACACTTCCCTCTCTTGCTGCTCTGCTGAATGTGTTTTCATTGAGGATGAGTTGCCAGCTAAAATCTGTTACTAAAAGCAACACTTTCAGGAGCATTAATCTCATGGTCCCCCGCAACACTCATTGGTTTCCTCTGCTGACCCCATTAACACAACAGGATATAGAGGTGAGGTAGAAGGGCCAACTTACCAAACCAGTGAGCACAGGCGGAAAACAGGAGATTGACACTTCTGAAAGTGTTGCCTTCTGAAGAAGACTTCAAACAGCATTTCCTCTGAAATAGAGCCACATTTGGCAACTCAGGTAGAAGAAGGTAAGTATTCACTTTATTCTGTACAGGCATATGTTTTATATGCACTTGCAGTTTTAAGACAGGGTCACTTTAACCACTTGTCTACTGGAGTAACTTTTTAATTTTGTGCATACATGTTAACATTTTTGCTATTTTTTGCTTAAATTACTTTAACCCCCCCCCTCAATAAAAAAATATATATTTTCTGAAAGTAAAGACCCTGGAGGATAAAGTGGTGGTATTTGCAATTTTATTTTTATGTCACATGACATTTGTGCAAGTATTTACCAAGCGCATATTTTTAGAAAAAAAATACACTAAAATGAATTTTAGTGCAAAAAAATACAATATGATACCCACTTTTTTAAAATATAAAAGATGGGGTTGTGTTGAGTAAATAGATACCAAAGATGTCAAACTTTAAAATTGTGCAGGTCTGTGAAATTACAAAAACGAAGATATCCAAAATTCTCAATAAGTGACGCTTGACTAGGGGATTAAAGATGATTTGTCTCCCTTCTGCTCTGACCATCACTCTCCTCCTCCATTATAAATAACCACATGACCACAGGTTGGAGTTAAATGGCCATAGCAGCCTTTTATTAACAAACTGTATACATAACAGGTAAATAACACGTTAAACACAGTTTTTTCCTGGAGCCTCGAGGTCCTGGTAGGCATCAAAGAGGGAGGTACCTGCTCCGACTTAATTAGGCCTCCAGCTGCCACAGCACCGGCTCAGAGACAACCAGTCGCAGGTACCAACATACCAACTACTGGGAGCCGTACCTCAGACGTGTCCCTACCAAGTATAAGTTTGCACCATCAGGGAGCTGTACCTCAGACGGGTCCCTACCAAGTATAAGTTTGCACCATCTGGGAGCCGTACCTCAGACGGATCCCTACAAATTATAAGTTTGCACCATACTAACCTACCAGGACCTTGTACCCCGCCACCACCGCACACATATGACACCTTATGTTTGTGTGGCCTCACAAACCTGCAGGGCTCTCTGAAAAACCAGCCTGCACACCAACACCATTGCCTAATACCCACAGTATCCCAGTAAAAACCCATCACCACATCGGTACCCCCCACAATTCAACTTCCAACTCCCAATGTTGAACCACCCAGAAAACCTCCAGCCCGGACCATAAACCGGGACATCTCACATCGACCCAAACCTGAGCCACGTTCAGTCTCCCCATTGACCGCCCAAATGCCAGTGAGTATCAACGCCCATCTCAGACCAAACAAGTGTCAACCCTGGACAGCAAGTACAAGGCGTAAGTCAAAATTTACTGCAAGAAACAAGCTTGTACCGAGATCTAAACCCTACACAACATCTCCCTGCATGTCCTGCCACACCAAGGGGCCCAATCAAATCGAGGATAACACTCGACCATGACAATGACCCAACCCAACCAAAGCCAGGCATCCCAATCTATAGCAGTGTATCCTCCCGCTGGGAATGCCCAGTCGCCTTCCGATATGCCGGGTGACTGAAACCCAGCACACCCTACTACACTTAGGAGTGCCCCCCGCTATAGATCCAGTAGGAAGCACCAGTAAGGAACCCAGACTTATCACCCTAGGGATGCACGAAGAGGAGAGACAAACAGTAAAACAAAACACACAAGCCAGACAAGGCAGAGACATAATCAGGTGAAACAAGAAACAAGTGAGGGGGAACAAACCCAGGAGAACCCGAAGACACCCTCAACCGATGCCCTTAAACACATTCTAAGGTGCGCAAACCAAAAACAATAAACAATCCAAACCATACAAAGTGTGATCGAGACAGCACCAAACGTCCTAATGAAGAAGAAGAGCACCATATCCCACTACTAAGAGCAGGCAACAGCCCAAACCGTGCGGACAGAAGGAGCACTCACCCACCAACTACACTTACAACCCCACCTCATCAGTCTGTAAATGCAGAAACCAACACACTGACCAAGATGACACCGAAAGTAACGACCCAGAAACTGTATGCCTTAAATCATGAAAACAAACCAGCTCACCAATCATACAAGCTCAAAGGAAGGCCAACACCAAAGGCCCTCAGGAATACACCTCCCTAAGAAGATGAACAGACCAGGGAAAATTATCTTATTCAGGGAAATGAACAAATAAATGGAATGACACAGGCCTCGCCTAGAAGGCTCACAACCACCGGTGCCCGGTCCCGCTTTGCCCAAAATTAAAATCCTTTTCCTGTCCCATCGACTCAATATTGAAAACAAATGAAAGAAAGGAAAGAAAAATCCACCAATTTGCAGTGAAAGGCTGGCACTGAAAGCTCCCAGAACCATAATGCCCAATAACAAACCATGAACTGTATAACCCCTTGTTTCAAGAACACGCTGCCCGACCTGCGGACCCGCCCAACCTAAGAACCGAACCCAAATCTGCTTTCCACCTCCGGAGAGGTAATGACCACGTGGCCAGCTCCTGAACATAGCAGCATAAGCAGTACTGCACCACAAGGCTAAACCGCCAGTATGGCCAAGGAACTCTCAGGTACATCAGGTACAGAGAATTGTACCCGGAAACCAAGAAAGAGCAGCAATCGGGAGTTAGTACAACCAGTAACCAGGACCGCATAAACAAAGAATTCAAATGCCAACAATGCCAAACCCAAAGGTGAAGCTGACTGCCATATAAAAACGACACAGACACACTGTTGTTCGCTATAACCCTCAAATTGTAACAGAGAAAACGAACCTGTTACAATGGAATGGAAAACCCCACAGGACCAATGAACCATATTACAGACAGCCATAGTAAACAAACAAAACACAAATTTCCAGTAAACCCAGCCTCCCCACCATGGCGGCGGCCAATGACCTGCCTTACACCGAATGAGTACCACAACCTGTAGAGCCAGTGGCGACACAAAGCTTTTAACAAAACAACACATGGCATCCGACAGCCACAACATCCCACTATCGCAGGGTTAGAGAAAGGAGTCCCCCAGACCCAAACGTAATCCCCACCATCCCGGGTAAGATAATACCATGACCAGGTGCCCAAGCGCCCTCAATAGCCAGTTCAAAACAATAATTGAAAAACATGTCCTTAAGCACGACAGGGCAGGCATAAGAGAATAACTAAAATTGACTGCAGCTGCCGCCAAGGCAATCGTCAACGCTGCTGAGCCAACACCACCTCAGAATTCAAACCCACCAGTGTATCCTCCATAAGCACACCCCACATTGCCAAAGCATCAGACAGAATCCCTAAGAAGATAAGCACTGAGGAAGGTCCCTTGTCCCTTTAGGAACCAGCGGAACAACGAGCCGAACAGTAGCCAACAGCACCATGCAACCAGTAGAACCAGCAGGGCCTGTACACAAGAAATCAGCAAAGTAATGTCAACAACAGACACCCACCAATGCAGGAAACAAAAAACATTTTGAACCCCGAGCAAGAAAGGGAACTACCCATGGGCAGTCAGTGATCAAGAAAATTAAAAACAAAACAACTTAACAAAACAGAACCATGCCATGTCCCCCAAATATAAAGGGAGACTGCCAGGTTACCCAGGCAGTAACCAAAAAAGCAGAGACACTACCAGTGTTTCCTTCCATGGCTACCTGATCATAATGCAGGACCCAACGAACCGCCATAGCGAAGGGCGTATAGGCCACCTAACACATTCCATCGAGGCGTCCCTTGACCAACCCACCACTGGGATAAGACAGGTGTGGGGGGGGGGGCAGTGACCTTCCAAAGGAGAAACCACACAATATCCAACAGCGTGGAGGAAACGAAACACGGACCACCCCGTGCCCAAAGCAACCTCCCTAGCCAAAGTCCACTATGCAGACATAAATCCCCCATCATACCTTAGTTCTACCAACCTATGAAAAAAGAGATGTGGAAAAAAATGCATCGCTTATACTAAAGAGTCCATTGTAACAATCATGGATCCCAAACTGAGAGTTTGCCACCACTGAGTGTTTATGCACCAGTGATTTATTACTTACTAGTAAATGATGCTAGCCACTGTTATTCAATTAGGAGGCGCGGTTTTCTCGTATTAGAATGAAAAAAGAGAGGAAACCAGAGCACTACAGCTTAAATTGGCTCATCGAGCCAAACAGACCTATGCCCTCACTACACAGCCAACAATAACCAGATGGTTCCAAAGTATTGGATCCCGGCCTCTGAAGCCCCCCAAATGCTTCCATCCCCTCTCCAGAAGGACGACACCATCTTTGTTCAGGCATCATCCAGGGTCACCATCTACTTCCGGGACCGAGATGTCGGCACGGAGAGGGCACACTGATGGAAATCCTGGTGCCTGCGCAGTTCTTGGCGGGGTTCACAAATGTCTGACACAGACCAGCCCCTGCTGCTGCCTCTCACCTCCTTACATGTACATTGTACATGTCATGGGGGAGGGGGGGAGCGTTTCTTTAAAAGGTTTTGACGCTCGGATGAAAATTCCAGCAACTCCAGCCAAAGGGGGGTATCCACGACGGTAACCACTGTCCCCTAGAAACCTAAGCTGCCAGCTCCCAAAGGAGGACCCCCACGGCAACAGACTGCTCTAAGACCAGCCAGAAACTTGAGCCTGCCAGTGCCCCAAGCAGCCACCCTAGCATAAGCACTGACGATGCCACCCCCCACAAGCGCTTGCGACCGATGACCCCCTGACCACTTCAGTCTCCCAGACCCTACTGCCCAGGCAAAGCTATAGCAGGAAAAGAGAAACAGCTACTTACCAGGCTGTCCAGGATCCCCAGATCCCCCAGCCGCTGCAGACACCTCCATCGCTGCCCATCACCCGACATGCTCACAGCACTGCTCTCACCCCCATAGCTGCAGAGAGGAGCGTCGATGAACTGTCTAGGCTCTGGCCCACCACTGCATGCTGGCTGGGACACACAGCCCAACCGCCGCTGACTTCATCCACCGCCATCGTCTTACAGAGCCCAGACCTGCTGCAGCCAGTCACCAGCCGTGCTCTCCCCCAGCCGGGAAGACGCAGAAACCCGCTTTTCTCTCACCACACAGTAGGCCCTGGAGCTGCAATCATCCTCCCATAGCCTGCCGATCTCCCTGTATGCTGAAACACATAGCACCCCCAGTAACCCCCAGTAACAGGGACACATAAAGGGACACCGGCCCCTCCAGGACCCTAGCTGACTCCCACACTCTGGCGCCCCTGAGGACAAGCAGATGAATGCTCCCGGGCTGCCCCAGAGCCTTAGCTGAGAAGTGACTCGGTGCTGTACCTGGAGAGGCACCGCTGGATGGGGGTTATCAAATTGGCACCAGCCCAGGGAGACATGCTGGGACTTAAATGCTCTGGGGGCACCAACCTCCAAGCACGTGCAGGAGCGGGGGGGGGGGGGGGTTGGTGCCCAAGCATTGTTCCCCTGCCTGACCCCCACCAAAAGCATCATAACACAGAATAATCACCCAGAGTCAGGAGGAAGGCTCTTCAAATCACAGGGGTTGTGAAAAGCAAAGGGCAGGGAACCGGGTGAAAATATTCTCCAATGCAGCTTTCCTCTGACTGAAGACTTCCTGAGGTCCCTAGCTTGACCTCTCTCTGTAGTTCCACCCCTTTCTGGCCAAAACACCAATTAAAAGTCCCACCACTTATATTTTCTATCGTACTGGGCTGAAAAACACCCTTCTTGTCCCAAACCCCTTTAACCCCTGTCATTCCGGCCCTCCGTCCATGTCTCTTCTCTCCTTTACTCCGGGCCTCTCTTTATAAGCCCTTACAGTTATCAGTTTAGAGTTACCTATGATATTATTAGTTGCAGGAGGGATCAGGACAGGACAGAATTTCTGTGTAACAACCATCAGACTTGATTAGAGTGAGACTTTGTTCCAGAATGACATCGGTGGGGACACTTTGATGACTGATGTTGATGGCCTATGTACTCTGTGCATAAAATGTCTGCACAATATATAAGCTACAAGAAATAGTGAAGTTTTATATCCTAGTTTTATCCATGTTTATTTTATGCTGAGAAAGCTTAAACATGTGTCTACATCAATTTTTATCTCCTGGTAGAAAAGAGTACAGGTTTGACACTGCAGAAACCTTTGTAGGAAAGTTCCATGCTAATGGTTTCAGATCCTGTAAAGACAGCTTGGCTTTACTGAATCTCCTGTGTCCTCAGACCTGTCTTCAGGCCTTACTATAGAGTTTAATGTGCGTCTCTTCCTAAAGGATGGAAGGTGGAATCACTAAGGTCCTAACAATAAGATAAATCCACTTTGGCTCCTGGGAGCAAACTACATAAAATGAACTAGTAGTGAAGCCCGAGGACAGGTCTGGGAAATGCTGGATTAAGTAGTTCATGAATAAAAACAGAAGAGACTCTGCAGGAAAGTATTGAAACAGCGAAAAATACATATGATTTCAGCCAAACCTGAGATAACTTATCTGTGCAAATCAACCAGTACTTTAAAAAAAAAAAAATCATAATAATATTAACATGTATTATATATATTACAGAACAGTTTATATATATATATATATATATATATATATATATATATATATATATATATATATATATATACTGTTATTGTGTATATATATATATATATATATTTATAGATATAGATATATACATAACACCTATTGGAGTAGAGAGAAGCCATATTATTAATGCAGGTTAAAATCTATTACATTATCTGTACAAATCATCAGTTCTTGATACAAAAATGGCAATCGCATTAATGTGTATTTTACTTGTTACATGATACTTGACCTGATTGAATTATTCTTCACAGAATTGTGCAATATGATTGAATCTATGAATAATTAAAAAGACGCATATCGGTTCTTCGCGGCCTCAGTTTCTATAAGAACTGATTGATTTCATCCAAATTATACTGAATAGTCTGGATGGGAAATCTGATCGTAGTAAAGTAGATATCTTGATATTGAAGGTGGTAGGCTCCGCGCTAAGGAAATTGATGTATGTATGTATGTATGTATAATTAGGCTGCAGCCTCCCTGCACTATAGCCAAAGGCTATATTGAATGAAGAGGTAAAAGGTAGGGGAATGGCGCTGTCTACTAAAGATATGTTGGGGTATAAATGATGAAATTATTATATGACGAGCATCAGTGGGTAAATATGAAATAGGACAAAAGTATACAGTATGTAATGTGACAGGAATATAAATACACAGTAAGTGAACAATGAATAAAGAAATGAATAAATAAATATACAATATGCTAAAATTATGATAGGTAGTGCAACAAAGGTGCAATAAATAGCTATAAAGTGCTAAGATGAATAAATGGTGACATGAAATATATATGAAGTGACCAAGTGTACACAAGAATATCAAAATGATAAGGTTCAATATACCCACCTTACACAGGGGTAAAGAGCGAGTATGGCAATGAAAATAACGATCCCTCAGGTGGATCCTGGTTCCCTCTGATGGTCCTGGAGTATGGATATATCAGGAGTTCCCTGTGGGGCTCCGGAATACACAGAGGTTCCTATAGGATAGCTGGGGTCCTGTGGGGGTCCGCACTCACATTGGGTATAAGCTCCAGTAATCCGAAAGAAAATGTCAGCCAATCACAGCGGGACAAGGTTTGGGCAGGTAGGTCATGTAGGGCAAGAAAAGGGAGTAAAGCAGTTCAAAACAAGCGGTAAGAAGATCCTTGGAACGCAATGCGTTCCACGCGAGTACCGAAACCGGAAGTGATGCAACGGCGCTGTACGCGTTTCATCATCAAACATCTTCAGCAGCTCTTTTGGGTATTTCTGGTGAGTTGACTACTTACCCTAGGGGTCACCTAGCACCTCACCTTATTACCCACCACGGGGTCACCTCCGGTATCTTTATACGAAGATTCTGTCACCTATATTCATATATGGACTAATTTCGCCACTTTGTCATTTTATTTGATTGGACTGGCCATATGGACTATTTTGCCAACTGACATCCCGTCACTTAATTTGATCATTCCTGTGCACTGGTCACTTTATTGTATTTATTGGTTAATATATTTTGTGCACATTGCCACTTTATTCAATATCTCTCACCTATATTGCACCTTATCATTTTGATATTCTTGTGTGCACTTGGTCATTTCATATATATTTTATGTCACCATTTATTTATCTTAGCATTTTATAGCTATTTATTGCACCTTTGTTGCACTACCCATCATACTTTTAGCGTATTGTATATTTATTTATTCATTTCTTTATTTATTCTTCACTTACTGTGTATTTATATTCCTGTCACATTACATACTGTATACTTTTGTCCTATTTCATATTTACCCACTGATGCTCGTCATATAATAATTTCATCATTTATACCCCAACATATCTTTAGTAGACAGCGCCATTCCCCTACCTTTACCTCTAGATATCTTGATATGATCATTAGCTGTATGGCGCTCCTAGCAATCTTTTCATGTGATTCTGGTTATTAATTCTATAAATTCGGGGGATTTTTAAAATCTATTAATAATAAATTATATTAATTCGAAAGCAATGCTTGGCAAACACAAACAGCATTTAACTACTGTTAGCAATATTTTGTTTTTATTTGTATGTAACACATCTAAGTTGCAAATACATTAATTATGTATTTGTAGATATTGACATATCTTTTGGAAAAAAAACAAAAAAAAAAAACAAAACAAGAATGACAGTTGAAAATGCATTTTGCTTAATTAGAACCAAAAAAAATAAATAAATAAACATCATTATATAGATACTTTTTCTTTTTACAATTATTTTTTTTAAATTCAGCTCTCAGCAGGGTAGCCTTAACAACCTCTTGAATGTGCGCTTGGCTGGCGAGCATCCCACTAAGTGCTGAGAAAGTTCAAGAATTAGGCGCGTACCTGAATGGGTGATGTTTAGGCCAAAATTATGCTCAGCCCAAACTGTTCACCCATCCCTAGTGGTGCCTGAACACTGTAAACACTCACAGTTAATTTTGCTGGGTGCAGGAACAGGCCCTGCTGTTAACAATTGGGAACAAACATTGAAATTACATGTACTTGTCATACAGGTGCATAAAAATTGGGCCTTGGGTGTTGGTGGTGACTGAACTCTGTAACCCTTCACAGTTACTCTTGCTGGGTGCAGGAACAGGCCCTGCTTTTAAAATTAGAAACAAAAATTAAAATTTCATGTACTTGTTATACAGGTGCAGAAAAATTGGGCCTTGGGTGTTAGTGGTGCCTGAACACTGTAACCCCTCACAGTTACTCTTGCTGGGTGCAGGAACGGGCCCTGCTGTTAACAATTGGGAACAAACATTGAAATGACATGCACCTGTGATACCGGTGCAGAAAAATTGGGCTTTGTGTATTGCCTTTGGCCAATCATGGCTCTGACAGGACATTGTGCTGTGATTGGCCAAAGCATACAGGTCAGGTGTATGCTTTGGCCAACCACAAGCACTTAATACACTGCAATCGCAATTTTGGGGCGCTCATCGGGGGGGGGGCAAACTTCCCGCTAAGCGCCACATTTGTTTGTGTGTTCGACGAACACGCGAACATCCAATGTTTGAGTCAAACTTATGTTCGACTCGAATGTTCAGCCCATCCTTAACCCCATCATCCCATCTGGTGTTTTACATTGCTCACGTACGCAGGTTATACACATATTAATTAAAACTAAAGATTCTGTGTTTTATTTCACTCCTTTTATGTTTTTTATGTTGGAAAATCCCTTGAGTTAAAGTGAAACTTCACCCAAAAGGGGAAGTTCCACTCTACTTCCTCCTCCCCTACTCTTCTTTTGCATTTGGCACTTCTGTTTTTTTTTGGGAGGGGGAGCAGCTAACTGATTTTGACAGGTACCCTCTCCCCCACTGCCGGTCAGATCCACCCAGTGATCGGAGAGGAAGTTTGGCTTCCCTTCTTCCTCCACGCCTTCTGGGATACATCACAGGTCCCAGAAGTTTGTGGACCAATCACAAAGTGCCCTGTGGCTCGCACATGCACCGTTGGAAGCCGACTGTAAAGCTGCAAGGTTTTACTGCCAGTTTCTCTAAGCGAAGATGCTGATGCCTGCTGATAGAAGAATTGGCATGGGTGAAGACAGGGCGGGATCCAGGGGCAGATAAGCATCCTTATATTAAAAGTCAACAGTTACAGTGTTTGTAGATGCTGACTTTTATTACTTTTTTTTGGGGGGGGGGGAGGGGACTGGAGCTCCTCTTTAAATTTTTCAGTCATAAGCAAAAAATGTTGATGGGTTAAACAATTCAAGATCACAGTAGATCTCTCTGGAGGCAGCAGTAACATGGTAAAAGGGGAATATTTACATTGCTTGATTTGTCTGAATACGGAAAAGCCCAACTGAAGTCACAGATATAGATATGCTGTCATACATTGGGTAGATTTACTAAATGCAAATAGACTGCTCAATTTGCAAGTGCAGTTGCACTTCTGCAAATTAATTTTCCTCAGAGCTTAGTCTATGTGGTGAGGCTCTGTTGACTTCCGTCATTCAACCATGTGCAAGCAAAAATGCTGTTTTTTTTTTCAATAGCATGTGATTAAGTATTCTTTGCAAAGTGAAGCTTCAGCACATTCACTAAACTCTAGAGAAAACTCCTTTGCAGAGTGTAGCTTCACTTGTCCTACCTCCACCTTCCTGTTATAGCAGCTAAGTAGGATGTCTACATATGACTGTGAAATCCAATAGACATAAAAGCTTGGGCCAGTGGTGACTATTTTTTGTTCAAGTCAATGGGAATGTTAAAGCAGGTGCACCTTAGAAGTAGGTCAAATCAGTGCTGTATTTTGGCCTAGGCCAACAAGGCCAAGGCCTAGGGAGGCACTTTGCAGGGGGGCAGCTAAATAGCTGCCCCCACCTCCACCTGAGAGTCTATTGGCCACTGTTTGCTAGAGCCGGCTGGCATCTAGCAACCAGTGACGTCACGGCCGTGACTCCCTGGCCCTGGTCTTGATTCAAAGTGGAGGAGGATTTAACTTCCTCCTCCTCTGCACCTAGTGCTCGTGGGGCCCAAAGAGTCCTGCTGGTCCGTTGACAGTGGGGTGCAGGGCAACAAAGCAAAATTCACCAATCCACCACCGACCGGAACAAGAGGGACTACAGGCAGGGCTAGGGGGTCTCCCACCCCCTCTCTCTCTCTCTCTCTCTCTCTATCTGCCCCTCACTCTCTCTCCCCTCTCTCTCTCTCACCCCTCTCTCTCTCTCACCCCCCTCTCTCTCTCTCTCTCTCTCACCCCCTCCATCACCCATCCCCCTCTCTCTCTCCCACCCCCTCTCGCCCACCCACTTGTCTCTCTCTCACCCCCCCCCCCCTCATGAGATCTCAGTGGTTCTTGCTGGGACTTGTGGTCCTTCAATTTTAGAGGGCGTCGCATCCGTTAAACAGGAAGAGGTTGGCAAATTTAAATAGGAGGGGGGGCGCCCAATTTTAGTCTTGCCTAGGGCAGCACAAAACCAAAATACACCACTGGGTCAAATGTAAGTCAGAAAGAAGTCAACGGCAGGTCAGATAGACTGAACTTGGAAGAATTTTAAAAGTTTCTCAACTGTTTTTAAACTAAATGCACCTTAAAGTGGCTGTAAGCCCACTCTTATAACTTGTACCTATAGGTAAGCCTATAATAAGGCTTACCTATAGGTACTGTAAATATCTCCTAAACTTGCACTGTTTAGGGGATATTTACTTTTCATGCAGCCGATGATGTCATTGGCGCATGCGTTTGAAGGAATGGACACCCGTGCCGTTCCTTCAGAGCCCCGTGCCGTGTTACTGGTGAGCGGGCAGCACTGCGGGGGCTTCGTTCTAAGGTAAGTATTTCATAATTAGCTAGTGTGCAATGCACACTAGCTCATTATGCCTTTGTCTTACAGGGTTTTTTGGGGGTTTTTTTTAGGTTTTTTCTGGAGTTTACAACCTCTTTAAAGCAAGCAGCATTTGCCCATTGACAAAACCTTTAATCTGATGGCTCTCAGTAACTCATACTAGGTAGCAGAGCTGGTCTGACCCACCACTTTACCTTCTCTACCACACAAATCCATGTGAGAACATTTGTGATGAGGGGGTGTGACTGTTACTCAGCTATGCCAGCAGAGAGCACTGCAGTGTAAAGGGCATGAGGCAACATTTCCACTTAGAAAAAAAAGCATTTTAAAATCAATTAGACATCATAGCATGCTGGGCTACAAAAAGAGATAAAAAGGGGTGAGACTTGTATTGGGGTTTAAACACATCATGGTGTGTGAAAAGTGCAGTTATTCTTACAGTATATAAGAAATAGACAGACTTCATATACAGTCACCATGCAACACAATAACTTTATAAAAATTAAAGTGTTATTAAAGGTATTTTTTAAAAAAATAACAAACATGTTATATTTACCTGCTGTGTGCAATGGTTTTGCACAGAGCAGCCCAGATCCTCCTCTTCTAGGGTCCTCCACCATCACCCCTGGCCACTCCCTCATGCCCAGTGCCCTCAGAGCAAACAGCTTGAAATGAGTGCACCAAGGAAGGCTCACTCTTGAGCCACTGCTTACACACAGAGCTGCGGCTCTGTCCCACCCCCTCTCTCTTTTCATCGGCTGTGATTGACCAATGGCTCCCACTGGTGTCTCTGACAATCTTGTGCACATTGCTGGATTGCGATGGGGGTAAGTATTGGGGGGGAGGGGGGGGGTAGCGCTAGGAAGATCGCTGGATCCTGGTAGAGGTTTTACTTACCTTTTCTCCGGGATCCAGTGATGTATGCGAGCGGTATGCGGTGGCGGAGCTTCCTCCCTATCGTCTGCGAGCCCCGGCTTCCGTCTCCGGCGACGTGACGTCCGCCGGGGGGTGGAACCGGCGGCAAATTCAAATGTAAAATACACCAAACACACTGATACCATTCAAAATAAAAAAAATTCACATTACATTGCCCCCCAGTGCCCTTTCCTGCAGTTTTACTGTACTTTTTATGTAAATATATATATATATATATATATATATATATATATATATATATATACACACACACACACGCACATATACACATATATAAATATATATATATATATATATATATATATATATATATACACGTATATATATATATATATATATATATATATATATATATATATATATATATATATATACATATATACATACATATATATATATATATATATATATATATATATATATATATATATATATATATATATATATATATATATATATATATATATATATAATGTATACAGTTGGTTTGGGCTGCTCATGCACAAGAATTACATGCAAAATAATGGTACCGCTTTTAGCACCTAAAATCCAAAAGAATCATACCGCCAGGGAGGTTAAATGTTAAAACAAACTTAAGGGCAAAGAACAACACCAACTAACTTCAAATAGTATATTTAAATTTTTATATAAAAAAAAAAAAAATGTCAAAGTATATCACATTTAGAATAAAGGGGACTGTGCACAGATAAATGAATAATAACATCAAGATAGATTTAATACAGTAAATATACACATTGGGGTTGATTTACAAAAACTGGAGAGTGCAAACCAATCAGCTACCAGGGTTTATTTTCAAAGGCTAAAGTGGTTAAAAATTTTTGTTGTTTATTAAAAAAAATAACAAAGATGCCTATACTTACTTGCAAAATCATTGCACAGAGCAGCCCCAATCCTCTTCTTTTGGGGTCCCCCACTGGCGCTCCAGGCCTCTCCTCTTCATCGGGTGCCCCTATGAAAAGCCGCTTTCCATAGTGGCACCTGTGTAGGCTCGCTCCGGAGTTCTGCTGGTGCGTCCAATAGCACAGACATCGGGACTCTGCCCCGCCCCCCGCTCCAGTGTCACAGCTTTTGATTGACAGCAGCGGGAGCCAATAGCTCCTGCTGCTATCAATCTGTCCAATGAGGAGAGAGACAGCATCTGGAGCCACTGCGTTGTGCACATCGCTGGATTGGATTGGGCTCAGGTAAGAAAAAGTAGGGGTCTGAGGGGGAACTGTAGCACAGAACGTTTGTCACCTTAATGCATAGAATGCATTATTGTGAAAAACCTTAAAGTGGGAGTAAACTCCCAACTCTGACTTATACCTATAGGTAAGCTTATGATAAGGCTTACCTATAGGTAGTGTAAATATCTCTTAAACAAACATGCACTGTTTAGGAGATATTTAATGTACATGCAGACAGTGACATCAACAACACATGCACTCTGAAGGAACAGCCACCTGGGCAGTTCCTTCAGAGTCTTGTGCCATAAAAGGTGGCTCCTTCATGCATTTGGGGCTCTGACCAGTCACACATCTGACTCAGCGAACTCGGAAGGAAGGCCAGGTAAAGATGGAAGCACCTGCAGCGTTGACAGCTCGGTGCTGAAAGGGCTTTATTTAAAGGTAGGTTTAACATAATGTGTTAGCACATTATGGCTTTACCTATCAGGGTACAAAAACACCCAGTGGTTTACTACCACTTTACGGCTTTACAACCACCTTAATTGAGCAAGTTGAAGTTAGAAGCTGATTGGTTACCTTACACAACTGCACCAGAATTAGTACTCTTTAGTAAATCAACCCACTGTTCCTTCTGATGGGAGAGGGAGAACCAGCACAAGCAGCCAATAAGTTGAGTTGCAGTGCTTATATGTAGGGTTGAGCGGACACCTAGATGTCCGTGTTCGACGGGTTCGGCCGAACTTTAAAAAAAAGTCTGGGTCCGTGTCCCGGACTTTTACCGAACTTTTCCCGGACACCGAACCCCATTGAAGTCAATGGGGACCCGAACTTTAAGGCACTAAAATGGCTCTAAAACACCAAAGGAAAGGGCTAGAGTGCTGCAAATGGCAGCAAAACGTAATTAAGAGCATGGCAAGTGCTCTGCAAACAAATGTGGATAGGGAAATAACTTAAAACAACAAAAAAAAACAGAAAAATAAAACAATGTTCTTCTTCATCTCTGAAGGACGAGGCCCATATGGAGTAGGAGGGAGGTTGAGGTGGTGGTGGATGTGGCGGTGACATAGGCGTGCGCACAGGGTGTGCTGGGTGTGCCTGGGCACACCCTAATCACCTAGGGCACATAGCATTGCCAGTGAGGAGATGGGAAAGATCTCCCTGGGACCTGCTCTGCTCTATTTCTCCTTGCCTACAGGTACATGGCCCCGATACATTACTCTCCCTGCTGGCAAACACATGCATGTGTATTTCAACTTTGGGGTGCACACCTTAATGCAATAGGCTGCGCACACCTATGGGCGGTGTAGGTGGAAGCGGCGGTGGAGGAGGACCAGGGCCGGATTAACAGCATCATGGGCTTGGTGCTGAGGATTTTGAAGGGCCTTAAGGGCCGTGCCTTGCCATGCACCCAGAGGAGGAAGGGTGCAGCCATGCATGCCTAATTCAACATGGGATGCTGTCTCTGAAGCCCATAAACACATCCATGCATCGCCAACTGTCCCTCCTTGTCCGGCCTTCACGCTGTGTGGGGAGGTTCTGAGGGTGCTGCCTGGGGAAGCGAGCATAGAAGCCAGACTTCTGTGTTTACAAGTGACAGAAGAGCGGTAACAGTGAATATGGCCAACCCGGGGCCTATATAAAAGGTAGGGGCCTGGAGCTGTAGCTCCAATAGCCCCTACATTAATCTGGCCCTGAGGAGGAGGACGAGGTAGCCAACACTGCTTCTTTTCAAAAATTTTAAATGAGGGTACACCCCAAAAGAGTGAGAAAGAGCAAAAATGGAACAATGGGTGGGTAAGGTCGGTATCCATTGCTATTCTGCATAAGGTACGGAAAAGTCCCGTGGGATCCATGCCTGGTTCATTTTAATGAACGTGAGCTTGTCCACATTGTCTCTGGACAGGCGGCTGCGCTTGTCTGTTATAACGCCCCCAGCCGTGCTAAATACCCGTTCAGATAATACACTGGCTGCAGGGCACGCCAGCACCTCCAAGGCGTAAAGGGCAAGCTCAGGCCATGTGCCCAATTTGGAGACCCAGAAGTTGAAGGGGGCAGACCCGTCATTCACTACATGTAGGCGTGTGCACACATACTGCTCCACCATGTTGGTAAAATGCTGCCTCCTGCTAAGACGTTCCATCTGAGCTGCTGGTGCTGCTGTTTGTTGTGGCGTGCTGACAAAGCTTTTCCACATTTCGGCCATGCTAACCCTGCCTTCTGAGGTGCTGGCGGTGCCCTGGTTGCGTTGGCGACCTCCTCCTCCTCCTCCTCTGCCTTGTGCTTCCACTGTGGCCCCGCTGTCAGATGGGAATGCCAGCAGCATGGCGTCTACCAGCGTGCGCTTGTACTCGCGCATCTTGCGATCGCGCTCCAGTGAGTGAATTAAGGACGGTACGTTGTCCTTGTAACGGGGATCCAGCAGCGTGGCCACCCAGTAATCAGCACAAGTTAGAATGTGGGCAACTCGGCGGTCGTTGTGGAGACACTGCAGCATGTAATCGCTCATGTGTGCCAGGCTGCCCAGAGGCAACGAAAGGCTGTCCTCTGTGGGAGGTGTATCGTCCGTGTCCTCTGTATCCCCCCAGCCACGCACCAGTGATGGCCATGAGCTGGCCTGGGTGCCACCCTGCTGTGAACATGGTTCCATCTCCTCCTCCAGCTCCTCCTCCTCCTCATCCTCCTCATCCTCCAGAACTGTGCCCCTGCTGGACAATTGCGTCCCTGGCGTTTGCGTGTGCAGGAACCCACCCTCGGAGCCCCTTGCGAATGACTGCCCTGAAAGCCTTGGAAATGTTACCTCTTCATCCTCCTCCTCCTCCTCATCCTGTGCCACATCCTCTTCCATCATCGCCCGAATTGTTTTTTCAAGGAGGCATAGAAGTGGGATAGTTAAACTGAGAACGGCGTCATTGCCACTGGCCATGTTGGTGGAGTACTCAAAACAGCGCAACAAGGCACACAGGTCTCGCATGGAGGCCCAGTTATTGGTGGTGAAGTGGTGCTGTTCCGCAGAGCGACTCACGCGTGCGTGCTGCAGCTGAAACTCCACTATGGCCTGCTGCTGCTCGCACAGTCTTTCCAGCATGTGCAAGGTGGAGTTCCACCTTGTGGGCACGTCACATATGAGGCGGTGAGCGGGAAGGCCGAAGTTACGCTGCAGCGCTGCCAGGCGAGCAGCAGCAGGGTGAGAACGCCGAAAGTGCGCACAAACGGCCCGCACTTTCTGCAGCAGCTCTGACATATCGGGGTAGTTTTTAAGGAACCTCTGCACCACCAAATTCAGCACATGCGCCAGGCAAGGGATGTGCGTCAAACCGGCTAGGCCCAGAGCTGCTATGAGATTTCGCCCGTTATCGCACACCACCAGGCCGGGCTTGAGGCTCGCTGGCAGCAACCACTCATTTGTCTGCTGTTCCATGCTCCTCCACAACTCCTGCGCGGTGTGTGGTTTGTCCCCCAAACAGGCAAGTTGTAAAACTGCCTGCTGTCGTTTACCCCTGGCCGTGCTGAAGTTGGTGGTGAAGGTGTTACGCTGTCCGGATGAGGAGGCGGTAGAGGATGAGGAAGCGGAGTAGGAGGAGTTAGGAACAGGAGGCAAACTGAAGCGCCCTGCAATCCTCGGTGGTGGAAGGACATGCGCCAAATTGCTATCCGCCTCAGGCCCATCCGCCACTGCATTTACCCAGTGTGCCGTTAGGGAGATATAACGCCCCTGACCGTGCTTACTGGTCCACGTATCCGTAGTTAGGTGGACCTTGGCACAGATGGCGTTGCGCAGTGCACACCTGATATTTTCCCCCACTTGGTTGTGCAGGGAAGGGATGGCTTGCCTGGAAAAGTAGTGGCGGCTGGGCACGACGTACTGTGGGACAGCCACCGACATAAGGTTTTTAAAACTGTGCGTCTCCACCAGACGGAATGACAGCATTTCAAAGGCCAATAATTTTGAAATGCTGGCATTCAGGGCCAGGGATCGCGGGTGGGTAGGGGGGTACTTCCTCTTCCTCTCAAGTGTTTGGGAGATGGAAAGCTGAACGCTTCCACGGGACATTGTGGAGATGGTTGTTGGTGACCCAGGTGGTGGTGTTGCTGACAGATCGTCTGTTTGCGGGGTGGCAGGTGCCGGTATCACTACAGATGTGGCTGGAGCGGCCGAGACTGCAGCAGAAGAGGAAGCAGGATGAGCCAGAGACGTTTCTTGGTTTTGAAGGTGTGTACTCCACTGCAGCTCGTGCTTTGCACTTAGATGCCTGATCATGCAGGTTGTGCTCAGGTTGAGAAGGTTTATGCCTCGCTTCAAGCTCTGATTGCACAGGGTGCAAACCACTCGTGTCCTGTCATCAGCACATTTTCTAAAGAACTTCCACGCTAGAGAACTCCTTTGAGCTGACTTTGGTGCGCTCGTTCCCTTGCTGCGTTGGGCAGTAGCGGGCGTAGTGTCTAGGGCACGGCCGCTCCGCTTCTGCACCCTGCTCCCTCTTCTGCTGTGCTGGTGGCTCTGTGCGACCACCGCCTCTTCCTCCAAACTACTCAGGTCACCTGCATGACGTTCATTCCATGTGGGGTCGAGGACCTCATCGTCCTCCACATCATCTTCCACCCAGTCTTCACCCCTGCCCTCCTTGTCGGTCTCCACAATGCTGAACGCCGCAGCAGTTGGCACCTGCGTTTCGTCATCATCGGAGACGTGCTGCGATGATCCTTGCATGTACTCATCTTGAGAAATAAGTGGTTGGGCATCGCTGCACTCAATCTCTTCCACTTCTGGGGCAGGGCTAGGTGGATGGCCCTGGGAAACCCTGCTGACAGAGTCCTCAAAAAGAATAAGAGACTGCTGTATGGCTTGGGGCTCAGACTGCTGGCCTGATTTGCAAGGGGGTGAGGTGAAAGACGGTTGGACATTGGCTGCAGGTGCCAACTCTGACCTTTCTGCAGTAGACTGGGTGGGAGACAATGTGAAGGAACTGGAGGCACTGTCAGCAGCAAACCAATCTACTATCGCCTCAACTTGTTCTGGCCTCATCACTTCTAGGGGCGTTTGATGCCCTACCAAATACTGATGCAGGTTCTGTCGCCTACTCACACTTGAGGAAGGTGTTTCACTTGTGCGTGTAGCTGGCACAGATCGACCACGTCCTCTCCTTGCAACAGGAGCTCTACCAGCAGCACCACGACCCAGGCCACGGCCCTTATTTGACGGTCTCCTCATATTTCTGTAATTTAAGATCTTGCCCTAGAAAGGTTTTTATTGAATAGCGGAATAGGAAATATGATCCAAAAAAGTGTATGTATCTCGCACGTACAAAACCACACTAGGCCCCAATTACTATTGTTTCTACCCCTAAAAGGATGGATGAGGAGTAGGAGGAGTATGGAACAGACAGCACCCTCAAATCTTCAGAAGTATGAGATGAACCCCAAAAACTTGGAAAGGTGGATCTCACACGTACCGACACAGACTATCCCGCAATTCAATTGATCCTCAAAGGTTTTTATTGAATAGCGGAATAGGAAATATGATCAAAAAAAGTGTATGTATCTCGCACGTACACAACCACACTAGGCCCCAATTACTATTGTTTGTACCCCTAAAAGGATGGATGAGGAGTAGGAGGAGGAGTATGGAACAGGCAGCACCCTCAAATCTTCAGAAGTATGAGATGAACCCCAAAAACTTGGAAAGGTGGATCTCACACGTACCGACACAGACTATCCCGCAATTCAATTGATCCTCAAAGGTTTTTATTGAATAGCGGAATAGGAAATATGATCAAAAAAAGTGTATGTATCTCGCACGTACACAACCACACTAGGCCCCAATTACTATTGTTTGTACCCCTAAAAGGATGGTTGAGCAGTAGGAGCAGGAGTATGGAACAGGCAGCACCCTCAAATCTTCAGAAGTATGAGATGAACCCCAACAACTTGGAAAGGTGGATCTCACACGTACCGACACAGACTATCTCGCAATTGAATTGATCCCCAAAGGTTTTAATTGAATAGCGGAATAGAAAATATGATCAAAAAGAAAGTGTATGTATCTCGCACGTACACCACCAGACTAGGCCCCAACTACTATTGTTTGTACCCCTAAAAGGATGGTTGAGCAGTAGGAGGAGGAGTATGGAACAGGCAGCACCCTCAAATCTTCAGAAGTATGAGATGAACCCCAAAAACTTGGAAAGGTGGATCTCTCTCACACGTACCAACACAGACTATCCCCCAATTTAACTGATCCCCAAAGGTTTTTGATTAAATAGCGGAATAGAAAATATGATCCAAAAAAAGTGTATGTATATCACACGTACACAACCACACTAGGCCCCAATTACTATTGTTTGTACCCCTAAAAGGCTAGGAGTAGGGGGAGTATGGAACAGGCAGCACCCTCAAACCTTCAGAAGTATGAGATGAACCCCAACAACTTGGAAAGGTGGATCTCTCTCACACGTACCAACACAGACTATCCCCCAATTTAACTGATCCCCAAAGGTTTTTGATTAAATAGCGGAATAGAAAATATGATCCAAAAAAAGTGTATGTATATCACACGTACACAACCACACTAGGCCCCAATTACTATTGTTTGTACCCCTAAAAGGCTAGGAGTAGGGGGAGTATGGAACAGGCAGCACCCTCAAACCTTCAGAAGTATGAGATGAACCCCAACAACTTGGAAAGGTGGATCTCTCTCACACGTACCAACACAGACTATCCCCCAATTTAACTGATCCCCAAAGGTTTTTGATTAAATAGCGGAATAGAAAATATGATCCAAAAAAAGTGTATGTATATCACACGTACACAACCACACTAGGCCCCAATTACTATTGTTTGTACCCCTAAAAGGCTAGATGAGGAGTAGGGGGGGTATGGAACAGGCAGCACCCTCAAATCTTCAGAAGTATGAGATGAACCCCAAAAACTTGGAAAGGTGGATCTCTCTCACACGTACCAACACAGACTATCCCCCAATTTAACTGATCCCCAAAGGTTTTTGATTAAATAGCGGAATAGAAAATATGATCCAAAAAAAGTGTATGTATATCACACGTACACAACCACACTAGGCCCCAATTACTATTGTTTGTACCCCTAAAAGGCTAGATGAGGAGTAGGGGGGGTATGGAACAGGCAGCACCCTCAAACCTTCAGAAGTATGAGATGAACCCCAACAACTTGGAAAGGTGGATCTCTCTCACACGTACCAACACAGACTATCCCCCAATTTAACTGATCCCCAAAGGTTTTTGATTAAATAGCGGAATAGAAAATATGATCCAAAAAAAGTGTATGTATATCACACGTACACAACCACACTAGGCCCCAATTACTATTGTTTGTACCCCTAAAAGGCTAGATGAGGAGTAGGGGGGGTATGGAACAGGCAGCACCCTCAAATCTTCAGAAGTATGAGATGAACCCCAAAAACTTGGAAAGGTGGATCTCTCTCACACGTACCAACACAGACTATCCCCCAATTTAACTGATCCCCAAAGGTTTTTGATTAAATAGCGGAATAGAAAATATGATCCAAAAAAAGTGTATGTATATCACACGTACACAACCACACTAGGCCCCAATTACTATTGTTTGTACCCCTAAAAGGCTAGGAGTAGGGGGAGTATGGAACAGGCAGCACCCTCAAACCTTCAGAAGTATGAGATGAACCCCAACAACTTGGAAAGGTGGATCTCTCTCACACGTACCAACACAGACTATCCCCCAATTTAACTGATCCCCAAAGGTTTTTGATTAAATAGCGGAATAGAAAATATGATCCAAAAAAAGTGTATGTATATCACACGTACACAACCACACTAGGCCCCAATTACTATTGTTTGTACCCCTAAAAGGCTAGGAGTAGGGGGAGTATGGAACAGGCAGCACCCTCAAACCTTCAGAAGTATGAGATGAACCCCAACAACTTGGAAAGGTGGATCTCTCTCACACGTACCAACACAGACTATCCCCCAATTTAACTGATCCCCAAAGGTTTTTGATTAAATAGCGGAATAGAAAATATGATCCAAAAAAAGTGTATGTATATCACACGTACACAACCACACTAGGCCCCAATTACTATTGTTTGTACCCCTAAAAGGCTAGATGAGGAGTAGGGGGGGTATGGAACAGGCAGCACCCTCAAATCTTCAGAAGTATGAGATGAACCCCAAAAACTTGGAAAGGTGGATCTCTCTCACACGTACCAACACAGACTATCCCCCAATTTAACTGATCCCCAAAGGTTTTTGATTAAATAGCGGAATAGAAAATATGATCCAAAAAAAGTGTATGTATATCACACGTACACAACCACACTAGGCCCCAATTACTATTGTTTGTACCCCTAAAAGGCTAGATGAGGAGTAGGGGGGGTATGGAACAGGCAGCACCCTCAAACCTTCAGAAGTATGAGATGAACCCCAACAACTTGGAAAGGTGGATCTCTCTCACACGTACCAAGACAGACTATCCCCCAATTTAACTGATCCCCAAAGGTTTTTGATTAAATAGCGGAATAGAAAATATGATCCAAAAAAAGTGTATGTATATCACACGTACACAACCACACTAGGCCCCAATTACTATTGTTTGTACCCCTAAAAGGCTAGATGAGGAGTAGGGGGGGTATGGAACAGGCAGCACCCTCAAATCTTCAGAAGTATGAGATGAACCCCAAAAACTTGGAAAGGTGGATCTCTCTCACACGTACCAACACAGACTATCCCCCAATTTAACTGATCCCCAAAGGTTTTTGATTAAATAGCGGAATAGAAAATATGATCCAAAAAAAGTGTATGTATATCACACGTACACAACCACACTAGGCCCCAATTACTATTGTTTGTACCCCTAAAAGGCTAGATGAGGAGTAGGGGGGGTATGGAACAGGCAGCACCCTCAAACCTTCAGAAGTATGAGATGAACCCCAACAACTTGGAAAGGTGGATCTCTCTCACACGTACCAACACAGACTATCCCCCAATTTAACTGATCCCCAAAGGTTTTTGATTAAATAGCGGAATAGAAAATATGATCCAAAAAAAGTGTATGTATATCACACGTACACAACCACACTAGGCCCCAATTACTATTGTTTGTACCCCTAAAAGGCTAGATGAGGAGTAGGGGGGGTATGGAACAGGCAGCACCCTCAAACCTTCAGAAGTATGAGATGAACCCCAACAACTTGGAAAGGTGGATCTCTCTCACACGTACCAACACAGACTATCCCCCAATTTAACTGATCCCCAAAGGTTTTTGATTAAATAGCGGAATAGAAAATATGATCCAAAAAAAGTGTATGTATATCACACGTACACAACCACACTGGGCCCCAATTACTATTGTTTGTACCCCTAAAAGGCTAGATGAGGAGTAGGGGGAGTATGGAACAGGCAGCACCCTCAAACCTTCAGAAGTATGAGATGAACCCCAACAACTTGGAAAGGTGGATCTCTCTCACACGTACCAACACAGACTATCCCCCAATTTAACTGATCCCCAAAGGTTTTTGATTAAATAGCGGAATAGAAAATATGATCCAAAAAAAGTGTATGTATATCACACGTACACAACCACACTGGGCCCCAATTACTATTGTTTGTACCCCTAAAAGGCTAGATGAGGAGTAGGGGGAGTATGGAACAGGCAGCACCCTCAAACCTTCAGAAGTATGAGATGAACCCCAAAAACTTGGAAAGGTGGATCTCTCTCACACGTACCAACACAGACTATCCCCCAATTTAACTGATCCCCAAAGGTTTTTGATTAAATAGCGGAATAGAAAATATGATCCAAAAAAAGTGTATGTATATCACACGTACACAACCACACTAGGCCCCAATTACTATTGTTTGTACCCCTAAAAGGCTAGGAGTAGGGGGAGTATGGAACAGGCAGCACCCTCAAACCTTCAGAAGTATGAGATGAACCCCAACAACTTGGAAAGGTGGATCTCTCTCACACGTACCAACACAGACTATCCCCCAATTTAACTGATCCCCAAAGGTTTTTGATTAAATAGCGGAATAGAAAATATGATCCAAAAAAAGTGTATGTATATCACACGTACACAACCACACTAGGCCCCAATTACTATTGTTTGTACCCCTAAAAGGCTAGGAGTAGGGGGAGTATGGAACAGGCAGCACCCTCAAACCTTCAGAAGTATGAGATGAACCCCAACAACTTGGAAAGGTGGATCTCTCTCACACGTACCAACACAGACTATCCCCCAATTTAACTGATCCCCAAAGGTTTTTGATTAAATAGCGGAATAGAAAATATGATCCAAAAAAAGTGTATGTATATCACACGTACACAACCACACTAGGCCCCAATTACTATTGTTTGTACCCCTAAAAGGCTAGATGAGGAGTAGGGGGGGTATGGAACAGGCAGCACCCTCAAATCTTCAGAAGTATGAGATGAACCCCAAAAACTTGGAAAGGTGGATCTCTCTCACACGTAGCAACACAGACTATCCCCCAATTTAACTGATCCCCAAAGGTTTTTGATTAAATAGCGGAATAGAAAATATGATCCAAAAAAAGTGTATGTATATCACACGTACACAACCACACTAGGCCCCAATTACTATTGTTTGTACCCCTAAAAGGCTAGATGAGGAGTAGGGGGGGTATGGAACAGGCAGCACCCTCAAACCTTCAGAAGTATGAGATGAACCCCAACAACTTGGAAAGGTGGATCTCTCTCACACGTACCAACACAGACTATCCCCCAATTTAACTGATCCCCAAAGGTTTTTGATTAAATAGCGGAATAGAAAATATGATCCAAAAAAAGTGTATGTATATCACACGTACACAACCACACTAGGCCCCAATTACTATTTTTTGTACCCCTAAAAGGCTAGATGAGGAGTAGGGGGGGTATGGAACAGGCAGCACCCTCAAACCTTCAGAAGTATGAGATGAACCCCAACAACTTGGAAAGGTGGATCTCTCTCACACGTACCAACACAGACTATCCCCCAATTTAACTGATCCCCAAAGGTTTTTGATTAAATAGCGGAATAGAAAATATGATCCAAAAAAAGTGTATGTATATCACACGTACACAACCACACTGGGCCCCAATTACTATTGTTTGTACCCCTAAAAGGCTAGATGAGGAGTAGGGGGAGTATGGAACAGGCAGCACCCTCAAACCTTCAGAAGTATGAGATGAACCCCAACAACTTGGAAAGGTGGATCTCTCTCACACGTACCAACACAGACTATCCCCCAATTTAACTGATCCCCAAAGGTTTTTGATTAAATAGCGGAATAGAAAATATGATCCAAAAAAAGTGTATGTATATCACACGTACACAACCACACTGGGCCCCAATTACTATTGTTTGTACCCCTAAAAGGCTAGATGAGGAGTAGGGGGAGTATGGAACAGGCAGCACCCTCAAACCTTCAGAAGTATGAGATGAACCCCAACAACTTGGAAAGGTGGATCTCTCTCACACGTACCAACACAGACTATCCCCCAATTTAACTGATCCCCAAAGGTTTTTGATTAAATAGCGGAATAGAAAATATGATCCAAAAAAAGTGTATGTATATCACACGTACACAACCACACTAGGCCCCAATTACTATTGTTTGTACCCCTAAAAGGCTAGATGAGGAGTAGGGGGGGTATGGAACAGGCAGCACCCTCAAACCTTCAGAAGTATGAGATGAACCCCAACAACTTGGAAAGGTGGATCTCTCTCACACGTACCAACACAGACTATCCCCCAATTTAACTGATCCCCAAAGGTTTTTGATTAAATAGCGGAATAGAAAATATGATCCAAAAAAAGTGTATGTATATCACACGTACACAACCACACTAGGCCCCAATTACTATTGTTTGTACCCCTAAAAGGCTAGGAGTAGGGGGAGTATGGAACAGGCAGCACCCTCAAACCTTCAGAAGTATGAGATGAACCCCAACAACTTGGAAAGGTGGATCTCTCTCACACGTACCAACACAGACTATCCCCCAATTTAACTGATCCCCAAAGGTTTTTGATTAAATAGCGGAATAGAAAATATGATCCAAAAAAAGTGTATGTATATCACACGTACACAACCACACTAGGCCCCAATTACTATTGTTTGTACCCCTAAAAGGCTAGATGAGGAGTAGGGGGAGTATGGAACAGGCAGCACCCTCAAATCTTCAGAAGTATGAGATTGTGTTCACTGTACCCCACAAAGATTGAGTTCACTGCACCCCACAATGATTGTGTTCACTGCACCCCACAAAGATTGTGTTCACTGCACCTCACAAAGATTGTGTTCACTGTACCCCCCAAAGATTCTGTTCACTGCACCCCACAAAGATTCTGTTCACTGTACCCCACAAAGATTGTGTTCACTGCACCCTAAAAGGATGTTGTTCACTGCACCCCACAAAGATTGTGTTCACTGCACCCTAAAAGGATGTTGTTCACTGCACCCCAAAAAGATTGTGTTCACTGTACCCCCCCAAAGATTGTGTTCACTGCACCCCACAAAGATTGTGTTCACTGCACCCCAAAAAGATTGTGTTCACTGTACCCCCCAAAGATTGTGTTCACTGCACCCCACAAAGATTCTGTTCACTGTACCCCACAAAGATTGTGTTCACTGCACCCCAAAAAGATTGTGTTCACTGTACCCCCCCCAAAGATTGTGTTCACTGCACCCCACAAAGATTCTGTTCACTGCACCCCACAAAGGATTTTGTTCACTGCACCCCAAAAAGATTGTGTTCACTGCACCCCAAAAAGGATTTTGATCACTGCACCCCAAAAAGGATGTTGTTCACTGCACCCCAAAAATGATTTTGTTCACTCCACCCCAAAAAGATTGTGTTCACTGCACCCCACAAAGATTGTGTTCACTGCACCCCAAAAAGATTGTGTTCACTGTACCCCCCAAAGATTGTGTTCACTGCACCCCACAAAGATTCCGTTCACTGTACCCCACAAAGATTGTGTTCACTGCACCCCAAAAAGATTGTGTTCACTGCACCCCAAAAAGGATGTTGTTCACTGCACCCCAAAAAGGATGTTGTTCACTCCACCCCAAAAAGATTGTGTTCACTGCACCCCACAAAGATTGTGTTCACTGCACCCCAAAAAGATTGTGTTCACTGCACCCCAAAAATGATTTTGTTCACTGCACCCCAAAAAGGATTTTGTTCACTGCACCCCAAAAAGGATGTTGTTCACTCCACCCCAAAAAGATTGTGTTCACTGCACCCCAAAAAGATTGTGTTCACTGCACCCCACAAAGGATTTTGTTCACTGCACCCCAAAAAGATTGTGTTCACTGCACCCCAAAAAGGATGTTGTTCACTGCACCCCAAAAAGGATTTTGTTCACTGCACCCCAAAAAGATTGTGTTCACTGCACCCCACAAAGGATTTTGTTCACTGCACCCCACAAAGATTGTGTTCACTGCACACCAAAAAGGATTGTGTTCACTGCACCCCAAAAAGATTTTGTTCACTGCACCCCAAAAAGATTGTGTTCACTGCAGCCCAAAAAGATTGTGTTCACTGCAGCCCAAAAAGATTGTGTTCACTGCAGCCCAAAAAGATTGTGTTCACTGCAGCTCACACACAGAAAAATGGATGTGGATCACTGACACCTGCCTATCTCCAATCCCACACCACACAGCAATATCGATTGTAGTTTGTAGAACACAGTTTCCCTAAAATTCAGCAGACTCTGTCCCTAACAGGATTGAGAAGAGATCGTAGATCAGGATTGAGTGCAGATTCACCCCACCCCCCACACAGCAATATCGATTGTAGTTTGTAGAAGACACTGACCCTATAATTCAGCAGACTCTATCCCTAAAATGCCTACAACTCGCCCTGCCTAAACACTCCGACCTGTCCCTCAATTCTATCCGGACACAAATGGTTTTTTCCTGCCTATCTTTCCCTAATCAGCAGCCAGCACATTGATGTGTGCTCTGTCCCTTAGCTAAGCAGCAGAATGACGCTGCTGCGGCGGCTGCCTCGAACTTATAAAGACTTGGTCACATGCTTCAGACGGCCAATCACAGCTACTAAGACATTTGCAGGCATGGCTGGGATGGCTTAAGGCACACCAGTTAAACGATTGTTGATTGGCTGTTGAAAGCCCGCCATGAAAAGAGCGCCAAAGCATGCAAAACCCGGAAATAAAACGACCGAACACGGATTTTTACCCGAACATACAGTAAAGTGTCCGTGTCCGTGTTCGGGTAAAAAAAATCCAATTATTCGGTACGAACACGAATAATACAGTCCGTGTTCGCTCAACACTACTTATATGCTAACAAGGGACATCCTAACAGCAAGGGAAAGCACAAAAGAGAAATGAACTCAGTCTTTTTTACCTCTGCTGTCACTGTCCCGTCACAGGCTGGGGGAGGAACAAGACCTCTAAGTGTTTTTTTTTTAATTTTTTTGCAATAAAATATATATATATTTTTTAGTGTATTCAAGTAACAATTAAAACAGTCAAGTCATGAACATCTGACAGCAACAGTTGCTTAGTTAGTTACATCGTGAATGACAAAGGTTAAAAAAGTAAAGCATACAAATGTCAAGAATAAACATCATTTTGCAAATATTTGCATTGAAGTCCGTTGTTTATCTTAGATAATAAAGCGACAAGGGAGGTTGGAAAAACTAAAATAGTGAAAAAGAAGTGATATAATATCAGAGAGAAGGTGAAAAGAAGAAAAAGGGAGCAGAGTAGTAGGTTAGCGTGTCCGCATTGGGGAATCATAAGATTATTGAGAGTTTATCATAGGTCGCAGAAACTTAAGGTCTGTATTACTGAGTATAAAATCAAAACACTAGGAAAGCATTCAGCCGTCATCAAGCTATCATAGGTATCAGAGTATTTAAATTAAAACCAGGGCGACCATGTTTTTTGGAATTTGCCAGAGTTTTAATGAGCAATAGCAAGTGTCTCTTCCATCTCAGAGATATTGTTTACTGAACAAATTCACTCTCTAGTTGAAGGTACCATTGATGTTTTCCAGTGTTTAGGGATCAGAGACTTTGCAGCGTTCGGCAGGTGTTTGGTCAAAGCCTGTTTATATTTACTTAAAAGGTAATTAGAAATGTGTAGGAGGCAACAAGCTGGAGTGAGCTTAATTTTGGTGTCAGTTATCTGGAGGATCATTTCACTGATCTTACTCCAATAGGAAGCTATTCTGGGGCACCCCCACCAGATGTGTAACATGTGCCTTTACTCATCACCGCATCTACAACACAAATCAGAGGCCTGTGGGTACCACTTTTTCACCTTCACTGGCGTTGCGTACCATTGTGTTAGTGGTTTATAGGAATTTTTCTGTAGTCTTGTGCGCTAGGATACAAGCATTCTCCCATTGTGTGTCTGGAAAGTGTTGTTGGAGAGCAGATTCCTATTTACCTCTAAAGCCGGCCTGGTCTGCTATGTCTGCTTTTTGGAGAAATTAGTACATCAAGGAGGTTGTTTTTTTGCCAGTCAAACAAAGGGATTCAAATGGTTGCCAGTCAAACAAAGGGATTCAAATGGGGTAAGGATTCTAGTCATATCATCCTTTTTATCGGAAGAAAAAATGTAGTGGCGGATTTGCTTATATCTCCAGTGGGGGAAAGTAAGGGGTGAGAGTCCACCCAGCACATCCTCATATGGGTTAATCTGACCTGTGTTCACACAATGTGTGACTAATAATGGTGTTGAGTCATTAGCGAAGAATGTTTTTGAAATCAAGCCAGGGGGAAAGTCTGGGTTGTTGAAGAAGGTTGTTAGTGGCCCTGGGGATGTTAAAATGTGGAAACTTACAGCAGTTTTGTGAAATATTTGCAAAGTGGTACCTATTATTGGATGTTGTTTAAGACCCAGTGGGCATTTGGACCAAGGAATCCATGGTGAGAATTTCAAAGGAACTCTGTGAAAATCTCTGTAAGATTTTCCTCCAGAGACACCCAATCTTTGTTTGCTGAATAGCAGTACCAATCTATAATTCTGGCCAAATGGGAGGCATAGTAATAGAGCCTGAAATTCAGGAAGCCAAACCCTCCCACAGCCTTGGGTTTCATGAGTAAACGTAATATAATGCAAGGTTTTTTGTGTGCCCAAAAAAAATTCCACATTGTAGTTTGTAACTGTTTAAAATAACTAACCGAAACAGTAACCGGCAGTGTGCGAAAAAGGTATAACAATCTTGGGAGTATAGTCATTTTAACGATGGCAGCTCTGCCAAACCAGGAAAAGTATTTAAGAGACCACTTAGAGAGCTCTAGTGTTATTTGGTGTAGTTATAGTTTTAAGTTATATGTGAACATTTCTGTTAGTTTTGGTGTGAGTCCAATACTCAAATATTTAAGTGTATTAGGGACCAACTTAAAGGAGTTGTTTTGTTGTGCCCTTCCTTTTATGATCAATGGAAGTGTAAGATTCATGGCCTCTGATTTTGTGTAGTTTATTTTAAGATTAGAGATGTAGCCATAGATGGAGAAATCTTGTAGTAAACTGGGAATCAATGTGTGTGGCTGTGTTAGAAAGAATAGCAGGTCATCCGCGTATGCTGCAATTTTAAACGTTTTAGAACCTATCTCAAAACCTTTGATTGATGGTGTCATGTTAATTTTACGGATGAAGGGCTCCTGTGTTAGTATAAATAACAAAGGTGACAAGGGACAGCTCTGTCTGGTGCCATTTTTATGGACACCTGCTTTGACAAGGTGACATTGACCTTCAATCTAGCCATCGGGCTTTGATATAGGGAAGAAATCCATGTGAGCATATGAGGCTTCAGACCTATATGGGAGCAATCAAAGAGTCCCATGACACCCTATCAAAAGCCTTCTCCGCGTCCTTTGATAGGAGGAAGCCTGCTAGGCCTGCTCGGCGGCAGTGATGAATTAAATTGAGCGCCTTCATCACATTATCTCTTGCCTCTCTCCCTGACATGAATCCAACTTGTTCAGGACCTATCAGTTGTGGGAGAAACGTACGCAATCTGTTAGCAACAATTTTGACGAGGAGTTTCAAATCGAGATTAAGCAGGGATATAGGTCTATAGGGTGAGCAGTCTGTGGAATCCTTGCCAGCTTTTGGAAGCACCATGACATGGGCCATTAGAAATGAATTTGGTATTTGTCTGGGATTCATTAAAAAGTTCAGTGTGCATTGGAGAGGGGCCATGAGTATGTTAACACCTGGGCTTTTCCCTGGTCTGAGTCTATTAATAGCCACAATTAGTTCCTCTGAGGAAATGGGATTCTCCAAAGACTCTGCGTCCTTTGTAGAAAGAGAGGGCATCCCACTATGGGCTAGATATTCATGGAGTATTTGTGTCCTATTACCATGTAGTTTGGGAGGTTTATGTGGTTGGGGAGTGTTATAAAGTTTGGTGTAGTATTTATGGAAGCTCGTCGTGATTTTATCTGTTTTGTGGTCTATTGTGCCTTCTTCCAATTTAATTTAAAAAATGTTGGTCGATAGGGAAAAGGGAGCGTTTACTTTTGGAATCAAGTAGACTCTGAAGGTCTTGATGGGCCTCCAAGAGTTCTGTCGCTGTTTGTGTCCCATGAGAGAGCTGGTGATTTGCCTCTAATTTAGCTATCTTAGTGGCCAATGTTACAATTTGTTTTTCAGATTATTTTTTACGTAAAGCCCCTAGCCTGATAAATTCTCCTCTCAGGACACATTTAAGAGCCTCCCAAATTGTTAAAGGGGAAAGGCCGTCTGTGTTGTTTTCTAAGAAATAATTTCGTAATGTATCAGTCACTTTTTGAAGAGTGTCTGTATCTGTTAGTAAAGATGGGTTTAGTCTCTAAGAGCAGGGTCTGGATCGGGTTTCAGATCTATGATCTGGGAATTAGGGGCATGGTCTGAAAATGTTTGTATGAGGGAGTACTTATCATGTGTTAGTATATGTGTTTGGAATAATAAGTATAGTCGTTACACATTGGGTTTACTGTACGCCAGGAGTCTGTTAAGGTTAAAGATTGGAGTAGGACTTTATAGCGTTTTAAAGTGCGGTATGCTAGACTAGATTTTCCTGTTGAGGTGTCCTGAAGAGGGTTTAAGGGAACGTTGAAATCTCCCACAAGTACAATACAACTCAATGCAAAGCCCTTCAGTTCTTCAATAAACTGCCTGCAAAAAGAGACATGTGCGGAATTAAGAAAATAGACATTTGCTAAAGTTAAGGGAATTGACCCCCATCTGCCCTTAAAGGAATAGTAATCTGCCCTCCAGATCGGTCAGTTGCTGGGTAACCTCAAACCCCGCTGATTTACTGATAAGAATAGACACCCCTTTGGTCTTAGCTATGGGATTGGTGGCATGATATGCCTTAGGAAAATATTTATGGTATAGGTTTGGGATTTTCCCGAATTGAAAGTGGGTTTCTTGCAGAAAGACGAAAAGCGGTTTAGCCTTTTTAAGTTCCCTGAGAAGTGACTTTCAATTTTCAGGTGTATTTAGACCCCTAATATTGTGTGAGATTAGGGTAGGGCTCTGACCTAAAGAGGAATATGCCATGGTTTCAATCTACAGCTATAATTTTGCGACTTTAAGAAGAGGAAGGAAAGGAGAGAAGAAAGAGAAAAAAAAATGGGGGAATACTCAGGTCCAAACCTGTACACACAATTACGTCCACTTGTGGGGAGAAGTGGTAGGCGTTGAAACAAAGATGTGAGGAAACAAATCTTGTCTCTATTCAATGATCAACAATAATAAAATGCCTACACAAATAGAAGAGCTTTTCTAGAGAGACCCGCAGCCTAAAATTATTTATGAGATTGTACGATATTTCTGGCTGATCATTAAGTGTTGCTATTTAAGCATAGGGCTGTCAAGCACATACTTGCGTGGCAAACCCCTGGGAGGGGCTAATACAATTTTGAGATGGATTCGCCCATATCATCCAATGAATATAATGCATTACTTTATGCATACCAATATGATTAAAAGAACAGTAAAACTATAACAATCAGGGTAAAGAAAAAAAAAACAGTGTGGGAACCAACTCATCACTACAAACGTCTTAATCTGCTAGTTACAGGCATTAGAGGTCTGTAGAAAAAAAAAATATATATATATATATATATATGTGTGAAATTTTCAGTTACTCAAAGGAGAAATTGCTCTGTTCAAGTGTCATTCCAGAGTGGTACTGTCTGTGGTGGCTCATAAGAGATTCTACCATGAACAGCCAAAGATGTAATCTCTTGAGGTGATAGGGAGGATAAATGAGAACCCCAAGAGTTGTATGATGTAATCCTTGCAAGTTCGGCTCCCGTAACTATACTCCTGGTGCAAGACTGGAAACATCCATCTAAGTTCACTGAAACAATAGGTAGATTGAATTGTTGGGCCATAGAAGGTAAACAAACACATCTACACCTGAACATCTGGTGGATTGAACTATTGTTCCTTTAAAGGAACACACACAGGCCCATTTTGAACCAGTCATAACAAAAAAACTTTCATACTGTCTACAAAAAAGTGCAACGCATTATAATGCAACTCAATGCGGCTACATTAGGTAGGCAAAGACATATTGCAACTCTGGGCACTATGTTGAGATTTAGGTTTTCCTGCAAGTATATTCTGGTGGTCTTCATTTTTTGTCAGGGTGTTGAGATTGCTTGGAAGGAAATGGAGAGCGTCCCTCTCCCTGGCCCAATTGTTTGCAATATCTGCCTTTCTTGACCGGAGGTTTGACTGGTGAGGAATTTGGTGTATTGGGGGGGGGGGGGGCTACGATCCACTGAAGATGTTCGGAACTCCTCATACCAATTAGGTAGCTCTGTGTAAGGTATGTTTAGGTCCGCACAGAAATCAGGGATTTCATACGACATCTGCAGAATGTAATGTTTCCCATCTGAGGTGGCTTGTAGGGCAAAAGGGGAAGAGCCATTTATAGGTGATGCCTTTTTCTCTGAGCAGGGCCAATAGGGGGCGCATAGCTTTCCTATTCTTCAATGTAACAGGGGATAAATCCTGAAATAGGGCAATTATATTGCCATTAAATGTGATTTGATTGTTCTTACTTGCTTGGCTTAAGATTTCTTCATTGAGGGAGAAACTCTGAAGACAGCATATGATGTCCCTTGGTGGTGCTGTTTCAGATGGTTTCATTCTCAGGGCTCTGTGAGCCCTTACAAAATTCAATGGGTGACTCTGTAGGTCTCTCAATCAAGTTATTAAAAATGGAGCACAGGGCTGATTGAAGTTGGTCAGGATTGATGGATTCAGGGACTCCTTGCACCCTAATGTTATTTCTCCCCTGTTATCGAGGTCTTCTAAGTGTCAGTTTATTTCAATCAGGTGTGCCGAGTGCGATGTTGTAGTGGATTCTAGGTGAGCTATGGCCTTGTCCCTCCTGCTGTCTGCTTTCTCTATTGTGGCCATTTTCCCAGTAAGAAATAATAAATCTGCCTTCAAGTCTGTAATGGCCGGGAAAAAGGTGTTCTTGGTGTCAGCAGCTATCGTGTTCATGTCTGCTAGTGTGAGTGGGTGATATAGGTTCCCCATCTCATTTATCAGGTCCTCCGTGGTGGATAGGGAGCCCTCACTGCACTTATCATCCCCTCGTGTCAGCGCCATTTTACTCAGTGTGCTGCGGCCTGCACGGGTTTGATTTAAAGATCTCCTGGATGCTGCGGGTGTGGGATGTCGCTGATGATCAGCGTGGGAGAGTCCCAGATGAGTGCCTGAGCATTCTGCTGAAGCCAAAGTGAAGGGGAAGACAGAGTAGCTCTGAACAGCCATGAGTCTCCTGGAGCTCTGTCTTCAGGCATCCATCTCCGTTGGGCACCAAGCCACTCCCCCCCTCCCTCTTTAAGTGTTTTTTTTACCTTTAGGAGAGAAAAATCGGGTCACCTGCCTTGCCAAACAGAGTTGTGCTGTGTTGTAGAGCTGTGTAAATCGTAAATCTCAGGACTGGAGGGGCAGAAATACAAATAATTGACAGACAAAACAGCTCAATTTATTGGGTTTCATCTTCATATTTTGCTGTTGCATAAAGTTCAGCTTTAAAAGAGCACATTTAATGATGTAATAATGAATACAGAGCTTCTCTAATATGTGTTTTTTTTATCCTGCCCGAGTTGAGCTTTTAAACATTGTGTTTCCAACTGCAAGTGCTGTGTTACATCCTTGGCTTTTTCTTTATCTGAACATTTTAAAAAGAAATACAATGCATATGAAGAAGTACAAAGAATATCAGGAAAGCGATTATCGCTAAAACTATCCAGGCAGGGTGTAATTTGACATTGCTCACAATTTACTGAACAAAACAATAGCCCCACATTGTTCACAGTTCAAACCAAGACTTTTAGAGTAATGCCTAATTTACCAGATTTCACATGGTGAACACTTTATGGTTATCCAAAGTCACTTCAAATAAATTGTGTTCATTTAAATCATGCTTGGATAAGTGCACTCGCTGCTGTACTTTTTCTAGTAACATATTTTAGTTATTATAGGTAATAGCTCAAAATTCAAATGCAAACCACAAAAACGCTTTGTAAATAAATTTAGGATAGGAATGGTTCCATAATATGAAAAAGTTAAACAGAAAGCAATTTCATACTTCAACTCCAGGAAATTTGAGGAATGTGCTGCTCGGTTTACATAATTACTTTGACTTAAAGCTGTTTTTTTTTTTTTTGTATAATTTTGTGAACAAAATAGTTTACAATGTGTCACACTTTGTCAAATAAGTTTGTTTTTTTTAAAAAAGATTTTTATTCTTCTATTCCAATAACAATCCAATAATGTAGCGAAGGAAACAACTATAAATATTGCACAACTACATAAACAGCAATAAATGACATACTATAAAAACCAAAAGAACATTGCTGCCAATTCTCAGAAACTGAATAAGTCTAGGTGTTGGTCATCATGGCCACAATCCAACTGCCATTCTTCTAGGATAAGTTCAGTAATGATTTCTTCCTGTGGCAACTTTTCCAGTTATCTTTCCCTCAAGCATTAATAAATCATTGTCAGTACTTCTTGACTGTAACCAATGGCAGAAACTTTCAAGCAAGGGATAAAAGAATTCTCTGCTTTCAGCTCAGGGCCCTATTTAGACATCAGGTTAAAACATACACTGGTCAGCCACAACTTTATGACCACCCACCTACCATTGAGTAGGTTCCTCTTTTGCTGCCAAAACAGCCTTGACACAATCGAGGCATGGATGCCACTAGGTATCTGGCTCTAAGCCCTCATTGACAGGTCTACAGATGAGGCCAAAAGGGGAGGGCGAAACGCGTCTAGCAATTGGTTGAGCGTACCACGTCACTTACCACGTCACTTCCGGCCGGTGGAGCCCACGCTGCGAGAGCAGCAAACCACCCAGCCGAGCATTGCCTGTATATTACACATGTTTGTAAGTAGTTTTCTTTGGATTAAATAAATGGTTTACAAAAACGTACTTCACTATGGATGGCATTTTGTTTCAATGAGGGCTCTCTGGAACATCGGCACCCATAAATAAGGATCTCTCTCCAACTCATGTCATCACAAAAGGCTGCATCCACAAGGATTACTGGTCATCATAAAGAGATTTAATGATAACCCACCGCCTTCCTCTCATCTGTTTGTGGTAAGTAGGGAAAAACAAGGGTAGCACCAGCACTTTCATTCAAAGAAGTGGAGCACAGCAGCACTTTTGTTATATCTGCACTAAAAGACATTTATATATTTATTTATTTATTGTCTTATGAATTATTGATTTATTTAGTGATATCATTTTTGGCTCACTCTAGCACAAGGACTTTTGGACTATCTAAACACATATTGTTGTGCATGCTATTATTGTTATTTATTTATTGCACATCTGATATATATTTTTTGCACATTTTTTGTATATATATTTATCCATTTTTTTAATTTATGATACACATAGCAGCACTGAATACTCCAGTTCATTTATCACACTAAAGGCACTAGCACTTTAATTTTTCGGCGGCAGCTATAATTTAATTTAATGTAATTTCACAAAATTTATTCTCCACAAGCGGGAGGACATCTATCTCTTTACAAAGACAAGTGTGTCTTGCCTACAGTCAAGCATTGTGGTGGGAGTTCATGGTCTGGGGCTGCATGAGTGCTGCCGACACTGGGGAGCTACAGTTCATTGAGGGAACCACAAATGCCAACATGTACTGTGACATACTGAAGCAGAGCACGATCCCCTCCCTTCAGAGACTGGGCCACAGGGCAGTATTACATAATAAGGACCCCAAACACACCTACAAGACGACCACTGCCTTGCTAAAGAAGCTGAGGGTAAAGGTGATGGACTGGCCAAGCATGTCTTCAGACCTAAACCCTATTAAGCATCTGTGGGGAATCCGCAAATGAAAGGTGGAGGAGTGCAAGGTCTCTAACATCAACCAGCTCCGTGATGTCGTCATGGAGGAGTAGAAGAGGACTCCAGTGTCAGCCTGTGAAGCTCTGGTAAACTCCATGTCCAAGAGGGTTAAGGCAGTGCTGGAAAATAATGGTGGCCACACAAAATATTAACACTTTGGGCCCAATTTTACTTAGGGTGTTGAGTTATTTTGAGGGGGGAACCACGTTTACACTGTTATACAAGCTGTACACTCACTACTTTACATTGTAGCAAAGTGTAATTTCTTCAGTGTTGTCACGTGAAAAGATATAAAAAATTTTGTGAGATACTGTATGTGTCCAGGTCAGATTTTATATATGGGTTTTACAACTTCTTTAAGTCCTGTAAATTTCAAGGTTGGCCTTCTAGAAATTGACTTATTTTTCCAGCACATCCTACAGATACTCAATTAGATTAACATCTGGGGAATTTGGAGTTGTGCTGCTCAAACCATTTTTAGACCATTTTTTCAGTGTGGTAGGTAGGGTGCATTATCTTACTGAAATAGACCACTGCTATCAGAGAATACTGTTTCCATGAAAAGATGTACTTGCTCAGCAGCAATGTTTAGGTAGGCAGTACGTGTCAAACTAACATCCACATCTTTTACCCATACTGCATCCTGGTGCAATCTCTTCCCCAGGTAAGCGATGAACACTCACCCAGCCTACCACATGATGTAAAAAAAAAAGTGATTCATCAGACCAATTTACTTTTATAAATTGGTGGGTGGTCCAGTCCTGATGCTCATGTGCCTGTTGTAGGTGCTTTTGGCTGTGGACATGGGTCAGCATGGGCACCATGACCAGTCTGCAGCTTTGCAGTCCCATACACAAAAAACTGTGATCCCATTTTTTTTTTCTTTAAACATATTACTGTCAAGGATAGCATGTTCACTTGCTGCCTAATATATCCCCCTGACTTTCAAATGCCATTGTGCTGAGATAAACAACATTATTTGCTTAACCTCCCTGGCGGTATGGTTATGTCAGGAATTACATACCAAAAGCGGTACAATTGTTTTCATGGAAATTTGGCGTTATGTATTATAGGCCTACAATTCTTAGTAATTACTGACTTAAACCTGACCAAAACAAGACTCTAGTAGACATCCCAGATGTGATAAATTTGAAACACAAACACGTGAATTATAATCGAATCAATAATATTATTTTATTATTTAATATATAATATATATAATAAAATTATATTATTGATTAGATTATAATTCATGCATTATATATTATATATAGATATATGTGTGTATATATATAACACATGAATTATAATTGAATCAATAATATAATTTTATATATATGTGTGTGTGTGTGTGCATATATATATATATAAAATGTGTTTTGTGTTTGTGCAACTTTTTTTTTTGAATTTCCCTCCCTAGTTCCGCTCCCATGCAGCATTGCTGCTGCAGGGAACGGAACTAGGAAGTGATCAGACCGACGGAGGGACGGAGGAGCGGCGGGACTCTCGGCTGGCGATCTCAGCAATGAGAGATCATCGCTGGATCGCCAGGATAAGGTAAGAGAACACCGCTGCGCTCTCTGCAATCCACCCCGAGCGTGACTCGGGGTTACCGCTCCTGATATGAAAAATCAACCCCGAGTCACGCTCGGGATTACCGCCTAGGAGGTTAACCTGTTAGAGGTCATTTATGGCTGATCAGTGTACAAGTGCCAGCAAACCGTGGATTTGTAAGTAGTGTCCAAAAGTCTATTAAAGGGATCACATTATAGATCATGGATCACATTACAGTTCAGGTTCAGGACTGTGCAGGCCCCCTTCATCAGGTATGTGATGACACTGTGAAAATCCATGATGTTCTGCCGATACACTGTATGCTTTAAAATAGTTGTACAGGCTGAAGGTTTTTAAAAAAAACCTTCAGTGTGCAGCTCCCCCCTCAGCCCCCCTAATACTTAACTTAGTCGAGTCAATCCCGATCCAGTGATGAGCACAAGAGCAGCAGCTCTTCTGGGTCTCTCTCTCCTCATTGGCTAAGACACTGCAGCGGGAACAATTGGCTGAGACACAGCAGCTTCTGTCAATCGCAGTCAGTAGGAAGGGAGCGTGAGCGTGGACTGGGGCCAAGCCGCACTCTGTATGTCTTATGCAGCTTGTTCTGGCGACACTCAGCAGGTGGGAGGAGCCAGGAGTGAGGGTGGGGGACCAAAGCAGAGGAGGATCGTGGGCTACTATGTGCAATGGTTTTGTAAGTATTAAATGTATGTTATTTAAAAAAAAAAAAGCTGAATTTTTAGTATTACTTTAACCTAGTATTGATACCAGTTCTCAGCTGGTTGTTGCTACAGCACACATCTGTTATGAACTATTTCAAGGAATGTGTGCAATGGGAATATTTTCTTCAATTTAGGCAACAGACTTCTTGAATGACGACACACTCTTTCACAAGTTCCACGCCTTGTGTCATGTGATTATGTTAGTAAAAACAACCTTTTGATTGTGCTTTTGGGGGAAGAACGTGGTCTACTTCATATACATGACAACTGCAAAGGCAACCACACAATGAAAGGGGTAATGGTTTCAAGTCTTTTGAACTATAGTGAGTCTTTTGACTCCTTCCAGCATCACCTTTCCTCTACTGTTTTGAATAATTTAGTGTCCAGTGTCCAGTGTCCAGTGTCCAGAGGTGATTTGGAAAGGAAAATGAATAACAGTTTGTACAATTTAAAGATCAATTCCAGGTAGCGAATAAAAACAACCTATGTAGTGGGATCCACTGCACTGCAAGAATGAAATGCTCATTAAGGTGATTGTAAATGCAAACAGGTTAATACTTAGCTGTGCTGTGCAGTGGAATTGCACAGATCAGCCCTGAACTTCCTCTTCTTGGGTCCCCTGCCAGCTCTTCTGGCTCCTCCTCTCTGGTGAGTACCCCTATAGGAAGCTGCTACCTACGAGGGCACTTATGAGGGCTCACTCCTGGGCCTCTCTGTCAGCGTCTATGGAAGCCCCCAGCTCTCTTATCACTGGCTTTGATTGCAGTTCTCACTGCCTCAGCAAAGCCTGTGAGACCAGGAAGTGAGGGGAGAGAATCGCTGCAGATGAGCACATCGCTGGGTTGAATTAGGGCTCAGGTAAGTATAGAGGAAAAGGCTGTATTCCCCACCTTAGCCCTCACTTTAGCAGGTTCCAGCACTTTTTTTACTGCAATGCTCTAGACAGTGAGCAGGCCCTTGGTTTCATCACGTAAAATGCAGGGCTGTTAGTTCAATATTGCACTTGATGTGACTTCTGGCTGGAGCACCTTAGAGAGGCATCTGTGGGGGGTCAGTTGGAACCCCACTGGAAGGGTTCTTCTTTCCCTGTGCCCAGATTTGGGCTTTAATGCTTGGTGATGACCCCACTAACCAGAGTTGACAACTGTAGCCATGGGACCCTGTGCTACTCAGAAGATGGGTGTTTTATGCCAGTATTTTGCAGAGGCCAGCACACTGATTGCATAGATGTGGGCTGGGCCATTTGTTGTAACCTAACTATGGCTCAAGCCTCCACCCAACAGACAGGAGGTCTTTGCATGGGAGTTAGGAGAACTCCAATCCTCTCCAGGAGTCAGAGAGGCTGCAGCCAGAGCGCGTATGTCTGCAGGAGGCATATTTAGTCTGTGACAGAGCAGCAAGGAGCTGATCCTGAATATGTTATGAGACAGCTTGACTTTAAGGAATTTTTTTGTATTGGTCTAAGGAGCAAACCTAAGGCCTAGGCTTCTGACCAGAAGCAGTTGTGTAGCAAGAGTAAGCCAGGAGGCTGAAGTATTCTGATTGTGCAAGTTACAGTAATTGATGGCGGAACCCCCTGCATAGGCTATTGGTGTCTTTTGTGAACTTTTCCAGTCTTTTAAATAAAGGTGGGCTACCATGTCCATACAAATACAGTTTTTGACTGGCCCAACTCATTGAAACACACCTACCACTTGGGTCTAATCACCCCATTCTCACACAATACACAATATATTTTTTTGCTGACAGACTAAAAATTTTGGGCAGCCCACATTTCTTTAGAACACTTCAAGAATGCTTTCAAATAATCTCACCTTTTTATAGTGAAACAATTAATCACTAACATCATTGAAACCATTTTAGAAAGGAAATAGAGACAAATGTTTTTGTTGCTGACCTTTTCTAACCGGCACTCTCCCTACTGCCACATCTTCAAAAGTGAAGAGGAGGCAAAACGTCAGCTACACTACTTACAGGTGCCACTGTCCTCCTTCAGTGACTCCCCTAGTCAGTTTATTTGGATGAAGTCTTGGAAAACTTGAGTTTCTACATGGAAATTCCATGCTGTATACACCTTACATGCAGAAACAGTTGAGGTGTGTGACTGGTGCACTGCTTTACTGAATAAGGCCTAAAGTGTTCAAAGTGCAGAAATGGAAGTCAGCATTGATGGCCCACACAGAAAAACTGGAATCAAAGCCCAATAAGTTTAAGCTACTCTTCCTCCTTTTCATGTAAAATCCTTCAAAAGATTAGCTGTATAGTATACCAATCTAAGGGGATTGCCCTACTTTGAACATCTTCTAATTTTGTTAGCTATAAATATCAACTAATATTAATTGCAAGTCAGGTAAAATTATCTATAAATTGCTTTTAAATGATTGCACCTGTAGGTGATTATCCAATCTGCATAATGAATATCCTTGTTGCCCCCATGATTTCAACGCATAGATTGCAATTACGGGGAAATTATTGCTAAAAATATAATAGTGTAGATTTCATTCAAGTGATTCACCACTGAATGTCACAGTTTAATGATGTTTTAATAAATGTTGGCAAATTTTAGATAGTGTTATGACTATTCTTAATTTATCTAAATGCAAAATGTAATGCATCAACTTAAAGGGAAAGTATGATACAAAGTAGACTTCTAATGCATAGAGAAAATACTCTCCTGGTGGGTCTTCGGTTATATTGCTCTAACCCATTAAAACCTTTAGAAATACTGTATCTGTTGCCAAAATGCTTTATTTAGTTCTGGATAGAATAGCGTACAGTACTCAGGCCAAATGATCCAAGCACACAATGTGCACCCTATGTTTGGAGGGATCTACAATTATCTCCCATTTAGACCCAATATCTGTGTAATTTCCTTGGAAGAAATGGGTTGTCAATAGAGGCCCAGAGAGTGACTCATATCTACTGCAAGCCAGGTCACTGTAATATTTTAAAGTTTGTGTAAACTCTATTATTTTTCTTATTTGCTCCATGTGGACTGTTAATAATGCCACTGAAAGTATTTATATTGGACAAGTGTAAAAAAAAAAAAAAAAAAAAAAAAATGAAACCCAGCAAGAAATCTTGGGAGCTGATAACTTCCATGTACTTTCTACCTCTAGACTGTTGCCATTGTTCCCTGCAATCTCAGTAGACTACAACCCAACCCCCCCCCCGCCTCCCCTATTTGTGGAGAAGATAGGGAGTTGTTAAGCCTCGTACACACGCAGCGAATTTCCGCCGACCGGTTGTTCGTCTTTTGTCCAGAGTGGTGTCTGTTGGTTGGAATGTACTCTAGATTGCACACGAATTTTGTCGTCCGACAGAATTATACTTCAGAAGTGATGTCATGTGTTGGATTGCTTTCTTTGTGTTCTTTCATCTCTGAGCATGCCCAGTCTTGCTCATAAGATTTTTCCCTGTCGAAATCTGTACTGACTGCACGAAAATCGGACGTGTTTTGACGATGGACAAAAATTTTATAGCCTGCACACCAGAATTTTTTCGGCCGAAAAGTCAGAGTCGGTTGTCGAGAGCACCATACTAACAAGCCGAAAATCGCCAGATCGGTCGTCGGACGAAAATTCCCGGCCGAATTTTGACTCGTGTGTAAGGGCCTTTATGTAGTTCTAACACAGTGTTGAATAGTCCTGCCACACTTCCTATCCTAGGGTGACAGCTCAGCCCAGTAAAGTTGTCTCCCTAGGAAGTGAGTTGATACCAGGATTACAAGGTTTAAAGTGCAGTTCCACCCTATTTTTATACTTACCTCCATCTTCTCGCTCCGGGTCACCTGAAAAAGAAATGGATAATCGCATATTTTTTTTTTTTTTTACTTACCTCGTAGCGAAGAAAATATACTTACCTTACTTCCTTCTTCCTCCTTCCTCGGCCGCGGCCCGTCGTCACTTCCTGGCTCTGCAATGATTCCTGGGAGCTGGACGTCATAGCTCCCAGGAATCATTGCGCCTGCACCGGCCCCGACGTCAGTTCCGGGTCGCGCGCGTCATCCCCTTCTAAACAGCTTCTGGGCATGCCCAGAAGCTGTGGAGGGGTGACGCGCGCGACCCGGAAGTGACGTCGGGGCCGGCGCAGAGCATCGTGGGACCACAGAAGGCAGAAGAAGACGCCGAAGAGGACGCGCTGGCTTCAAGCTGCCCACATCTGAGATGGCAGCGCTGGACAAGACGTTTGCAAGGTAAGTATTTCGTCTTGCAGGTAAGTGCAACCCGGGACAGATCAGAGGCTAGCCATTGTGGAATGCACTAGCCCTGACTGTCCCGGGGGTATTAAAAAAAAAAAAAAACAAATCCAGGGTGGAACTCCGCTTTAAATAAAGGAAAAAAATATGGGAAAGACTACCTAATGCAGCCACAACATCCATTTATGGACTGGTAAGCTGCAATGCTATCAATTATTTTTCTTGAGTTTAAATACACTTTAGGGAATATTAATGCCATATTTTCATTTAAAGAATTAATATAGCATGTACAATTGCAACACAAGCCATTTTGTGATTTAAAATGACCCTTTCATTTTAAATCATGGATATATATATATATATATATATATATATATATATATATATATATATATATATATATATATATATATATATAACTACACTCCTGGCCACTTTAGTAGGTACACCTGTTCAATTGCTTGGTAACAAAAATTGCTAAACAGCCAATCACATGGCAGCAACTCAATGCATTTAGGTATAACTTGCTGAAGTTCAAACGAGCATCAGAATGGGGAAGAAAGGTGATTTATGTGACTTTGAACATAGCATGGTTGTTGGTAACAGATGGGCTGGTCTGAGTATTTCAAAAATCACTCATCTACTGGGCTTTTCACACAAAACCATCTCTAGGTTTTATAGAGAATGGCCCGAAAAAAATAAAATATCAAGTTGTGTGGACAAAAATGACTTATTGTTGTCAGAGGTCAGAGGAGAATGGGCAGACTGGTTCCAGATGATAGAAAGACAACAGTAACTCAAATAACCACCCATTACAACCAAAGTATGCTGAATACTATCTCTGAACGCAAAACACATCAAACCTTGAAGCAGATGGGCTAAAGCAGCAGAAGACCACGCCAGGTATCACTCCTGTCAGCTAAGAACAGGAAACCGAGGCTACAATTTGCAAAGGCTCACCAAAATTTGACAATTTGCGACTGGAAAAATGTTGCCTGGTCTGATGAGTCTCAATTTCAGCTGCGACATTTAAATGGTAGGGTCCGAATTTGGAGTAAACAACATTAAAGCATGGATCTATCCTGCCTTGTATCTATGGTTCAGGCTGGTGGTGGTGTAATGGTGTGGGGTTTTCTTGGCACACTTTGGGCCCCTTAGTAACAATTGAGCATCGTTTAAACGCCACGGCCTACTTGAGTATTGTTGCTGACCATGTTCATCTCTTTATAACTACAGTGTACTCATCTTCTGATGGCTAGTTCCAGCAGGATAATGCACCATGGGACAAAGCTCAAATCATCTCAAACTGGTTTCTTGAACATGACAATGAGTTCACTGTACTCCAATGGCCTCCACAGTCACCAGATCTCAATCCAATAGAGCACTTTTGGGATGTAGGGGAATGGGAGGTTTTCACAATGGATGTGCAACTGACAAATCTGCAGCAACTGCATGATGCTATCATGTCAATATGGACCAAAATCTCTGAGGAATGTTTCCAAAAACGTGTTGAATCTTTGCCATGAAGAATTAAGGCAGTGCTGAAGGCAAAAGAGGGTACAGCCCGATACTAGCAAGGTGTACTTAATAAAATGGCCAATGAGTGCATATATTATGATAGTGCTGTGCCTTGTCACGGTATAAAGAGGAGTTAGTGGCACACAGGGTTCTCACCCAAGGGGGCTCTGGGAAGGTTGTCTTCTATGAAGGAGTCTGGCTTTTCAATTTCCTTCAGGATTAAGTCCTGGATTGAGTCCTGGAGTTTAGAGGCTTCGTAGAGTATTGGGTGGGGTGAAAACTCCAACCCTGGGTCCACATTTCACCGGCATGCAGCACACCAATGGTACAGGTGTGCACAGGTCTTTTAGAATAGGTGTTGGCATCAGTTCAGGGCTCCACCCTGGGCAAGAAGATTGCTCAAACCAGGAGACAGTGGGAGCCAGTGCAATTGGGTGCAGCTAGAGATGATGCATGTGTGCACAAGAGTGTGTTTGAGAATTTTCTGCTGGAGAGATAAACAAGGGCTTACAGTCTTTGAGACCAGAGCAAGTCACGAAAGGCTGGTATGAAATATTTATTTTGCAGAGGAATGCTGAAAACCCTTTTAAGGGTAAATCTTTCAATGGGGCTCGATTCCAAGGACAACTGTCTAAGTGTAATTTCCCTCTCTTTGTGGAGATTTCTTGGGTTTCCCAGACAGGACATGAAAGGAATCCTTCCCAAAGGGCAAAGACAGCAAGAAAATAAACTGGCAGGATTTTAAAACTTTCCTACTTTGTTCAAAACTAAAAAAAAATGTTGGCTTCTGAAGTTAAGGAATACAAAGCTGTCAACTCCCAGCCTACTCATTGGACAGTGAAGGAGCACAACACACTAAAGCTGGCTATATATGGATCAATGTTTGGTTCAGTAGGGACCAGGTGAATTTTAATTAATGTATGGGCAGGCTGGTTGTGCAGAAGTTAGGCTACTGATGATCATCTACCGCATGATCAGTGCCACTGGCTATAACCGGTGGGCTGATTGGTGAATTTTGATGGAGAGGAAGTCTCCCCGCTGTCAGAATACAAAGGCTCAATGGAAATGATTTCCCCATTAACATGTGGATGGGGGAATCAGTTATTTATTTATTTTATTATTTCATGTAACCTGGTTGAAAGAAAATAAATGACTAATGTAAGGGTTGCCTTAGTCATCAGCTTTGATTAATATGCTGTCTCCTCCTGTCAGTATGTTTACTGTTAGCATATGTGCATGCAGAAGATCCTAATTGGCTTCTAATATCCCTCCCTCCCTTCTCCCTGTCTAAGGGATGCAAGGGATAACAGAGGCTGGCATAAAGACTTAAAGCGGAGTTCCAGCCTTTTCTGTGTTTATTAACATCTGACATGTCCCAGAAGATTGCAGGGAGGAAGGGGGAGAGGAGAACTTCCACTCAGGGCGCCGCGGCGCTCCGAGCGGATATGGGAGTGGGTACCTGTCAAAACTAGGTACCCCCCCCCCCAAAAAAAATGTGGCATGTCAGGGGGTTAGGACTACCTAAAGCGGAAGTTCCACTTTTGGGTGGAACTCCGCTTTAATTATGCTAGTTGTATGTAAAGTACATTTCATTCATTTTGAAGAGATATGCAATTGTAATAAATGGAGCCTTTATATTTGTCTACAATTTAACTTTACGTGGTTAATGTAAAATAGTATAAAAATACTATCCCCATAAAAATATCTGTCTGAAAAAACTGCAGTAACATGTCAGCATGATCACAGTACTCCTAACATCACTCTGATTTTAATTGCTCAGTGATCTCTTTTTTTTATGAACAAAAAGGCTGTTTAATATACCAGGGTAAGAGTCCCTTGAAGAAAAAAATATGTCATTTTTATTCTATCTTACAGTATGTACAAACTATGTCGCTGTAGCAAACAGACAACATGATAAAAATGATTTGTGGCTGTGCATTAAAAATGCATGACTTCCATCAATTTAATCAAAACCCTACGATAACACCGGAAAAAGAAGCAACAGCACTTCTTATGTCAGCTAAAATAACAAAATGAAACAGTGACATGTTTTTAAACTATTAAAATGATAAATATTAATGATACGCATATGCATTTAGTTACTGCTCTGCAGGTTTACTCATAAAATGTGGAGGTATACCATAAGATAAAATGTAAGTATTTGTTTGCTAGAAGGACTGAAGGGATATTTGTTTAAAATATTTGATGCAGCATGCAGTGGAGTGTTTACAACTACCTCTGGAATAGGACTGAGGATGCATGGCGATTGACAGATTCATAGTCCTCAGTGTGATGATTGAATGAACACTGTTTTTTACAAGCAAAGTTTTGTGTCATTATTGGTTTGAAACTGCTGCTTTTGTTGTGACAAACCTTCTTGCCAGGCTAATTTTTAGAGCATGGTTTATTGCAGTAAAACTGATGCATTGCAATAGTGCAGTATAACATGGTGTTTAAAAACATGTCAATGCACATTTATTTAGAATGGCATTCCATCGCACATGTACAGTACTGTAGTTGCCAACACAGCTGCGGTATCACAATGCACATACCATGTGTTTTGGTGTTCTTCTTGGCAGAAAATGCTGCAAGTACTTTTTTTAAGTGTTTTTTTTTCACCTTTTTTAAAATGTATGGCCTTCCTTAACACAGTGTGCCTTAAAGCAAGAAAATTAGTTGCATGATTGATGGATTTGTCGATACCATATTAGTTTTCCCATGTAATGACTTGGACTGCTTGATATGTATTGAAACAACAGCCCTTTATTTGGCAAACATTACCATTAATAAAAGTGAACAAAATCTACCAAATGTAGACAAGTATTGCCAAGAGAGGGTCTTTGAGTGTCCACTAACCAAAATTTGCACCACTGCTGTCCCCTGCCACACCCTCACCTTCTCAAAGACAGATCTGAATTTGTTATGTAGCACCCTCCTAGCATAGGTTGCTAAGCAAATATAGTTCTGGATGCTTTTGTAGTCAAGGGAGCAGCAATTGTTTATGTTCAGGGTCTAACAGCCTGGGAGTTTTATTGCTTCCCCCTGCCTCCTCAAAGAAGCTTCCAGAGCTTGGGTGGAAGATTAAAAGGACCCAGCTTGAATATTTAGAGGGCTGGAATGCAGATAAATAGTCTGAGACTGAAGAGCAGGATTCCCCCAAGGGGGTTCCAGAGATGCAGGGGCTGCTGCTCTTAGGCATCCCATGGGCTATACAACTGCTCCAGAGGCCTCAGAGGGGATAGGATTTAAGGCTCAAATGGACTTGGCAGAGAGCTGATTGCAGAACCATACCATCAGGGATCTGGTCCTGAGAGGCGCCATCTCACTCACTGGGTTGTGTCCAGAGGAGGGTGGATGGAGGCAGCTGTACTGGGGACTTGTGAGTAGTGATTTTAAGCTGATCCCTGAGACTGTGTGCTGGACTCTGCACCGTTTACTGATAGTTGCCCTCTGATTCAAGGTAACAAGATACCAAACTTAAACATGTACAGTTTATGATGATTGTCTGTTACAACCACAACTTTACAAAATAAATAATTTTATAATTACTTCACGTTAAAACTTCTCTTATGAGAGCCTTTACTGTTACCCTTAAAGTCCCACAAACCTAAGGGGGTTTCTCTTTCAAAACAAGATACCAAACATTTCTCCATAGTGTTCAGCTGTGGGGCCTTGGACTATTCTCAACTACTTCTACTATATTACCACTACTAGGAGACACTGTCCTCTAAACACGACTGCTTCTGAGTGTTTTGAAGCATTCCATGCCAAGTTCCTCTCCCTTCCATCAAGTTCTGCAAACAATAACATTTTAAAAGATATCCCCTAGACCCATGTTTATTGGAGCTGTTCTGTATGGACTGTTGCTTGTGTGGTTAGGTGGCCTCTGTATTTTTTGGGGAAGAACCAGTAAACAGCAGTGGCGCCTTTGAGGATGGTGCTACACCTATTGGTAGAGCCAACAACAACCTCCTAAAAGTGATCACTATACCACCTGATGGGCCCCAATGTTGTGTTGATTGCAAGTCTTCCACCAACCCCCAAAGCTGTCGAAATGCATATGGGACAACTTTTCTTTGTAGCCACTGTTTCCAGAATGAATTCTGAACAGCCTTCTGTCCCTACCAAGAATGATCACCACCAATCAAGTAAGATTCTTGTTCTTATACTACCACCTCATATTTAAACTCATTCCCAGGACTATTCCTCCTCTTAGTTAAGTAGCCCCTCTGTCCATTTTGTTCTTCAAGACTAACCTTAATGCACATGCATTGATACAATGCATGGTGTGAATGGGTCTTTATGGTTATGGGCTCAGTTTAAGTTTAAAGCCTAATTGCAGCCCAAGTTTTTCTTTTTATTTTGTATATAGTGAAGAGGGGTTAATACTAACCATTTGTCAGAGTGTTAAGGAAGCCTTTGTCCCTTTTAGGAGATTTCCTCTCACTTCTTGTTCCAAAGTCAAAGGGTCAGAGGATCAGGAACCAATGAAAGATCTCTCAGATTAGAGATAAGAGCCTTGGTTAGGTTTTGCTTGTTCTCTGTTTATTTTTGTCCCAGTAAACCCCATTCTTCTCATTTATTTTCCTGATGTTAAGGGGTGTAACTGACACACAGGGAGAAGAAATATCCCCAATTGGGGATAAAGGCAGCAATATTAACTAAAAACATAAATGATAGCTGAAGTTGGGTTTCACAGATTAGGATTCAGTAGTAAATTCAGCATATGTTGCCAAAAGTATGTGGACATTGTGACATTGTGAAAGACCCAACTGGGACAGGGGCTTTTGGAGGGGACTGCAGGCTATCCTCTTGCCTACCAACTTTGGGTCTAGGCATTAGAGGGGGCTCTTTTGGAGGTGTTTGCCTGGGGGACCTTTGGAGTAGTTTTACTTCAGATTCAAGTCCATGTCTACCTGAATCACACAGGCTCTGAAAACTGGAGGGCACAGATACAGATTTTGGGACCTCTGTGTTTTGTTGGGGTATAGACAGCCCAAAACAAACTGCTTCAACTCCCTCCTAGACTCAGAGACTTAGAGCATATGTTAACATAATCAGTTTTACTGTTAAAAGTGTCTCTCTCTTCCATTGTGTGCCTCCTAGGTGTGAACTCCCATTGGTAATTGAGTCACCTATTGTTTCTGCATGTTTTCTAATCCTCCGAATGTGATTAGTCGGGTGTCAACTTTACCTTATTACCCAACCATCGTGGGATGTTTACCCCAATGTGCCATATTTATTATTATTGATCATGTGGTGACTATTTTGGAAGTGTATAAAAACCTGTATTTCTGTTCAATAAAATGATCCCTTTGGTTTTTACCTCAACATCTTGTCTGTGTAAAATGCTTGGGGTAAAGTGCTGGTATTAGCGCTCGGTCTGCTGCAACGGGTTGGGGGGCGGCCAGGGGGTCCATCACATTTGGAACAAAACACAGAGTCCCCAAATCTGCATCTGGGCCCTCTTGTTCTCAGAGTCTGTGTGTTTCAGGGAGACACAACCTTGAATCTGTAGTAAAGCTACTCCTAAGGTCCCACAGTCACACACTTCTCAAATGCCCAGGCCCAAAGTCAGCAGGCAAGAGGCTAGCCTGCAGTCCCCTCAAAAAAATGTGTCCCGGTTGGGTCTGTGTGTGTGGGGGGGGAGGGGGGGCACAGATTTAAAAATACTGAAAGGGCAACATTAAAATACAAAATTCCAGGTTTACCCAATGTTACTCGTTATTATCGGGCATATGTCTTAGATTAACTTCGACAGTGCTGTACCCCCCCCCCAGAACAAAATATGGTCCCTTATGGAATATACCTTCTTTGTTAACTTGTACTTCACTTACAGCAATTTAACTAAGCTTTGTCTGATACCTCAATATGTCCCTTAAGATATGGTCTAAAGTAGGGATGCACCGAAATGAAATTCTTGGCCAAAGCCGAATAATAATGAAATGCTTGGCCGAAGGCCGAAGGCCGAATACCGAACACGGCGTTTCGCATTTTTTCCATTTATTTTGCCAATTTTTTTCTCTCTCTCTTGTCCTCTCATGTCTCTCTCTCTCTCTCTTGTCCTCTCACTCTCTCTCTCTTGTCCTCTCATGTCTCTCTCTCTCTCTCTTGTCCTCTCATGTCTCTCTCTCTCTTGTCCTCTCACTCTCTCTCTCTTGTCCTCTCACTCTCTCTCTCTCTTGTCCTCTCATGTCTCTCTCTCTCTTGTCCTCTCTCTCTCTCTCTCTTGTCCTCTCATGTCTCTCTCTCTTGTCCTCTCATGTCTCTCTCTCTCTCTCTTGTCCTCTCTCTCTCTCTCTCTCTTGTCCTCTCATGTCTCTCTCTCTCTCTCTTGTCCTCTCTCTCTTGTCCTCTCACTCTCTCTTTTGTCCTCTCACTCTCTCTCTTGTCCTCTCGTGTCTCTCTCTCTTGTCCTCTCGTGTCTCTGTCCTCTCATGTCTCTCCTTACCTCCCTCCCTCCCATCTGCAGAGTCGATGTTTGCTGTATGGCTCCTGTGCCCTGTCACAGGCGGAGGCGGAGTACATTTGGTATCACTCCGCCTGTGACAGAAGCCGGCGCTAAGCGGCTATACAGGAAGCATCCGCTCTGCTTCCTGTAGTGCCTCCGGCTATGTTTACAGTGATGCTCGGGGATGGCGGGTCGCCGGTCGGGGACCCGCAATCTGGGCTTACCGACCCACCATCCGCGTCATTAAAAACGTCATTGTTCGGCACAAATTTATTCGGCCTTTTTACTTATTCGGCCGAACACCGAGAGTGCTTTTATTGCTATTTTCGGCCGAATAATTTCGGTGGCCGAATATTCGGTGCATCCCTAGTCTAAAGTACTGCTATTCCCACAGGCTCCTACGACCTCACACAAACTTAAAGTACCTATTGATGTTTTGCAATACTTCATACCTGACCTTAACCTTCAAGTCTGGAAATCCAAAGGCCTCACCAATATTTATGATCTTTATGTAAATCAAGCTATTTTCCCATTTAAATATCTCTGAAATAAATATAATCTAGCACTCTCGGACCACTTATTGTACCAACACAAATCTGCTGAATAGTGTCTTGACGGGCTCTCCTGAATACTATTGAGGACTTCTATCTTCAAGACTTCCATATCAATTAGAAACAGCCAGGCTGTTAATCCACACTGCCACAAATGTAGAAAGGGTTAAGTCTCTTGCTCTTTTCACTCTCTGACAAGACGACTTGGTGGCTGATAACTTATCCTCAGGACACTCTTACTAGCAACCCCCTCAGGTCAGGCCCATTGACACGAGATCCATTCGCACTGTACTGCAGAGACAGATCCTCCAGTGTCTCCCCTCTCAGTCATCTTCTCTGCTACTCTCCAGGCCCTCAGGATGACCCCTTGAGGCCGTATGGCAGCTCTACAGAGGAGGAGGCAGCCGGCCCCCTCCTTTCAGGACTCCGCTATCCAGACGAAAGACCTCAAGTTCATGTGCTCCTGGCTTTTACACAGTATCCCAACATGTACCAAGGCACTTTCCCTCTTCCAAAAATCAGGACTGTATCTAAAGCCCATGCACCCATTTGTCAGGTTTCCTTCCACTGTCCAACATACCTCCCTTTTGGACCAGTGTGAAACACTCTCTAAGACCGAATGGGTTGCACCTGTGCACAATGAGAAGACCTCACTAACAGATCCTGCTCTCTGATAGGCAGAGAACAATATAGATTTACCTGCAGCTCTTCTCGTAAGCACAGAGCTCAATCTATACTTTCTCACTAGCACCTACCCAGGAGGGTGCTAAATATAAATGGGAATCCGAATTAGGTGCCTAATCAAAGCAATGGAAAATGTAATATTTTTCATTATGTAAAAACTATAGTGAAAAATGTGGATTGTTTTAAAGCAAAACATGTTGCTTTTTTCTTTTTATTTGAAAATACTGTATACTGACTAAAAGATTCATATTTCAAAGTCCTCAGCAGATATGGGGTTTAGAAATAAACCACCCTCTCCTGTCTCATTGCAGGGCTCAGATCTGCTACCTTTAGACAGCCAAACTACAGCATGCAGAACCTATGGACTTATCACTGTCTGTGAGCAAGGTATGTATTGCCATGTACTGTGCAAGTGGCATGACTATTATGAGTGCCAGATTTATATTCCAGGAGCACATAAGCACCGAAAACCTGGTACTTTTTACCACCCATCAACGCATGCCACACATTAGGTTCTTCCCTGCTGTACTGTCAAATACACAAAAATAAAACATATGATAATAAATGTGCATTAATGAACAATATCAGTACTTAACCACTTAAGCCCCGGAGGATTTTCCTGCTAAAAGACCAGGGGGTATTTTGCGATTCGGCACTGCGTGACTATAACGGACAATTGCGCGGTTGTGCGACGCTGTACCTAAACGAATTTGATGTCCTTTTTTTCCCACAAACAGAGCTTTCTTTTGGTGGTATTTGATCACCTGTGCGATTTTTACTTTTTGCGCTATAAACAAAAAAAGAGCGTAAATTTTGCAAAAATAACAATATTTTTCACATTTTTTTATATGAAATTCCCCCAAAAAAATTAAAAAATCTAAATTTTTTAACATTTTCGGCCAATTTGTTTTATCCTACCTATGTTTGGTAAACAAAATCGCAAAAAGCGTTTATTGGTTTGCGCAAAAGTTATCGCGTTTACTAACAAAGGGAAAGATTTTTGTCATTTTTGTTGTTTTTTTTTTAACGCGTAATGGCGGCGATCTGCGATTTTTTTTGCGGTACTGCGACATTGTGGCGGACAGATCGGACCCTTGACTGACATTTTTGACACTTTTGGGGTTACCAGTGACATTTCTACAGTAATCAGTGCTATATATATGCACTGTTACTGTAAAAATACAATGGTAGTGAAGGGGTTAACTTTATTTGGGAGGGAGGGGCTGTGTGTGTCCCTAGGGGCGTGCTTTCTACTGTGATTGGCTGTGGCTTGAGCTGCAAGGACACTGATCAACGGATCTACATAGTGTGATCAGTGTCTTTACACCGAGGAGAATGACAGGTGGCTTGTTTACACAAGCCGCCTGACTTTCTCCCTCTCCCCCGCCGATCGCCGTGTGACCGGCGGACATCGGGTCCGCTGGTCACGCGCGCGGGGGGGGGGTCGTGACCGCGCGGGAGCGCGCCTCCGCGGGCGCGTGCTCGCTCCCCAGACCCTCCCAGGCTAGTGACGTTAATTAACGTCACTCTGCCTGGCAGGGGCTGACCGCCGCAGTAAATCTACTTGCGGCGGTCGGCAAGCGGTTAATATAAAATGTACAAATGTTGGCATCTTAAATGTCTACCTGCACAACAAGGGGGCATGCTATAGAAGACAAGGAGGAAATTATATAATACAATAAAGAATTACTCTGGGCAAGCTGTTGGCACTATAACAATCCTGTATATTATTAACAATAATGATAATAATAATAATTGAATAAAGCATTTACCCCTAAACCTTCAAATTAATCAAATATAATATGCATTGCATAATTTATTAACTATGCCACCAATTCAGCAAAGCCACATTTTTATCACAGAAGAATTCCCCAGACTTAGAATTGGTGGATCCTTTGGGCATCACCGTAACAACAAACCTAGTGAAATTCCCCAGAGTTTATATTTCAGGGGATATTGTTTATTTGTATAAGCTTAACTATGTACCTATAACCAGAATGGTTAAAGTGGAACTTCACTCTCTCAATCAACATTGACAATTGTGAATCCTTATGCTGCTAGCTTTAGTAAATAGATAGGAATGTATATTATATTTACTTGTTTTAAACTTTTTGTTTTACACCGTCCTCTCTGTGCACTATAAAATACTACCCCCATGGTATAGAGATTATGAATGGGGGGGTTCTGTAGTCCTAGCACACTTCCTATTCTAGATGAGGCTGTTTATGAATAGATACAATACGGTAAATGATTATTGTCATAGGATAGGAATTGTCTTACTGGCAGAACCACATAGTTCTAAATGAAGGAAAAAAAGAAAGTGAATTCAGCCACCACATCAGGGACTGGACTGCAATATACATATTATTTATTGGCGACATCTTTTCAACACTTGAACAAAACTTTTCTTGTTTATGGCAAAATCATGAATTGTAGCAAATCTTGGAGAGAAAGAGCATATTTTGATACATTGGGGCAGTTGGATTCCTAAAAACTGAGAAACTGTATTCTGAAAAGTGGTTTATGTGGTAAATATAACCGACCATCACAAGAATTTAATAATGCTGACATTACATCTAAGGCCTGGAAAGCTGCAAATATATTACCTGTTTTTTCTTGGGTTTAGGTACACTTTTTGAGCATAACTAATGAAATGGTAAACATCAAAGCATTGTTTTTACCAAGTTTTGCTATTGACTGGGGATGATTTGTAAGGAAGTGGAGACCATTCACTGTTCACAAAGTAAATATTCACTTAGCTTAGTACAATGGGTTTAATGTAATTATTCAATTATGTGCAAGAAAAATTCTACTTTCTTTTATTTCCCTTCCACACAAAAAATGATTAAGGCTTTACCTTATTTACTAAGCTAAGTGAACATTCTCTATTAATTTTGTTAGTGAACCCCACACTCTCCAGGAGGGCTGTCAGCTATTAATATTTAATTTTGAATACATCAGGACTTCTTTGAATTATTTTAGGGCAGAAAGAAATTGTCTTCACCTATGGTACAGCTCGATTTATAATAGGTGTGTACTAGATAAATTATTAATAGATATGTTAGGCAGTAAAGGCTCGATTTCTATTCAAAGAATTTATGGCTATTTTTTATTTTTTTTATCTTTTGCAATCATTCAGCATTTAAAGTGATTGTAAATGATCACCTTGTAAAACAAACCCTTCAGTTTAAAATAGAAAAATAGAAACGAAAGGCAAATTTGTGTATAGATATATAAAAAAAAAAAAAAAACATTCTAAATACTTTTTTTCTTTTTTTTTGTAAGTGATCACATGTGTTCTGTTCTCAGCTGCATAGGAGCTGGGGTGGAGGAGAAACAACAGAACACTGAACTGCCCAGTGAAAGGCTGTGGGTGGGGGGAGGGGGGGGGGGTTTGTGCAGAGAGGAGAACTGGGAAAGTGGGGGAGGGTTATATGTACAGAGAGGAGAGCTGGCGGACACAGATTTGTGCAGAGAGGAGAGCTGGGCTAGTGGGGGGGGGGGGGTTAGTGCAGAGAGGAGATCTGGGAAAGTGGGTTGGGGGGGGGGGATTTGTGCAGAGAGGAGAACTGGGAAATTGGGGGGATTTATGCAGAGGGGAGAGATGGAAGGTGGGGGGGGATTTGTGCAGAGAGGAGAGCTAGGAAAGTGGGAAGGATTTGTGCAGAGAGGAGAGCTGGGGGGGGGGGAATGTTAACAAAGAGGAGAGCTCGGGGGGGGGGCATTTGTGCAGAGAGGAGAACTGGTAAAGTGAGGAACTGAGGGAAGTGATACTGTGTCGTGCACTCCTGTACTTTGTGTGTTACATGTTCCTGAACTATGCCCCTTGTGTGATACACACTTCTAAGCCTTAACTCATTACAATTATTTGGCACCGCTTTACTTTTCTCCTCTAAGGATGGTGTAGCTGGGGGTGTGGTTAGGTCATGATTGGGAGCAGGGAGCTGACCAGGGAATAGAATAGAGTTCCTGTCCCTATTCTTTATAAAAAGGCCATATATATATAGCGTTGGGCAAACTGTTGGCTCTATAAAAATCCTGAATAATAATAATAATAACGGTAATTTGCTCAAGTGAAGCACTTCCAAGGACATGCTCTTCTCACCTAATCTTTAAAAGAAAGTTCCAAACATTACACAAAGGGTTACACTTAACCTCCCTGGCGGTATTCCCGAGTGTGGCTCGGGGTGGGATTTCGCTGCCATAAGCAGTAACCCCGAGCCACACTCGGGGTACCGCCAGTACCGCTAGGGAGCATCGCTGTATCCTGGTAGAGGTTACTTACCTTGTCACCAGGATCCAGCGATGTGTCCCTTCGGCATACCGCGTCCGGATCTTCCGCCTGATGCTGTAGAGCCCCGGCTTCTGTCTCCTGTGACGTGACGTGACGCTCGCAGGGGGGTGGAACCAGCGGCAAATTTGAAAAGTTATACACACAAGCACACTGATTTCATTGCAAAATAAAATAAACTGATATTAGTTTGCCCCCAGTGCCCTTTCCTGCAGTTTTACTGCACTTTATATATATATATATATATACACACATACATATATATACTCTTTAACTTATTTATAGTTATTTATTATATTATAATTTTTGATTTTGTGTTTCAAACTTTGTCATACCCGAGATGTTATAAAGAAGAACGCACAGTAAAAAAAAAAAAATCATATGTAAATAGTTGGTTTGGGCTGCTCATTCTTAAGAATTACATGCAAAATAATTGTACCGCTTTCAGCACCTAAAATTGGAAAGAATCATACCGCCAGGGAGGTTAATACAATTCAACCATTTTCTAGCATCAATATTACTGTGGTTAGGGTTAGAGGTGGAGAGGAGACTCACACAGGGAAATAAATTGGGACACTGAAAGAAGTTTAGGGCTACTTCAAACCGGAATGCATGCATTGTACGTACACATTTTTGGCCAGCCAAATCGTGGTGTTTTTTTTTTCAACCCATTAATTTCAACAGGCTTCCAAATGAACAGGAACAGGCAAAATGTATGCCAGGCGGAACTTTTATGCCTCATGCACACTGGACATTTTTACAGCTGCTTCTGTTTTTTTTTTTTTTCTCTCTTGCCCCTCCATGTTAGCCTATGTGTCCATGCATACATAGGCTCTTAGAAGCATCAGGAGTTTTTAGAGGCTTTTAGAGGCAGGAAAAAAAGCCCCACTGCCAGTGTGTTCAGGAGCAGCAGAGTTTGGGCAGAAAAAACACTTGATTCTATTAAAGCTGCTAAACATGTGTAAATGCATCTACTGTAAATGCTATTGCTTGAGCATTAATTCATTTCAAGGGACAGAATAAATAATTTATTCTGACCAATGAAATGAATTAAAGCCAAAGAGCCTGACACCTGTAAAATCTCTTAGAAGCTTTAGATACTTTTACAAGCGTCAGGCACTTTTTCTGCGAAAATGCTGTTGGCTTCTAGGGGAGTTAAAAAAATGGTCTGTGTGCCTGAGGCCTTAAAATCATGCAGCACCAAACCATATGGCAGAGGTGTAATTAGAACCTTCAAGGCCCCGGTGCAAGAAACAATGAATGGCCCCCGGACCCCTGGCCGGGGCCTTCCCTTCAAGCATAGGGCTCTTCCCACTGATCCTGGGGCCCTTTACTCTCATTGCGGGGCCCTTTATTACGGTCCCGCAGTGGGACCCTTTACAAGTTCTGCAGTGGGCCTCCTTCCTGTGGTGGAATTCCTGGGCCCGGTTGCAAGTGGGACCTTTGCGATCCTGGAAGTTCACCCACTGGTGTCAGTAGTTTTTATTTTTTGGTACTTTCATTGTATTATTTTTTATCATTTTATTTTATTTTTTTACAATGTCACTGACTATGACTCTGTCCATTCAGAAAAGTAAGGAGTTGGTAAAGTACATATTTACCGACCCCTTCCTGGTACTCTATTGTGACACATCCCCTGCAGAAGCCGGCAGGAGAGGGAAGGGAGCACAGTGGGGGGGCCAGGGGAGCACACAGAGGCCCAGAGACAGCAGAACACAAGTGAACTGGATAGGAGGAGTGGAAGGGGAAGCATATAGAGGAACCAATCTCCTCCATTTTCCTCCTGCAGCTACAGGAGGAAAAAGGAGGAAAGTGGTTTCTCTACACACTGCCCCCGCCACCCCCTCCTATCCAGGTGTACAGGGCAGCCGCACAGGCCCCCTGGAGCATGGGGCCTGGTTGCAATTGCAATCCCTGCAACCCCTGTAGTTACGCCCCTGCCATATGGTACTGTGGTACCATGCGGATTGGTGGCTGCAAACAAGCGCGCTTTCCTAGATGCATTTGGGATGGAATTAACTATTACATGCACATTTCCAGCACCGCAAGTTTTGTAAATGAGCCTTAAAGTATGACTAAAGGTTTATTTTTAGTTTTGGATAAAGTTGTTGTCAGTTTTTTTGCTGTCTGTGTCACCATTAACCACTTACCGCCCACCCGCCGTCGATTTACGTTGGTCCTTTGATGCTAAATACTGGGGTTATGGCAGCAGATAGCTGCCATAGCCCCAGTATTTTTAAAAATGGCAGGTGATTGGCTTTCAGATAACGGTGGTCCCAGCGGCGGATTCGCTGTGGGATCACCCTTACGGTGCGGCGGAAGAGGTGCCCCCCCCCTCTCGCCGCGTCCCGGACGTTTTCCCCCGCTTACCAGACCCTTCCTGTCTTCCTCAGAGACAGGAAGTCGAGTGAGGGCAAGATGGCCCTCACTCAAATCTAGGGTCTTGGAGGACCAGAGCGACGTTAAACATTGTTGCCTAGCAACCGGTTTAAAGGGACGATTTTTTTTCAACACTTTTTTTTTTGTGTAGTTGTGAGTTCTGAGGTCTTTTTGACCCCAGATCTCACAATAAAGAGGTCCTGTCATGCCTATTTCTATTACAAGGGATGTTTACATTCCTTGTAATAGGAATAAAAATGATCAAATTATTATTTTTTTTTAAATGTGTAAAAATAACAAATAAAATAAATAGGAAAAAAAAATGTAAGCGCCCTGTCCCCGTTAGCTCGCGCGCAGAAGCGAACGCATATTGAAGTCCCACCCACATATGAAAACGGTGTTCAAACCACATATATGAGGTATTGGCGTGATCGTTAGAGCGAAAGCAATAATTTGAACCCTAGACCTCCTCTGTAACTCTAAGCTGGTAACCTGTAGAAATGTTTAAAATGTGGGGATTTTTAAGTACCAAAGTTTGTCGCCATTCCGTTAGCTTGCGCAATTTTGAAGTATGACATGTTGGGTATCTATTTACTCAGCGTAACATTATTATAATTCACATTATAGAAAAAGATTGGGCTAACTTTACTGTTTTCTTATTTTTTAATTAAAAAAAGTGAATTTTTTCCAAAACAAATTGTGTTTGAAAGACCGCTGCACGAATACGGTGTGATAAAAAATATTGCAACGATCACCATTTTACTCTCTAGGGTCTCTGCTAAAAAAAAAATATATAATGTTTGCGGGTTCTACGTAGTTTTCTAGCAAAACAAAATGATTTTAGCTTGTAAACACCATGTCAAAAATAGGCCCGGTCTTAAAGTGGTTAAGGAGATTCACCTCCTCTATTTGTTCTGCTTACCTTTATCACCCAAATTGAAAGAAAACCCCAAATTTTGTATTGTCACCAGGGGGGGACAATAGTTCTGTGACCTTGATGACAATTAGGGATTCCCCTCATGTTCCTATTTCTTGGGGCTATGGGACAGGAAGTGAAGGGAAATCTTCCCAATGGGACGCAAAAAAAAAATCGACAAGGGTTATAACCCTCTCTTACTCTATCCAAAATGAGAAAAAGTTTTGAAAGTTTTGCCTATAGTTCTATATTAAATCAGACAGTGGATGGCATAAATGTGCATAGCAAAGCAGGGGAAGAGACAAACACACACACAAGTGTTGTAGCATCTTTCTGCCCCTAACTGAACCTTAGGCAAAGATTCCTACAACTGAAACATTTGCATAAATCCAGAGCAGATGTATGAATCTAGTTGTGTGACATTGTTATTGCATTTATAATCAAATTATTATGGAGATTGGCTGTCCCAGTTATTTGTACAGTTAAACAGAGGACCTGCTGGCCCTAGGCAGTTCATTAAATGCTAATAAACGTTTGCCCTAAGAGACAGGATACACTGCCATATTTCAGGGGAACATGCTGTAATGACTGGAACTTTTTGCCTTTGAAGATATGGCAGCACTGTCAAATGCTTACTGTGGATTGTAAATTCCTGTTGTAATGGCTGAAAGGCAGAATCTGTAGATGTTGGATTGGTATGGCCATAGGCACAAAGAAGGTGTGTTAGCTGCTGGAATCAGATTAGCAGTCATGCTGCGTTTCCATCCATTATTTTACATTATTTTGCTGTCTGCTGCCCTGGCTCGGCTAGTGTTTGTACATTATTTTCTGCAGATTGCAATTCCTGAGTATTACATCCAGGCACTGGTTCATTGTGGTATTCTGGGTTCAGTAAAGATGGAACACTGTTTATCACCAACATCTTTGTTTCAATATTATTTTGATTTGAAATACTTCCTCTATCCCCTTTAATTTTGAGAAAAAGTGTTATGCTGGCTTCAAACTTAAGCATACATACTGTATGTTAACGTGTAATAATATATGTGTAAGCAGGTGCCTAACATGTGTGTGTGTGTTTATTGGGAAAAATAAATAATGTTTGGGGTTACAGGGTTAATATGTGCTGTGGTATACCTTTACAATTATCGATAAATCAGTGCTAGTTCATGAACTGTGTCAAGTCTATACTGAACTTACAATGTCCTGAGGTATAAGGGGCACCATAGGAAATTAGCCCACATATCTTCTAGGCAGCCATCAGCACGTGGGGGGAATAACTGAAGCAAAATTCCCAAAATATGCAAAGAGAAAAGAAACACAGAGGCGCCTCAAAGTGCACACTGTTGTAAATTTAATAAAAGCATACAGGTTCTTAAAAACTCCCATTTTGCATGAGTTAATGAAGCCTGAAATGGGAGGGTGAAAAGTCCCTTTGTGAGTCCTGGTCGGTGAGTCCTTGTGTGCTTCCAGCAGGTAGAATATACTCTCTCTCTTCTCTTTGTTTCCTCTGTAAGTGTAGATGTTGAGCTGGCTTCTGGAGGATGAGGCTGAGAACGAGGGCTGAACCGAACCTTGGACCGCAAGCTGCGCCAATGATGTCACAATAATGTCATGCGTTTCGGAGCATGCGCCATGTGGCCGGGGCCAAGACAGCGCGCTCCTTTCTCAAGCTGTAATGGGAAGTGTCCTGAGGTATAAGGGACACCATAGGAAATTAGTCCACAAATCTTCTAGGCAGCCATCAGCAGTTGGGGGGGAATAACTCCTTTCTGCAGTGCTTCAACATTGCTTCTTTTCATATGTGGTGTTTGGCTTCTCTGTTCACCCTTGGGTGCCTAGAAGATATGTGGACTAATTTCCTATGTTGCCCCTTATACCTCAGGACACTTCCCATTACAGCTTGAGAAAGGAGCACGCTGTCTTGGCCTGGCCATACGGAGCATGCTCCGAAACGCATCGCATTATTGTGACATCACTGGCGCAGCTTGCGGCCCAAGGTGGGATTCAGCCCTCATTCTCCCCCTCATCCCCCGGAAGCCGGCTCAACATCTACACTTATGGAGGAAACGAAGAGAAGAGAGAGAGTATATTCTACCTGCTGGAAGCACACAAGGACCCACCGACCAGGACTCACAAAGGGACTTTTCACCCTCTCATTTCAGGCTTCATTCACTCATGCAAAATGGGAGTTTTTAAGAACCTGTATGCTTTTATTAAATTTACAACAGTCTGCACTTAGAGGCGCCTCTGTGTTTCTTTTCTCTTTGCGGTATACCTTCCCCTGCATGTGTCACTCCCTGCCTCTGAAGTGATATATGCAGGAGGAGGTCAGACCTCATGGTCTGTCCTTGCATTGGAAGCAAGACTCCTCAGCAGGACCCTCAGCCTGGGAGAGGGAGGAGCAGCACTAGAAGCTAATCAGACTCTGCTATATGCATGTGCTGACACTTTAAGGAATAGTGTGCTGCTCTTTCTCCATCATCAGCCATTAGACTGAACAGTGAATGAGTAGCAGCAGACTTGTGAGATCATGCTTCTGCTCCTTTTGCCTTTCCCTACTAATAGTATGCTCCTTGTAAAATAGTTGCATATAAGACACCTGATTGCTTTCCAGCCCTGCCACCTCCTATCCCAGTCTGCATAGGTTTATGTCTTTTATGTCTGCTCCGCTTTCCCTTATTACCGAGAGTTAGTGAAATGCAGGTAAAAGTGGCACCATAAAGGGGGGAGGGGAGGCATCAGTGGGAAATGGGCCAAGTCGAAGTTTTGCACTAGGGCCTGTACAAATTTATCTACATCTATCTTAAAGCAAATATGGTTCTTTTTTGTTAACGAAAATGGAAAAGAAAGGGAGATGAAGTGAGAGTTTAACTTTGTTAATCAAGTTAAAAGACATACTTTCAATATCTGTCTAGGGAAATCTGTACAAAGTCCAAGCATACTGAAAATACATCATACATTTTGTCAGATGAAAATGTCTTGGAATATCTTGCTCTACTGAATATTTCATGATTTGTTCTGTTGTTCTGCCACTGCAAAGGCTAAATCACATTAAAGAGGATGCCAACTTTATTTTTGTAACTTGTACTCCATGGCTTTATACTTGTCAATATTTTATGGATTCCCAAGATTGTTCCAGGATCTGGTGGTCATTGGAACATAGTTTTGTCCACAAAATAGATGTGGTTAGGGTTGACCCTGGCAGGCTATATTCATATCTGAAAGGTATAAGTATCCATTATTAGCAAATTGAGAAAAAGCAAAGTATTACCACTGGCTGGTGTGATCACTTAAAGTGATCCTGTGCTTTGTCCATGCAGAGTAATGCAACAAGTTCTTTTAAAAGGAACCCTTTCTGTCCAAAATTGTTTAATTTTGGGACAGTCCCATTAAATATGTATGAAGGTTCTTTTTGCTTGGTAGCTCCTGAAGCAGTTGTCAGATATTGAAGGTTTAGATTTGGCTAGGTGTTGGGGAATTATATACCAATGCATTAGAAGCTTACAAATAGATTCAATTGCAGCAATTCGAAAAGGAACCATGTGCAGTGGTCTGCCAAATGTGATGCCAGTCTGTATCTTCAATAACTTTGCCTAGTTCATCCTGCCATTTTACCATATATGAATGTGGATAGGGGGTTTGTCCAATATAGATGTATTGATAGATATAATGAGACTTTTGGCCATGGAGTTATTTAAAACATATTTTTAAAAGGGAGTCAGATTACAAAGAGAGGATGATGAACCAATCATTTGAGTAACAAAGTTATTAATTTGAAAATATCTAGAGATTTCCTGATGAGGTAGGTGTGCAAATATCTAAAAGAGGAGAGGCCTGAAACATTTTATTTTGATTTTGTACATATCATGGGGGACCCACCATTTAAATTTGGTTGGTTCAAGGAAGCCTGGAGTGAACATCGGGTAATGTATAATTGGAAGAAGGGGCATAAGAGGACATAGGTTGTGCAGAATATTTAGAGTTATTCCAAATTGAAAAGGAATGTTTGATAATATGATTGTGATTGTGAATTATTTTACTACACAACCCCAAACTAGAATCCTGCAAGGTACTCAATCAATTTACCCATGTCCACTGTGTAGGGAACGTTTCCACTTCTACAACATCTACATACACCAACCTCAACTAAATGAATTCTAGCTCAACCTCCCCCTTATTGGATCGGCCTAATAGGTAACTTATGAAAATATATTAATGACTCTATCTACTGCATATACCAACCCTAATAAATGGTAAGCCGAATAAAGAAAGTGTGCACATACTCCGTTGATATGCAAAAATCAATTACCATCTTTAATCAAAAAACGAAATACCACATCAAAATTGCAAGACATTTAAAACATACTCCACTGCCAGACTCCCCTTTCTGGACCTGTTACTTGTATGTGCATGTATACATATATATGTCTACTAATAATAAAGGAATATTTGCGTAAACACGATAGTTACATTTCCAATAGCTCATATATACGTATGTCATTAAAATGAAGGTTCATTCTTGAAGACTCATAAATCTCTAAGATTTCTGTTAAATACAAGACATGCTCACATCAGCTTATGATAAATGCAACATGCATTAACTCTGTGTGAGGTAATTTATCAGAGGGGAAAAAGAAAAAGCAGACCAGTTCCACAGTGGCACTTGTTGTAAATATGTTGGTAGTCCTTATAATACATGCGCTGATGTATCGCACTGTGATTACATCTTAGGTGACTGTACACAATGATATGGACCATTCACACCTATGGTCTAGAGGAGGTTAGGGTTATCAAAACATCATGTTGGTCGAATTAAGGGAAATAAAAATAGACTCCACCTCCCTCGCATATGGTGTATATCAAGTAAGGACCGTCTCAATATACATCAAGGCATCCCACATTAGCAGAGCATATCCTGCAGAGGGCAACTTTCAATGATGAATAGGCGTAGCATATAGTGCATATAAAAAAGTAGCAGAAATCAAGACCTCCTTGAAAGCAGTATGCTTCTCATAGAATTATAGCATGGTGCAGTCCTTATGCCCATATCAATGTATCAAGGGTGCTTCAGCAATGATTCACAAATATATGGAATGTGACAAACACTATCAAGTCCTTTCAACTTATCAGTGACTTTAGTGTCAAAGTAACATCCAAAACCAACCGTCCAGTAACATCCAAACAGATTACCAATGTGCCTATTAGCTTGCAAATTCCATATATATGTGTATCACTGTTAATTTTTTAATGAGCATTTATATTTGAATCACACATTATTATATGTATATGTGCATATTCACTGTTCTAAAGGGATTTGTTGTGTGTATTACTATTAAGTTAGCCACCTTTAAGTTTAGGCCATTGTGACTTTATTTTGTACATTCATATTATTTTTAATATTTCACCATTTGTATTACATTTTTGTGCATAGTGGGTAGTGCTACATCATTACTTCACTTAAACACTTTACTACTGTAGTGTGGGAACACTATTAGATGTTGGCAGCAACCCTTTTTACCATTGGTTTTTACACACCTAATTGGTAGCGCAGGAGTTGCATTCATCTTAGTTTTGCAAGAGAAAGAAGTCACCCTGAAACAGGAAACCTGAGGCAGTTGTCATGGAACCAACTTATACTGAACTATAGACAAAGGTTAAAAGATAAAGAAGCTGCATATTCAGTGGATGATTACATTAGCTGCTAAAAGTGCCTAAAAACTGAGGGTTTGGAGCAACTCCGGCAAGTGACGGTTGTACCAAAGGGAGGTCATAGCATGCAACCTGGGGTCATCCGATTTGGAGAGGGCCAGGTCCCAAATTTTCCTATAGTGGAAAGAAATATCACCATGTGCTGGGGAACCCATAGGCCCTGCCGCACCCTGAAGGATTTTACAAAAAGGGTGAGAACCCAGAGCCAACGCGGGCAGACAAGCCAGAGCCATATACCTGGGGGCATCCAAAGCATTAACGTGAAAGAGATGTGAAAGCTGGGCCGCCAGATAATACGCACCGCAATCGGGGAACGCCAAGCCCCCCAATTTAGTAAGTTTTTGAGGATGGCGCCAAGCTAGTTTATGCCTGCTCGAACCCCACACAAAGGTTTTCAACAGACGATCGAGAACTGCAAAGTACTTGTATGGGAGATACGTGGGAGAATGCCACAGGGCATATAGGATCTTGGGCAGGAGGATCATTTTGATCAGATTCACTCGACCCATCACCCCGAGGGGGAGAAGCGCCCAGACCTGGGTCCTACTTTTAACAAGGTCATACAAGGGTTCGACATTAAGGGAGATGTAATTAGCCAGACAGCGGGTGACATGAACACCTAGGTGTTTAAGGGTGGCAAACTGCACCAATGGAAATAGAGCCTGGTCTGCGGTCGAGGGGAACACATCCAATGGTAGTATCTGGGATTTATCCCAATTAATGGTCAAGCCCAAAAACGTACCAAATTCAGTAATAACAGCCAGGGCTGATGTTAGGGAAGGTCCAGGGTCGGCAAGGTATCTTATCCACATGATCACAGCATATGAGTCCGCGAATGACCAGATGATCCCGTATGGCAATGGCCAAGGGCTCAACCGCAAGGGCGTACAGGAGAGGGGAGATCGGGCAGCCCTGTCGCATGCCCCTAGTAAGGGGTAACGACCTGGAGGTGTGACCATTCCCTACCACCCGAGCGCAAGGACGATGGTAAAGAATGGTCAACCATTTCACAAAATGAGGCCCAAAGCCAAAGCGCCGAAGGCACTTCCACAAATACAGCCATTCTAAGGAGTCAAAGGCCTTGGCGGCATCCAGGGACACCAACACCCTAGAACTGACAAGATCATGCGAGGCTTGGATATTCATAAACAAACGCCACGTATTGCACGTGGTATTTTTGGAAGGCATGAAGCCCGTTTGGTCCAAGTGTATAACAGAGTGGATGACCTTGTTAAGACGTAGAGCCAGGATTTTAGCCAGGATTTTAGCCAGGATTTTAGCCAGGATTTTGATGTTGCATTAAAGAAGCGAAATGGGACAATAGGACTGAGGATAATGGGGGTCCTTCTCTGGTTTGGGGATGAGGACAATCAACGCCTCCCTCATAGAGAGCGGGATATCCTCTGCCTCAAACATAGCATTATAAACTTGCAAAAGCCTGAGGGCCAACACATCAGAGTACTGAGAATAAAATTTGACTGGGAGGCCGTCCGAACTCGGCGCCTTGGCACGTGCAAAGCAGGAGATCACTTTAGTGACATCATCAACCATTAGGGGGGTGTCCAATAGAGAAACCTGTTCAGCAGAGAGAGTGGGGAAGGTAACAAGCAAATGTGTCAAATCTAAAGGGGAAAATTGTACCCTGGACGTATAAACATCACCAAAAAAGGAGGCAAACTCCTCCGCTACCGTAGCTGGACCGCCGGATCCCCGCTCAAAACATGTTGAAGGGAGATGACAACATGTAAATGTGCCAGGTACGCGAGTAGTTTCCCTGCCTTCTCACCATATTGGAATGCCCGTTGCTTACAAAAACAGAGCTTCCGGTTGGCACGCTCGCGGCACAACTGTTCCAATTCCTGGGACTCTAACTTCAGGCGGGCGAGTAGATTCGGAGAGGGCAAGACCTTCAGTTGGTGTGCCGCCGAGGTGTAGTCCAATCGAGAGGCCTTTATGAATCTGGAGATACGTTCCGTCAGGATAAGTTTGGCATGCAATTTAAATGCTTCCCACACTATCAGGGGGAAGCCGTAGGGTCATTGGTAGTAAAGAAGTGAAACCATTCCTCCCCCAGCTTGTCCACATCAGGGACCGCTGAGAGCCAGAAGGGGTTCAGACACTAGTGTCGCTGTGGGGGGTCAGAGAAAGGGGCCAAAGAGATCCAGTAGGGCGCATGATCTGACAACAGGCAGGGCCCAAAGCCAGATAAATTTGGCAATAGAGAACGGGACATCCATATGGAATCTATCCTAGACATGGTGGAGTGAGTCGCAGAGAAACAGGAATAGGCACGGGCAGAAGGGTAGCGATGTCTCCAGGTGTCAATGAGGTCAAAGTCGGTGAGCTGTCGGGGGGCGCATGCGCGGCGCAAAGCTGGACGGAAGCTAGAGTTTTAGCTCCGCTGGAGGGGGACAGAGAGAAGCAGCTTCCTCGGCGCCATAACACCAGTTTTTTCAACTTTTTTTTCCTCGCACCCTTGTAGGAACTCTCAATGCATGCCTTCAGAAGAAAGAAAAAGAAGCAATGGGCCGCCCGCCGCAGTATTCCCTGACAACTTACCTGCTCCGCACTAAAGCGGTTACCAAGATGTCCAAAGATGGCGCCCAGTCACCTTCCACGCTGCCGGCGGAATCTGCTTCAGCCCCAGCCGTATCCACCGATCTCACAGCGGATCGTGAGTATAATCAGGGAATCACCAAAGCAGACCTTGATGCAGGAATTTGCAGCCATATATGAAAAGCTAGCAGAGAAATTTCAGACAGAGATCCATAAATCCACTAATACACTGACCTCTGAGATCGCTGCTTTGGGAGGGCGCACAGATCTGCTTGAGGCTAAACATGATGAGCTTGCTATCGCTCACAATGATCTCAGGAAGGACTTTGAACTTCTTTCAGATAACTATATCTTGCTTCAATATCAAGTGGAATATTTGGACAATAGGAATCGCAGGAATAACCTGCGCCTCAGGGGTTTACCTGAATCCATTACTGATCTCACCCCTGCAGTGCTCAAGCTGTTTGGGGATCTGCTGCCTGACAGGCCTGAATCAGTATTCACCTGTGACAGAATCCACAGGGCTCTGCCCCCCAAACCCCCGCCTGACAAGCCCCCTAGGGATGTCGTCCTGTGCCTTAAGGATTTTCTGGTAAAGGAGGACATTCTGCGTGCATCCAGAAATACTCCTAACATTGTTTTGGAAGGTAACAGGATCCAAATCTTCCCAGATATTTCCCAAGCCACCTTGGATAAGCACCGCAAGATGAAGGAAGTTACCTCAGTTCTACAAGCAGCTCGGATCCGATATAGATGGGGTTTCCCCTTCAAGCTCACTGTTCCCCATAATGGTTCAGTGTATGTGGTTTACAACGTCGCAGAGGGCAAAGAGCTGCTCATAAAGTTGGGCCTTATTGATGCTGAGCCTGAGATTCACCAGCAAGTGACTCCCAGACCCTCTCCGATCTGGTCTACCCCTACCACTAGACGAGACCAAGGCAGATGGCGCAACCCTTTCAGGGACCCCTCTAACTAACATTTTTTTGCTAGACCCTCCCTGGTCTCCACAGTCTTACTATAGGATCTCTTACATTGGCATTGATGTGTCTGGTGCTCCCAGGTGGACCCGCGTCGCAGCATGGCCGCCCTGCTCGGTGTGGGGTGGGCATGGTGTGACGGTTGTGCCTGCCATCTTTAACTTTCGTGAAGGGAGGCTGCACCCACTTGCTTCAGATGATAGAGTGTATATACACCATAGCAGGTCTTGGGTTATGTTATGTATGGCATGCTTTTAATCTGATATTTTTCATGCTCCTCTCTCTCTCCCCTTTCGCTGGTTTGTCCCCACTCATCTGCTTGCGATGTTCCTCAACCTAGCCATGCAATGGCCCCCGCGGTGCCGTTTGAAACTTGATGGGCGGGTTGCGGATCCCCGCAAATGGATATTGGACATTGTTGTCCATGTGTACATGTTACTCTGGATGGGTCTTTTTTTCCTACCCATCCCCCACCTGCATCCTACATTTACGATTCTTCTTGTTATGTTTTTTTCTTTATATTTTTGCTATTTTTTTACAAAAATCACAGAAAATAGAAAGTCACTAATTCAGATCTATGCAATGCTGCAAGTACCTCTACTCTTTTTCAAAAGACCCAATTCGGTCAGACCTAGGCCTGGAAAGTTTAATGTTGCTCTGTGCACTATGATTTTAGTTCCCCGGCAGCTATCTCCTCAATTTTCCCAGAATAATGTTATGCAATCACAACTGTGGTATATGTTTTTTCTTAATCACTCTTCCTGTAGAGTCTGCTATACCTTAACTACTTAATATGGGGCTCAAAGTTATCACACATAACTTTCAGGGGTTCAACTCCCCCAACAAAAGACACAAGGCCTTCAAGCACTATAAGCGCCTTGGCGCAGATGTGCTTCTACTACAAGAAACGCATTTCGCCACTGCAAACCACCCCAAGTATTTTAACAAGTCCTTTCAACAATTCAGATGTTCTACCTACAATAACAAAACCAGGGGTGTTGCATACTATTATGTTTGATATCACTGCCTCTTACTGTGACCCTGACAGTAGATTTTTGATACTTAAAGGTAATATTGGTGGCAAATTGCTTACTATTGCGTCACTTTATGCTCCTAATGACGCTCAATCATCATTTTTCAAACACTTTTTTGAAACGCTGAGCAGATTTTAATTCCCTCATATGATTGTTGGGGGGGGATTTTAATCTGACTGCCCACCCGGTCTTGCATAGAAGTAGGGTGTTGACATCCTCCAAGGCCTTCCCCAAGAGCCTGTCCCGTTCTTTAAGTGACTCGCAGTTGGTAGACGCTTGGAGGGCCCACAATGTGGGGGTCAGGTCATACACGTTTTACTCACACCCCCATGATAGCTCGCAAGACTGGATTATATCTTTTGCACCCCAGTCCTTCTGGCAGGCTCTTCTGATGCTCGCATCCATCCCTGCCCGTGGTCGGATCATCAGATTATCTTGTTTGAAGCTGAGAACATAGGCATGGTCAGATCACCCTTTAACTGGAGATTAAATGATTCCCTGATCAACGACCCTGCACTTGTCTCTCAAATATCCTCCTCACTCGAGGAACATTTTGATATCATCGAAAATGATGACACTCCTATCCCCACAGTTTGGACAGCTCATAAGGCTGTAATTAGAGGGATGTTCATCGCTCTTGCCTCTGCCCGGAATAGATCCAGATTGGCTGATATTAGGTCCCTGACTAAAGATTTAGACCGCCTTTACAATCAGGTTAACCATTCTCCCTCTCAGGACCTACTTGACCGAATCTCTACTAAGAGAAAAGCTCTAAAAGAGATTCTCTCTAAGGACACCGAAAAATCACTCAGATGGTCCAAAGCCAAATTTATTCTCCATAGCAATACATCGTCTACGATGTTTGCCAAAAAACTTACCCAAACTGTTAAACCCACACATATTTATAAACTTAGAAGAAATGATGGTAAAATGGTTTCTCATCCTAAGCAGGTGCTGGAAGTCTTTACTAATTTTTATAAAGATCTCCTGTCTAACTCTTCCTCAATGCCACTTGCTAAATTTGAAGCTTGGCTGGCCAAATTACACCTCCCTTCCCTTACAATTGAGCAGAGGAAAAAGATGGAAGCACCCTGCACGGAAGAGGAGATTTTATCAATCATAAATCTCTTAAAGACGTCCACAGCGCCAGGCACTGATGGCTTTTCCACGACCTATTATAAAACCTTCTCCCCCTTCTAGTTCCTAGACTCACCAAACTCTTTAACTGGATACTTCAAGGTGGCAGGTTTCCTGAAGAGATGCTCTTCGCAAATATGTCCCTTATCCCTAAACCTGAGAAGGATCATTCACTCCCCCAAAACTATAGACCCATATGGGTCATGAATAATGACCTTAAACTCTTCGGCAGACTCTTAGCTAATCATCTAGATGAGCATATAACCCAATTAATCAATCCTGACCAGATGGGGTTTATTCCGGGCAGACAACTTACGGATAACATCAGACTCACAGCAAATGTAATTCAAGATGCTAATCTTATGAAAATCCCTGCTTGCCTAGTTAGTTTAGACATCCATAAGGCATTTGACAGTGTCAGTTGGTCATATATGGAAAATCTATTGCCCAAATTTGGGATGGGTAATGGATTTATACATGGCTTCAAAGCCCTGTATGACTCCCCCCAGACAAGAGTCCGTATACCGGGGTGCAACTCCAATTTTTTCTCAATAGGGGCACTAGGCAGGGGTGTCCTCTTCCCCCCCTGCTTTTTGCCCTTGCAATTGAGCCCCTTGCTTGTGCCATTAGAAACAATATTAAGATTAAGGGTTACTGTAAAGATGATAAGGAATATAAATTAAGTTTATATGCTGATGACGTTTTGTTATTTATAACGGAGCCTCACTTATCCCTACCTCAGTTGTTGATAGAATTGGAGGATTTTCACTCTATTTCAGGTTTGGGGGTTAATATTTCTATATGTTCCCTGATGCCTATAAATATGCCAAATTGGTTGCAAACATATATTAAGGAAAGATTCTCCTTTTCATGGTGCATAAAATCCTCTAAATATTTAGGTGTACAGATTACCCCCCACTATGACTCCCTCTACATATCCAACTTCCCTCCTACTTTTAAGAAACTGAGTGCCCTCCTTCAGTCTTGGTCTTCGCACTATATATCATTTTTGGGTAGGGTTGTGGCCGTTAAAATTGTCATCCTCCCCAAGTTACTATTTTTCTTCAGAGCTCTTCCCATAAACGTACCAAAAACTCACATATTTGATTTTCAACGGGAACTGTCAAAGTTTATTTGGAATGGAAGGAGGCCTCGATCTAACAAACAGGTCCTATACTCCCCCCAATCAATGGGTGGTCTAGGCCTCCCGGATCTATGGTCCTACTACCTGGCTGCCAAATATACGCAAATTGTGCAGTGGTATTCCGAGGAGAATGATATACCGTGGCTAACATTTGAGAGATCCTCGGTTGCTCCCTACTTTTTACAAGCGGCTATTTGGAACAAATCAACCACCTCGAGATACTCCTTTCAGTCCAACAAAATTATTAACCACCTTCTACAGCTTTGGTCAAAGTGTAGCGAGTCACGCAATCTGACTTCCCAGGTTTCCCCCCTAGCCACTTTTCTGACCGATGTGGACACCCACACCTTCCCATTGGACAGAATACAATTACAGCTTTGGCTCTCTAGGAACCTTGTTTTCCTCAAAGCCCTTTCGGTCTGCAACTCCTTTTGCACCTTTGATCAACTTAAAACCTTACACAAACTCCCTGCAACAGAACTCCACCACTATGATCTTATTAAGGATTTCTTTAAGTCACAACATTCCCTGACACTACACCCACCATATACTCCCTTTGAAAACATTTGCTGCTCCTTTCCCAGGGGTAAAGGTTTAATTTCATTACTATATAACCACTTAAACAGCTCCCCCCTACCCGATAAACATAAGTATATGTCTAAATGGGAAGAGGACCTGGGATGCTCTTTCTCTGTTCTGGAGTGGAGAGGCATGATGACTAATCTGCGCAAATGCACCCCCTCCAACTCCAGTAGAGAATCTCCCCTTAAGTTATTCACCAGGTGGTACCTGACTCCATCCTTGATTCATTCATATTATGACTCAGTGTCCCCCCTGTGTTTCAGGGGTTGCACAGAGGAAGGCACCCTTCTTCACCTTTTTTGGAAGTGTGGCCACTTACAGTCTATTTGGAACAAGGTTAGTCAAACGCTACCATTTTTAGCTGATCAAGGTATTGCTCTTACCCCAACCATTTGCCTTCTACACTCGCATATTCCCGGGGTTCCCATCCATAACTCTAAACTTTTTCATACATTAATGTCCTCCATACATTGGATGATAGCATTAAATTGGAGATCGGACACTTTGTCCTGGCCTCAAGTCCTGTCTAGAATGGAAAGCATCAGACTTTCAGAGAAAGTGTTTCATTCTCTACAGAGATCTATGCCAGCTTTCCATGCCAAATGGGATTTATGGGACACTCTCGGCTGTTGATAACCTGTCTAACCCGGTACCTTGTTTTCTGAATAGTTGATAATTCTGATTGACAAGTCTTTCTCACATTGTTTAACCTTTGTATCCAGTTTAAAGACATATATTGATGCTCTACTGTAATTTTCAATTTATGCTTGTGACACCCTAACCCATTATGTCTCTCTCTTTCCACAGTCCTAAATATCTGTTACTGTTTACAGCATTGTAATTGTCATGATCCGGTTTTGTTAACTTTTGTATGACTTTCTAATAAATCTTTTGTAAACAAAAAAAGTCGGTGAGCTGTCTACAAAACCTAGTATCAGGACTTGACACCGTCGGGGAGGGAGGAAGGGTCTGCCTATCCAGTCCAGGGTTAGAAACCATATTAAAGTCACCAAGCCATATGGCGGGACAGAAGGGAACCTGGCCATAAAATCAAACCCGACACTAAGAAGGGAAGCCTGGTACGGGGGTGGCACATACCAGGCAAGTAGGATAACAGCTCGACCACCAATCACACCATGAACAAAGACATACCTGCCCTGGGGATCCGAAAGCACCTCCTGCGTTTGGAAAGGGGCAGATTTAGAGATGAAGACGGAAACACCTCTGGAATAAGAGGAATGGGAGGCGTGAAAGGACCAGCCGAGCCATGGAGCGACGTAGGGCCCCCAACAGATGACCCTCAGCATGCATTTCAACAAGCACCATGATGTCCGTGCGCTGGTCCTTCAGATAAGAAAAGACTACAGTGCGTTTAATTTTGTCATGCATACCCCGAACATTCCAAGTAATTATTTTTAATGGGGCCATAACAATACAGGGGTGACATAACGATGCAGGAGGATTGCAAGAAGCCCCAGAGCAGGTAATAGTCCACAGGACACACAAATACAAGTAAAGAACATGTCTATGGTCATGAAAAATAAATAAAAGAAAACAAAACAAAAAGGGCAAAAATATCAATGCACAGAACCCAGAAAGCCTAACCCACCCAACCCAACCAGCTTCACACAAACCCCAACCTGTGGGAGCATAAAAACCAAACCGAACAAAAAAAAAAAACAAACAGTAAGGCACATATGGTAATTTCCAGCATGGTAGAGACCCCAGAGGATCAAAGAGTACCAGCTGGGGCACAGTACTTGAAGGAGAAAAATTCCCCCAAAGCAGGGGAGCTGGGGGTGAATGTTCTCCGAAGAGGTGGCCCTGGTACAGGGCCCAAAGGACATCAGATGTAATAGTCATAACAATAGTCAAAACGTGAGCCATAAATATCCTGGTCTGTATATGAGGAGGGTCCCGCACACAAAGCAACAGGGGTACAGGGCAGTCACAGAGTGGGCCACAGAGCATTCAGGCATGAAGCAAGACTGGATGACAAAAAGTGGGGGCGCAGGGATAAGATGGCAAAAGGGTGGGGGCAGCACAGCCAAGGAAAAAAAAAGGGCAACAGTCACAAATGAAGAAATGGAGAGGGGATGCAGGCAGGCAAGTGAGGATTGTGGCGGAGGGGGTTACTCAAGAGGAGGAAGCAAGCAAGCAGCGTGGGGCAAGCTTCATGGCAGTCAATCCAGCCAAGCCACTGCGGCATCAGGGTCCTCAAAAAAGTATACACGGTCTTCACCAACAACCCTCAGACGAGCAGGGTATAACATAGAGTACTTGAGATTGCAGACACGAAGACGCCTCTTGACCTCAGAAAACTGGATGCGCTGTTTCTGGACTGCAGCAGAGAAATCAGGAAAAGCCATAATATGGTGGTTGTCCAGAGGTATGTTGCCCTTTTCGTGGGCCAGGCAAAGCACAGCATCCCTGTCTCTATAATTGAGTAGCCGTGCAATGAAGACACGTGGAGAGGGGGCTTCTTAGCGGGCATCCTGTGGGCTTTCTCCACCACAAATGCCTGTGAGAAGGCTGCACGGCCATAGGTAGTGTCGAGAAGGTCCTCCAAGAAAGTGGCCGGATCCGTGCCCTCTGACCCTTTCGGTAAACCGATAAAGCGCACGTTATTGCGATCTTATTTTCAAGATCGTCCTTCTTGTAGAACAATTATGCAAAGTCCCTGGAAGCCTGCTCCACAGCGGTGCGGACTGGGGGGAGGTCATCTTCCACAGTACCCAGGTGGTCCTCCACTTCCGTGACCCACCTGCGGAGCTTCTGCATATCCTAAAATAGTGCAAGTGGGGTTGTGAACGGCGCTACCGTTTTTCAAGAAATAGCAATATTATATTTGCTTAGCGTGAATGGTGATACCACTTAATGTGTGCCGTGAATAAATAGATAAATAAATTTTAAAGTGCAATCTTATAAAATGCTGTATAAAAATATTGTGTAAAAATCAATAAAAATAGATTATATAAATGCCTTGTATCTTAAATTATTGGTGATAAAGTGCATAAGTGCTAGTGCAAAGAAAGGAGAGACACAAGGCTGAAATAAATTAGTGAATTTTATTTAAAAAAAGACCAGGTGGAACATATATCTATCCTCACTATGAACCAAAGGTGATGGTGTTTAGTGAAGAGAAAAGAAGTAAAAGCTGCTGTGAGCAAACGAAAAAAATGTATACTGAAATTAATAGGTGTAAGATGAATAGGATAAATGAATTAATGTGATGAATTTGGGTTGCAACAACCTGCGTGACCGCTAGGTGTCGCACCCTGCTATATGACCTGATATCAGTTGCAGGAGGGTACCGTATATCTGGGTTCCGCTGTCCCCTCTGACTTCCTGGTGGGTCTGCGTGATTCCTCAGAAAGAAGAAAAGAGACCCCTAGGTATCATATCCAAACAACATGATAAAAAAGTGTAGAGACTCACAGGGAGATTCGAGGCTGTCCGCGATCAGTGTAGTGTGGCCGGGAAGCTTCCACGTTCCACGGCTCTGGCTCCGGGTGCCGGAAATGACGTTAGACGTCGCTGACTCCGCCCTACCGGTTTCGTCACAAGACGTCTCCTAGTAGACGTAGTATTCACGGCACACATTAAGTGGTATCACCATTCACGCTAAGCAAATATAATATTGCTATTTCTTGAAAAACGGTAGCGCCGTTCACAACCCCACTTGCACTATTTTATTTCCAACCCAACTTGTTGGGTTTGGTTGTTGGCAGCTCACACCGTCTGTTTCTGCATTCACCTTATTAATCCATAGCGCTGGTCACCTTTGTTTTAATTTTCTGCATATCCTGCCGCAGGAGTGAGATGTCAACCTTAACCTATTGCATCCAAAATCCTGCACTGATCCGCAGGTGGTGCGGCCTGGTCCATCAGAAGAGACGGGGCGCCGCCATCTTGGGCCTGCGTGCCTTCCTCCTTGCAGCAGAAACAATCTAGTTTGGCGGCGGCCTCTGAGGTCTTACGTGGCGGAGACATGCCAGCAGCAGTGGCGGACGGTGCGTTGGGGGCGCAGGGGCACCGCCCCCCTATCCATGCATCCGGCCCCCTAATCTACATGTGGGGCGCCGGACGCATGGAGTTCAATGGGCTTTTTTTTTTTCCATCACCTCCATCGGGTCGCGGCTGACTGGTGCCAGCGTGTGTTGCTGGCCACTGTCATCATCACCCATGTCGGTAAGAAGAGCATGGCGAGGCAGGAGACAGACACAAAACAGGGTGTGAGGTAAGTGCACTGGTCTCGCACAGGGGGGGGACACACACGCTTACGCTGGTCACTCTGCATTGAAAGGGGACATGCTGGCATTTCTGCATTGAAAGGGGGCATGCTGGCATCTCTGCATTGAAAGGGGGCATGCTGGCATCTCTACATTGAAAGGGGGCATGATGGCATCTCTGCATTGAAAGGGGGCATGCTGGCATCTCTGCATTGAAAGGGAGCATGATGGCATCTCTGCATTGAAAGGGGACATGCTGGCATCTCTGCATTGAAAGGGGGCATGATGGCATCTCTGCATTGAAAGGGGGCATGATGGCATCTCTGCATTGAAAGGGGGCACGCTGGCATCTCTGCATTGAAAGGGGGCACGCTGGCATCTCTGCATTGTAAGAGGGCTCGCTTGTCTCTGTGCATTGAAAGGGGGAACTCTGCTCTCTGTGCATTGAAAGGGGGCACGCTGGTCTCTGTGCATTGAAAGGGGGCACGCTGGTCTCTGTGCATTTAAAGGGGGCATACTGGTCTCTGTGCATTGAAAGGGGGCACACTGGTCTCTGTGCATTGAAAGGGGGCATGCTGGACTCTGTGCATTGAAAGGGGGCACGCTGGTATCTCTGCATTGAAAGGGGGCACGCTGGCATCTCTGCATTGAAAGGGTGCATTATACCTTAATTACTGAAGGCCCCTTTCACACTTTTGTGACCTCAAAGTCACGCAATTATTTACAGCGTTTTTTGCCGCAAAGCAATGCCTATTATATTTTTCTGTTTGCGCTCCCCCCCCCCAAAAAAAAATTTTGAGCACAAGCCCCCACTGGCCAGCAGGATACAGCAGGTGGTAGGTAAGTATAGTTACATAGTTACATAGTTAGTAAGGTTGAAAAAAGACATCAGTCCATCCAGTTCAACCTATGATGCGTGTGTGTGTTTGCTTTTAACCGTACATTGTATACCCCTTTAAGGTGTCCATCTAATAGTTTTTTGAAACTATCGATGCTCCCTGCTGATACGACTGCTTGTGGAAGAGAATTCCACATCCTTACTGCTCTTACAGTGAAAAACCCCTTACACACTTTAAGGTTAAACCGCCTTTCCTCTAGTTTTAGTGAGTGGCCACGTGTCTTATTGTATCTCCTTTCTCTGAATAGTTTGTTCCTTATGCCCAGTACAGTATTTGTACATTGATATCATATCCCCCCTCAATCGTCTTTTCTCCAGAGAGAAAAGGTTCAGTGCTTGTAGTCTTTCCTCATAGCTGATGTCCTCCATTCCCCTAATTATTTTTGTTGCCCTTCTCTGGACTTTCTCCAATTCCAGCACATCCTTCCTGAGGACCGGTGCCCAGAACTGGACCGCATACTCCAGATGTGGCCGGACCAGAGTTTTGTAGAGTGGGAGAATAATCTCTTTATTTCTGGAGTTTATCCCCTTTTTTATACATCCCAGTATTCTGTTGGCTTTACTTGCGGCGGCTTGGCATTGCATGCCACTGCCAAGCTTGTTGTCTGCCAGTACCCCCAAGTCCTTTTCCATCCTAGACTCACCCAGAGGTTCCCCCCCTAGTGAGTAGCTTGCTTTCTGGTTTCTGGCCCCCAAGTGCATTACTTTACATTTATCAACATTAAACCTCATCTGCCATGTAGTTGCCCACCCCGTTATTTTGTTCAGGTCTGCTTGCAAGGTTTCCACATCCTGCATAGAAGATATTGGCATGCCTAGTTTAGTATCATCTGCAAATACTGAGATTGTACTCTATATCCCCTCCTCTAGATCATTTATGAACAAATTAAACAGGATTGGTCCCAGGACAGAACCCTGGGGGACCCCACTTTCCACACCCGCCCAATCCGAGTACTCCCCATTAATCACCACCCTCTGTGCCGAGGTAAAGAGAAGCCGAGAGCGGGACTCAGGATGGGCAGAAAGGGTAATCGCCGGGAGAGAGGAGCTCACGCACGTCCACTCACATCAGGCTTCAGGCCATGCCCCCCTCCCTAAATTATAATATTAATTTATTAGCAATCATTTTTCTGATTTTTGCTCACGTTTCCTTTAATGTGCCAGTTAATATGTACTAAATTTATTCTATTCAAGGCAGAAAGTCCTATTGCCCACAAAAGCAAAAGTTGGTGATAGCAGCAATAAAAAGCAAAAACTGCTTTGGTCCCTAAATGTGTGTAGAGTTAATTAAGATTAAAACTTCTGACAGATTTTTATTGTAGTCAGTGTCTCTGCTGGTGAAATGTACCCTTTCTTTTTGTCCTGGTGATTGTTGTCATGGAAACAGAAAAGGATGGGAAATCCAAAAATTTACAGTTGTGACCAGAACAAGAGTCAACCTCCCTGGCTGTATGATTCTTTTGGATTTTAGGTGCTGAAAGCGGTACCATTATTTTGCATGTAATTCTTGTGAATGAGCAGCCCAAACCAACTGTATACATTTATTATATATATATATTTACTTAAAAAGTACAGTAAAACTGCAGGAAAGGGCACTGGGGGGCAAACTAATGTGATTTTTTTTTTATCTTGAATGGTCCTATTGCCCACAAGGTGGCGGTTGGTTCTAGGAGGCGGAGCTGAGAGAAAGGAAGGAGGCGGCTCTGAGAGAAACCGGAAGTGTGTGTACGTGCGGCAAGGGAGCGAGGAGGAAGAGGAGCTGCGGGGACATGTGCGGGGGGAGCCGCACAAGGGGTGCGGGTGCACCATGCAGGGGGCCGGTAACCATCAACTGAGCGGCAGTGGAGGACGGGAGCCGCTAGAAGAGCAGAGGGAGCAACAGCAACAGCAGCAGGGACGTGAACAACCGCACCAGGATACCGGGTGCAGGGACCGAGGCAGAGCACGGCGGTGGAGGTCAGAAACCGCCTTCCTTAGTGCCTGGAAGAAGAGGAGGAGGACCGTCCGTGCCCAGTGAGGAGGAGGAGACATCCATCCCAGTGTGTATGTGTGGCAGCAGCTGTGAGTAAGGCAGCAGCTGCAAACAGGGAGAAAGCTGTGTGACTGAGCTCTGTGAGAAATCAATAGCTCTTTGACAGTGCTGCGACTGACTGCTGTGTAACTGTCTCTGCAACTGAGTACCTGGGAAGTCTGGTGAGTATCCTTGCGACTGGTAAGTATCTTGCGACTGGTGAGTATCTTTGCGACTGGTGAGTATCCTTGCGACTGGGGAGTATCTTTGCAACTGGTGAGTATCCTGCGACTGGTGAGTATCCTTGCGACTGGTGAGAATCTTTGTGACTGGTGAGTATCCTGGCGACTGGTGGGTATCCTTGTGACTGGTGAGTATCCTTGCGACTGGTGAGTATCCTTGCGACTGGAGAGTATCCTTGCGACTGGTGAGTATCCTTGCGACTGGTGAGTATCCTTGCACTGGTGAGTATCCTTGCGACCGGTGAGTATCTTGCGACCGGTGAGTATCTTGCGACTGGTGAGTATCCTTGCGACTGGTGAAGTAGCTTGCGACTGGTGAGTATCTTTGCGACTGGTGAGTATCTTGCGACTGGTGAGTATCCTTGCGACTGGTGAAGTAGCTTGCGACTGGTGAGTATCCTTGCGACTGGTGAGTATCAGTACAGCTCTTTTGGGGAGAAAGATGGCCACCAAGTTGGAGGGGCTTTTAAACTAGGAGACGGGGGGAGGGCTCAGAAGTAGAATCAGTCAGGAGGGAGCAGAGGACTGAAGGCAGTTGTAGGGTCAGCAGCGACAGTAGGTCCACAATGTCAATTGGCAGGTCTGTGCGGGAAATTCTCAGACCAAACAGGAATAAACATAACCGCCAATTGCGCTTAACTTCCGTAAAACTAAGAGGGGTATATGCTAATGCCAGGAGCCTAGCTAATAAAATGGATGAGTTGGAAATATTAGTACATGAGGAGGACATAGACCTGGTGGGAATAACAGAGACTTGGTTCGACCCCTCACATGACTGGCTGGCCAATATCCAAGGGTATTCTGTGTACCGGAAGGACAGGGTAGGAAAAAGAGGGGGAGGGGTATGTCTCTATGTCAAGAACAATATAAAGGTGATAGAAAGGAGTGACATTACGGATGGGATGAGCATAGATTTAGAATCTGTGTGGGTTGAACTCCATAGGGAAGGAGAAAAGGGGAAAGTAATTGTGGGGGTTTGCTATAGGCCAACTAACCAAGGGGAGGAGGTAGAGCTGGAATTCTTAGCACTAATGAGTAAAGTGGCAAAATTGGGATCAGTCATCATATTAGGGGACTTCAATTATCCCGACATTGACTGGGATGAGGGGACTACACACTCACAGAAGGCCCGCCTATTCACGGAAACCTTACTGGATAATTACATGTCACAGTTGGTGGATTCTCCGACTAGAGAAAATGCAGTCCTGGATCTATTGATCACTAATGACCCAGACATAATCTCGGAGGTAGGAGTCCAGGACAACCTGGGCTCTAGCGATCACAGGATGATCACATTTAGTATAAATAACAATATAACAAGGCAAGTGGGGAACATAAGAACCCTAAACTTCAGAAGGGCAAACTTTCCAAAATTGTACTCATTGATGGAAAGGGTAAACTGAGACCAAACCCTGGGATCACTGACCACAGAGGAAAAATGGGAATGCTTTAGGAACATATTAAGCAAAGGCATCTTGCAGTGCATTCCTATGGGAAATAAATTTAGAAGAGACAAAGCCAAACCTGGCTGGTTAAACCATAGCGTCAAAAAACTTATTAGGGGAAAAAAATTGGCCTTCAAGAAGTATAAATCAGAGGGCACAGTATCGGCTTTCGAGCAATACAAGGAGGCAAATAAGAAAAGTAAACAAGAAATCAAGATGGCTAAAATCAACTTTGAGAGACAAATAGCGGAGGATAGTAAAAAAAACCAAAGAAATTCTTTAAATATATCAACAGCAAAAAAACTAGGGCAGAGCATATTGCACACATAATTAGCGATGATGGGGGGATGGTTACAGAGGACACTGAAAAAGCAACCGTGCTGAATGCTTTTTTCTCGTCAGTCTTTACACAGGAAATGGAGGGGTACACTGACCATGACTGTATAGTTAGTAGTAATACACAGGACTTGCCACTATGGCTAACAGAGGGTGAAATCAGGGAAAGGCTGGATAAACTTAACACAAACAAATCACCAGGCCCGGATGGCGTACATCCAAGAGTACTCAAGGAACTCAGTAAAGTTATATCCAGACCACTGTTCCTGATCTTTGCTGACAGTATTAGGACAGGAGATGTACCAGGGGATTGGAAGAAAGCTAACGTGATTCCAATATTCAAAAAGGGCCAGAGGCATATCCCGGGAAATTATAGGCCTGTCAGTTTGACATCAATAGTATGTAAACTTCTGGAGGGGATGATAAGGGACTATATCGTAGAGTTTGCTAAAGACAACAACATCATCAGCAGTAATCAGCACGGGTTTACAAATGGGCGTTCTTGTCAAACCAATCTATTAACATTCTACGAGGAGGTGAGCTGTGAGCTAGATAGGGGGAGACCAGTGGATGTGGTGTACTTGGATTTCGCTAAGGCGTTTGATACAGTTCCCCACAAGCGCTTAATTTATAAAATAAGGTCTGCAGGTATCGACAGCAGGGTTTGCTCTTGGATACGGAATTGGCTTAAAGGGCGTGTCCAAAGGGTGGTAATAAACAGCGCATACTCAGACTGGTCTGAGGTTGTAAGCGGGGTGCCCCAGGGCTCAGTCCTGGGACCAACCTTGTTCAATTTATTCATAAACAACATTGAGGTCAAGATCAGTAGTTCGATATCAGTTTTTGCAGATGACACAAAATTGGCCAGGGCAATAACTGCACAGCATGAAGCAGATATCCTACAGAATGACCTGGACAAAATTACAGAGTGGGCAACGACATGGCAAATGAGGTTTAACGTGGAGAAGTGTAAGGTTTTGCACTTGGGGACTAAAAACATAAAAACACAATACACGTTAGGAGGGGAACCCTTGGGGGAATCAAAAATGGAGAAGGATCTGGGAGTCTTGGTTGATGATAGATTAGGCAACAGCATGCAATGTCAAGCGGCAGCTGCCAAAGCCTGCATGATTATTAGCATGCATAAAGAAAGGGATGTATTCCAGAGATAAGACTATAATCCTTCCACTTTATAAAACTCTGGTCTGACCGCATCTGGAGTATTCTGTCCAGTTCTGGTCGCCAGTTCTCAGGAGGGATGTGTTGGAGCTGGAGAGAGTCCAGAGAAGGGCAACTAAACTAATTAGGGGATTGGAGGACCTTGACTATGAAGAGCGTCTACAATCGCCCGATTTATTCTCCCTGGAGAAGAGACGTCTGAGGGGGGACATGATAGCAACTTATAAATATCTTAATGGGGATCCCAGCTTAGAAAAAAAGCTGTTCATTCGAAGGGATTGCATGAGGACTCGAGGGCATACAATGCGATTAGAGGAGAAGCGTTTTAACCTCAGGCAACGTGGGGGGTTCTTTACTGTTAGGGCTACAAGATTGTGGAATTCTCTACCACAAGAGGTGGTTTCTGCGGGAAGTATGGTGGCTTTCAAAAGACTCTTAGACTTACATCTCAAGGATCAGAACATTCAGGGGTATGTGAGATGATTACAGCCACACACACCTACACAGGTTGAACTGGATGGACTATTGTCTTTATTCAACCTCCCCTACTATGTAACTATGTAACTATGTAATGTATCAGTGTGTTTGGTGTGTTTTTACATTTGAATTTGCCGCCGGTTCCACCCCCCTGCGAACGTCACGTCGCAGGAGATGGAAGCCGGGGCACGGAGACGATCAGGAGGAAGATCCGCCGCGAGACACCGCCGAGATACATCGCTGGATCCCGGTGACAAGGTAAGAAACCTCTTTTACAGGATCCAGCGATGCTTCTGGCAGTACCCCGAGTGTGGCTCAGGGTTACCGCTTTTGGCTCTGAAATGTAACCCCGAGCCACGCTCGGGAATACCGCTAGGAAGGTTAACAATGGTTATCAACCACTTGCTGACCGGCCGCAGGACATATGTACCTGTACGTCATTTTGTGCAATAGCCAGCAGGGGCTCACGCGCGCTGATTGGCCACAGGGAGAGCCAATCAGCGGGTCCGGCGGATGTGATGTCCACTGGCCACCTGCGACCGCTCCCCATGGAGACAGAATGGTGGTCTACCGATGTACACTAGGCAGACTGCCGTTCTGTCAGAGATGGACACAAGGATCTTCTGTACCTGCTATTTAGGAACACAGATCTCTATGTATATCCAGTGAGTCAATCCCCCACACAGCTAGAAAGCATCCCCTAGGGACATACTTAACCCTTTGATCGCCCCTGGTGTTAACCCCCTCCCTGCCAGTGTCATCAGTACAGTAACAGTGCATATTTTTAGCACTAATTACTGTAGCAATATCAGTAGTCCCCTCAAAAGTGTCAAAAATGTCAGTTAGGTGTCCGATCTGTCCGTCGTAATGAGGCAGTCCCGCTAAAAATCGCTGATCGCTACCATTACTAGTAAAATAAATAAATAAATAAATAAAAATGCCATAAATCTATCCCCTAGTTTGTAGACGTGATAACTTTTGCGCAAACCAATCAATATACTCGTATTGGGTTTTTATTTTACCAAAAATATGTAACAGATACATATTAGCCTAAAATAATGAAAAAAAAATATATTATTTTTTTTTCATTGGCTGTGTTTATAGGTGATCAAATATCACACATAAAAATTTTTGTGGTAAAAAAAGTACATACATTTTTTTGGGGTACGGCATCGCACGTCCATGCAATTGTCAGTTAAAGTAACGCAGTGCTGTATCGCAAAAAATGGCCTTTTCGTTAAGGGGGTAAAACCTTCCGGAGCTGAGGTGGTTAACTATGTATATGTTTTAGATATTGATTTATAGGGCATATATATCTTTATATATAATTCACAAATTATCGGTCAATTATGTGGAATGATTTATGTTTATTTGATCATAAGTATTGAGTTGTAAATATTATTTTGCTTAAGGCGACAGCGCACCTTTTTATAATGTAAAATTACACAGTAGTACACCCATGAGAACAAGGCCTCAAAAGCTTTTCCTATTTAAAACATATATTAAGGCAACTTTAATAGAACTTTATATAATCCACTTATATATTCTTTACAAAAAATAATTTTTCAACTAGAGACGTGAAATTGCTAGAAATCCCTTTATATGAACAGGATCTCCAATAAAAAGAAAAGCTTTTCCTTGAACTCTTTTCAAATTCTGCATATAATGGAAGACCCTGCACAGTCTGCTGAAACAAGAACGTACATAGCATCAGAATTGTAATACATCTGTGTTACTATTCAGAAGTCGAGGTTTCATTTGCATAAAAGAACAGTGAGTCTCACTCTACAGGGTAAAGGTAATTTCATGGGGCACACCGAACCAGTACTGGCTGTTCAGGAAAAATAAATATTTTATGGAGAGGCAGATGGCTAGAGCTCTCTTACAAGGCACATGAACTTTGATTGCAGAGCTATAGGTCTAACTTAGTAGGCAGAGTGTTGAACTTCTGCAGAGAGGCAAATGCTTCCATACAATAAGCAAGGGTTCTTCTCTGCAGCATGCTGGCAGAGCATAGGCTTTTCTACTTAGGGTCCTTTCACACGGTCCGTTCAGTTTTTTCATCCACCTTTTTAAATGGACACGGATGCACTTTTGGAGGGTCCGTTCTGTATGTCCGTTTTTCATCCATCCATTTGCGGATGAAAAATGGACATAATGTATGTCTATGGGATTGCGGATGTCAGCGGATGACACCGCTGGCATCCGTTTTTGCGTCCGTTCCGTTTTTTAAACGGAAGAAAAATAGGGTTTTCTTCCGTCTCAAAAAACGGAACTGAACGGAATGGACGCAAAACGGATGTCAGCGGATGGTCATCCGCTGACATCCGCAATCCCATAGACATACATTATGTCCGTTTTTCATCTGCAAATGGATGGATGAAAAATGGACATACAGAACGGACCCTCCAAAAGTGCCTCCATGTCCGTGTAAAAAAAAAAGTCACCAAGCGGATGAAAAAACTGAACGGACCGTGTGAAAGAACCTTAAGTAGAAAAGCCAGAGATGTATAAAGTACTAGAAACCCAGACTTGAGTAAAAGTACAAGTGCTCTATCAAAAAAGTGACTTGAGTAGAAGTTGAAGTGCTCTTTAAGCACCAAACTTAAGTACTAAAGTATTCAACATTTTTTGTACTAAAGTATTGCAAGTAGTTTATTTTAAAATGTACTACTCAAGTACTGAAAGTAAAAGTACAAGTATTGTGTTATGTAGTTATTAAAGAAAGTAGTCAAAAGACCAGGGCCCCCTTCCCATTTTAGATCCCCTTAGACCATGCCAGGGTCCCCCTCCCATTACAGATCCCCCTTAGAGTAGGCCAGGGTCCCCCTACCATTATAGATCCCCCTTAGAGCAGGCCAGGGTCCCCCTCCCATTATAGATCCCACTTAGAGCAGGCCAGGGTCCCCCTCCCATTATAGATCCCCCTTAGAGCAGGCCAGGGCCCCCCTCCCATTATAGATCCACATAGAGCAGGCCAGGGTCCCCCTCCCATTATAGATCCCCCTTAGAGCAGGCCAGGGTCCCACTCCCATTATAGATCCCACTTAGAGCAGGCCAGGGTCCCCCTCCCATTATAGATCCCCCTTAAAGCAGGCTAGGACCCCCCTCCCATTATAGATCCCACATAGAGCAGGCCAGGGTCCCCCTCCCATTATAGATACCCCTTAGAGCAGGCCAGGGTCCCCCTCCCATTATAGATCCCCCTTAGAGCAGGCCAGGGTCTCCCTCCCATTATAGATTCCCCTTAGAGCAGGCCAGTGTCCTCCTCCCATTATAGATTCCTCTTAGAGCAGGCCAGGATCCCCCTCCCATTATAAATTCCCCTTAGCGCAGGCCAGGGTCCCCCTCCCATTATAGAGCCCACTTAGAGCCAGGGTCCCCCTCCCATTATAGATCCACCTTAGAGTAGGGCAGGCCAGGGCAGGTCCCTCCCCCATTGAATAGATCCGATCCCCTTAGTGAGTGCCTTGACTTCAAGACAGTTCTTACTTCTCCTACCTTAGGCTGTCTCGAGTCCTCCAGTCTCTCTCTCCACAGTCCCAAGTCCAGTCCCCCCCACTGAAAGAAGAATATATTCCTACCTCCATCCAGTTCTCCCGCGCTGGGCGGCCGCGCAGCACAGTGCCCAGAGACAGTCTAATAGTCTAGACTCTAGTAACTCACAGTCCCTCCCCCAGCCAGGGCCCAGAGAGATCACTCCGCAGGCAGGTGTCTCTCCTCTCTCACCACCACCATTTCACTTGAGAGCCGAGCGGGAGGCAGGACTCGGCGGCGAGGCTCTGCCCCTGAGCCATCACATCGGGTCGGGGATTGGTCGTGACTTGTGAGTCTCAGAGACAGTGAGACTCGAGTAAAAAAAGTCAGCGCCAGTGCGGGTTTGGAATGGAATGATTCATAACATTTTTATAATTGTAACGAGTAACTATGCAGCACATAAAAAAAAATATCGGAGTAAAAGTATTAAACTCATCTAAAATATGTTGTGAAGTAAAAGTTGAAGTAGGAGAAAAAAATTATACTCTAGTAAAGTACAGATACCGCCTTTTAGTACTTAAGTACAGTAGTGAAGTAGTTCTACTTCGTTACTATACATCTCTGAGAAAAGCCTATGCCCTGCCAGCATGCTGCAGAGAATGACCCTTGCTTATTGTGTGGAAGTATTTGCCTCTCTGCAGAAGTTCAACACTCTGCCTACTAAGTTAGACCTATAGCTCTGAAATGAAAGTTCATGCTTTGTGCCAGTAAGAGAGCTCGGATGGGATAGAAAATGGACATATGGACCGCCCGTGTGAAAGGACCCTTAGGCTGTGGCTGCTTTCTAATGAATACAAACTGCAAAATTGTGTATTTTTTTTTTTACACCAGGAATGTCAATAACTGATTTCAACTGAAAATTCAGTTGGTACTTACACACTGATGGATTCACATATGCCAGATCAGCAGAATTTTCTCTTAACTGGGTAGTTTGAAGAGATTGTTAAAACAGTATTAAAGAGGAAGTAAACTTCCTCTGCAAACATTTACCTATAGGTAAGCCTATAATAAAGCTTACCTATAGATAGTGTAAATATCTCCTAATCATGTACCGTTTAGGAGATATTTACATGACATGCAGCCAGTGACATCACTGACGCATATGCTCTGAAGGAACAGCCATGGGTGCCTTTCTTTTGATTCCCATGCAGTAAACGGTGGCTCCCACGCGCATGCATGGGAGTGATGTCATCACGGCTCCGGGCAATAACTCTGGGGAAAATGTCAGCGGTGACACCGATGTGCGGGCGCCTCTGCGGGGGCTTTGTTCTAAGGTAAGTATTACATAATGAGCTAGTATGCAATGCATACTAGCTCATTATGCCTTTGTCTTACATGTTTTTTTTTTTTTTTTGTTTGTTTTGGGGGTTTTGGGTTTAAAGAGGTTTACAACCTCTTTAAACTCAAAAACAAAATACATAATATATTACAGCTTTCCAACTCTTTACAGGGAACTAAAGTCAGAAAAAAACTCTCCAGTGATGCAACGGGTAAATCCTTTGCCAGGTCTCTTGATTGTTTGGTGGTGGAATGACATCAACACACGCATATGCATGGGAGTCCCTCAATCTGGAACAGCCAGAGTGTGCAGGTAATGCACAATGAGCTGTGCAGCTCAACGTGCAGTCCATAGAAGACTGGGAGCAGGTAGGTAAGTGTTGTTAAGAAGCATTGCATGTTCCATCTGCAATAAAGACCTTTAGTTCCACTTTTAATGTGGTAGCTGCATTGATTTCTTTTTTTAGACTCTTACCTTTATTTTTAGCAGGTGATCCAGCCAGGAACACATAGTGTTGGGCGAATGGTTTGCGCCAAACATGAGTTTGGCTTGAACATTGGCTGTTCTCCTCTTCTGTGAACACCTGAATTGTCGGAGCATCCGACACCTTTGGTTGTCCCATAGCAGCCATTTTCAGTATGATATTGTAGTGGAGAGAAATAGAACAGGGTTCTATTCATTGCTACTAGTGAGTTAGTGTGCTATAGTGTGCTATTGTGATTTTCTTGTGAGTGTAAAGTATCAATTTAGTGTGAATATAGTGATAGTGCAGCGTGAGTGTGGAGCAATCGTTAATTTTTACTGTAGTGTTAGCTTAGTGTGAATATAGTAATAGTGCTATGAGTGTAGTGCGACTGTTCATTTTTACTTTAGTGTCAGGTAGTGTTAGGTGGACGTGGTCCATTCTCAGGCAGGGCACCATTTCATCTGTTTAGCAATGTTGCTTGTGCTATCCAGCTACAGCATGCAGAGAAGTTGGTGGACTGGCTTACTAAACCATTCTTCTCATCCTCTATCACCCAAGCAAAAACTAGTGCACAGTCTACTGCAGCGGCTTATTCTGCCTCCTTGTCCACAGCTACTCCTGCCATAGCCCCAGCACCAGGCATGGATGAGTCAGCTGAGTTATTTGAACACAGCATCAGCTACTTGTTCCTTGACAATGCACATGCATTGCTTGATTCTGATGTTGGTTCTGAGGTTGAGGAAGGTAGGAATATGAGCTTACAAAAAGGGGAGAATACTGGTAAACAAAGAAATTGTCAGTCATGGTCCTGCATACTGCCAATTTGGCTCCAGTGATGATGAGAATGGAGGGGATGATTATGATGATGTGACTTGGGTGCTGAATAGAGCAGAGGAGGAAAGTAAGAGTGAGGCACAACTCCAGTGAGGCATCCATCATGGAAGAGTAGAGAGCAGCCACCCTATTTCATCACATTGTGGAGCTTTTATCTCCTGCCCAACTTCCCACAGCTCAGTTGTGTGGGCCTTTTTTACCACATGTGCAGCCGATCCCACTGTTGCAATTTGCAAACTTTTCTTCAAGCAGATCAAGCATGGCAAAAACACCAGCCATTTGGGTACCACATGTTTGACAAGGCATTTACCTTCCCACCACTCATCCCGTTGGCAAGAGCTCCTGAAAGCCACCCAAAAGGGACACAATTCTGCTCCTCCTCACTCCTCATCTTTCAGGTCTACCCCCACTATATCTTATAACCTCTCAGCAGCCTCCACTGATTATGATGGTATAGTGAAGGGTGACACAGGTCCTTACAGCACATGTCACATGTCACGCACTACCAACTGTACAGTATTGCAGGCAAATTTCTCTGCCCCAGCTGCTGCAGCAAAAAAAAAAAAAAATACAGTCACTGCCACCCACATGCCCAACATCTAAATTCTAGCTGGTGAAAGCTGCTTGATTTACAACTCCTTCCTTTCTGTCTGGTGGATTATGCCCCTTTCTGTTAATTTGCAGAATGTACAGTACCACAGTGGCAAGTTCTCAGTCGCTATTTATCTACACGTAAGGCCATTCCAGCCTTGTACCATTACGTGGAATGCAAAGTTGTGGCATTGTTAAGCAAGGCAGTCAGCCACAAGGTACACGTTACTGCTGACACCTGGTTCAGCAAGCATGGTCAGGGATGCTATATTTATTTTACAGCACACTGAGTAACTCTGTTTAAAACTCAGAAGGATGCAGGATAGGGCTGAGTGCTGCAGCTTATTTTGCCACCACGTCTCTATACAGCTGGTTGTGATGATGTGAGATTTGTCAGTTCCACCTCCTCCTTCTCCTCCATGCCCCCCCTGCTATGCCATACTTGTCCTTTGAACCACCAGTACCCACTGCACATTCAAGGGGCTATTTCATGAGTAAGGCTAAAAGATGCCATGCAGTGCTTCAGCTGGTGTTTCTAGGTGACAGGAGCCACACCGGAGCAAAAATTTGGCAGGGGCAGGCCCAAAGGTGGTTCACGTCATGCCAGCTGGAGCCAGAAATGGTGGTGTGTGATAATGGCACTAACCTTGCCTTTCCTCTCAAGGCCCGCTCTATGCAGACACCATTCTTGCAATGCCCCAGAACACACAAGAGGAGGAGGATTCTGGCATTTTTGGAGACAATAAAGCAGAAGAGGACAAACGTCAAACCTTAAGGGTCCTTTTACACGGAGCGGACCGTTTTTTGATCCGCTCCGGCACTTTTTTTTTTTTACAGGCACGGATGACACTTGTGTCATCTGGTCCATATGTCCGTTTATCATGCCATCCGTTTGTTTGATAAACGGAGATAATGTATGTCAATGGGATTGCGGATGTCAGCGGATGACGGCGCTGACATCCGTTTTTGCGTCCATCCCGTTTTTTTTTTAATGGAAGAAAACTAGGGTTCTCTTCCGTTCCAAAAAACGGAACTGATTAAAAAGGACACAAATCAGATGTCAGCGGATGACTATCCGCTGACATCCGCAATGCGACTGACATGCATTATGTACGTTTTTCATCCGCAAAAAAATGGGATGAAAAACAGACATACGGACCACCATGTAAATGGACCCTACGAGATAGTTTTCTGTCCCCAGAACCCTTGGAAGTAGTACATGGCTGGCAGGAGGCAGTTCCAGATACTATAATCCTCAGTGACCTCGAGGACTCTGCTTCTTATGCCTCTGCAAACTTACGGTGCTTGGGCTTCCTCATTAGTCAAAGTCTGCAAAAGGACCCGAGAATTTGTGGCATCAAGTAGAAGGATCACTATTGGTTGGCAACCCTTCTTGACCATTATTAAAAGGGGAATGTGTCAGAACTCATCTTGTCCCCACAGAGGGAGCAAAGGATAAAATATCTTAAGGACACCTTAAAGATGAGTATATGTAACGCCTTTCCAGACTCTGTTAGATTACAGTCTCATGAAAAATCTAGTTTTTAAGACTTCTCTTGGTCAAGAGAGGAGCAGTGGAGAAGGGGCCTCCTCAGTGATGCATGTCAAAATTTTTTTAGTCCTTGGTGCCCAAGGCTGTCAGATTATACATCCCATTGGCAAAGTCTGCATCATATGGTGGGAGATTATTTAGGAGTGAAAACAGACATGGACAGCTTTCCAGTTGACGATCCCATGGGTTACTGGATCCTGAGAAAAGACCACTGGCCAGAACTTGCCCAGTATTCAGTTGAGCTGCTGGGCTGCTCTGGATGGAGCATGCTTTCTGAATGGGCATTCAGTGCTGTCGGAGATTTTGTGACAGGTAAAAGAGTGCCTCCGTCCACAGACCCTGTTGACTGTCTGACATTTATCAAAATTATTCATTCCTGGATTAGCAGCAGTTATCGAGCATCTGATGTTGATGTCGAAAATTAAGTGTTTTCTGCATCTGGAATCTCTGCAAGACTGTCTATACTTCCTAGCTTTGTGGGTGTTGATTTTATCTGAAAATACGTTTTATTGGTATAGGTTTCATGGGCATAGCTTACAATTAACATCCAAAGACAGATTTTTCTGCACCTGTTTGACAGGTGCAAATAATTTAAATGTTGGCAGCAAGGCCAATTCTTGCTTTCATGAAGAGTACCTCTATAGGGTTACAGTGTGAAGGCACCACCAACACCCAAAGCCCATTTGCCCCACGTCTGTTACTTCTATCCAATGTCTGTTTAACAGACACCAGATTTATCCAAAAAATCTCTAATCTTGTTCTGAGTGCACTAAATTGTGGCCTCATCATACAAACTGGCTTACCAAGCCGTCTTTAATAAAATAAAGAAAGTTTACAGGGAAAATGTCATTTTTTTGTCTTTATAAATGTATTTTTTTCTGTAGCAGGTTTTATGCATGGTATAAATGTGCCACTTTACAGGCAGACTAAGGGGACCCCCCAGGCACTAAATTTAAAGTGGAGTTCCTGACAAAAATTGATGACACATATCTCCTAGGAGCCAATGCAAAGCCGGAAATGAGGTACGCTGCTGTGGCAACAGAAGGAGGGAGTGAAAAGATATTGCTCCATAAATAAGGTAAATAAACCTGAAAAAAATTTACCAATTTATTTCTAGGATGCACACAAGTGCTGCATGGAGGACATTGTAAAATGTGGGTGGAACTCCGCCGTAAAGGAATTTTTCAGCTTTATTGTTTTATTTTATTTTAAGCATCAGTAAATCACTGCTCATTTAGGAATGATATTTTTTAAAAACTTGTTTTTCATTGATACATGTCCCCCATGGCATTATACTGACCCCCATACCCTTTGTATGCCCAATAACTTGCATATAAGCCTTTAAAATGCAGACTTTTCATTTTTCCATTTCAGGTCCCTTAGACCTCAATAGGGTTTGTTGTTGGGCTCTGAATGTTTGCAATGTTCGAAAGTTCTGACACAATCCAAACCGGGGGGGGGGGGGGGGGTGTTCAGCCCATCTCTAGTAACACACTGAGTAACATACTTAACACCTTTCTAAAGGGGTCTCCACAATAGATGGAGAAGCAAAGGAGACACCTTTGTGGAGAAGATTTAGATGCACATGACTAACAAGGTAAACTCAAACTCCAGGTAACACTTTTTAGGCAATTGGGCCCCTTTCACATGGGCGGTGCGCTGGACGGACTCAGTTTTTCTCAGCGGGGATCGATCCGCTGATCCCCGCTGAGCAGACGGATGACAGCAGAGACTTTGCAGAGACAGAGCTGTTAGATCCCCACTCTCCTCTATGGGAGATCAGATGAGAACAGAGCGCCTCCAGACGGATGGAAAATAGGGTTTCCATCCATCCGGATTTCATGGACAGGATCAGATCGGATAGCAGCGGGTGTCAGCAGAGATGTCTCTGCTGACATCTGCTGCTCCATAGGGCTGCATGGAGCATCCGATCAGGTCCCCCGGAAAAACTGACAGGCGGACCGGATCGGAAAGCCCGTGTGAAAGGGGCCCTACAGAAACAATTGTCTTTTCCTTTTGGGATAAAGGTTTTACAAAAATGAATAAAATCTGACCATTGTAAGCATCCATCAGTGGCAAATGGTTTGGTGCAACCCTCTAACTGTAACTTTTGTTGTTAAAGGAAGTTAAAAAACAGCAGGCTTATTTGTCAGATCAACAAATAAAAACAAGGAGAAAAAAAACAATGCAACTACCTCATCTAGGAATTGGTAAGTTGCAAAATATTACATTTTTGGAGGGTTTAATACCTCTTTAGGTGGACCCCATAGCTGCTGATAGGGCAGTACAGCCAGCCCTTCTGTACTGGCCCCAGGCCCTATCAGTTCAAAAGGGGGGCTCAGCAGGAAGGTTGACTGTACTGCCCCATTGCTGACACTTGAGGATCCAGTGCAGCTGAGGCTGCAGAGAAAGGGACTAATGAATCTCTGTCCTCAGTCTCTTTTTCTGTCTCAAATGTGAGACATCATGGGTCTGTTTAGACCCCTGACATTTCACTAAAGCCCCCCCAACAGGGCAGTAAAAAAAAGTAAGAAAAAAAAAACAATAATAAAAAAATTGAAAATACAATTCTAAGAAAATGTAAAAAACTTGTACTTCTTGTAATTCTAAAAACAAATTTAAAAAAAATTAGGAACGTGTACAAATGTTTATATTGCCTCCTCACTACCTGTTTTAACCTCACATGGTTGCGGAGCACTTGAAGAGAATCGGTTTTCAGTTGAATGGGTATTTATCAATCAGGGTATACAGGTGCATCTCATAAAATTAGAATATCATCAAAACATTAATAAATTAACGTTTTGATGATATTCTGATTTTATGAGATGCACTTGTAGTTTCTGCCATGGCTGCCATTAGCCTCTAAGTCATGGCATTTTAGCAAAAATACGATTTGATATTTTTAGAGGTGGGGGGAGCCCTGTCAGGTAGGCTGTATGCAGGGCCGGACTGGGAATAAAAACCAGCCCTGGAAATAATTTCATACCAGCCCCAGTGGCGTAGCGTGAGTTGTCAGCACCCAAGGCAAGTAAATTTGCGCCCCTAACCAGCGGACATTTAGCGCTTTCTGGGTCCCTACCACTCATACAGAATTAAAACCCCTTATGGTACAGTTTAGGATTTATTACCCCTTCTCTTTGTTCTCGTTTCTTTCCCTTTTATCTCTCTCTATCCTAATTTCTTGCCCCCCCCCCCCCATCTCTCTCTATCCAGCTTTCTTGTTCTCTTATTCTTTCTCTCCCTTTTTCTTTGTTCATCCCCCAATTTTCCTCTCTCTTTTTATTTCTTCTCTTACTCCTTGTTGGGGGGGGGGGGGGCTGTGAGAGTGGCACAGGCTCCAGGGACAGCCCAGCTGGGAGACCACAGGCTCTAGGAACAGTCCAGCTGGCCCCCCTCCCCACTAACTAATACACTGCTGACCCCCCTCCCCGCTATCTAATACACCGCTGACCCCCCTCCCCGCTATCTAATACACCACTGACCCCCCTCCCCGCTATCTAATGCACTGCTGACCCCCCCTTCATGCTATCTAATAGGCTGCTGACCACCACTCCCCACTATCTAATATGCTGCTGGCCCCCATCCCCACTATCTAATACGCTGCTGGCCCCCCTCCCCACTATCTAATACGCTGCTGGCCCCCCTCCCCGCTATCTAATACACTGGTGACCCCTCCCACTATCTAATACCCTGCTGACCCCCCCCCGGCCCCCTCCCCCTAATAAAATGCTGTTCCCCTCCTCCTAATACAATGCGAACCCCCCTCCTCCTAATACAATCCTGATCCCCCCTCCCCCAAATACAATGCGGTTTCCCCCCTCCCCCTAAATTTGGGGGGGTCAGCATTGTATTAGGGGGAGGGGGGCCCCAGGGGGGGTGGCACAGCAGATAACCATTGTATGAGGGGGGAGGGGGGGCAAGTCAGGCCAGCATTGTATTCCCCTAATAGGGGGGGAGGGAGGTTAGCAGTGGGCCCTACCCTAATATGCTGACTGATCCCCCCCCCCCCAAATGTGCAGCAGAGGACGAGGTGCAGAGGTCAGAGGACAAGGTGCAGAGGTCAGAGGATGAGGTCCAACCAGGTCTCCCCCCGACCCACCAGCCCCAGCCCATTTACTCTCTCTGATGATAATCCGCACGCCAGCCGCTCATCTGGCTTTCTCTGCTGCCACTGTCTGTGTGTCTGACTCTCTGACCTAAGTCAGGCTGCTCAGGCAGGCTGCTCACCTCATCATCATGAGTCCAGTCACATGGCTGGCACGGCGCGTGTCTGTCATGTTGTCCCGTGTTGTTGTTGTCTCGGGACTGGACAGTGGCGGCCGCGTTGCACGTCATCAGTGTGGAGGGAGGGATCATCGTCGGCGCGCCGTGAGTCATCATCAGCAGCCTCCCTCCACTCACTCAGCCACCACTCATTTCCCCGCCGCACCAGCCGCTGAGCTGCCCCGCCCCCGTCGGCGTCATGACGTAATGCCGATAACAGCAGCTGACGTCACGCGTGACGTGGGTAATATCGGACGGACAGACCGTCACAGGCAGCCCCAATGTTTAAAGCGGCGCTGCGGCTGCGCCGGCCATTAAAGCAGCGCTGTGGCTGCGCCGGCCCTTAAAGCGGCCCCAGGGCCGGCGGCCCACCGGGAAATATCCCGGTAGGCCAGTCCGGCCCTGGCTGTATGGGGCCCCATAATTTCTAACAGCAGCCCTGGTGGACCCTAACACTACATAATCATAATTGTTGATACTTTTTGTAAATCTGACAGGTGTAAATCATTTTTGTAAATCTGACAAATTGTGACCAGCTTTTTTTCAACTTTTGTGTCCCTTTTATGCTGTGATGACCAGGAAACTGCATTTTTTTCTTGTATGAAACCATAGCAGCAAATTTTAATGAAGGACTACAATAATAATAACGAATTACAATAAGTTATCCATTGTATGCATTATTTGTCGCTGAGTTCTATTTGCTACAAAGTGAAGAGGCAGACTGTCCCCAAATGTACTATTTTGTATTTTATCTTTTTGTCTTTTATCATCGTTTAACAATGGAGATTAAGATGGCAAATTACAATGAAGGCAAATTTATTTAGTATAAATTTGTTCCAGTTATAAATGTAGCTCATTTTAAATTTTCTTCTCCAGAAGTAAAACACAGTTTTCTTTTTTTTTTTCTTTATGCCTACAAGCCAATTTTCACATCAATGGAGATAATATTTAAAAACTAGGAAACAGAGGAGAGGAGGGGTTGCTTACTCCAGCAAGACAACAAATGTTATGTTTTCTTAATGTTACATAATTACATAATTAGTCAGGTTGAAAAAAGACACAAGTCCATCTAGTTCAACTAATAAAAAAAAAAAATGAAATATAATCCCATATACACAATCCAAAGGCAAAAAAACCTCAGCAAAGCATGATCCAATTTGCTACAGCAGGGAAAAATTGCTTCCTGATCCCTGAGAGGCAATCAGATATTCCCTGGATAAATGTTATCTATTGTTGTTATGTACATTTAGGAAAGAATCCAGGCCTTTTTTAAAGCAATCTACTGACCTGGCCAGAACAACCTCTTGAGGGAGTCTATTCCACATTTTCACAAATCTTACTGTGAAGAAACCTTTCTGTATTTGGAGATGAAATGTCTTTTCCTGTAGACATAAAGAGTGCTCCCTTGCCCTTTTTGATGGCCTTAAAATGGATGTAAACCCCATTCATAAAATCTGACCTGGGCACATATATCTTTAGTGTTTACTTATCTCTCGCCAAAGCCTTGAGTCCGGTGTCTTTCTGCTGATCCATTCCTCTGTTATCAGCATGATAACTTTTGACAAGCTCTCCAACACAGGAGATAAAAGCAGCTGGAAATTTGTGTCGGGGAGGTAACTTAGAGACAGATAAGCAGATAGATGGTCTATTCACAGTACAGCTCTGCAAGTTTCTTCATTCCTCTGCCTGTGTGTGTGTGTGTGTGGGGGGGGGGGGGTGCCTTTCAAGCAATTAGCTCTCACACAGATAATGCCCAGACTCCCCTCCCACTTTTGAAAAAGGAAGACAAATTTCTAACATGATGTGCACTTTCTAAAGAATGTAGAAAGCTGAAGACAGCAGATATACCTGTAAAACGTATGTATGGAGATTTGTTTTATCACACTTTAAATTGAATAACTCAACAGCAAGTTCACTATATGGACCCCATATGTATTTATACATGTTGATCATATCCCCCTAATCTCCTTTTCTCAAGAGAGAATAAATTCAGTCCCTCCATTTTTCCCTCATAGCGGAGCTCCTCCATGCCTCTTATCAGTTTGGTTGCCCTTTCCTGCACTTTCTTTAGTTCCCTATATCTTTTTTGAGAACCTGTGCCCAAAACTGAACTGCATATTCCAAATGAGATCTTACTAATGACTTGTACAGGGACAAAAATTATATCTCTCTCTCTGGAGTCCATGCCTCTTTTAATACAAGAAAGGACTTTGCTCGCTTTGGAAACCCCAGCTTGGCATTGCATGCTATTATCAACTTATGCTCTACCAAAATCCCCAGATCCTTCTTCGCTTGTACTCCTACTCCCACTCACTTCAAGTGGTACTCTCCCTAGTATGTATGATGCATGCATATTCCTAGCCCCCAAGTGCATAACTTTACATTTATCAACATTAGACCTCATTTGCCACATAGTTGCCCAATTAAACAGTGCATTGAGGTCGTCTTTTAAGTTGGAAACATCCTGTAAGGAGGTTATTCCACTGCAAAGCGTGGTGTCATCTGCAAAGACTGAAATTGTACTTTTATTCCAAGACCGTATATTGTTTAAAAAAAGATATTAAATGGTAATAGTAAGGGTTTCAACAATGAACCTTGGGGTACACCACTGATAACCTTAGACCATTTAGAGTATGAATCATTAACCTCTACTCTCAGAATTCAGTCTTTTAGCCAGTGTTCTATCCATTTACAAACTGATCTTTCCAAGCCTGTAGACTTTACTTTACACATTAGCCATGTGTGGGGAACTGTGTCAAATGCTTTTGCAAAATCCAAGTATACGAGGTCCTCAGACACCCCTCTGTCCAAGGTTTTACTTACCTCCTCATAAAAGAAATCAGGTTTGTTTGACATCTTATGTTTTTCATGAATCCATGCTGTCTGTTGCTTAAAATATTTTTTTCCAGCAAGAACTCTTCTATGTGGTCTTTTAATAACTCTCCAGTATCTTGCCGACTACAGAAGATAAACTAACAGGTCTATAGTTACTTGGTAAAGACTTTGATCCTTTTTCAAATATAGGCACCACATTGGCCCTACGCCAATCCAGTGGTACTATTCCAGTCATTAAAGAGCCTTATTCACGTTTATTCTGTCTAAATATTTCTGGGCCATATCACTTTTGAGCCATTGTGGATCATTTGGGGCTGTGTCAATACCATCCTCATTATGGACATGAGCTCCCCAAGCTCCTTTGTATACACAGAGCTGAAGAAAGTATTTGATAAATTTGCCTTCTCTTTGTCCCCAGTCACCCACTCTTGATTATTTTGTAAAGGACCTACATGCTCAGATCTGACCTTTTTACTAATAATATATTTGAAGAATTGTTTTGGTGTTTGTCCTGCTATCTTTTACAATCTGTCGTTCGTTTTGAATTTTTGCGTCCTTGATTTCCTTTTTACATATTCTGTTATATTCTTTGTAACGTTTAAACGATGATAGTCTTCCTTCATTTTTATACTTTCTAAAAGATTTTCTCTTACTATTTATAGCTTTTTTTAACTTTGGCCGTGAGCCATATAGGATTTTTTTTTTTTTTTTTAGCATTTTAAACTGATTGCTCGTGGGAATATACTTTGCAGTGAGTTTGCATAAAGTCGTTTTGAAAATTTCCCATTTCTGTTCTGTGCTCATCAATGCCAATATTCCCTCCCAGTCTAAATCCTTGAGAGTAGCCCTCATCCTTGGAAAATTTGCTCTCTTGAAGTTAAGTGTATTTATATTTCCAGTATGAGCTTGGTGCTTACAGCTAACATTAAATGAAATGTATGATAATGTAGATGAGCATTGTGCTTTCTGGGTTCTTTTTTTTTTTTTTCTCTGTCTTCATTATCTATCAACCTTTTTTGGTCATGTCCACAATGATATGATGGCCCATTAGATAGAATGGATAAGGATTAGAACCTCTGTTTGGAGGGGATATATATAGATTTTCCTGGAGACAACTGTTTTCCCAGCCAGAAAGCAAGGAAAAATCCCCAACAGCACCATGGACAATTTTTTCTTTTTTTTTACAGAAGGGCAAGACTAGACTTACAGCTTTCTCTCACTTGTCTGGTGAAAACGTTATCACTGCAACAGTCAATCTCTCTAATGGAGACCCATATAAACACTAAAATCCTTCCACACTCTATCCAAAACATAAAACTTTGGCTGGACATACACTTTATTAAATATGATCGTCTATCTGATTCCTCCGTCATCCATTTTGACATGTGGTACATGGTTTATACATAATAGGATACTCCAGGAATCACCTTTATTTTGCTGAATTGTTGCATATTAATTACTTTTCAACATCACAGATTGGGCTATACAGGCTTGTTAGGTTGGTTTAAAGGGACTTAATAAAAAAAAACTTTTAAAAAAAGGCAGTCATTTTCATATATTTATCCTTGCACAGTATTACTTTATTAATATACTGTATACATTTTGTGCACTCTATATTGTATACTGACAATATAATTATACTTTTTTGTGATTTATGTTTGTGAATTTTCCTTTTGTGACATGGGTCACCTCTTTATATGGTGTTTATTTGTTTGAATGCCTGAGGGGAGCTCTTTAATTATATATTATTGATCTATGTTTTATTGAAAGTAAAGTGTCTCCTATTGCCTAATGGTATCTTATTTTTATTAAAAAAAAAAAAAATATATATATATATATATATATATATATATATATATATATATATATATATATGGGAGATTAGCTCACATGGATCACCTTTTCCAGGAAAGTAAGGTAATTTCTTTCAAGTCTGGTGGGTTGCCAGCTTTATTTAGCAGAGGTTTGCAAATATGGAAAAACAACAAAACAGTAAAATAAATCCTTGCCGTCCGGCGCTAAACTGAAAAGCAGTTTTTCTCACTATACAGTGTGGGGCTTGTCCCCATCATCCACAAAAACACATGGTAAAGCAAACCTTTTCTTTTTAAAGTCCAAAAGGAGCTCCTCTTTCAGATTCCCTTCTGAGCAGAGATGTATAGTAACTAAGTAGAACTACTTCACTACTGTACTTAAGTACTGAAAGGCGGTATTTGTACTTTCCTAGAGTAGAATTTTTTTCTCCTACTTCCACTTTTACTTCACTACATTTTTTCAATGATTTCAGTACTTCTACTCCAGTATTTTTTTTTTGTGCTGCATAGTTACTCGTTACAATTATAAAAATTACCACTGCCTGAACAGTAGATGGCAGGTTTCATGAAGCTCAAAACATGTGTATTATCAGCGCATACGAAAATAAATGCTACTGTATGTATAAATAAAAGCTGCATTTGAAATAATAAAAAACAATATGATGTTCAAACTTTTGACTTCTTTCTTTAATAACTACATAACACAGTACTTGTACTTTTACTTTCAGTACTTGAGTAGCAATTTTTTTTTCAAAACTACTGGTACTTTTACTTTCAGTACTTGAGTAGCAACATTTTTTAAAAAAACTACTTGCAATACTTAAGTACAAAAAATGTTGAATACTTTAGTACTTCTACTCAAGTCACTTTTTGATCGAGCACTTCCACTTCTACTCAAGTCACTTTTTGATCGAGCACTTGTACTTTTACTTAAGTATGGGTTTTGAGTACTTTATACAACTCTGCTTCTGAGTCTCAGGCCAGAGCATTCCTGTGCTCTCTTCCTGTTCATTTAAAGTCCACCTAGCCTGTCACAGAGGCTGGAAAAACAGTATACTGTATATAACGAATCTGTACAACCAAATTTGGGATCTGTTTTTAATGGATTTCGTTGATTAAGGCTGTGTTTTTCAGTCTATACATATCTCAAAAGGGAAGTCTATTTTTCTATTTTTGGCATTTGTGCCATTTTCTAATTGTGAAGGTGTTTAAAGACTAAGTTCACTTTTTTTTTTCTTAATTCCAACTCCCCTGTATACCAACATACCATTAATGTACATTTTTTTGCAGAAAAGAAAAACATCTTTCTATATGTCCTAGACTAGACTACCTCAGCATCCAGTTTGTTCAATTAAAAAACTTCTTCATTACTTTCTGGACAGCCCTTAGGTTGGGAAAACCGTTAAGACACAGGAAGAAGTTCAAAGCTGACCTCATTAACACACACCCTGCACCTGCCTTCCCCCTCCAGGAGATGGCTCCTGCCCACCTCTGTACTGATATAGAAACAATGTCAATTAACAATGTCTTCTTGCATTGATCACCTATTTGGCAGAGTGTGCAGGAGCTGAGCAATCACAGCCTATGTGGAGCAGAGCTGTAGTATTAAAAACAGGAGACATCAATAAAGCTCACCATACACTATACAGTCTGATTGGTCAAGCTCCTATGTAGAGCAGAGCTGTAGTATTAAAAACAAGAGAGATTGGTAAAGTTCACCATACACTATACAATCTGATTAGTCAAGCTCCTTTAGATCTACCATCAACTATGTAGTGCAAGGAAATTGAATGAGCTCAGACTTCAACATATTGAAGGCAATCTTATAAGGTACCTACATCCCAAAAACAAATATGTAGAAAAAAAGCACAGTATGGGGCAGATAGCGGGATTTTAATGGTACCATCCTATTACTAATGATACTATATAGAAAAAACTTGTTTTTATTAAAGTAGAACACTCTTTATTACAGATATTCAATTAAAAACAATATACATGAAGGGAGAAAACACAACAGCCATAAAACAAAACGTGTGTAAATGAACACACACATAAGCCATACATCAATAAGTCAAATCACTTGATTTGCAAATTACACCAGGGAAGTCACTATTACTGGCTTAAATCCTGAGTCAGATTAGTGAGGCCCCTAGTGGCCGTAGGCCCAGTACCCAACATGTTTTGCGGAGATCTGCTTCGTCAGGGTCATGGGAAGGTGCAGTATCAAGGAATATATAGTTACTGAAATACAGAAAAAAGAAGATATCAGAAATGCATGATATAACAAATACTAATATCATTTCTTGCTTGAAAAAAATCATACAGCTTGTATAACGTTTACTGTTTGTATAGCATTTTACTGAGGCTGAGTAAATCTCAGACAAAAAATACCCTGTATAGACACAGGAAACAAGAAGCTATAATGCTGGCAAAAACATTGAGCTGTGGGATGTGTTTTAAGGAATACAAAATAGCTTTATTTCAATGGATACAATTTAAATAAAAGTATGGTGAAAAAAAATCTCTACCTCTATTTTACAAAACAAATTATTCAGGTAAAAAGTGGCCACAAGCTCTAGAGTAGGTCATAGATCTGGGGAGAGGGAGGGAGAGAAATAGACTGCCTATGCAGGAATGAATACCCTACCTGGTTAGGACTCTAGGTAGACTTGTAGATTCATCTCTGTATTCAAGGTGTTAGGTAAGAGGGACTTCAGCCTATAAATCCACCATTTCTCTTTTTGTAACAATATTAGGTTAAAGTCCCCCCTTCTGGGGGGGGGGGGGGTAACTTCAACATGTAGATACCTTTTACCCACATAACTTTCAAGTTGCCATTATGGAATTGTGTGAAATGTCTCGCTAAGGGTTTTTCAGGGTTTTCTCTTATCTCTCGCATATGTTCACCTATTCTAATTTTGAGTTGACACTTTGTTTTGCCAATGTAAAATGTATCGCACGGACATGTCAACATATAGATGACTTTCGTTGTAGAGAAGTTAATGAGATTGCATATCTGATATTCCCTTTCACCCAGTGAGTCCTGGAAGATGCCAGTTCTGTCAGAAATATCCCCCAGGTTTTTGGCCCTACGTGCCACCAACCAGGGGCCTACTATGCTTGCTAAGCCTGGAGTATTGATTATTATCCCCCAATGCTTATGTAGAATCTTATTAACCGTGTCCCACTGTGGGTTATTATCCGTGTTAAGTAGGGATGAGCTTTGAGTTAGAATTGAACGTAAGTTTGACTCGAACATCGGGTGTTCAGCGAACACACGAACAAATGGGGCCGTTGGCGGGAAGATCACCCCCTGCCGCAACCTTAAAATAGAAAAAAAAAACACGCTTCCGCGTAATGAGCTGGGGGAGCTGTGACAGGGCGGGGAAAGGGGCGGGGGCGGGGACACCACCCAGTGGCACCGCCCTTCTGACGATGTCAGTAATTTATTTACTGCACCTGAGCGGTGCATTGTGGGGCGCTTGTGATGTCAGATTCCTATAAAAGAGCTGTCAAACTCAAATAGCTCATTACACAGGAGGCGCCTTGAGAAGCAGGAGCTTCTTTTTTTTTTTTCTTCTATTTTTCGGGTGCAGCGGCGGGTGACGTGATTGACGAGGGATTTACATCTGGGGACACTATTTTTTTATTTTTTAATAAAGGTCCTGTCAAAAACTGGCTTTTGTCTTTATTTTTTTGTACACTTTTATAGTGAATGGAAAATCCCCCCACCCGCAGACCCCCAAAACCACAGCCCAGGGTTGTTGGGAAGAGACCCTTGTCCCCATCAACATGGGTTGGGATCGTCGCGTTTGGGATCACCTGTTTTCTTTTTAAGAAGATCATTCCTCTCTCGTCTTCCAATTTCCCTCTTAGTATTTCTAAGTTGTTTGTGCAAATAGCCTCTTTCCTGAAACTGTTTGTAAAGGTTTTTGCTTTCCTGCACATAGTCAGCAGACTTAGTGCAGTTACATTTGATGCGAAGGAGCTGCCTTACTGGGATCTCATCCTTTAGCTATTTAGGGTGATGGCTATCTGCTCTTAAAGGGGTATTGGCAGCTGTACCTTTCCGAAAGGTTCGCATAACCAAACTATCACCCTCTATTCTTATCCAAAGGTCTAGGAAGGAGATTTTTTTTTGGTCGAACGTGTATGTGAGGAGGATATTTCGATCATTCATATTAACCACTTGTCGACCGCCGCAAGTACATATACTGCAGCGGTCAGCCCCTCACAGGCAAAGTGTGGTATGGGTACGTCACTAGCCTGTGAGGCTCTGGGGAGCGAGCGCACACCGCCGGAGGCGCGCTCCCACTTGGTCACGGACCCCCCCACGCGTGTGCCTGGCGGACCCGATGTCCGCCGGGCACTCGCGATCGTCTGTTAGAGCGGAAGAAAGGCAGGAGGCTGATGTAAACAAGCCGCCTGTCATTCTCCCCTGTGTAAGAATAGTGATCATATGGTTCTACTATGTAGGACCGTTGATCACTGTTCCTACACCTCAAGCCACAGCCAATCACAGTTAGAATCACGCCCCTAGCGACACACACAACCCCTCCCTCTCAAAAAAAGTTAACCCCTTCACTGCCAGTGTAATTTTACAGTAACAGTGCATATGTATAGCACTGATTACTGTAGTAATGTCACTGGTAACCCCAAAAGTGTCAAAAATGTCAGTCAAGGGTCCGATCTGTCCGCCGCAATGTCGCAGTCCCGCAAAAAAATCACGTTAAAATAAAACAACAAAAATGACAAAAATCTTTCCCTTAGTTAGTAAACGCAATAACTTTTGCGCAAACCAATCAAAATACACTTTTTGCGATTTTTTTTTTACCAAAAATATGTAGCATAAAACAAATTGCACAGGTGATCAAATACCACCAAAAGAAAGCTCTGTTTGTGGGAAAAAAATTAGTTTAGGTACAGCGTCGCACGACCCCCCATTTGTCCGTTAAAGTCACGCAGTGCCGAATCGCAAAATAGGCCCTGGTCAGGAAGGGGGTAAAATCTTCCGGGGCTTAAGTGGTTAAAAATCCAATAAATGCATGGAGGGTATCAATGTCTCCTTTCCACACTACTAGAACATCATCCATGTATCTTAACCATGTAAACACATGGCCAATGTATACTGCGACACGTACATGATCTCCTCCTCCCATAGTCCTAAATGGAGGCACACATATGATGGAACCCAAAAGGCCCCCTTAGAGGTGCTTTCAACCTGTTTGTAATATTTGGTCATAAATTGGAAGTAATTATTATCCAGCGTGAAGGTCAACAGTTCCTCCGGAAATTCTGAGGGCCACTGTAATGGTGCTGGTGGCTGAGCCTGATGTGCAGAAGTAGCCTCGTGGGATCCGGTAAAACAGGAACACGGATGGGTCACACTGGTGGTAGACACGGGCTAGCCCGAGGTGCGGAGTCTAAGTGACAGCAGGTCTTCACCAGAGCCTCTGATGGTGAGGATGGATTTTGCTGCAAGCTGAACACCAGGTCGCGGTCCTCAGGGTTGCCCCACCAGGAGGTGAACAAGTCCAGAACCGGAAGAAGATAAGCCAACAAGGATAAGGCAGGAGAGTGGTCACAGGAACGAGCCAAGATCAGGGTGGGCAGGAAGCAGACGAAGTAGTGGACAAGCCGGGAGGTCGATCAGGAAGTCAACAGGAAACAGCAGGTTCAGGATCAGAAGTACAGGTAAAGCTTCAGACAAGACAGCAAAGACACAGTGCTGCTGAGGTGTTTAAATAAGGCAGCCTGTTGCCAATTACTGCAATTAGTCTGCACTAGGTTAACCCTTAGGTGGCAGATGCATGACAGCACTTCAGTGTGCACAGGGAGCGTTCCTAACAGCCACATTCTGGGTAATACTTTTCTAAAAATGTTCTAACTGCTTTTAACCCCCATTTCTGTTGATATATAAAGACTCAACATCCACCCCTACCAACCAGATCTCATTGCTGACCCTAAGGTTAGAGATTTTCTCCAACACATCCCTTGTGTCCTGTACATATGATTTTAAATCTGTCACCATGTCCTTTAGGAAAGAATCAAGGTATCTACCTATCTTTTCCATTGGGCCTCTCACTGCTGACACAATTGGTCTTCCTGGAGGATTGTCGAGGGATTTATGTGCCTTGGAGTAATGTAGAATGTAGCTATATTGAAATGTGCAGATATTCTGATTCACGTTTAGTAAGTAAATTCACCTCCCTTGCATTTTTAATTTTTCTATTCATTTCCATCACAATGTCGGGGAAGGGATTTTGTTCTTACTTTTTATATGTTCTTTGATCTCCCAATAGTCTTTTTACCTCTTTCTCATATGATTCTACACTCATTATAACCACATTACCCTCTTTGTCGCTCTGTTTAATGACTATGTCCTTGGCTTCATTTAATTGCTTTATTGCTCAACGTTCTTCTTGGGAGAGGTTGTCGTGCTGCGTTTTGTCCAATCGACCAAATTTAGGTCTGATTGGACCATTTCTAGGATCTTAGCCATTTGTTTTTCCCGATCGGTGGCATTCTCATTGATTTAATTTTAAGGTTAGTGCTTCTATGGTGGGGAGTGTTGTATATTTCTACTCCCGATGACGTCAATGAGACGAAACGCATAGAGCGTCACCGCATCACTTCATATCCAGTGGAACGCACTTCCGGCCGCTTGAAGAGCATCACATTCCGGAAGTGTCCCGCTGCTTACCTCGCACTGTTTGTGCACAATCTTTTGCCTGTTATACGTCTATTTATGTGAGTATTATTTTAATAAATTTTGAGCTATTTTATCAAACGTTACTACACTATACGAGCCCCTTCTTTCCCATATGTAAACACCCCGGAATATACATGGCTCTACTTGTATATGCTATGAGGAAACCCTAGGATAACAGGAGGAGCCAAAGGACACTTAAGGAACCACCAGCGCTCCATAGGAACACTATCTCCATATAACATCCAAGGCCTACTACCCCTGTAGGGGTGAATATTTCTGGTGAGTGAGGTCCTAGGGGTGTGGGGAGCACAAGTGATCCACCACACCTAGTTCACCCAGATCACCACCAGATCCTTGGATTCAAGCACCTGAAGTTTCCATATAGCACAGAATCACTGCCCATGCGATTTGGAAGATTGCACTGAATCACTTTAATTCCACACTTGATTGGATTCAGAAATTACCAAACTTTTGGGACTTCTCTCTCCAGCACATGAGCACTTTATGTGACTTATTGATGGACATTGGCATAGACCCACTTTATATTTGTGGATATTTTCGCTGTTTTAAATACCACCATATGCACTTAATCACTTTGAATACTGAATTGTGAAAAGATATAGTTATTATCCCACACATTTATTTATTTATGTATTCATTAACTGCTGCACTTGGTCACTTTAATATAACATTCTTTTTTAATAAATTTAGCACCTCACCTCTACTCTATATATATCATTTTTAGTTACCAGCACTTTATGAATTTCCTACTATTGATTCACTATTTATGATTGATGTACTATAGAGGATTATTTATATTTCATTTATTTATTTTTTTTGCACTTAGTCGCGTTCATATATTGACCACCTCACCTTCACATATATTGTTTCACTTGATCAGTTTTACTATTTTCTACTATTCACTCATGGTCTATGTCTATGTGATATAGAGGATCATTTACACTGTATTTAATTCTCTTATAATCCTAGTGAGTGGCACCATATACCTCTCCCTTTTTACTCATTGTTGTATATTTCTGACTTCCAATAGGGAATTTGGTATCTCCAACACCTTTTTATCATTCTCATCTAGTTGTGTTTCAAAACCTTCTGAAGTATCTTGCCTAGTGTGTAGAAACCACAAATAGACTTTACGGAGATATAGAACAACGTCCTTACAAACCGTAAATTTGTCCATTTTGTTAATCGGGGAAAAGGACATCCCTCATTGTAGCAACTGAATACGATGGGATGCTAGAGGAAAATCAGATAAATAGATTACCTTCATATCTTTTGTGTGTGTTACCTTTTTCTCTAGTCCCATTGACCTCTCTGGCTTCTCGTCCGTGTCCCCTCCCTCTCTCCCCTGTCTCTGTTTCTGATCTCCGTGTTTGCCCTGTGTTTTGCCACCTAAAGAAGGGCCTTGAGTGTGCTTCGATAATCTCTTCTGCCACCCCCCCCCCTCCCTTGGTGTCTTGGTGATTTGTCTTCTTTAGACCGTGATCTAGAACGAGAGGGTCGTCGTCTAGATCGACTTCTATTGCGACGAATCGTCATATCAAATATCTGGTCTCTTTCCCAATCGTCCAGGTCACGTCTATATTTAGATTGTTTAGTTACCTTTAAATTATGTTGTGATCTCTCTATTTCTTTTTTGGGAAACTCGTTTTTTTTTTTAGGAATTCCTCAGTGTCCTTAAATTATTCCAAGCCTTGAGAACTCTCTTCAATTAATTTAGTGAGTTCTGACAGCTGAATCCTTTCCTCTTCAACGATTAGTCTCCTCACCCCCTTCCTAAATGGAAGGCACTGTGTATAGAACATGGCGTGGGGGTGATGAGACTGATAGTTGAAGAGGTAGGCCATTTTTTACCTGAATAAATAGTTTTAAAAAATAAATTTGATATATTTCATCAGTGAATAAACATTAGCAACGGATTTTTCTGTGCACTATTCCCCCTATGGCATTAATCCAGAAACATGGGAGACTGTTCCTTTAATGTAATTGGGTGACCTCCCTGCTATGGAGACATACTTGAAAAGGAACTAGCAGGGAATCACCAGATGTCCAGACAAAGCTACACAATAGCCATGCAAAATGTGTTAGACACCTGACGTCCGGCCAGCTGTATAAATTTTAATTTATGTTGTTTTGTGTCCTGTCTTCCGTTTATTGTTACTTGTCACCCATGGCATATGCCTAGCAGGTAGAGATTTTTTTCCACCAGGCTTTTATATAAATTGTATCCATTGAAATAAAGCTTTTTTGTATTCCCTAAAACACATCCCACAGCCCAATTTTTTGTCAGCATTATAGCTTCTTGTTTCCTGTGTCTAAGGTGTTTTTTGTCTGTATGATTTAGCTATATTGACGAACACCAACAGGGTTGGGATAATTATTTAAGTAACTGGTCTGATTGATATACATATTTTTTTAAATATTAGTAAATCTAAGCAAACACAGCAGAAGTGCAATGTATATACCACCACTACATTTGATCTGGGCGCTGTTCTGTCTCACACATCTGCGGCTCTATGTGTCTTATGGGCGAATAGAGTTCAGGAGCGAGCACACACCAGTTCCCCCCAGAGCAAGAGGCCTGCTCTTGGGGGCACTGGCTGAAGGGGAGGAGCCAGGAGCGCTGACAGGGAACCTGAAAAGAGGAGGATCGGGGCTGCTCTGTGCAGAACTAGTACACAGAAATGAGCCTTTAATGTCACTTTTTAATCTTTTTCTATACAGATTGAACTTGATGTAATTTTACCTGAGAGGCATAAAGTGTCCCATTGATCAACATCACTTTTAATTTGAGGTGTTTATTTTTTTGAGAGTAGCAGAAACTTTTAATTACAGAGATGGCATAATTTCATAATTAAATTTTAGGATACACATAAAATAATTTTCACACTTTAAACAACTACTTGAGTATGGCTATATTATGAAGCATACATATTTCAAACAATATCGATAACGAATACAAACAACATAACTGTAACTATAACACAACTATTCTAATATTCTGACTAAGTTGTAAAGTCAGAAGGTTTTTTTTATCTTAATGCATTCTATGCATTAAGATAAAAAGCCTTCTGTGTGTAGCAGCCCCCCAGTACTACCTAATACTTACCTGAGCCCCATCTCTACCTGGCGATGTCCACGAGATCCTCTATCCATCGTGGGACTCACCCTCCAGATTGGCCCCGCGGCTGTCAATCAAAGTCAGCTAGCCATTCAGGAGAGAGAGGGGGCAGGCAGCAGCTCCGTGTCTGAATGCCCCCCCCCCCAGTCCATAGCAGGCCCTTCAGGTCACAAAATTAGCCCACATTTTTTTAAAAATGGCATGGGGTAATGCATGCAGCCTGGCAGGTCAGGAAAGAGGGGGAGACAAGCGAGAGCCCCCCTTCCTGAATCATACCAGGCCATATGCCCTTAACTCGTGATGTGGGTGATTTTCCCTCCCACCTCAAAGCACCTTGTCCCCATGTTGATGGGGACAAGGTGCACCTCCTCCTAGAATTTCTGTTGTAGCACCTGCGATGGTTCTCGTGCTCTTCCATTTCTCAGAATCCTTTGCCTGTTCCTCTCTGTGACCAATGAACACAGAAGTAATATGTATTACACCACTTCTGGAATCTGTGCTTAATTTGCTGCAGTGGAAGGCAGGGGAGACATTGGGGGTCTAATAAACCCTTGATGTTTCCATAAAGAAGACCTATCATCTGTCAACAGGTTCACATAGGGGACTTGTTAGTCCTCATGTGATCTTCAGTTGTCAACATCTTAGCTACTTTTTCTATTAATTTTTTTTTTTTTTTTAAGAACAGTGTGCACCTAAACCACCACACAATAGTCACATTTGCTTCACCCCCCCCCCCCCAATTCCCATGGATAAAATAAAAGGTAATACACTGGACAATGGTCATGCCTATTTTTTCTAAAAAATTGCCCTGCTGCTGGCCAGTTTTACACAACAGTATCTTCTGTGGTATCCTTTTTTTGTGGTGTTTATCTATAATTGGGCCTAGCCTTGCTGTAAAATCATCTTGCCTCTGGCCAGTTTCAAACTGCTGTATAATCTATGGTCCCTAAATTATTTTAGTAAATCCCGTACTGGTGCTCTTATAGTAGATTTGAGTCTAAAACCATACATTCTAACTGTTTGAGATAGGAACGAGGGACTCCTATTACAAAAAGTATGTAGGCGTAGGACACACCCCCTGCCACACCTCCTTAAAGAAGAGTTATACCAAAAAAATTACTAGTTAAACCTACAAGTGCTTTTTTTTTTCCACTACTATTCCTTTGTACTGGCTTTTAAAATTTACAAATGCAGAAATTTAGAAATTGGATGAAAGGTTTAGCACTGGGAAACACTTTTTGAAAAATTAAAAGTGCATTTTTTATACAACTATATAGATCAGACTAAAATGATGGACAAATGAGGAGGAAAGAGGGACAGAGGGAATTTGTTCCAAATCAGTTACAGTCCCTCAAAATCAGGGACTGTTGGGAGCTATGCTAAAACTTCTACAATTGTCCTCCTTCTGTCTGTGTTGTCTGCAGTCTCTTGTACTTAAACATAGAAACATAGAAACATAGAAACATAGAATGTGTCGGCAGATAAGAACCATTTGGCCCATCTAGTCTGCCCAATATATCTGAATCCTCTGAATAATCCCTGGCCCTATCTTATATGAAGGATAGCCTTATGCCTATCCCATGCATGCTTAAACTCCTTCACTGTATTTGCAGCTACCACTTCTGCAGGAAGGTTATTCCATGCATCCACTACTCTCTCAGTAAAGTAATACTTCCTCATATTACTTTTAAACCTTTGCCCCTCTAATTTAAAACTGTGTCCTCTTGTGGTAGTTTTTCTTCTTTTAAATATGCTCTCCTCCTTTACCGAGTTGATTCCCTTTATGTATTTAAAAGTTTCTATCATATCCCCTCTGTCTCTTCTTTCTTCCAAGCTATACATGTTAAGGTCCTTTAACCTTTCCTGGTAAGTTTTTTCCTGCAATCCATGTACTAGTTTAGTAGCTCTTCTCTGAACTCTCTCTAGAGTATCTATATCCTTCTGGAGATATGGCCTCCAGTACTTAAAAACCTGCCTGTAGCCTCTAGTACTATTTAGATAATTCTCCCTAAATTCCACTTGTCTACCATCAATAGTTTATAAACAGAGAAGTGGCAGATGGTTATTTCTGCAATGCTATAGCATGGTTGTGCTGCCTGCATATTTTACACATGGCAGTTGTTACTTACAGTCCATTCAGGAACTGTTGTTCTTGTCACAGCACCTCACTGCATCCTGTGAAGAAAAAATGTAAAAGACTGTGCTCCCAAAACTTCCAACACCCTTGCCCCAGGTTATTAAAATACAACTTCTCAGTCATAAATCCCCCTGCTGTGGCAAATGCCATCTATCACATGACATGTGCAGCGAGGCAGGATAGTTCCTCATGCACATATTTGGCCACCACCAGCCAGTGGTACATCCTTGCTACACATCCAGTGAATCATGTCCTTGCCACCTGCCTACCCATGTAAAAAGACCTATGTCTCAGTGTATTGCTGGGCTTAAAAAACACAGTATTTAATGTTTGTTAAAAAACATTCTAACACTTCACCTACACTGAACACAATTATAAACACAAAAGGCCTATTTGTCTCAAATATTGTTCACAAATCTGTCTAAATCTGCATTAGTGAGCACTTCTCCTTTGCCCAGATAATCCATCCACCTCACAGGTGTGGCATATCAAGATGCTGATTAGACAGAATGATTATTGCACCGGTGTTCCTTAGGCTAGCCAGAAAAAAAAGGCTACTCTAAAATGTTTTATCGTACAGCACAATGCCACAGATGTCGCAACTTTTGAGGGAGCGTGCTATTGGCATGCTGACTGCAGGAATGTCCACCAGAGCTGTTGCCCGTGAATTGAATGTTTATTTCTCTACCATAAACTCCAAAGGTGTTTCCAAAAATTTGGCAATACATCCAACCGGCCTCACAACCGCAGACGACGTGTAACCACATCAGCCCAGGACCTCCACATCCAGCATCTTCACCTCCAAGAACGTCTGGGACCAGCCACTCGGACAGCAGCTGCAACAATCGGTTTGCATAACCAAAGAATTTCTGCACAAACTGTTAAAAACTGTCTCAGGGAAGCGCATCTGCATGCTTGTCATCCTGCATGCACTGTAAGGATCCTGAACAAGAGGCATTGGGGTTTATCTACTAAAGCTGGAGAGTGCAAAATCAGGCTCACTTCTGCATAGAAACCAATCGACTTCTAACCTCCTCTTGTTCAGTTAAGCTTTGGCAATAAAACCTGGAAACTGATGGTTTTCTTTGAAGAAGTGAGCCTGATTTTGCACTCTCTAGCTTTAGTTAGATCCTTACAACTAGGGATGGCCTTGCGGTTCCCCCGGCGGTCGGTTCACGGCAAACTTTACTTGTTCGCAGTCCGCCGATTTTGCGAACATATGGCGTTGTTCGCGGTGGCCATATTAGTTTACATTGGGGAGAACTTTGATCCATGACACAGCCATCAGGTGGAATGGGACAGCCAATTAAGACATTTCAGCACATGGACATACCCCCTACCTTATAAATAGACCTAACCTGGCGGCCATTTCACATTCTGCTTTTTGTCAGTGTAGGGAGAGGTTGGCTGTGTGCACAAGGGACAGATTGTAAGTGACACAAATCGCTCTGTTAAGGTCCACAAAAGTCCTTTTAAGGGCTGGTATTTGGTAAAGGTGTACTCTCTCTTTTGTCAGTGTAGGGAGAGATTTGCTGTGTGCACCAGGGACAGATTGTCAGTGACACAAATCGCTCTGTTAAGGTCCACAAAAATCCTTTTAAGGACTGGTCATTGGTATAGATGTACTATTCTTTGGTGTGCAGTGCACTATATAGGGGTGTAATACACTTATAATATACTTTCTAATATATAAAGCATATTATAGTCGATTTGTATTGTGCACTGTGTAGCATTGTGACTGGTGTGGTGAGCGTTTCTGCAGCAATACTACAAAATGTGACAAAAGCACCTTTAAAAAAGTATTATAACTGGTGTGATAGACCAGTGGCCCCCCTATACCACGGATTTAAGTGATATGTTATCTGAGTATACTTTAATAAGTGTATTTGTGTCCTCCAAAAATATTGCCTCTTTTGCTGAGTTAACTCTGCTACACACAGTTCCAAACTTACTGGCCAATTTTTTTGTAGAACTGGTGTGATAGACCAGTGGCCCCCCAATACCACATATTGAAGTGGGGTGTTATCTGAGTATACATTTCTAAGTGTATTTGTGTCCTGCAAAAATATTGCCTCTTTTGCTGCGTTAACTCTGCTACACACAGTGCCAAACTTACTGGCCAATTTTTTGTACAACTGGTGTGATAGACCAGTGGCCCCCCAATACCACATATTGAAGTGGGGTGTTATCTGAGTATACTTTTCTAAGTTTATTTTTGTCCTGCAAAAATATTGCCTCTTTTGCTGCGTTAACTCTGCTACACGCAGTGCCAAACTCACTGGCCAATTGTTTGTACAACTGGTGTGATAGACCAGTGGCCCCCCATTACCACAGAATGAAGTGGGGCGTTATTTAACAGTATACTTTTATAACATTCTATTTTAGTCCTAGAAAATTTGGCCTCTTTCCTGCGTTAACTGTGCTACACACAGTGACAACAGTTACTGGCCAATTTTTTGTAGCACTGGTGTGATAGACCAGTGGCCCCCCAATACCACATATTGAAGTGGGGTTTTATCTGAGTATACTTGACTAAGTGTATTTGTGTCCTGCAAAAATATTGCCTCTTTTGCTGCGTTAACTCTGCTACACACAATGCCAAACTTACTGGCCAATTTTTTGTACAACTGGTGTGATAAACCAGTGCCCCCCCCAATACCACATATTGAAGTGGGGTGTTATCTGAGTATACTTGACTAAGTGTATTTGTGTCCTGCAAAAATATTGCCTCTTTTGCTGGCCAATTTTATGTATAACTGGTGTGATAAACCAGTGGCTAGGGATGATCGAACGGTTCGGGTCGACCATCGGTCTTTTTTCATGCATTTTTGCGGTAAAAGTTTGGAATTTGGCACCAGAACCGCCCAAAATGCAATGGGACAGGAACTGGGCTTTAAAAGCCCATGATTGGACCGGAAACGTGAGTAAAAGCCAATTGAGGGGGCAGGAGTCTGCTAGGAATGTGATTGGAGTGACTAGGGGGTCCAGAGGCCAATCAGTAGTGAATACGCCCCCAGTATATAACATAGCCCCGCCAAATCTCTAGCACTGTAATAGAGAGGCTGTGGAAGAGAGTGGAAGCAGTTCTGTTACTCCTGCTGCTCCAGTGTCATTTAGCAATTATTAGTGTGAGGAAAGGGATATGCAGTGTAGTTAGGGTACTATATACCACTATAGTTAGATTCAATAATCTAGTTTCTGTAGGGAAAGTTTTAAGTGTCAGGGTGACCGTAGTGTAGGGTTAACTGACTCTGCTATGCCAGGGTGACAGAACTCTTCCATGTCAGGGTGACCGCCTGAAAAAAAAGATCATTTTTCTTAGAATTATTAGTAGAGCAGGGATAGGGTTCCGCTCCCTTCACACCTTGGCATTTTTGTTTCAGGCGTTTATTGGGCATTTTTTGGGCATCTTTGGAGGCAGGCATGACATATATGTGTATGTATATATATATATATATATATATATATATATATATATATATATATATATATATATATATATGTGTGTGTGTGTGTATATATATATATATATATAAATATATGTGTGTATATATATATATATATATATATATATATATATATATATGTATATATGGAATCAAAGAACACCATTGTGAAGCCCTGAAACCCAATAAATGCCCCTAAAAAGTGCCTAGGGTTCTGCCCCAGGGACTATTAATCACACAAAAAAAAGTTCTTAAAAATTGTCGTTTTTGATAGAGGGCCAATTATTGAAAAAATTATTGAAAAAATAAAAAAGAGATTTCTTTGGATTTCGTGTCTGGGGGGTCTAAAATGTGTACCTGTGAAGCTTCAGCTCTGTAGCATGTCCAGAACCAGAAAAAAAAAGATAATTTTTCTTAGAATTTTTATTAGCGCAGGGATAGGGTTCCGCTCCTTTCACACCTGGGCGTTTTTGTTTCAGGCGTTTATTTTGCATTTTTTGGGTGTCTTTGGAGGCAGGCATGACATCTGAACTTCTGTATAGGGTTATATATACACACACACACACACACACATATATATATATATATATATATATATATATATATATTATATATATATACACATACACACATATAGGTCTGAAAGGAGGGTAACACCATCCCTGCAAATAATTTCAGTAGCGCAGGGATAGGGTTCCACTCCTTTCACACCTAAATGTGTGTATGTGTATATATATATATGTATGTGTGTGTGTGTGTGTATATATACCCCTATACAGAAGTTCAGATGTCATGCCTGCCTCCAAAGACGCCCAAAAAATGCCCAATAAATGCCTGAAACAAAAACGCCCAGGTGTGTTGTTTCAGGCGTTTATTGGGCATTTTTTGGGCGTCTTTGGAGGCAAGCATGACATCTGAACTTCTGTATAGGGGTACATATATACACACACACACATATATATATATATATATATATATATATATATATACACATACACACATATAGGTGTGAAAGGAGGGTAACACTATCCCTGCAAATAATTTCAGTAGCACAGGGATAGGGTTCCGCTCCTTTCACACCTATATGTGTGTATGTATATATATATATGTGTGTGTGTGTGTGTGTGTGTGTGTATATACCCCTATACAGAAGTTCAGATGTCATGACCCAGAACCCTAAGCACTTTTTAGGGGCATTTATTGGGTTTTAGGGCTTCAAAATGGTGTTTTTTAATTCCATATATACACACACACACACATATATATATATATATATATATATATACACACACACACACACACACACATATATATATATATATACCCCTATACAGAAGTTCAGATGTCATGCCTGCCTCCAAAGACGCCCAAAAAATGCCCAATAAATGCCTGAAACAAAAACGCCCAGGTGTGAAAGGAGCGTAGCCCCATCCCTGCGCTATTCAAATTCTATTTTTTCTAAAAATTATATTTTTTTCTGGTTCTGGACATGCTACAGAGCTGAAACTTCACAGGTACACTTTTTAGACCCCACAGACACTAAATCCAAAGAAATCTCTTTTTTTTTTTTCAATACTTTTTTCAATAATTGGCTCTCTATCAAAAATGACAATTTTTAAGAACTTTTTTTGTGTGATTAATAGTCCCTGGGGCATGACCCAGAACCCTAGGCACTTTTTTAGGGGCATTTATTGGGTTTTAGGGCTTCAAAATGGTGTATTTTGATTACCGAAGTTCGGGTCCCATTGATTTCAATGGGGTTCTGGAATCCGGACCTGAACTTTCGGGAAGTTCGGGTGTTCTGGCTGAACCAAACTTTTCAAAAGTTCGATCATCCCTACCAGTGGCCCCCCAATACCACATATTGAAGTGGGGTGTTATCTGAACATACTTTTAGAAGTGTATTTGTGTCCTGCAAAAATATTGCCTCTTTTGCTGCGTTAACTCTGCTACACACAGTGCCAAACTTACTGGCCAATTTTTTTGTACAACTGGTGTGATAGACCAGTGGCCCCCCAATACCACAGTTTGAAGTGGGTTGTTATTTAACAGTATACTTTTATAACAGTCTATTTTAGTCCTGCAAAAATTTGGCCTCTTTTGCTGCGTTAACCGTGCTACACACAGTGACAACAGTTACTGGCCAATTTTTTTGTAGAACTGGTGTGATAAACCAGTGGACCCCCAATACCACAGATTGAAGCGGGGTGTTATATACCTTGTTCCACATATACTGTGCTTTGCTAGAGACTTTTGTCACAGGGTAATTTAAAAAATGACAGGCAGAGGAAGAGGCAGGCCCTTACGCAGGGGTGGTAAGGGTAGGGCAGGAGCAGTAGCCCGGAGCCAAAGTGTGAAGATTCAGAAGGTGCGTTCGATTATGTCAAAGGTTGAGTGGCTCACTCAGCCTTCCTCTTCTGCACCCTCTTCATCCTTCACTCTCTGCTGTGTGCACCCCCAAAGACACCACCACAACACCACCACCATATACCCCCTGCTTGAGTCACTGGAATTGTTTTCCGATCCATCACAAGACATTTGCGATGCACAGCCATTCTTGGCATTGGATCAGAAAGAGGAGGTAGCAACAGCCGCCACTCAGCAGTCTGACGACAGTACCCAGATCAGCCCAAGGAGGTTGGTCCCCGCAGTTGCTGTCTACTCCGAGATCTCGAATGTTAGTGGAGGGGAAGGTGACGTTGATGATGACGTGTCTTTTGACGTCACATGGATGCCCACAAGAGAGGAAGAGGAGGGGAGTTCAGAGAGAGAGACGGAGCAGCAGATAAGGAGGAGAAGCAGGCGGAACTTGCATTGCACAGGAGGGACAAAGCAGACTTCAAATGTATCAGGAGCGAGCCATCAACCATGTACAGCCACATCTGGTGCTCCCAGGACGCCAGCACATGGCTCCGCAGTGAGGGCTTTTTGTAATGTGTACACTGCTGACAATAGTGTTGCCATTGGCAGCCTTTGCAGTCAACGCATAAGTTGCGGTAAGCCCAACACTAACCTAGGGACGACCGTCTTAAGAAGGCACCTGGACTCCCATCACCGAGCCCAGTGGGAGCAACGCCGTCAGAACCCACAAAGCCACACTGCAGGCTCTCACCGTCCAGTCTCTTATCCTTCTCCTCTCTCCTCACAATTGTCCTCCACTCCACCTTCCATGATGCCGTCGTCACGTTGTTCTGGAAAAAGGCAGGCTTCCATGGCCCAAATGTTGGAGCGTAAAAAAATGATGACGCCGGATTAACCTCTTTCCCAACGGTTGACTGCTGGCTTGTTGGAACTGATAGCCTGCCAACTACTGCCATATAAACTGGTGGACTCTGAGGCCTTTTAGAAATTGGTGGCCATTGGAACACCACGATGGAAGGTCCCAGTGTCAGTTCCAAGATACATCTGACCACAGACACATGGTCTAACAAACATGGGCAGGGAAGGTATATAACTTTTACTGCCCACTGGGTGAGCCTTCTGACGGCCATCAAGCATGTAACCCGTGGCACCCGTGTAGATTTGGTTTTACCGCCATGGATTGCATGCAGGCCTGCCTCTTCTTCTCCTCCTCCTACTCCATCTCCTTGACTAAAATAAAAATGTTTCTTTTACAATCACTTTGAAAAGCTGTCTCATTCTATCTAAAAGACTACATGTATTTTTAATAAGTGAAATCACTTGTGCCCTTTACGTATATGAGACCTATTATTTATTATATTTGTAACTATTTTATATATTTTCCCATTATATTTTTGAATTTATTATTATTACTCATTCATACAAAGACCTTTATGTGATACAGCTTTCATGACACCATGTGTAACATTTAAACAATACAGAACTGCTATATTTCTTTCTGTTTCCAGTGATTGAGGGAAAACCTGTTGGGACTTCTGGATACACAATGTGTGCTAAAGTTCTCCTTTTATAAAATAGATTACTTGTAATTGTGTAATACAGAGTGATAGTTGCTATCCCACGTTCCGCAGTTCAGTTAATTCCACAGTGACATGTTAACTTCGAGCTGGGAAGAATTTTATACTTGTAATATGGCAAGGAGTTTGTGAATCCTAATTCCCAATTCCACTGCGGCTTTGCCTGGTATTTTCATCTCTGCAAACACCTCTTGCCTTGCATGCAAGTGGAGACGTATAGGTATTTTTGCAAGGTTAAAAATGTCTGCATTAGGAAATGCCCCTCAGCAAACACTGTTCTACCACTGTTTCAGAACATTAGATTCAAAAGGCTGTGTTAAAAGTTTATTAGTGTCATACGTTATACATTTCTACATTACTGCTGAGTAATGCCTAGCATTTCTATTTATACCGTGTGTCACTATATAAGTGAGCACAGCATAATTTTAAAAACATCTTGACACGCCATGCCTCAGTGAATGCAATACACGCTGAATATAATACGGTTATGCATCACCAGCAGCCAGTGCGGTCTTCAATGAACTGTAAATCACAGTCATCACATTGAAAGTTGCCAGAGTGCCCTTTTTCCTCTACCAAATTGCTGGAAAGTTGTTCTGCGAACTTTAAAGATTTTTTTTTTTTTTTTGCAACTTTTGCATTGGTATGCGAAGATCATAGTAGATAAAGGAAAGGCTGTGTTCGTTTAAAACTTTTATGATCAGAGGTCTTTGATGCCTGAATGTCCAGACCCAATTTACCAGGATTAGCATGTGTCCCTTAATTTGACAATAGCTCTAAAATTAATTTGAATATCTAAAATTTGTATATATTTTTAGGGAAAATAATTAATTTGTTTTCTACAATATTTAAAACAATTCTGCTCTGTTCTTATAATAGGCTGACAAATGCACAAACGTAAAAAAAAAAAAAAATGTTTTACATATATTTCTATTTAATTAATTTTATTATGATTTAATACTGTAACTGTATCCAACAATAAAGTATTGAACAGATGGCACTGGGGATGCCACTGCAGTCTGTCTACAGGCTGAAGGATTTTTTTTTTTTTCAATTAAATTTCCAGGCTGCATGTAATCCTAGAATGATCACATACTGGGGAACCACTCTGGCACTTGATCATCAGTTGGGACCGACCTGAGCTGATGGTGATGGCCTGTATTGAGAGCTGTGGACAGTGTTGGTTAGGGATTAGTGTTGAGCGAACATGGACTGTATTATTTGGGTCCGTACCGGATAATTGGATTTTTGTTACCCGGACACGGACCTGAAAACTTTACTGTATGTTCGGGTTTAAAATCCGTGTTCGGTAATTTTATTTCCTGTATGTAATGGCGCGGTTTTAATGGCGGGCTTTCAACAGCCAATCAACAAGCGTTTAACTGGTGTGCCATAGAAGCCATCACAGCCATGCCTACTAATGGCATGGCTGTGATTGGCCAGCTGAAGCATGTGACCCAGGTCTTTATAAGCTAGAGACACAGCGCACTGTGCGTCAGTCTGCTCTAGTGTAGGGAGAGAGCACACACAACGGTGCTGGCTGCTGCTGATTAGGGACAGACAGGGAAAAAAAACATTGTGCCCTAAAAGAATGCAGGGACAGGTCGGAGTGTAGGCAGGGAAAGATATTTGAGCATTTTAGGGACAGGCTGGAGAGAGTAGGCAGGGAGAGATTAGGAGACACAGGACAGAACAATCGTCCGTTAGCGATCTACATCGATTTTGCTGTGTGGGGGGTTGTCAGGGAAATGGCCGTAGGAGAACTGGCAACATTGCCAGTAATAGCAATGGACATTCCTGACTCAACTGACATAGCCCTCTGCTGGCCTGTCAGGGAAATGGCCTATAAAAGGATGCCATAGGATCAGACTCATTATCATTGGATTATCTCTCAGCTTCCTGTGTTCTGTGCTTCCTGTTTCCTGTTTGGATTTCCTGTTGTGACCTTGGCTTGTTCCTGATTCCGTTTGATCTCCTGCTCCTGGTTTGACCCTTGGCTTCTACCACTGACCCTGCTTCCATTACCTACCGTGTATGACCCCGGCTTGCTTCAAGACCTCGGATATTCTGGTTGTCTCCTGTGCATGACCTCGACTTGTATCACGGTTCCCGCTACTAGAGACTATTCCTCGGCACAAGGTAGCCCGGCTGCTTCAGAGCCCTTGAAAGACATACTCTGCTGTGATTCCAGCCTGTTCCAGTTCGCTCTCAGATTGCTCCTGATTCTACCTACCTGCCTGCAGCTGGTAACCCGTGCCACTTGGGGCGCCACACCCTCTGTACCATCTCCAGGGGTGCGCCGCACTGAGCCGCAAGGGGAGCCCTCTCAGCACTTCGGCCTCGGATCAGGTAACCCTGACAGGGGTGGTGCAGTGAACAATCTTTTTGCCCTCACTTGAGCCCACTGAGGAGGAGGAGGAGGAGGGAGAAAAAAAAATATTTTTATCAGTCTGTTGTGTGCAGCGTTCAGCTATATTTTACTACAGAGTGCTGTTCTAATCTGCTATTTAAAAATTACAAATTTAAAGGGGAATTTTTTTTAAGAGCACTTGCCATGCTCTTAACTACATTTTGCTGCCATTTGCAGCACTCTAGCCCTTTCCATTGGTTTTTTAGAGCCATTTTAGTGCCTGAAAGTTTGGGTCCCCATTGACTTCAATAGGGTTCGGTGTCCGGGTAAAGTTCGGAAAAAGTCCGGGTCACGGACCCAAACTTTTTTTTTCAAGTTCGGCCGAACCCGCCGAGCACGGACATCCAGGTGTCCGCTCAACTCTATTAGGGATCCTAAAATGCATAAATGTATCCCCAGCATGGGGCACCCATGTTTGTATACAAAGACTCTGAGCAAGAATGTGTTAGAAAAAATTGTGTACTTTATGCACACTACCTCTATATTTATAAATCTAGGTGAATCAGCTATAGCAGCAAAATGCAGCTGTAACATTTTAGATTCCTCCTTCTGTTGCTGTTCTATGACCAAAAATGTGTGGACCCAGCAATACAAATTCCCTGTCTGGTGGTGGATAAAAGGCATCTTCAAATACAGAAGTAACAATATAAACATGGGAAGACCGCTGAGAAGCATCTTCCAATACCCAAATCATTGAGGAACCCTTGCCAACATAGCTATATCAAATATATTTTATTTTGATGCAAGGTGAATCTTTACCAGATTAAGCAGAATTCGAATTAAACATTAAAGCAAACGACAATCAAATTTAAGTGATATTAAAGGTTTGTTTTGTTGTTTGTTTTTTTAAAATAATAAACATGTTATACTTACCTGCTCTGCGCAGTAGTTTTGCACAGAGCATACCCAATCCTCCTCTTCTCGGGTCCACCACCGATGCTCCTGGCTCCTCCCTCCTCCCTAGTGCCCTCATAGCAAGCAGCTTTCCCGCACAGACTTGCTCCTGAGCTGCTGCTCAGTGTTTCCATTCACACACATAGAGCGGCTCGGCCCCACCTCCGCTGTCTCCTCATTGACTGACTGTGATTGGCAGTAGCAGGAGCCAATAGTTATCACTGCTGTTTCAGCCAATGAGGACAGAGAGACCCGGCAGAGCCAATGCTCTCATGCACATTGTTGGTTTGAGATGGGTCTCAGGTAAGTTTTAGGGGGGCTGAGGGCGCTACTGTACACTGAAGATGTTTTTACCTTCATTCATTGAATTCATGAAAGTTAAAAACCTTGAGTCTATACAACCACTATAAATAAAAACATTGTGCCAGTAGCAAAGCAAGCATGTCACCATACAATTAGCATTACATAGCTAAAATGCCTGTCTTAAGCACAAGTTTTGAGAAACTTAAACCCACATATAGTGTAAAACAGATAGGAAAAACTCTGCCAATAAATCCGTGATGGGAAACAAAATGGAAGGAAGTTGGTTGGATAGCTTCAGGTCTGTAATTCCACCTTTTGCACCCACTTAAATGATATCTTAATTCCCACTAATTCCTGGAATTAGTCCAGCCAATGATGGCTTATATTTACACATTTATATGGGTCAAGGGGTCACTTATTATTCTGCCATGCTTCCAGCAGACAAGGTTCCCTTTTCTTTATAATTCAAGGAGCCCTACCTCCTTGGCATACCATATATGAATGGTACTGGATCTTATTCTCCTTAAGTCCTAAGCAACTGACAAACCTATTTTTGGGGATGCCTTCCTTTAAAAGAAAATATGGGAATTTTTTTTTTAAATCATACTTACCTAGGTAGATGCAGGATTGGTCTGATGCTGCATATATCCCCCTCGTGGGCTCTAAGACTGAGAACTGAGCTATCAAACACTGCAAACCGCTCAGTTCTCAGAGCTACCTGAGCAGAGAGCTGGTGACTGTCAGTCACGGCTGTCTACTCTGCCCCCCTGTGCTCACTGGATCACTGAGCTGTTAAGGGGTGGGAGTGGCCTGCTCAGGCTCTTAGAGGCTCTCTAAGAGGCTGAGCTGGGTGCAGGTCCAAGCATGTAGGCAGATGTCAGCCGACAGCCTATGATGTCAGCCGACAGCCGACTTCAGCCCACTGTCTGCTGAAAATGGGTCACAGGAGTGCAGAACCAACTCCTTTGATCTACATGTAGCACTGACCCCGCAGGACCTGCTGAATAGTATCTTGATGGGCTCCCCTGGTTACCAGCACACTGTTACTTTTATATTAAGTCCCTGGATTCCTCTTTGCTCCCGATGGCTCATCACAAAATGAACAGTCTAGGGGTATTGGCTTGTTTTGTTGTTTATTTGTGTTTGGGATAGGAGAAGGGAATAGTGGGATACTCCAACTGAACTATTGACACTGGTTGAGGACTTCTATCTTCAGGGCTTTCACAGGAATTAGGAACAGCCAGGCTGTTAATCCACACTGCCACAAATGTAGATGGGGTTAAGTCTCTTGCTCTCTTTACTCTCTGACAAGATGACTTGATGGTCGATAACTTATCTTCAGGACACTCTCTCTCTAGCATCCCCTTTCAACTGACACCAATCCACTGATTATCCTAGGAGCAGGGGGTGGTCCCCCCTCAGGTCAGGCCCCTTGACACGAGTTTCTGTACTCACTGTACTGCAAAGACAGATCCTCCAGTGTCTCCCTTCTCAGTCAGCTTCTCTGGACCTCCAGGCCCTCAGGACGGCCCCCTGAGGCCGCATGGCACCTCTACAGAGGAGAAGGCAGCAGCCCCTCCCTCTGGGACTTCGCTCCCCAATGAAAGACCTCAAGCACATTTTATACAGTATCCCAACACGCTTCGAGGCACTTTTACCTCTGCCAATCATCAGGACTATATCAAAAGCCTAAGCACCCATTTGTCAGGATTCCTCCCACTGTCCAACAGGCCTCCCTATTGGACCAGTGTGAGACACTCTCTAGACAGAATGAGTTGCATCCTGAGCAGACCTCACTAACAGATCCTGCTCTCTGGTAGGCAGAGAACATCATACATTTATCTACAGCTCTCCTGATAAGCAAACAGAGTTCAAACTATACTTTCTCACTAGTACCTACCTAGGAGGGTGCTACATACAGGACAAGTACAGCCAAATGAGCTTTGGCTGTACTTTTCCTTTAAATACAAGATTTTTTTTTATAAACAGTGTAAATGTCAGCTATCATGGAGGAAACATATGGCACTTGGAGCTCCAGACTTCAATATTGATAGAGGTTTCCGAATGAGTTAAATGATTGCAATAGTATGGCAATGTTATTCTGTCTGGTGAAGCCCTGACATAATTCCTGGGAAAGGTAGCCTATATAGAGAGAAAGGATGTGTATGCCAATCCAGAGGGTTTATCCAGGTATAATCTTTCAAAAATGATATCTTGTTTGATCTCTTCCGCTTGGCCCTTTCATATTTTCATTAGAAAAACATTTAGTGCCAGTTCACATTAGTGCTATCACAGAGATCACATGTAATTTGGAGCGCACTGTTCCTAAAATTACATGCGATGTATGTGCGGTGCAAATTCAGCCATACAGTTTGTATGGCTGAATTTGCACTGTAATCGCACTAAAACTCGCACAGGACCCTTTTTTTGGTCCGCAGCAGAATCGGATCGCATGGTGGTTTACACTAGTGCGATCTGATTCGGTGCAAACTTGTGCATAACTGCGATATGCGATCTGATCTGGGGGAGTCATTAACTTTTAATTGACACCCCCAGCGTATCGCATATGGCAGTGTGAACTGCCAGGGGTGCGGATGTGATGCGGGAACACGCTGTATATTTGCAGCATTCCCGCATCGCACATATGTGAACCGGCACTTAACAGTAAAAATAATATTTTGATTTGAAAGTTTGTAAGAGTGGGTTATTTAGGTATGGCAAACACCACTCACTGCAAAGTATATTGCCATAAACAATAAGGTTTAAAAAACTAAAAATAAAACCTTTGTGGCTCATGGCCAAAGTAAAAAAAGCTATAAATAATAAGAAAAGAGCTTTTAAAAAATATAAAAATGAAGGAACATTGTCATTGTTTAATTGTTATAAAGAATATAACAAAATATGTAAAGGACGCAAAATTTCGAAATGAACGACAGATTGTAAAAGATAGTAGGACAAACCCCCAAAAATTATTTAAATATATTAATAGCAAAAAGGTCAGGTCAGAGCATGTAGGCCCTTTACAATATTTTTTTTATTAAAATGTTTTATTGGAAATTGTGAACATAAACGCGAAAAAGATACATTTGTTAATAACAACGTAACATGGAAGAGGCAACAACAGCCATACGCTCATGGTACATATGAAAAAGGCATGTAAGCATTACAGATTCACTTTCAGACAGAAATGGAACATGTATGTGAAACAATTAAAACAGGCATTTCAATAATGAGACAAGGGTAAGTCCATCCCAGCCCAAACTCAGTTTAGAAGGCCCTTTACAATATTATCTGGAATGGGTGACTGGGGACAAAGAAAAGGCAAATTTATGAAATACTTTCTTCAGTGCTGTCTATACAAAGGAGCATGGGGGAGCTCATGACCATAATGAGGATGGTATTGACACAGCCCCAAATGATCTACAATGGCTCAAAAGTGATATGGTCCAGAAATATTTAGATAGAATAAAGGTGGATAAAGCACCTGGACCAGATGGCATCCACCCACGAATCCTAAAAGAATTGAGCGCTGTCATTTCAAATCCTTTGTTTCTCATTTTTAGGGACTCGTTAAGGACTGGAATAGTACCACTGGATTGGCATAGGGCCAATGTGGTGCCTATATTTAAAAAGGGATCAAAGTCTTTGCCAAGTAACCATAGACCTGTTAGTTTTTTTTGTAAAATTCTTTTTATTGATTTTATAAAAGAACAGAGAAACACAAACAGACATTTACAAACAGCCAAAAAAGAAGGCAGATAATAACCCCACAACGCCCACCCCCACCCCTCCCTCAACCCCCCCCCCTCCCACCCAAAAGCGGCCACCAGCACCTTGAGAAGACCAGGAGTGACGAGGTCAGGGGATCAGTGTAGGCCACCGTCCAAGGACAGCACGGCCAACCACCGACCCCCGGAGGAAAACATCCTCTGGTCCCATACTCACAAAAATCACATCTTCCCCCTTCCCGGGAACAAAACATATCAACATAGCATCAACGAGTCCCATTATCTGGCTGTACAAGCAGGGCTACAAAACTGTAATACAAGATGGCACACGTATAAATCTAGAGATCATTCAGCCCGCCAGTGTCTTGGCACATATATAAGAGTCATTTTAACCTACAGTTTCTGAGGAGTCCACCCACGCCCTCCAAACCTTGTCAAATTTTTTGGGGCAACCTCGTGAGACATATGTGGATTTGTAAAGGGGTAGCACTGCATTGACCAGGCCCTTCCAGAACAACAATGATGGCTGGGGAAACCTTCTTCCAATGTAGCAAAATAGCCTTTTTAGCATAGAACAGAAGAATGCTCAGCAAAGTCCTGTGTGCCACCGAGGGGACCACCTCCTCCACCAAACTCAGTAGACAGACTCGCTGGGTTCGCGGAATCGGAGTCAGCAGCACCTCGGCGAGACAGGAAGTCACTGCAGTCCAAAACTGCTGTATTTGGCCACAGTCCCAGAAAATGTGAGTTACGTCTGCGGGGGAAGCGGAACAACGCCAACACTCAGCAGACGAAGTCGGGAAGATTTTGGCTAGACGGGCCGGTGTATAGTAAATTCTGTGGAGGAATTTAAACTGTATTAGTTTGTCCCTAGCAGCAACTAAATATTTGAAAGGCTCGGTCCATACTTCATCCCAGTCATCCCCCTGTAGGTCCGTCACCTCAGCCGTCCATTTTTTCCTACATCTAACTATGCCAGGGGGTGTAAGTCGGAACATATCTTTATACACAGTGGAGAGAGTTTTAAGCGTGGTATCACAAGTCAACACGCATTCCAAGTCCGAAGGAGAGAGCTCCACAGAAGATGAGGCAAATTGGGCCTGAAAGGCATGACGCAGTTGGAGGTATCGAAATATGTATCCACTAGGTAGGTCGAATTTTTCTTGCAAACGTTCGAACGGTAGGAGAGCCCCCGCCGCTGTTATATCACCCAAGGTTTTAACACCCCGCGTCGCCCACAACATCAGATCAGGCAAGCGACGAAAATGGGGAAAAGTGGGGTTCATCCACAAGGGAGCGGAGGGGGAGGATCCGACATAACTGGGGCACGTCAATTTCAAGGACTGGGTCCATGCCTTAACAGTCGCCCTCATGGAAAGTGTCAGAGGGAGATCCGAGCCCAGACCTCTGAACAGCGCCAAACTGAGGGTCTCGAAGGAGCCCAGGTGAGCATAGACCTGTTAGTTTAACTTCTATAGTTGGGAAGATACTGGAGAGATTAATAAAAGACCACATAGAAGAGTTCTTGCTGGAAAAAAAAAAACATTTTAAGCAACAGAAAGCATAGATTCATGAAAAACAGAAGTTGTCAAACAAACCTGATATCTTTTTATGAGGAGGTAAGTAAAACCTTGGACAGAGGGGTGGCTGTGGACGTAGTATACTTGGATTTTGCAAAAGAGTTTGACACAGTTCCTCACACACGGCTAATGTGTAAGGTAAAGTCTACTGGCTTGGAAAGATCAGTTTGTAATTGGATAGAAAATTGGCTAAAAGATAGAATTCATAGAGTGGTTAATGATTCTTGAGAGAGATATCATTTTGCCCCTGTACAAATCATTAGTAAGACCTCATCTGGAATACGCAGTTCAGTTTTGGGCACCAGTTCTCAAAAATAATATCGGGGAACTGGAGAAAGTGCAGAGAAGGGCAACCAAACTGATAAGAGGCATGGAGGAGCTCAGCTATGAGAAAAGATTAGAGGAACTGAATGTATTCTCTCTTGAGAAGAGGAGATTAAGGGGGGATATGATCAACATGTATAAACACATAATGGGTCCATATAGTGAACTTGGTGTTGAGTTGTTCACTTTAAGGTCATCACAGAGGACAAGGGGGCACTCTTTACATCTACAGAAAAACAGATTTCGTCTCCAAATATGGAAAGGTTTCTTCACCGTAAGAGCTGTGAAAATGTGGAATAGACTCCCTCCAGAGGTGGTTCTGGCTAGCTCACTAGATTGCTTTAAAAAAGGCCTGTATTCTTTCCTGGGTGTACATAATATAAATGGGTAATAATATTTATAGGTAAAGTTGATCCGGGAATATCCGATTGCCTCTCGGGGGATCAAGAAGGAATTTTTTTTCCCACCTGTAGCAAATTGGATCATGCTTTGCTGGGATTTTTTTGCCTTCCTCTGGATCAACAGAGGGTATAGGATCGTGTATATGGGATTATATGGTTGGGTTTTCTTAACTGTTTTTGTTTTTTTACTGGTTGAGCCAGATGGACTTGTGTCTTTTTTAAACCTCACTAACTATGTAACATAACCATGAAGGTGTACTTAAAGCAGTAAAAAAACGAAAAGCAAACATGTAATTGATTGCAGATTACCAATTCTTAGCGCCGGTTCACACTGCAGCGACGCTACTTCGCACCACGACCTCCGAGGTCGCGGTGCGAGCAGCGCGCCGCTACCTCGGAGCGGCCGCCACGGACTTCATAACATTGAAGTCTATGGCGGTCGCCTCCGGGTCGCCCCAAAGAAGCTCCGGACCCTTTTTCTAGGTCGGAGCGACTTGTGTCGCTCCTATTAGAACGGGTCCGCAGCTTCCCTATGGGAGGCGACCTGCGGCGACCTGTGAGGCGACCAGGTCGCCTCACAGGTCGCCCTAGTGTGAACCGGCACTCAGATGTGGTGGCTGCATTAGTTTTCTTTTTTCTTTCTTTCTTTTATTTTCACCTGGTAATCCAACCACTAAGTCTGTTATTTTTCAACAGAACAAGCTCCCTCACAAATGCAGAAATCTAGAACGTTGAGACAAACAGTTTTCCACTGACAGGGGTGCTTTTACTTGTTTTACAAGGTGATCATTTACAATCACTTTAATTCCTTTAAAAAAAGGACATCAAACCCTGATGATCTTTGATCTCTTTCATGTTGTTCAGATAGATTTCCACCTCTGAAAGGTTTCCTATACATACAGTGGTGCTGCGTTCAGATTCAGCTGAATGTGACTAACTACTGCTAGCAAATAACTTTTTAAAATTGCAGTATGTGTAGCAGGAAGGAAAACTTTGGTCCCTTAGTTTGTTCCAAAGTTTTTGACCTGCAGTCTTCAGAAAGCTCATGCATTTTTATATTTTACAAAAGCTTGTAAGTTGGCTCTATAAATGCATATAAAAGGAACTCACAGCTTTTCTTTGTGATCACGATGTTTTGTTGTGATTTATTGTATTTATATTGTTGTGGTGGTTTTCTATACTGCAATTTTTCATTCTCTTGTACATTTTGTAGAACATTTTTTGCAGAATACTAACAAGTTAAATGTTGCATAATTGCAGATGAGGATAGAAGGCTATTGTTTGCATGAATACTGCAAGAAAATGAACATTCTTCACCCTATTCTATTTGACAAACAAAATCATGATGTTTAAAATACGTTGAGGGCTATTGAAAAATATTTGACAGTTTAAGTATTTAGTGGTTTGATTTTACATTAGGTTGACAGGGTATACTGTAGTTTAGAATGCCTTCTCTCAATATTTCAGAGAAGAATAGTTGGGAAACAGCATGACATCATTCAAACGGTTCATCGCCTTTTTGCTTTATGATCACACTGCAAGAAAGCACAACCTTAAAGTAGATCTAAACCTCACCTGAATAACATTTAGCTTGCTAAAGTACTCTTATCGCAAACAATCACCATATTTTAAAAATACATTTCTTGCCTCTATCTTTTTTAATCCTTTGCTGCATATCACACCTGTTGATCACCTGCAGCTTTTTTGCAGCTACATCCTATCTATGTGCATTTGAACCATGCCTGCTTAATGTGTGTTCAAATGGTCACTTGTAGGTTCCATCAAAAAGTTCTGGGTGACAACATAGGAGTTCAAACTAAATTTTGTCTGTTTGGGCATTCAGACAAATGCCTAAAGGTATTCAGCCCCCTGTTCAACTTCTGCTTCTATATGTGAAAGATTCCTGCTGTCGATGGTTCCTAAGGAAGCAGCTGGTGTTACCTTCCCTAGGAACCACTAGGCAATCCCCACCAGGTGAGCAAAGAGATGGAGGTAACTGCCCAAATTAGGACAACAGGTGAACCTTGACAATGACATTGACCATATACGGTCAGGGCAATATTTGTTAAACCACTTGCCGACTATATACAGTACATATACGGCGACAAGGCAGCTATTCTGAGCAAAATCACGTACCTGTTCATAATATTGCGCTTCCGGGTCGTGGCAATTTTGTTGGCAATGTCACTTCCGTTGCATTTTCTGATGAGCAGCGGTATTCTGATAGAACACTGGCGGACATCAAGTCCGTGGTACCCGCACATCAGCTCCAGCTGTGTATAATCACAGTAGGAGCATGTCGCCAGGCAGAGTGCATGCACACCCCCAATTCCAAAAGTGCAGGATCACATACTAGGTATGTGATCCTGCACATCAGAGCCACCTTGCCCCCACATATGTAAGTTACACGATCGGAAATTTTTAATGTTCCACTTTAAGAATTAAAAAAAAAAAATCACTGTTCCTGGTCAAATGGAACCTTTACAAATATTTATTTGGATTGATACAGTGCACCTGGAAAGTATTCACAGCACTTCACTTTTTCCACATTTTGTTATGTTACAGCCTTATTCCAAAATGGAATGAATTCATTATTTTCCTCAAATTTCTACAAACAATACCCCATATTGACAACAAAAAAGACGTTTTTTGAAATCTTTGCAAATTTATTAAAAATTAAGAATGAAAAAAATCCCATGTAAATAAGTATTCACAGCCTCTGTTCAATACTTTGTTTGGCACCAATAACAGCCTCAAATATTTTTGAGTATGATGCTACAAGCTTGGTACACCTATTTTTGGGCAGGTTCTCTCATTCTTTTTTGCAGGACCTCTCAAGCTTCATCAGGTTGGATGGGGAGCGTCAGTGCACAACCATTTTCAAATCTCTCCAGAAATGTTCAATCTAGCTCAAGTCTGGGCTCTGGCTGGGCCACTCAAGGACATTCACAGAGTTGCCCCATAGCCACTCTTGTGTTATCTTGGCTGTGTGTTTAGGGCCATTGTCCTGTTGGAGGATGAACCTTCACCCCAGTCTGAGGTCCAGAGTGCTCTGGAGCAGGTTTTCATCAAGGATGTCTCTGTACATTGCTGCATTCATCTTTCCCTCAATCCTGACTAGTCTCCAGGTCCCTGCCACTGGAAAACATCCCCAGAGCATGATGCTGCCACCACCATGCTTCACTGTAGGGATGGTATTGGCCAGGTGATGAGTGGTGCCTGGCTACCGCCAGACATGACGTTTGCCATTCTGGCCAAAGCAAAATGTGTAAATCACTGTGAATACTTTCCAGGTGCACTGTATATATTCCCTGGGCCACTCCCTTCTCCCTCCTTTCCCCCCCAATCAATGCCATTTTTTTTTCTTTTAAAACTCTTTTGCCTTTTAGCCCAGAAATGGGTATTTTTATTTTGACAGATTTGTTTCCCATTGATTTAATTAGGGTTCACGCCCAGCATTCAAACTTCTTTAAAGTTCCCCGAACCCTTCTTGAATGGAACTCAGGGCAGATTGGCTCTTCCCGAATATTTAGGCATAGGCACTAGTGCCTAGCATTACAGTAAACCATGTCATCATAGCAAATCTTTTCTCTCTTCTGCAGCTTTTTTTCTTTCTTCTTCAGTCACTGCAGGAGAGAAATAATGAGAACCAGTGTACTTCAGAGCAATTTTCATGAGACATGCTGACGTAGGGAAGTGTAGTACATTATATATTCATCATATCCACAAACCAAGACAGGCTAATGTAAGTAAATTCATTCATAAACACACACTGCCATTTCAAAGAGCAAATCTGCTTTTTATTAATGAAATGACACCTGCGATGCTTTTATCTACAAGTCTCCTCTAGTAGTATGACTCATATTCATTATGATTATTTTGAACCACTCAAGCAATCAAAAAAAAAGACAGGTTATTAAATGTAACTTTCACCATAATACCCTTAAGGAGAAATAGATGTAATGTTTTCCATGGATGATAGTATAGTCAATGAGTTATTATCCAACTAATGGCTGCATTATGTGCTCACAGCACCAATTATTTCCACTAGGCCAATTAGCTATGGTGTAGTAAGCTTTGCATTGACAAGACAGTTGTTTGTGCTTTAACTTACAGACTGACAATTCACATTAATAGCTGTGCAACCTATACCACCATTAAACATCACATAAGCATAAAAATGTATACATGTAATTAAATGGCACTATGAGCACTTCACATCAGCAATAGACTTGTGTGACTTTTGTTTGGTGGAGATCAAAACTATTGGTATTTTATGTGTAGTGCCCCCCTCCCCCCAACCTCCAGAGGCCTGGTGGTGACCCCCAGAGATAGGGAGGGCCGATATCCCTCCTCAGGGTGCAGGTTACTAGGCATAGTAGGTGGTGAACAAGGTAGAAAGATGGACGCCAGTCACTTTTATGCTTAAACGAAAATAAGTGTATTTCTCACAACAGGGAAAATGTGGGAGAGAGGGGTAGGGCACAGGACACCCTTAATCAAAAACAGCAGATTGGCAGACTCCTTAGAATAAAAATAGTGAAAAGGTAGACAGCAGTATAGAAAAGAGCCTTTAACCACTTCAGCCCGGAAGGATTTGCCCACTTCCTGACCAGGCCCTATTTTGCAATTCGGCACCGTGTTACAGTTTTGTGACGCTGTACGCAAACAAAATTTACGTCCTTTTTTTCCCACAAATAGAGCTTTTTTTTGGTGGTATTTGATCACCTGTGCAATTTTTATTTTTTGCGCTATAAACAAAAAAAAAAGAGCAACAATTGTGAAAAAAAAACAATATTTTTCACATTCTGCTATAGGACATTCCCCCAAAAAAAAAAAAAAAATCTAAAAATCTAAATTGTTTAACATTTTAGGCCAATTTGTTCTCTGGTACATATTTTTGGTAAAAAAAAAATCACAATAAGTGTATTTTGAGTTTGCGCACAAGTTATTGCGTCTACTAACCAGGGGAAAGATTTATGTCATTTTTATAGTTTTTTTTTTTACTAGTAATGGCGGCGATCTGCGATTTTAGCAGGACTGCGACATTGCGAGGGACAGATCAGAACCCTAACTGACATTTTTGACACTTTTGGAGTTACCAGTGACATTACTACAGTAATCAGTGCTAGAAATATGCACTATTACTGTAATAATGCCATTTGCAGGGAAGGGGTTAACCCTGTGGGTGAACAAAGGGGTTAATGTATGCCTGTATGCTTACTAACTGTGTGTGTGTGTGTGTGGGGGGGGGGGTGTTCTGTGACAGGCACAGACAGATCACAGTTTCAGCTTATCTGAAACTGCTGATTTGTCCCTGCCTGTCTCACAGAAGATCCGCTTGCTTTGTTTACATAAGCAGGCGGGTCTTCTCTCCGTTTCCTGGACGATTGTGCGCACCGCTGGAATCACATGCACTCCAGTCACGTAGTACTATGTGACTGGATGCAGGGGAGCCGCTCTGCTGCAGTAATATTTTTGTGGGCAGTCGGCAAGCGGTTAAGCTGGAACCAGCAACCTGTACTTTGTAGTAGTGATCGACCGATATCCTTTTTTTTTTTTTTTTTAATCACTTGACAGGTAGTTTTGTGGAGGGATCTGGGGGTCTAAAAGACCCCAAACCCCTCCTCTGCACCTAAAAGCATTCAAAAGGCCAAGTTTGGCTGTTTTGAATGCTGTCATTTTTTTTAAATTGGCGCCAGCACCCAGAAGTGATGTCATGACATTACTTCCGGGTTTTGCATGGAGTCTTCGAGCGGCCATGCAGGCTGGTTGCCCGGTTCTTCCCTTGGGACAGGAGACCTGGGGGAGCCACAAAGGATGGCGGGAGGGGGGGGAAGTCCCGCTCCTTGTAATGACAGCCGAGCGGCTTCTCAGCCACATCAGTTGTCATTGCAAGACAGCTGACTGTCGGCTATGGACGCCGGTACCAGGGTGATGAATCTAGCTGCAGGCATCACTCCGGTACAAACACTTTCCTGAAATATCGGCAATATCGGTCACCTTGGTGGCCGATTCCGATATATGGGGGAAAGTGCATATCTGCCCTCGATATATCGGCTTTGCGGATAATCGGTCGATCACTACTTTGTAGCATAAGCTGTCTGCTGTAGCAACAATACTCAACTAGCAGAAGGTGCAGGAACTCTGTGGAAGATTCCATCTTGATGCTTTCCCAGGCGCTCAATGGTTCCCCGATTCATGGCAGAGTCACCTCTGGTACTACATCTCAGGTCTCCATCCTTTCCTTCATGCTTCCAGGCAGTGTGCAGGCTCTCCCTTACAGAGCCCCAAGCACACGGTTAGGCCTCAGGCTTCAGGCCTACCCGGCAGCAGATGTTCCTCAAACACCCACCTGTAAGGACCATGATCATCTGACTTCCTCCAAACAAATAGCTTCTCCCAGCATTCTCAGGTACCAGTGTGATTGGCTGAGAGGAACATACATATTCATAACCTGACTCACTGTAATTCATCACATTAATGCCAAAGGTAACAGTGCCACCTACTAAAAGAAGGGAGAAATACAGCCAAACCAGGGTTAGTAGGAAAATCCGATGACCAGAAAGACTACAAATCAGCCAGGCTAGCTACCACCTAGCACAACTAAATTTATAAGCAACCCTGCTTAGGACAAGGGTGCTATATATGTTTTATGGTGGTCTTTTAGTGATAGAAATGCTCCTAGCTCTGCAATCTAAATGACTTAAGCCTCGACCCTAAGACTGAACCAAAATAAAAAGTACTATTTAATCTAGGAATGAACTCATTAGAAAAGTATTACATGTCTTATTTAATTATACCTAACATATATAGTCTTAAGGTGGACCCATTGACAGACTATGGACATTAAAATATTTACATATTCTTAACAAGCAGTGAATACATTTTAATTATTTGACCTCCAGGAGGTTTTACCCCCTTAAAGCAGAGCTCCACCCAAAAGGGGCAGTTCTGCTTTAAGAACTCATCCTCTGCTCCTCTGGCACTTTTAAGGAGCAGAGGGGAGTAGGTATCCGATTTGAACAGGTACCTGCTGCCACTGCCGCTCCGACCGCCTAGGCAATCAGAAGCGGAAGTTCTCCTCCCCCCCTGCAGCCTTCTGAGTAAGACTGTGGGACCATTCACAATGCGCAGCGGTACTCGCTCATGCGTAGTGGGCTGTGAAGCCGCAAGCTGTCCACAGTTAAGATGCCAGCGCCGAGGAGAGAAGACAGCAGTTGAAACTGGCTGGGCTGAGCATACCGCTGGATCGTGGGACAGGTGAGTAGCTGTTTTTTTAAAAGTCAGCAGCTACAGTTTTTGTAGCTGCTGTTTTTTAAAAGTCAGCAGCTACAGTTTTTGTAGCTGCTGACTTATATTTTTTTTTTTTACAGGAGACTGGGGAACCAATTTAATGACCAGGGCACTATTTGCTATTTAGCACTGCGCTACTTTATTTGGTAATTGCGCGGCCATGCAACACTGTACACAAATGAAATTTATGTAATTGTTTTCACACAAATAGAGCTTTCTTTTAAGGTATCTGATCACCACTGGGTTTTCATTTTTTTATTATATAAGCAAAAGAAGACTGGAAATGTTGAAAAAAAGTATATTTTATACTTTCTGTTATAAGACGTAAAAAATTTAGGCCATAACGTATTCTGCTACATGTCCCAATAAGTGTTTAATTATTGGTTTGTGCGACAGTTATAGTGTCTACAAACTATGATAATATATATATATACTGGAATTTACACAGCTGTGTGACTGTGACAGGGTGATGGGAAATCTGGCACCAACAGGCACTATCAATGAGGGTCAGTACCTGACACTGACATTACTAGTGTCACTAATACAGTGATCAGTGATAATACTGTACACTGTCCTAATGACATTGGCTGAGAAGGGGTTAACATCTCGGGGGATCAAGGGGATAACTGTGTGCCTAACAATGTGTAATGTGTGTAAAGTGTGCTGCTTTTACTCTACCATCTGGCTGTTTTTTCTCCCTGCTTTGCAGGGAGAAGAAACAGCCAGATCGCTGTTCACCGTTCTCAGGGTTCTGGGTTTTGTGTTATTTGACATAGCCGATCAGCTGACTTCAGCCAAAATTGTCTTAAATCAGCTGCCAAACTCATGCTGTGTCTAGTCAAACCCGAAAGCAAGCCAGCGATGTACAGATATGTTGTCCAGCCTGCCTGTGCCACCCGCCTGCCTGCAGAAAAGCTACTATGGGCAGATGGCAAGTAGTTAAAACAAATCCACACTGACCTCTGTAGCTGCAGGCACTGTTTGGAAATTGAATTGTTCATTTACCAAATGCAAATCACTTTAAAGAGCTTCTAAAGGCCGAAGGTTCTACATTCTATGCATTAAGGTAAAAAACCTTCTGGGTGTCCCCCCCCAGACCCCCTCTTATACTTACCTGAGCCTCATCTTAATCTCCTGGGTCTCTCTCTCTCTTTATTGGCTCACACAGCAGCGGAACTATTGGCTCCATTTACAGGAGCATGGCTCAGGAGTGTTCTATGTTGCCTAAACTGGGTGGACTTTTGTTTTTTTTTCAACCATATTAACTATGTAATATAGCAAGAGGCTTGCTATTGGGGGCACTCAGTAGGGGGGGGGGGCAGGACTGCCAGCAGGGGACCCAAAAAGAGGATCCGGCTGCTCTGTGCAAAACCATTTCACAGAGCAGGTAAGTATAACATGTTTGTTATAGTTTTTATTAAGTTACAACCATTAGAATCCCTTTAAGGACTGGTTTACACCAGGCCATTGCATTAATGCACAGAAAATATGGTAACACACCACACACAGTGTGCAGTGGCATTAACTTTGACTTTTTCTGAGCAAAATTTTGAATGGTAAAATGCCCCTGCGCGGCAATGAATTTTATATGTTATGGTGTGTTGCAGCCCCATTCAAGGCGTTGTGATCTTGTTGTGATGATGATGAATTACTCCACCGTACCTGCAGACATGAAGGTCAGTGGGGCTTGCTGTAAAATGTATTTTCTGCTTGATAAGAAAATGTAAATACTTTATTATCCACATGCTGGCTACAGGTTTACTTTATTTTTAGGCTTCTGTAATTCCATGCACAGCAACAAAATGAAGAGGAGGCAATATTTTGACATTTTAGGACAATTGAGTTGTGTTGGTTTGCACAGCATGGTCTATGACTATCCAAATATGAGGGGAGAGCACAGGGGTGACCTGCTCAAAATAGTCTTGCTCCTTTATTGGCAATTCACAGGCTGCACTGGACCCAGGACCAAGCTGTATTACTTACCTGCTGTACAGTCTGCAGGGACGTCTAAGGTATGGCTATGGTGTGTAGCATGAGTGCTTGGATCACAAAACTGACTAAACAGAATTAAAAATTCTTTGGCAGTAGTTTAGCTTTAAAAATAACTGCATTCACAGTCTTTTTTTTTGTGTTTTATTCTTAAAGTCCTGTATATACATGGTAGATATTTTGATTGTGTCCACATTTTACAAATGAATGTGAATTATATTTCTTGATCATAATTTGCAGGTGTACCCTCTAGTGCCTATTCATACTTCAGAAGGTATAATCCTTGCTGAACAACTGGTTTCCAAACATTAAACAGTTAAAGGGTTCACTTTTTGGAAAAAAACGATGAATGCACATTTTTTGCAGGTAAAAAAATGTGCATTTTTTTTTTGGAGCCTGTAAAGCACTGCACCACAATCAGCAGATTGCTGATGCCTTGCAGGTCTACATCAGATTTGCCAGCATATCTGCTTCCCTGTACTTTCCGTACAGCCAAACAAATACAAGACAGGAAGCATGAATGAGCTACCATGGTGCAGCGCCATGGTAGTTCATTGAAAACTACAAGCCGATAGCGGCAAAGGCTGCTAGACCTTGTCGTTTTCCATGCACAGAGCCCTGTCAATCAGTGATACGGCCAGGCTGGCTGATGAAGCCCCGCTCAGTCATAGTTTTTTAAATTGTGACAGCTATCAGGGAGGTAGAAGAACCCCGCTAGCTGACACGGCAGGGATCGGGGAGGTGCAGGGGCCTGTCTGTACGTAACACGTTACACCCTGAATATAGGTGTAACATGTAACATGTTATGAAAGGTTAACTTATCTGTTAAACATACTGCCAACTTCTGACTCTAGGTACATTCACAATGGCATGTGCTTAAAGCGTAACTCCACTTTTTGTTGAGAAAAAAACATTCCCCTCTGGGTGATCTCTGTACATTACAAGGATTTTAACTAACTTTGTTGCCGATTCCTACCTTTTGTTATTCTGAAGAAATCATTGTTTGTTCCTGAGTGCTTCTGTGCTGATTGGGTCTAATGGGAGTGGTTTCATAATTATCAATCAGCTGTGGCAGCTGCAGGACACTAATGAGGAAATCTACTGGGCCTGCTTTCTTTTAGACATGTTCCTATTAGGAGTATCTAAAAAAAAAAAAAGACATTTTTGTTGCAGGGGATGCCAGAAATCTAACTTCTATCTATGGGCTCTTTCACACGGGCGTTCCGTATGTCCGTTTTTCATCCCATCCGTTTGCGGATGAAAAACGGACATAATGTATCTCTATGTAAATACGGATGTCATCGGATGATCATCCTCTGACATCGGTTTTTTCAGTTCAGTTCAGTTCAGTTCAGTTTTTTTGAACGGAGGAGAACCCTATTTTTTCTTCCTTTCAAAAAACGGAACTGAAGCAAAAACGGATGTCAGTGGTGTCATCCGCAAACATCCATATTTACATAGACATGCATTATGTCAGTTTTTCATCCGCAAACGGATGGGATGAAAAATGGACATACGGACCGGATGACACAAGTGTCATCCGTGTCCGTTACAAAAAAAAAAAAAAGGACCTGATCGGGCAAAAAAAAAGGAACGCCCGTGTGAAAGAGCCCTTAGGCAGACTTCTGGGAAAATTAGTGAGCCAATCACACAAGCAGGAAATTATGTTTCTGGGGGGTGATCAGTACACATTCTGTTTTCAGAACAGATCCAGGTAACCATATTGCATTGTATTTTGAGAGAATTATAACAGCTGCAGATTGAAAAGGAAAGGTAATTTTTAATAACATTAAATTGCAATATGATTTGTGTCGCAATTGTATACGCATTATTTTTTTTTCCCCCACGAAAGTGGAGTTACCCTTTAAGATTAAATTAAAAATAGAAATATATTTTTTGTTTTTTACATTTTTGTGCTATTCGCAGCCTATAATAAAGCACTGTTTTTATTAAACCAACATATCAAAGAAAAGCCTTGTATAGTCCTAGAGTTTTTGTCAAATTAAGCAACACATGCTGACACTGCAAAATTTGGCATGAGCATCTAGGCTACAGTGATCTCTGATGATGAAAGGGTTAACAGTATTCATTTGGTTATAAGCAAGCCTAAGGAAACAAAAACATATGGGCACATCATGTAAAACAATATCAGTCTCACCTGTCAGATGTACTGTATGCAGTGTCGGTGTAGCTTTTACATCTGCTGTGACACCTTATGAAAAATGAAAAGAACATACAAATGTCCTTCTTCACTAGTCAACCTACTTAGCATTTATAGTCATTTTATATTGGTATATCCATTGTAAATCAAAATCTTTGACTATTGCATTCAATATCCATATTACTGGTAGATGTACTTTGTCTTTAAACGTTGGATTTATTATTATTGTATGCCAATGCTGTGAACTGGTATTGCTGGCAATAAACTTTTTATATTAGAATAATGAAAGAGTATAGTAATAAAGGAAAGGCTTCATTGTGTTTTACTCTGGCATATCTAAATAATTTTGTTTTAAATAAAGTATTTACAAGGGCTGTACCGTGTAAGATAGCGAGCTTACCTGAAATCTCCATCCAATGATGTTAATAATATAATTAGAAATATATTTTAATTAGATGGATATACACTATATTACCAAAAGTATTGTGACGCCTGTCTTTACACGCACATAAACTTTAATGGCATCCCAGTCTTAGTCTGTAGGGATCAATATAGAGTTGGCCCACCCTTTGCACCTAGAATGGTCAAACATTCCCATAGATACCCTCCTAAACCTTGTGGACAGCCTTCCCAGAAGAGTTGAAGCTGTTATAGCTGCAAAGGGTGGGCCAACTCAATATTTAACCCTACGGACTAAGACTGGGATGCCATTAACTACTTGCTGACCGCCCCACGCAGATTTACTGTGGCAGGGCAGCTCGGGTGCGCATAATCACGTAGATCTCCGTGATTATGTGCACACGGTCTCGGCAGCCTGTGCTGCTGAGACCGTGCTCCCGCTGTGTATATGACACAACGGGAGTCAGATCGCGGGAGGAGCGATGGCGATTGCCGCCGGCCTCCTGCGATCTTCACAGAAACTGACAGAAGACCGCTCGCTTATGTAAACAAAGCAGGCGAGTCTTCTGTCACACAGGCAGAGAGAGATCATGAGTTTCAGCTAGACTGAAACCCCGATTTCTCTGTGCCTGTCACAGAGCCCTTCCTCCCCACAGTCAGTAAGCACAAACAGGCATACATTTAACCCTTTGATCACCCCCGGTGTTAACCCCTACCATGCCAGTGTCATTTATACAGTAACAGAGTATATTATATAGCACTAATTGTATTAATGTTACTAGTCCCCAAAAAATTTCAAAAATGACAGTTAGGGGTCCAATCTGTCCGCTGCAATGTCGCAGTCCTGCTAAAAATCGCTGATCACTGCCATTACTAATAAAAACAAATAAAAAAGTCCAAAAATCACTTTTTGAATTGAATTACGATGCACCTGTAGTTCATTCAGATTTCATAGGTTGATAGAGTAACACTTTATATTACCTCTTCTTATTTCTTTTTTTTTTTAAAGCCTGTGGTGTGTGAACACACTCGAACTCCACCCGGTGCAAAAAAAGTGCACACACGCAAGCGTGAAGAACACAAAAAGTGTACAGGGTGTGCGAACAGTCTACCTCTGAAGAGGATGGACCCTGACCTTGATTCCCCCAGGGCGCAAGACTCCTGACCTCCGTTCTCAGGGAGGACTGCCGAAACAGCCCACCCCAAGTACTAGGTGGAGCTCCCCCAAAGGGAGACCCCATGAGAGAGGGTGAACTAAGCCAGAAGGCCATATCCACCCCCTCCCAAGACTTTCAAGGTAGGCCCGAGGACCCACACCCTACTCATTGTGAAAAAAGAGAGATAGAAAGTGACAAACCACAAATAAAAACACACAAACACAAGAGTGGGGAAGGGGAAGTGTACTAGTGTCAAGGCGCAGGACCTTGACAGGCCCTTTGGCCAGGAATGAAAAGATTCCTCTGGTCCCGGCCAAAAGGCCCGTCCCAAGAGGCAGGTGTGAAAAAAGTGTGTGTGGTGCAATGACCAAGGTGCAGAAAAACTCCCCCACCTTGAGAATTTAGGCACCCCAGGGGCACATACACCACGGGCTTCTTTCGGGACCCGGCCTTCTGCCAGACCAATGCAGCCCATCCCTACCAGGAGGCATCAGAACTTAGACGGCTTAGGGAGAGCCTGCCTTCAACTGGGGATAAGCCTTTTTCAAGGCCAGATTCAACCCAGGAGGAAAAGGCCCTCCCACCACCATCACCATTCCTTACCAATTACATCCGAGAGCAGTACTAACCGGTGGAACTACGCCGGCTTTCTCGCTCCATTCAAACTGATAGGAACAGATCCCATTCAAATCAGGAGGTAATGAACCCTTCCAGCTTTCTCTGACAGGACTTACTCCCGCCTGCCAGTTACGCCCAGGTGCTCCGGTTTCAGTCGCTGCCGATACTAGCCTTCCAGGCCCATACCATTGATAAGAACAGATACTACATTTGATCTTAGCCAAAAGGCCTAGGCTCTCCTAGGAACAAGGTGCAGCCGCGGTCATTGCGCAGGCGCGTGAGAGCAGGTATTCCGGGGCACAGTCATATAATGTCCTCCCAGAAAAAGAGCCGCACCACTCCACCATCATATGACGGTGGGTGGGCAGCAAGTAGTTAAATGGGTTGTTAAGGCAGTGCTCCCAATCACTACCAGCCCCTCTGATAGGATAACATGTATATACTAGGAAAACAGAGTGATAACTGCGCTAAAGGTGACAAAAAAAAGGTTAAGAAGCAGCAACTTCAAGTGTGACCACACCCTTAAATAATAATAATAAATAAGTCGCGGTGAGTGATGAAAAACAAACAAATCAATGTCCAACAATTAAATGTCCCAAATGTGAACTTGAATATGTGAATGATGTTGAAATATTATCGAGAATCTTGAACAGCCTCCAAGGTCTCTTAGGAAATGTGCTTACCAAACAGGCAATAAAAATCTGTGAGATTCATATGCTGGGGTACATTCACATGCCAAGGAGATTATCTGGAGTTCATGCGTCGGATCCTCAATGTATATTGCCATATATTAAACGAAAAAGAGAAATACTCCATAGCGTGATACCGTACAAAAAATGAATTGTGATGATCAAATTATAATAATCAAATTATAATCCACCACCTCATGTGTGAATATCCTTAACCAATTGTGAGGCAGCTTACCAAAAGGTTAATATAGACATGTATTTATATCCCAGTGATAGGAAAGGAGGAGAAACCAACACCAAACGTGGAGCCTCTTACCAGATGGAAGTAAAATTCAGCAGAGTTAGGTTAGGTCCAAATACACCAAAAAGCCAGCAAGACACCCAAGGACACGTTAAGCCTCTTACCAGATCACAGATCTAATGCACCATATAGTCACTTGCTGCACTCCCCCACCATGTAGATAGGTAGCCTCAGGGACCCAATGACACCGATGGATAAGGCACTATGGGGTTCTCAGTAGCCAGGGTACATCAGCATACCAACCCAAACAAAAAGAAAGGCGCCAATAGTGTGAAATCTTCTAACACTCTTTATTAAATAAAAGAAAGGCACTTACAAACAAGTAGTAAAGGTTCGCAGAGGGATGTGGAGCCGCCGGCCGGATGGCAAAGCGCATCCGCTCCTTCAATAAACTTCCGGGGATGACGTCAGCACGCTGTGACCTAACGGCGTTTCGTCCAAGAAGACGTTATCAAAGATAGAAGGGCAGAACCAGGCAGGATCAGCAAGGTATTGCAGGTGATAGCAGGGGCCAAATGACACAAGCCCTGTGCTATTTTCCATGCTTTAAAGGAAAAGGGATCCATTTTTTTTTTTTTTTTTTTTTTTTAGGATAACAAACGCTTTAAGTTTCTTATTTAGACCAATATCACTGCCAAACCTTTTACACTCATGCATTACTGTCTATAGAAAAAGTAATTTCATGTTTAACATTAATTTTCACTGATGTTTTTTCATGCTTGACTAAGAGGACGTTTGACATTTAAATATACTCTAGCCTTAGCCCCCTCCTGTAAGATTTTTGAATGGATCATTAATGGTGCATGCCTATAATGTATGGAACTGGACCAGTAACACTGATGACCTTTGTGTTAAATGGACTGAATTTTAAATTCTTTTTTGACATAAACCAATTTTATTAAAATGTTATGCTGAGTTTTAGAATTTCTTAGAGCAGTTTTTGACAGCAAGTGACATCTTCCCTGGATAATTTGCATTACACTTGCATGATAACGTGCAACTTGCAAAGGGAAAATAGCAGAAAGTAAAACTTTTTCTTAATCAAAAAACATCTGTCTATTGTTAAATGCCTTATAAATGGGTAATTATATTATTTATTAAAACAATAAAATGACAAGACACATTACCAAGAGTTGTGTTCTTACCAGGTCCTGGAAAACATGATTAAGCTTTCATTTAAATGGCATCTGTGATTATAGCTAATTTTCTTGTTTTATTTGGTTGAGGTCATCTATTTTGCGATGGAAGTTTCAAACCTTAGTGCAGATTCATAATAATTGTGTCCTGCCTTTTATTTAGAGGTCTTCTTAGTCCTCTCCCAGGGTGCAGGTTATCTGCCCTTCCTGGGATAAGACTACTAGTACTCTTGTGTTGTGGGGTTACACTTACCACTGTTGTTCACGTAGAAGTTACCCCCTACGGTTTAGAGTTTTGAAACTCAGCTTTAGGCTCCCTGAGCCAGCCATAACCATTTAGGTTTTCCCCTGAGGTGGACCAGGTTGGGCTACTACATTATATGGGGGTTACATCCACCAGCTAGGCCCTAAAAGGTCTTGAAAGCTTCCAATGTTTGTAAACGTTGGAAGCGCCGTCTCCTGGAAGCGGGGAAGGGTGCCTGTCAAAAACAGGTACCTGTTCCCCCCTCCCCCCTGAAAGGTGCCAAATGTGGCACCGGAGCGGGGTAGGAAGCAAATGAGCGGAAGTTCCACTATTGGGTGGAACTCCGCTTTAAATTTGTTCATTGGATAGCTTTGAGCTTTACAATTTCTTCTTTCCCTTGGCACAGAGCCACAAGGACATTGTAACTTCTCATTTGTGGTTTTCAATGCTTCTCCAGTATGGTTAGTCAGTCTGTTTTACCTTTTGTTCAAATGCAATTTTAGGTATTTTTCCTGTTTGAATACTTTTCCCTTTTCTTAACCACTTGCTAACCGCCAGCAATACATATACTGTGGCAGGTTGGCTCTGTCCCGGGAAATTACGTAACTGTATGTCACTTCGCGGGACCGCGAGTGGGGGGCGCGCATGTGCCTATTCACCACAGTGGAAGCTGATCTGCGGGTCCGGCGGCCGCAATTGCCGCCGGGCATCTGCGATTACACCCAGTGGAGACTGAACAGCGGTCTGCCGTTGTAGACAACAGACCCCTGTTCTGTCAGCAATGAACACAGTGCTCCTGTGTTCCTCCTATTTAGGAACACAGGTCCCTGTGTTAATTCCATAAATCCCCCACACAGTTAGGAAGAACCCCTTCCCCGCCAGTGACATTAGTACAGTAACAGTGCATATTTTTTTGCACTGATTACTGTAATAACGTCACTGGTCCCCCCAAAAGTGTCAAAAATGTCAGTTAGGTGTCCGATCTGTCCACTGCAATGCCACTGTCCCGCTAAAAATCGATCGCTGATCTCTGCCATTACTAGTAAAACAAAACAAAAATGACATAAATCTTTCCCCTAGTTTGTAGACGCTATAACTTTTGCACAAACAAATCAAATCAATATACTCTTATTGGGGTTTTTTTTACCAAAAATATGTAGCAGAATGCAAATTGGTCTAAAATGATGAAAAAAAAATGTTTTTTTTTTTTTTTATTGGGAATGTTATATAGTAGAAAGGGAAAAATATTGTTTTTTTTTTCATAATTGTCGCTCTTTTTTTTTTATAGTGCAAACAAATAAAAATCGCAGAAGTGATCAAATACCACCAAAAGAAAGCTCTATTTGTGGGGAAAAAAGGGTACAGCGTCGCACGACCGCGCAATTGTCAGTTAAAGTAACGCAGTGCTGAATCACAAAAAGTGGCCTGGCCATTAAGGTGGAAAACCTTCTTGTCCAGAAGTGGTTATAAAAAAAACTGAAACATAAAAAAAAAGAAGAATGTGGACACTGCCTGGCACTTGATGATGGTTTCAAGTAAGGAATTTAGGTTTTAAATTCCATCTTTGAAAATAAAAGCTATCGATTTTCCTAGAGGAAGGTGGTGAGACATTTTTTTTTTCTTTTTTGCTTATAATTAAATTTCATGCGGTATCCAGCAGTGCAGGCTCCTGTACTTCTTTTAAGGAAATGTATAATATTTTTGCATGCAGTTTCTATGTTATGTAAATATGAAATATTAACTTTTAATACTTTGTTTATTTACACTGGAATTAGGCTAAAAACAAAAATATATTATCTTGGAGCTTACCAATCCTTAGTGCCGGTTCACACTTGTTCGATGCGGGAAGGCTGCAAATTTACAGCCTGTTCCTGCATCGCATCCGCACAAGAGGCAGTTCACACTGCCATATGCGATACGCAGGGGGTGTCAATTAAATGTTAACGACACCCCCAGTTTGATCGCATATCGCAGTGCGATCTGACAGTTCGCACAGGATCGGATCGCACAAGTGTGAACCACTGTGCGATCCGATCCTGATGCGGCTGAAAAAAAGGGTCCTGTGCGTCTTTTGTGTGGGTGCAGTGCGAATTTCAGCCATACAAAGTGTATGGCTGAATTTGCATCCACACAGGAGATCGCATGTAATGAAGGAGCAGTGCGCTCCGAATTACATGCGATCAGTGCACCCGCAGTAGTGTGAACCGGCACTTAAAGTAGGAGTAAACTCCCTTTTAAAGGCAGAAGTTTTTTTTTTTATCTTTATGCATTCTATGCATTAAGATTAAAAAAAAAAAAAAACCTTATGTGTTCAGCAGCCCCTCTCAACCCCCCAATACTTACTTAAAGTCCATCTAGATCCAGCAATGTTGTACAAGAGACTCGGCTGTCCAGGACTCCCCTCCTCATTGGCTGAGACAGCAGCGCTGCACCATTCGCTCCAGCTGCTGTCAATCAAAGTCAGTGAGCCAATGAGGAGAGAAAGGGGCAGGGCCAGGCTATGGCTCCGTGTCTGAATGAACACAGGGAGCTGTGACTTGGCTCGGGTGCCTCTATAGAAAACTGCTTGCTGTGGGGGCACTCAACTGGGGAGAGGGGCCAGGAGCATGGAAGAGGGACCCGAGAAGAGGATCCAGGCTGCTCTGTGCAAAGCCAACTGCACAGAGGAGGTAAGTATAACATGTTTGTTTCTTTTAACAAAAAATGAGACTTTAGTATAACTGTAAGTCTTACCTATAGGTACAGTAAATATCTCCTAAAAGTGCACCGTTTAGGAGATATTTACTTTAGATGCAGCCAGTGATGTCACTGGCGCTTGCGTATGAAGGAATGGTATACCCGTGCCGTTCCTTCAGAACCGTGCTGTAAACAGGGACTCCCGCATGCATGTGTGAGAGTGACGTCATCGCCAGCTTGGCCATTCATATCGCCGAAGCCTACGAACCCGGAAGGAATATCAGGTGAACATGGAAGTGCCTTCAGCAGTGACAGCGCAACACTGGAGGGCTTCGTTTTCAGGTAAGTCTGTCATAATGTGCTAACTTAAACTGCCCGGTGCATTTTATTTATTTGTTTATTTATGTTTTTTTTTATGTTTTTTTTTATTTTTTTATTTATTTTGACATGATGATCTTGCCAGTAACACACTTCCTCTCCTAGGATGTCTCCACTCTGGATGGAAAAGCAACAGAAACACCTTTGCACAGCAGCATTGTCCTTCTGAAGAGATTAGATGTACTAGCAGATTTAGATGGATTTAACTAACAAATTAAAGGTGAACACCAGTTAACACTTTTTAAGCAATTACACTATTTTTTTCTATTTAGGATAAAGATTTTACATGAATGAATAAAAGTTGACCATTGTAAGCACTCCTGTCAGTGTTAAATGGCTTGTCTAAACCCCATAAATGCTAATTTTGCTGGACAGCCTGGTCTGTTAAAGAAAATTTAAAAATAACAATCTTACTGGCCAGATCAGCAGGTGAAAATAAAAGCAAAAAGTTTATGAATCAGTAATCTGCAGTGTATTACATTTTTGTTTTTGGGTTTAACCCTTTCGCTGCCAGGCCCTGTGCTCCAGTTTCAAACTCAGGTGGGCAGACCATTTTTGCAATTTTTCCATTGCTTTTTTATTTTTCACTTACAGCTTTCAGAGTTTGTAAAAGACCCCCAAAACCATATATTTTCTGAAAGCACATGACCAGTAGAATAAAAAGAGGGTGTTATTGATTTTTAGGGCCCCAAGATATTTGGTAAAAATACACAAAGATCAATATTAGCAGATATTGAGTTAATAAATAACAAATATTTGCAAATTTTAAAGTGTGTCTTTATGCTAAGGCCCAGTTCACATAGGGGCAACGCTACTTCGCACCGCGACCTTTCGAGGTCGCGTTGCGAGCAGCGCGCCGCGTCCTCGGAGCGGCCGCCAGGGACTTCATAACATTGAAGTCTATGGCAGTCGCCTCCTGGTCGCCCCAAAGAAGCTCCGGACCCTTTTTCTAAGTCGGAGCGACTTGTGTCGCTCCTATTAGAACGGGTCCGCAGCTTCCCTATGGGAGGCGACCTACGGCGACCTGTGAGGCGACCAGGTCGCCTCACAGGTCGCCCTAGTGTGAACCGGGACTAAATGGTGAAAATCAAACCAATGCACAACTGTAAATACCCACATTTTTCCAAAACTCTGGAGGTTTTCTTTTTTCACTTACAGCTTTCAGAGATTGTAAACGAACCCCCAAACTATATATTTTCTAAACGCACATGTCCAGTAGAATAAAAATAAGGTGCTACTGAATTTTATTGTCCCATGACATTTGTGCAAATGTTTATTAAATCAATATTTACACCAAAAATACACTAAAATCATTATTAGCATGCACAAACACAGCAAATGTCAAAAATTCCTGTTCAATTCCTACTATATATAAAAGTTTAACCTGTATTGAGTTAATAAATAACAAATATTTGTAAATTTTAAATTGCACCCTTACTTGAAATGGTGAAAACTGACTGTACGCAAAACTGTAAATAAGCATATTTCTATAAAAATCTGGAGGTTTTCATTTTTCACTTACAGCTTTCAGAGATTGCAAAAGACCCCCCAAACCTTATATTTTCTGAAAGCACATGACCTGTAGAATAAAAAGAAGGTGATACTGATTTTTATTGTCCAATTTTATTTGCGCAAATGTTTCTCAAAACAATCTTTTCGCTAAAAATAAATTACTAGCAGATACAAACACAGCAAATGTTACAAAATTCCTGCTTAATTCTTACTAAATATAAAAATTTAACCTGTTTTAAGTTAATAAATAACAAATATTTGTGCATTGTAAATTGTGCCTTTTTCAACTCTACGCAAAACTGTAAATAAGCATATTTCTATAAAAATCTGGAGGTCTATATCCCCCCCCTTCCACTTCAACCATATATTTACTGAAAGCACATGACCAGTAGAATAAAAAGAAGGTGATACTATAGGGGCACAATAGTTCTACAGCGCAAATGTTTATCATATTGCTGGTTTAACGCAAAAAAAAACACTAAAATCCTCATTAGCATACAAGACACAACATGGCTTACAAAATTCCTGCTAAATCCGTGTTCATAAGGGGTGTACTAAAGCATACGCCGATCGAGGGCCATATGAACACCTGCGTTTGCCCACTAAGGAATGCATAGGTGCTCTGTACATCCATGTGCAGGTAGTCCCATTCATGTCAATGCAACGGCTGTAAGGACAAATCTGACATCTGTTTGGGTGTAGGTTCATTGCCCCAAATGCAGACAGTATTCAGGGACATGCACTCACACGGATGTCAAGTTGGGACCAGTGGCTGTGCCCATACATCCACTGTGTCCCAATTGACATGAATGGGACTGCCTACCCAGAAATGCACGGAACACCTGTGCATTCCCCTATAGCCACCGTATCCCAATCGACATTGAAGCGACTGCCTGCATGGGGATGCACGGAACACTTGTGCTTCCCTGTGCAGTGAAACACAGCCTTGTAGTATGCCCCACATGAGTGAGGCCCCAGGGCTTGTTTAGACTTGCAGTTGGGGAGGTGGCAAAAATTTGCTGTGGAACTGCGCTTTTCCACCCGCCAACCTTCCCTCCTTAAGGCAGGGTTCCAGCCTGGAGGAAAACAATTAAAAGTCAGCAGCTACAAATACTTTTAATATAAAGACACTTACCTGTCCAGGGAGCCCGCAATGTCAGCACCTGAAAACGGACCCGTCCATCGACCCCGGGTGCAGGCGCTAGCATCCTCACTAAGGAAAACAGGAAGTGAAGCCTTGTGGCTTCACAGCCTGTTTCTGACTGCGCAGTCGCAGGCGCTTTCTGAATGGTCCCGCTGTTTTATGGGACTTGTTTGTGTCTCCCAGAAGGCAGTGGGGGAAAGGAGGAGGGGCCGCAAATGACGTAGGTCACCGCATGTGGGAGCAGGTACCTGTTTTTGTCTGGTATCGGCTGCCCCCGAAAGGTGCCAAACGTGGCACTGGAGGGGGGGGGTAGTAAAGCAAGGCTTCCACCTTTGGGTGGAACTCCGCCTTAAGGTGCAATAGGCAGCAGGCGGGGTTATGACTAAGCAAATGTAATTTTGTGAAACGTGTTAACCTTGTTCCTGTCTCTGAATATTTGTCTGTCATCTTGATCAATATATCATAAATTATTTCAAGTTGGAGTGCAGTCTCTCATCGTCTATGTGAACACAGCAGATGGGGTTGTTTACATGCTTCAGCTGCAACCTGTCGCTTTGCGCCAACAGCAAAGTTGCTTTGCACCTCCTGAATGCTACGCATTCAAGACAATGAGGAAGTCCCACAAATGGCCCGCAACTGCGTGCAATGCATGTAGTTGTGGCGCATTTGTCAGCAAAAATTGGGTTAAAACAGGCAGTGAGAAAGCAGCGGATGGCTTCCTCACCACCTGTCAGTAGCTACTGAAACGTAAACCTAATGCGGATCAGGCTTCAGAGGCAAGGGAGACTTAGATGCATGTCTGAATCTACCTTAGGCCCCTTGCACGCACCTGCTCAGAGGGGAATCTGTCTGCTGATCCAAGCTAAGCAGGCGGATGGCTGGTCTGTGTCATCTCCGCTTATGCAGAACAAACACAGACACAGTGTGCTCTCCTCTATGGGTGGTGGGATGTAAACAGACCGCTGGTCCATTTACACCTGACTGCCATCCGATCTGCTATATGACAGATGCTTTCTGAATGGTCCTGCTGTTTTATGGGACTTGTTTGTGTCTCCCAGAAGGCAGAGGGGGAAAGGAGGAGGGGCCGCAAATGACGTAGGTCACCGCAGTGCCCCTACACGGATGTGGGAGCAGGTACCTGTTTTTGTCTGGTATCCGCTCCCCCCTCCCCCCGAAAGGTGCCGAACGTGGCACTGGAGGGGGGGGGAGTAGTAAAGCAAGGCTTCCACCTTTGGGTGGAACTCCGCTTTAAGGTGCAATAGGCAGCAGGCGGGGTTATGATTAATATATTAAAAAAGAATAGCGCGCAAATGCAAAAGAAATTACTACCAAATCTGAAGAGAGTCCATAATTAAAAATGGGGGTTTGGTCCCACCATATGGCCATATCGTGCTCAAGCCCACTACTGCGTCAAAGTACCCCATTATCAGTGGGTCCTACACTATCCATGAAAAAAGAGATGAATCCAGCCTTTCTAACCCTTGGAGATAATAGTCCTTGCTGGGAGAGATGTGCAAATGCACTACAGGGGACTCCTCCTATATCCACTTGATGATGGACACTGATTGAGTACAGGTGTGTGTGGGGGGTGGGGAGGGCTGCTCAACCTCGATATATTTTAATATACATGTCTTTTGGTTCATAGCTGCAGCAGCTTTGGAAATACATGGGTATGCTCCCCCAAATTTTTTGCCTGTTTATTATGTATTCGGTCTGACCAGACTATCGAGGTTGAGGAGATAGGCAGGCAACGGCAGTGGGGTGGTCAAATTTTAGGTTAATAACTCTGATTAGCGGATTGTAATCCACTGATCAGAGTTACAGAATTGTTCAGCAGAGTCTGCTGAACAATTTTGCTATAAGTTGGTCACTGAAGGGACCATGAGCTTATAGCAGAACGAGAAATTAGGTCCGTACGGCGTACAGACCTGGCCAGCTGCAAACAGTGCTGTAGGTCCATACGCCATACAGATATGAAAGGGTTATTACCACTTTAAAGTGTTACTAAACCCACAACAGTAAGATCTGTATATGCAGTAGAGCATGCTTGGTATTCTCACTGTGGAACCTAAGTGATTAATCCTCTGCATTGTCTAAAAAGGCTGGTTGATCCTGTCTTCTCTGATCCTCCCTTCCTTCCACTTCCCCCTAATTATTCCATGATAAGATATGTCTATGGAGTCTATGGAGTCAGTCTGCACATGCTCAGTTCGGTGTGTACTGCTAGAGAGTTTTTTTTTTTCTTGGGATGATGCATGTGATCAGCACGGGGCCAATCAGCACTGTCCAGACAGAGGGTCAGGGGTCTTGCAGTCTCATAGGACAGTCAGAAAACTCCTCCTACAAGCTTTAACCAGTGCTTGGCTGGACACTGATAGAAGTCAAGACTGATCTAACTGCTGATGATAAAAGGTATTTAGCAGTTTATATTTACTAAAATAATTGCATGTCCATATTCTGTGTCCTGTGGAAGACCAGATATAGTGAATGCAGGGTCCTGGGTTTAGTAACACTTTAGGTTGAGCCATAGGGTGAAGCTTTAGCCTCATTTGGCACAGTTTTCAGGCTATCCTTTTCTGTTTTGCTGAAAAAAGTATGTAGTTTATCGAGCTCAATAGCTCAAGGTAAATTTTACCGACGCAATGTAGGAGTCACCACCTCCCTCCCTCATTGCCTATTAAGGATATGTATGATGTTCCAATTAGAGAGAGAGGGAGAGAATGTCTTAAATTAAATAGCTCTTGCTTTTAGAATACCCATACTGGTAAATTAATACAGTTTCTTACACCCTGTATTATTATTTTTTTGTAATAGAAGTACAGTATTGTATATACCGTAAATTGTTAAAAAAAAAAGCAACGTTTTTTTAAATAGGAAAAAATAAATAAAACTGACCCAAAGCCATTTTAGTTTCTTCCATGATGTGTTAAATTCATATTAATTGTCTCATTTTTCAATGCAGTTTTATAGATACTACAAAAACTGCAGTTTTATAGATACTACAAAAACTACAGTTTTATCAATACTACCATCGTTTTTATTTTTTTTAAAGGATGTGAACTGTGAAAGTTGTGCCCAAAAAAAGCAAGTGGGGAGAAAAAGACTAGTCACCAGTATTAAAAATAGAGAACAACAAAAAACAAGAGAATTTATCAAACAAATAAGAGGTCAACCAACTAATTAAATCTTGTGTGATGTAAGTAACCAGACAATACATTATGCAATAAAGCAAAAATGTCCACAGTAAAGATCCTGGGATAATAAGGAGGTTACTTTAAAGACATACTGTACATGGCTTCACTCCTCTGATTATTGCACTACATTTGGGCTACTGCCATTGTGCGGCTTGTGAATTGAGGGAAACCCTGGCTGGTCTGTCTCTTTTTGTTTGTTGAGATCCTTTTATCACTCTCTGCCTGTGTGACCACGCCGCTGTAGTAGGCAGTGGTAGGCTTTATGTCACCACTCCCCTTTGACTTCTTGTATTTTGGGGTTATGATCAGTGGGTTGATTTGTTGGGATCTATCTGATATTTATTGATTAAAAATCAATACAGTAAAGGTGCTTCCTTAAATGTTGCTGGTTTTAGATAATCAATGTACCAGAACCAGCTGCCCCTTTAAGTGTACAGGCACCAAGACTTCAAAATATAACAAAAGGTAGGTACTAGTTGCTCACTATTAGGGTTGAGCGGACACCTAGATGTCCGTGTTCGACGGGTTCGGCCGAACTTTAAAAAAAAGTCCGGGTCCGTGTCCCGGACTTTTACCGAACTTTTCCCGGACACCGAACCCCATTGAAGTCAATGGGGACCCGAACTTTAAGGCACTAAAATGGCTCTAAAACACCAAAGGAAAGGGCTAGAGTGCTGCAAATGGCAGCAAAACGTAATTAAGAGCATGGCAAGTGCTCTGCAAACAAATGTGGATAGGGAAATAACTTAAAACAACAAAAAAAAACAGAAAAATAAAACAATGTTCTTCTTCATCTCTGAAGGACGAGGCCCATATGGAGTAGGAGGGAGGTTGAGGTGGTGGTGGATGTGGCGGTGACATAGGCGTGCGCACAGGGTGTGCTGGGTGTGCCTGGGCACACCCTAATCACCTAGGGCACATAGCATTGCCAGTGAGGAGATGGGAAAGATCTCCCTGGGACCTGCTCTGCTCTATTTCTCCTTGCCTACAGGTACATGGCCCCGATACATTACTCTCCCTGCTGGCAAACACATGCATGTGTATTTCAACTTTGGGGTGCACACCTTAATGCAATAGGCTGCGCACACCTATGGGCGGTGTAGGTGGAAGCGGCGGTGGAGGAGGACCAGGGCCGGATTAACAGCATCATGGGCTTGGTGCTGAGGATTTTGAAGGGCCTTAAGGGCCGTGCCTTGCCATGCACCCAGAGGAGGAAGGGTGCAGCCATGCATGCCTAATTCAACATGGGATGCTGTCTCTGAAGCCCATAAACACATCCATGCATCGCCAACTGTCCCTCCTTGTCCGGCCTTCACGCTGTGTGGGGAGGTTCTGAGGGTGCTGCCTGGGGAAGCGAGCATAGAAGCCAGACTTCTGTGTTTACAAGTGACAGAAGAGCGGTAACAGTGAATATGGCCAACCCGGGGCCTATATAAAAGGTAGGGGCCTGGAGCTGCAGCTCCAATAGCCCCTACATTAATCTGGCCCTGAGGAGGAGGACGAGGTAGCCAACACTGCTTCTTTTCAAAAATTTTAAATGAGGGTACACCCCAAAAGAGTGAGAAAGAGCAAAAATGGAACAATGGGTGGGTAAGGTCGGTATCCATTGCTATTCTGCATAAGGTACGGAAAAGTCCCGTGGGATCCATGCCTGGTTCATTTTAATGAACGTGAGCTTGTCCACATTGTCTCTGGACAGGCGGCTGCGCTTGTCTGTTATAACGCCCCCAGCCGTGCTAAATACCCGTTCAGATAATACACTGGCTGCAGGGCACGCCAGCACCTCCAAGGCGTAAAGGGCAAGCTCAGGCCATGTGCCCAATTTGGAGACCCAGAAGTTGAAGGGGGCAGACCCGTCATTCACTACATGTAGGCGTGTGCACACATACTGCTCCACCATGTTGGTAAAATGCTGCCTCCTGCTAAGACGTTCCATCTGAGCTGCTGGTGCTGCTGTTTGTTGTGGCGTGCTGACAAAGCTTTTCCACATTTCGGCCATGCTAACCCTGCCTTCTGAGGTGCTGGCGGTGCCCTGGTTGCGTTGGCGACCTCCTCCTCCTCCTCCTCTGCCTTGTGCTTCCACTGTGGCCCCGCTGTCAGATGGGAATGCCAGCAGCATGGCGTCTACCAGCGTGCGCTTGTACTCGCGCATCTTGCGATCGCGCTCCAGTGAGTGAATTAAGGACGGTACGTTGTCCTTGTAACGGGGATCCAGCAGCGTGGCCACCCAGTAATCAGCACAAATTAGAATGTGGGCAACTCGGCGGTCGTTGTGGAGACACTGCAGCATGTAATCGCTCATGTGTGCCAGGCTGCCCAGAGGCAACGAAAGGCTGTCCTCTGTGGGAGGTGTATCGTCCGTGTCCTCTGTATCCCCCCAGCCACGCACCAGTGATGGCCATGAGCTGGCCTGGGTGCCACCCTGCTGTGAACATGGTTCCATCTCCTCCTCCAGCTCCTCCTCCTCCTCATCCTCCTCATCCTCCAGAACTGTGCCCCTGCTGGACAATTGCGTCCCTGGCGTTTGCGTGTGCAGGAACCCACCCTCGGAGCCCCTTGCGAATGACTGCCCTGAAAGCCTTGGAAATGTTACCTCTTCATCCTCCTCCTCCTCCTCATCCTGTGCCACATCCTCTTCCATCATCGCCCGAATTGTTTTTTCAAGGAGGCATAGAAGTGGGATAGTTAAGCTGAGAACGGCGTCATTGCCACTGGCCATGTTGGTGGAGTACTCAAAACAGCGCAACAAGGCACACAGGTCTCGCATGGAGGCCCAGTTATTGGTGGTGAAGTGGTGCTGTTCCGCAGAGCGACTCACGCGTGCGTGCTGCAGCTGAAACTCCACTATGGCCTGCTGCTGCTCGCACAGTCTTTCCAGCATGTGCAAGGTGGAGTTCCACCTTGTGGGCACGTCACATATGAGGCGGTGAGCGGGAAGGCCGAAGTTACGCTGCAGCGCTGCCAGGCGAGCAGCAGCAGGGTGAGAACGCCGAAAGTGCGCACAAACGGCCCGCACTTTCTGCAGCAGCTCTGACATATCGGGGTAGTTTTTAAGGAACCTCTGCACCACCAAATTCAGCACATGCGCCAGGCAAGGGATGTGCGTCAAACCGGCTAGGCCCAGAGCTGCTATGAGATTTCGCCCGTTATCGCACACCACCAGGCCGGGCTTGAGGCTCGCTGGCAGCAACCACTCATTTGTCTGCTGTTCCATGCTCCTCCACAACTCCTGCGCGGTGTGTGGTTTGTCCCCCAAACAGGCAAGTTGTAAAACTGCCTGCTGTCGTTTACCCCTGGCCGTGCTGAAGTTGGTGGTGAAGGTGTTACGCTGTCCGGATGAGGAGGCGGTAGAGGATGAGGAAGCGGAGTAGGAGGAGTTAGGAACAGGAGGCAAACTGAAGCGCCCTGCAATCCTCGGTGGTGGAAGGACATGCGCCAAATTGCTATCCGCCTCAGGCCCATCCGCCACTGCATTTACCCAGTGTGCCGTTAGGGAGATATAACGCCCCTGACCGTGCTTACTGGTCCACGTATCCGTAGTTAGGTGGACCTTGGCACAGATGGCGTTGCGCAGTGCACACCTGATATTTTCCCCCACTTGGTTGTGCAGGGAAGGGATGGCTTGCCTGGAAAAGTAGTGGCGGCTGGGCACGACGTACTGTGGGACAGCCACCGACATAAGGTTTTTAAAACTGTGCGTCTCCACCAGACGGAATGACAGCATTTCAAAGGCCAATAATTTTGAAATGCTGGCATTCAGGGCCAGGGATCGCGGGTGGGTAGGGGGGTACTTCCTCTTCCTCTCAAGTGTTTGGGAGATGGAAAGCTGAACGCTTCCACGGGACATTGTGGAGATGGTTGTTGGTGACCCAGGTGGTGGTGTTGCTGACAGATCGTCTGTTTGCGGGGTGGCAGGTGCCGGTATCACTACAGATGTGGCTGGAGCGGCCGAGACTGCAGCAGAAGAGGAAGCAGGATGAGCCAGAGACGTTTCTTGGTTTTGAAGGTGTGTACTCCACTGCAGCTCGTGCTTTGCACTTAGATGCCTGATCATGCAGGTTGTGCTCAGGTTGAGAAGGTTTATGCCTCGCTTCAAGCTCTGATTGCACAGGGTGCAAACCACTCGTGTCCTGTCATCAGCACATTTTCTAAAGAACTTCCACGCTAGAGAACTCCTTTGAGCTGACTTTGGTGCGCTCGTTCCCTTGCTGCGTTGGGCAGTAGCGGGCGTAGTGTCTAGGGCACGGCCGCTCCGCTTCTGCACCCTGCTCCCTCTTCTGCTGTGCTGGTGGCTCTGTGCGACCACCGCCTCTTCCTCCAAACTACTCAGGTCACCTGCATGACGTTCATTCCATGTGGGGTCGAGGACCTCATCGTCCTCCACATCATCTTCCACCCAGTCTTCACCCCTGCCCTCCTTGTCGGTCTCCACAATGCTGAACGCCGCAGCAGTTGGCACCTGCGTTTCGTCATCATCGGAGACGTGCTGCGATGATCCTTGCATGTACTCATCTTGAGAAATAAGTGGTTGGGCATCGCTGCACTCAATCTCTTCCACTTCTGGGGCAGGGCTAGGTGGATGGCCCTGGGAAACCCTGCTGACAGAGTCCTCAAAAAGAATAAGAGACTGCTGTATGGCTTGGGGCTCAGACTGCTGGCCTGATTTGCAAGGGGGTGAGGTGAAAGACGGTTGGACATTGGCTGCAGGTGCCAACTCTGACCTTTCTGCAGTAGACTGGGTGGGAGACAATGTGAAGGAACTGGAGGCACTGTCAGCAGCAAACCAATCTACTATCGCCTCAACTTGTTCTGGCCTCATCACTTCTAGGGGCGTTTGATGCCCTACCAAATACTGATGCAGGTTCTGTCGCCTACTCACACTTGAGGAAGGTGTTTCACTTGTGCGTGTAGCTGGCACAGATCGACCACGTCCTCTCCTTGCAACAGGAGCTCTACCAGCAGCACCACGACCCAGGCCACGGCCCTTATTTGACGGTCTCCTCATATTTCTGTAATTTAAGATCTTGCCCTAGAAAGGTTTTTATTGAATAGCGGAATAGGAAATATGATCCAAAAAAGTGTATGTATCTCGCACGTACAAAACCACACTAGGCCCCAATTACTATTGTTTCTACCCCTAAAAGGATGGATGAGGAGTAGGAGGAGTATGGAACAGACAGCACCCTCAAATCTTCAGAAGTATGAGATGAACCCCAAAAACTTGGAAAGGTGGATCTCACACGTACCGACACAGACTATCCCGCAATTCAATTGATCCTCAAAGGTTTTTATTGAATAGCGGAATAGGAAATATGATCAAAAAAAGTGTATGTATCTCGCACGTACACAACCACACTAGGCCCCAATTACTATTGTTTGTACCCCTAAAAGGATGGATGAGGAGTAGGAGGAGGAGTATGGAACAGGCAGCACCCTCAAATCTTCAGAAGTATGAGATGAACCCCAAAAACTTGGAAAGGTGGATCTCACACGTACCGACACAGACTATCCCGCAATTCAATTGATCCTCAAAGGTTTTTATTGAATAGCGGAATAGGAAATATGATCAAAAAAAGTGTATGTATCTCGCACGTACACAACCACACTAGGCCCCAATTACTATTGTTTGTACCCCTAAAAGGATGGTTGAGCAGTAGGAGCAGGAGTATGGAACAGGCAGCACCCTCAAATCTTCAGAAGTATGAGATGAACCCCAACAACTTGGAAAGGTGGATCTCACACGTACCGACACAGACTATCTCGCAATTGAATTGATCCCCAAAGGTTTTAATTGAATAGCGGAATAGAAAATATGATCAAAAAGAAAGTGTATGTATCTCGCACGTACACCACCACACTAGGCCCCAACTACTATTGTTTGTACCCCTAAAAGGATGGTTGAGCAGTAGGAGGAGGAGTATGGAACAGGCAGCACCCTCAAATCTTCAGAAGTATGAGATGAACCCCAAAAACTTGGAAAGGTGGATCTCTCTCACACGTACCAACACAGACTATCCCCCAATTTAACTGATCCCCAAAGGTTTTTGATTAAATAGCGGAATAGAAAATATGATCCAAAAAAAGTGTATGTATATCACACGTACACAACCACACTAGGCCCCAATTACTATTGTTTGTACCCCTAAAAGGCTAGATGAGGAGTAGGGGGGGTATGGAACAGGCAGCACCCTCAAACCTTCAGAAGTATGAGATGAACCCCAACAACTTGGAAAGGTGGATCTCTCTCACACGTACCAACACAGACTATCCCCCAATTTAACTGATCCCCAAAGGTTTTTGATTAAATAGCGGAATAGAAAATATGATCCAAAAAAAGTGTATGTATATCACACGTACACAACCACACTGGGCCCTAATTACTATTGTTTGTACCCCTAAAAGGCTAGATGAGGAGTAGGGGGAGTATGGAACAGGCAGCACCCTCAAACCTTCAGAAGTATGAGATGAACCCCAACAACTTGGAAAGGTGGATCTCTCTCACACGTACCAACACAGACTATCCCCCAATTTAACTGATCCCCAAAGGTTTTTGATTAAATAGCGGAATAGAAAATATGATCCAAAAAAAGTGTATGTATATCACACGTACACAACCACACTAGGCCCCAATTACTATTGTTTGTACCCCTAAAAGGCTAGATGAGGAGTAGGGGGGGTATGGAACAGGCAGCACCCTCAAATCTTCAGAAGTATGAGATGAACCCCAAAAACTTGGAAAGGTGGATCTCTCTCACACGTACCAACACAGACTATCCCCCAATTTAACTGATCCCCAAAGGTTTTTGATTAAATAGCGGAATAGAAAATATGATCCAAAAAAAGTGTATGTATATCACACGTACACAACCACACTAGGCCCCAATTACTATTGTTTGTACCCCTAAAAGGCTAGATGAGGAGTAGGGGGAGTATGGAACAGGCAGCACCCTCAAACCTTCAGAAGTATGAGATGAACCCCAACAACTTGGAAAGGTGGATCTCTCTCACACGTACCAACACAGACTATCCCCCAATTTAACTGATCCCCAAAGGTTTTTGATTAAATAGCGGAATAGAAAATATGATCCAAAAAAAGTGTATGTATATCACACGTACACAACCACACTGGGCCCCAATTACTATTGTTTGTACCCCTAAAAGGCTAGATGAGGAGTAGGGGGAGTATGGAACAGGCAGCACCCTCAAACCTTCAGAAGTATGAGATGAACCCCAACAACTTGGAAAGGTGGATCTCTCTCACACGTACCAACACAGACTATCCCCCAATTTAACTGATCCCCAAAGGTTTTTGATTAAATAGCGGAATAGAAAATATGATCCAAAAAAAGTGTATGTATATCACACGTACACAACCACACTAGGCCCCAATTACTATTGTTTGTACCCCTAAAAGGCTAGATGAGGAGTAGGGGGGGTATGGAACAGGCAGCACCCTCAAACCTTCAGAAGTATGAGATGAACCCCAACAACTTGGAAAGGTGGATCTCTCTCACACGTACCAACACAGACTATCCCCCAATTTAACTGATCCCCAAAGGTTTTTGATTAAATAGCGGAATAGAAAATATGATCCAAAAAAAGTGTATGTATATCACACGTACACAACCACACTAGGCCCCAATTACTATTGTTTGTACCCCTAAAAGGCTAGGAGTAGGGGGAGTATGGAACAGGCAGCACCCTCAAACCTTCAGAAGTATGAGATGAACCCCAACAACTTGGAAAGGTGGATCTCTCTCACACGTACCAACACAGACTATCCCCCAATTTAACTGATCCCCAAAGGTTTTTGATTAAATAGCGGAATAGAAAATATGATCCAAAAAAAGTGTATGTATATCACACGTACACAACCACACTAGGCCCCAATTACTATTGTTTGTACCCCTAAAAGGCTAGATGAGGAGTAGGGGGAGTATGGAACAGGCAGCACCCTCAAACCTTCAGAAGTATGAGATGAACCCCAACAACTTGGAAAGGTGGATCTCTCTCACACGTACCAACACAGACTATCCCCCAATTTAACTGATCCCCAAAGGTTTTTGATTAAATAGCGGAATAGAAAATATGATCCAAAAAAAAAGTATGTATATCACACGTACACAACCACACTAGGCCCCAATTACTATTGTTTGTACCCCTAAAAGGCTAGATGAGGAGTAGGGGGGGTATGGAACAGGCAGCACCCTCAAATCTTCAGAAGTATGAGATGAACCCCAAAAACTTGGAAAGGTGGATCTCTCTCACACGTACCAACACAGACTATCCCCCAATTTAACTGATCCCCAAAGGTTTTTGATTAAATAGCGGAATAGAAAATATGATCCAAAAAAAGTGTATGTATATCACACGTACACAACCACACTAGGCCCCAATTACTATTGTTTGTACCCCTAAAAGGCTAGATGAGGAGTAGGGGGAGTATGGAACAGGCAGCACCCTCAAACCTTCAGAAGTATGAGATGAACCCCAACAACTTGGAAAGGTGGATCTCTCTCACACGTACCAACACAGACTATCCCCCAATTTAACTGATACCCAAAGGTTTTTGATTAAATAGCGGAATAGAAAATATGATCCAAAAAAAGTGTATGTATATCACACGTACACAACCACACTGGGCCCCAATTACTATTGTTTGTACCCCTAAAAGGCTAGATGAGGAGTAGGGGGAGTATGGAACAGGCAGCACCCTCAAACCTTCAGAAGTATGAGATGAACCCCAACAACTTGGAAAGGTGGATCTCTCTCACACGTACCAACACAGACTATCCCCCAATTTAACTGATCCCCAAAGGTTTTTGATTAAATAGCGGAATAGAAAATATGATCCAAAAAAAGTGTATGTATATCACACGTACACAACCACACTAGGCCCCAATTACTATTGTTTGTACCCCTAAAAGGCTAGGAGTAGGGGGAGTATGGAACAGGCAGCACCCTCAAACCTTCAGAAGTATGAGATGAACCCCAACAACTTGGAAAGGTGGATCTCTCTCACACGTACCAACACAGACTATCCCCCAATTTAACTGATCCCCAAAGGTTTTTGATTAAATAGCGGAATAGAAAATATGATCCAAAAAAAGTGTATGTATATCACACGTACACAACCACACTAGGCCCCAATTACTATTGTTTGTACCCCTAAAAGGCTAGATGAGGAGTAGGGGGAGTATGGAACAGGCAGCACCCTCAAACCTTCAGAAGTATGAGATGAACCCCAACAACTTGGAAAGGTGGATCTCTCTCACACGTACCAACACAGACTATCCCCCAATTTAACTGATCCCCAAAGGTTTTTGATTAAATAGCGGAATAGAAAATATGATCCAAAAAAAGTGTATGTATATCACACGTACACAACCACACTGGGCCCCAATTACTATTGTTTGTACCCCTAAAAGGCTAGATGAGGAGTAGGGGGAGTATGGAACAGGCAGCACCCTCAAACCTTCAGAAGTATGAGATGAACCCCAACAACTTGGAAAGGTGGATCTCTCTCACACGTACCAACACAGACTATCCCCCAATTTAACTGATCCCCAAAGGTTTTTGATTAAATAGCGGAATAGAAAATATGATCCAAAAAAAGTGTATGTATATCACACGTACACAACCACACTAGGCCCCAATTACTATTGTTTGTACCCCTAAAAGGCTAGATGAGGAGTAGGGGGAGTATGGAACAGGCAGCACCCTCAAACCTTCAAAAGTATGAGATGAACCCCAACAACTTGGAAAGGTGGATCTCTCTCACACGTACCAACACAGACTATCCCCAAATTTAACTGATCCCCAAAGGTTTTTGATTAAATAGCGGAATAGAAAATATGATCCAAAAAAAGTGTATGTATATCACACGTACACAACCACACTAGGCCCCAATTACTATTGTTTGTACCCCTAAAAGGCTAGATGAGGAGTAGGGGGGGTATGGAACAGGCAGCACCCTCAAACCTTCAGAAGTATGAGATGAACCCCAACAACTTGGAAAGGTGGATCTCTCTCACACGTACCAACACAGACTATCCCCCAATTTAACTGATCCCCAAAGGTTTTTGATTAAATAGCGGAATAGAAAATATGATCCAAAAAAAGTGTATGTATATCACACGTACACAACCACACTAGGCCCCAATTACTATTGTTTGTACCCCTAAAAGGCTAGGAGTAGGGGGAGTATGGAACAGGCAGCACCCTCAAACCTTCAGAAGTATGAGATGAACCCCAACAACTTGGAAAGGTGGATCTCTCTCACACGTACCAACACAGACTATCCCCCAATTTAACTGATCCCCAAAGGTTTTTGATTAAATAGCGGAATAGAAAATATGATCCAAAAAAAGTGTATGTATATCACACGTACACAACCACACTAGGCCCCAATTACTATTGTTTGTACCCCTAAAAGGCTAGATGAGGAGTAGGGGGAGTATGGAACAGGCAGCACCCTCAAATCTTCAGAAGTATGAGATTGTGTTCACTGTACCCCACAAAGATTGAGTTCACTGCACCCCACAATGATTGTGTTCACTGCACCCCACAAAGATTGTGTTCACTGCACCTCACAAAGATTGTGTTCACTGTACCCCCCAAAGATTGTGTTCACTGCACTCCACAAAGATTCTGTTCACTGTACCCCACAAAGATTGTGTTCACTGCACCCTAAAAGGATGTTGTTCACTGCACCCCACAAAGATTGTGTTCACTGCACCCTAAAAGGATGTTGTTCACTGCACCCCAAAAAGATTGTGTTCACTGTACCCCCCCAAAGATTGTGTTCACTGCACCCCACAAAGATTGTGTTCACTGCACCCCAAAAAGATTGTGTTCACTGTACCCCCCAAAGATTGTGTTCACTGCACCCCAAAAAGATTGTGTTCACTGTACCCCCCAAAGATTGTGTTCACTGCACCCCACAAAGATTCTGTTCACTGTACCCCACAAAGATTGTGTTCACTGCACCCCAAAAAGATTGTGTTCACTGTACCCCCCCAAAGATTGTGTTCACTGCACCCCACAAAGATTCTGTTCACTGCACCCCACAAAGGATTTTGTTCACTGCACCCCAAAAAGATTGTGTTCACTGCACCCCAAAAAGGATTTTGATCACTGCACCCCAAAAAGGATGTTGTTCACTGCACCCCAAAAATGATTTTGTTCACTCCACCCCAAAAAGATTGTGTTCACTGCACCCCACAAAGATTGTGTTCACTGCACCCCAAAAAGATTGTGTTCACTGTACCCCCCAAAGATTGTGTTCACTGCACCCCACAAAGATTCTGTTCACTGTACCCCACAAAGATTGTGTTCACTGCACCCCAAAAAGATTGTGTTCACTGCACCCCAAAAAGGATGTTGTTCACTGCACCCCAAAAAGGATGTTGTTCACTCCACCCCAAAAAGATTGTGTTCACTGCACCCCACAAAGATTGTGTTCACTGCACCCCAAAAAGATTGTGTTCACTGCACCCCAAAAATGATTTTGTTCACTGCACCCCAAAAAGGATTTTGTTCACTGCACCCCAAAAAGGATGTTGTTCACTCCACCCCAAAAAGATTGTGTTCACTGCACCCCAAAAAGATTGTGTTCACTGCACCCCACAAAGGATTTTGTTCACTGCACCCCAAAAAGATTGTGTTCACTGCACCCCAAAAAGGATGTTGTTCACTGCACCCCAAAAAGGATTTTGTTCACTGCACCCCAAAAAGATTGTGTTCACTGCACCCCACAAAGGATTTTGTTCACTGCACCCCACAAAGATTGTGTTCACTGCACACCAAAAAGGATTGTGTTCACTGCACCCCAAAAAGATTTTGTTCACTGCACCCCAAAAAGATTGTGTTCACTGCAGCCCAAAAAGATTGTGTTCACTGCAGCCCAAAAAGATTGTGTTCACTGCAGCCCAAAAAGATTGTGTTCACTGCAGCTCACACACAGAAAAATGGATGTGGATCACTGACACCTGCCTATCTCCAATCCCACACCACACAGCAATATCGATTGTAGTTTGTAGAACACAGTTTCCCTAAAATTCAGCAGACTCTGTCCCTAACAGGATTGAGAAGAGATCGTAGATCAGGATTGAGTGCAGATTCACCCCACCCCCCACACAGCAATATCGATTGTAGTTTGTAGAAGACACTGACCCTATAATTCAGCAGACTCTATCCCTAAAATGCCTACAACTCGCCCTGCCTAAACACTCCGACCTGTCCCTCAATTCTATCCGGACACAAATGGTTTTTTCCTGCCTATCTTTCCCTAATCAGCAGCCAGCACATTGATGTGTGCTCTGTCCCTTAGCTAAGCAGCAGAATGACGCTGCTGCGGCGGCTGCCTCGAACTTATAAAGACTTGGTCACATGCTTCAGACGGCCAATCACAGCTACTAAGACATTTGCAGGCATGGCTGGGATGGCTTAAGGCACACCAGTTAAACGATTGTTGATTGGCTGTTGAAAGCCTGCCATGAAAAGAGCGCCAAAGCATGCAAAACCCGGAAATAAAACGACCGAACACGGATTTTTACCCGAACATACAGTAAAGTGTCCGTGTCCGTGTTCGGGTAAAAAAAATCCAATTATTCGGTACGAACACGAATAATACAGTCCGTGTTCGCTCAACACTACTCACTATATGCAATAAATGTCCTAAGTTGTTCACTAGACACAATCAATTACATCTGTAGTATGAAATGATCAACTTAATACAAGTCCATATGTAATGTAACAAATCGCTAACAATAGTCCGAATCCACGTGCAATCCACTGTGTGAAGCCTTGTGTGATGACTATTTGTTTGCATTAGGGGAGTAGGTGCTTGTTCCACAGTCCCGGGTGCAATGTGCACTTGCCAGAAATATATGGCTGACAAAGAATCCTATACGCTTTAAAGTGATGGTAAAGTCTAATTTTTCAAAAATTTAAAATAATGGGTAAGCTGATCTGTGGGTCCATTGGCCCCGTGGAGACAGAACGGCACACCACTTTTCTGTCAGCAATGAACACAGGGCTCCTGTGTTCCTCCTATTTAGGAACACAGGACTCTGTGTTCATTCCATATCTCCACCCCCACACAATTAGAAAGCACACCCTAGGGACACATTTAACCCTTGGATCGCCCCTGGTGGTAACCCCTTCCCTGCCAGTGTCATTAGTACAATAACAGTACATATTTTTAGCACTGATTACTATAGTAATGTCACTGGTCCCTCAAAAATTGTCAAAAATGTCAGTTAGGTATCCGATCTGTCTGCCACAATGTCGCAGCCCCACTAAAAATTGCTGATCGCCACCATTACTAGTATAAATAAATAAATAAATAAAAATGACATAAATCTTTCCCCTAGTTTGTAGATGTAAAAAAAGATAACTTTTGCGCAAACCGATCAATATACTTTTATTGCGATTTTTTTTTTTTTTTTTACCATAAATATGTAGCAGAATACACATTGGCCAAAAATGATGAAAAAATTCGATTTTTACATTTTTCTTTTTTGTTGGGAATGATATATAGCAGAAAGTGAAAAATATATATATATATATATATATATATATATATATATATATATATATTTTTTTTTTTTCAGAATTTTCGTTGTTTATAGCGCAACAATAAAAATCTAAAAATCGCACAGCTGATCAAATACCACCAAAGGAAAGCTCTATTTGTGGGGAAAAAGGGACATGAATTTTTTTAGGGCACAGCGTCACACAACCACAAAATTATCAGTTAAAGTAACACAGTGCCGTATTGCAAAAAATGACCTGTATTGTTTTCTTAGTAACTCCTCGCCAGCAAGATCTTGTTATGTCTCAGTCCAGAAATCCTTTTGCTATGCATGTAGAGGTTGAGAGACTAACTCCCACATCCCTAACAAAATGTGAAACAAGAAACAGAACCCCACTGGGACTTTGAAGGCAGTAAGTGAAGAGGTAGTAGAAGTTTAAAATAGAAATAATTGTATTCAAGATATTGAAACAGTGATTAATATAACAAATACAAAAATTAGGAACAATAAAAAAAAAACACCATACAGTAATAGAAGTACAGTACTCTAGACTTATATGGGAACCCCTGGGTAGGTCTCATATATGTAAGGACCAAACCAAAGTTGGGGTTCACACAATGATTCCCAACATGTTTCGGACTATGAAATGAATTCCTTCATCAGGGGAAGATGAGAGCAAAGTACAGTCATCTGAGAACACAATAATAGATATATGAGTATACATGAATTATACATTGACATTTAGTATGAATACAGGTAAACCATAAATCACATGGAAAACATTGGATACTAACATTGTATGGTTATGTTACAAATAATGGTCCAATAGATATGTACCCTCTCACATTGATGACCACAGATAGAATGCCAATGGCAGGGGGGGTTAGCCCATGTACTGATGGATTGGGTGAGGATACTGCCAGGCAAACAATGCCTGAGCCATCCACACTGCAGTTCATAAGACCAGCCCTGATGGAAATAGTAATAATATAAAGTATAAAGTATAAGAGTTACTAACAAAAGGATAGCGCTTGAAAAGTGACAATAATAAAGCTCTCATGTATATATGTTAGTGTTGTGAAAAAATATATAAATATATGAATGATAGAATAGTGCACTAGTGCATAACCACTTTACCACCGGAGGATTTTGCTGTCTTACGTCCAGGCCACTTTTTGCGATTCGGTGATGTGCAACTTTAACTGACAATAGCGCGGTCGTGCAAAGCCGTACCCAAACGAAATTTATGTCCTTTTTTTCCCACAAACAGAGCTTTCTTTTGGTGGTATTTGATCACCTGTGCGATTTTTACTTTTTGTGCTATAAACAAAAAAAGAGCGTTTATTTTGAAAAAATAATATTTTTAACATTTTTTATAAGAAATTCCCCCCCCAAAAAATTGTAAAAATCAAATTTTTTTGAAATTGTTGGCCAATTTGTTTTCTGCTACCTATGTTTGGTAAAAAAAATCACAATAAGCGTATTTTGATTGGTTTGCGCAAAAGTTAATGCGTTTACTAACTAAGGGAAAGATTTCTGTCATTTTTGGTGTGTTTTTTTTAACGAGTAATGGCAGCGATTTTTTTGCGGGACTGTGACATTGCGGCGGACAGATCGGACCCTTGACTGACATTTTTGACACTTTTGGGGGTACCAATGACATTACTGCAGTAATCAGTGCTATATATATGCACTGTTACTGTAAAAATGACACTGGCAGGGAAGGGGTTCATTTTATTGGAGAGGGAGGGGTTAATGTATGCCTGGTGCTTACTGACGTGTGTGGGGGGAGGTGACTGAGTGAGTCAGGGACAGATCGCATGTTCAGCTATGCTGAACCATGCGATCTGTCCCTGCCTGTCACTTAGGAGATCCGCCCGCTCTGTTTACACAAGCGGGCGGATCTCCACACTCGATTCCCCGACGATCAGGGAAGAGCAGCGGCGATCGCCGCCGCTCCTCCCCTGGCCCGACTCCCGCTGTGACTGAAAACAGTGGGAGCGTGCCTCCGGCGGCGCGGGAGCGCCGCCTACAGGGGGAGGAGTCCAGTGACGTAGGTCTACGTCGCTGGACGATAACGAGCCACATTGCTGCAGTAGCAGCAATGTGAGCAGACGTCAAGTGGTTAAATAAATGAGTTCAATAATTAGTGCAATAATCTAAAAAAGTGCAATGGTGCTAGAAATAGTCCAATATAATGTGCAATAAGTATGGTAAAAGGTGCTTGAAGTGCTGCAAACAGAGGTGCTGGGGTGCTCCAAACCGCAATCAGTGCAGAGTGTCTCAGTCCCCTTCTGGGACCCTACTCACCAGAAGCGATCTAATTAAGGGTCAGATGGGCTTTTGGTACAAATCCACAGAAGATCCTCTAGGTAGGCATGCTATGGCCCCTTATTATATATTTCTCTGGGCAGCTCAAAGGAAATAAATATTCACATAGTGAGGTCCATATGAAAATGATTTTATTTCCACATAATATTACTTACAGAATCTTTTAAAAGGCACGCATGATAAGAGGAATTGGTCCCACCGACTGATAACAGAATACTTCTGGGAACGCAGCCGAAATACGTTCCACGGATGCCAGGAAGTGACATTGTTGGTTCTGCCGCAACTGGAAATGCGTTGACGCGTTTCGCCCCACCTCCCAGGGCATTATCAAAGACATCCTTATTTAAAAAGTATAAGAGTACCCATCCATATGCCCGAATCAGGTAAAGATGGAGAATACAGCACAAAGTACCTAGCTAATGCACAATATAGTGCAATAGGAAATCAGTAAATGGGTACTAATAATTGCTGAGGAAATTCATAATAGCAATCCATACATAGTGTGGTATGTTTATTAGGCCTCATGCATACTAGGCGTTATAAAAACATCAGTAAAGTTAGCTGTAGAAATCTGTAGCTGTAGAATAGGTTTTGCTGCGTTTTTGCACTAGCACTAGCATTTTTCAGCCCTTTTTTAGCTGTAGAGGTTTTTAGCAAAACTATATTCCCACAAAAGCTTATGGCTCAAAAACGCTGATAAATGCCAAATAGCCAAGTTTTTCAGCATTTTTATGCTTTTATCAGAATTAGAGCATTTTTACAGCTGAAAAACTCCTCTTAAAACCCACCAGTTCTGGGTTTTACTCCCAGCTGGAAAACGCTCCTGCCAAAAACTGCTGATAACAGCCTATGTGTGCATGGACACATAGGATAACATGCTGGGGAGTTGAAGAAAAGTTGGTGCCTCGGGCCAAAGGGAATGGTACTTTATGGGCTTTATAAAGCCCATAAAGTCCCATTCCCTTTGGCCCGAGGCACCAAACTTTTCTCCAAAGACATTATTCAGGGACATTAGCTACACCTACTATCAAGGCTTTTGGGATTCACACCCATTTCTACATGCTGGGGAGTTTACTGGCTGAAGAAAAAAAACATCTGACGCCAAAAACAGCCGCTGTAATAACGTCCAGTGTGTATGAGGCTTTAAAACAAGGTGCAACCAAAGTAAGTGTAAATCAGCTACTCACTTTTTCTAGGTTTCTGTGAAACACCAACACAAACAGCTTTCTTGACAGGCACCAATCAAGCTGCCGCTCGTGGCCACCGAGCCGGAGTGCGTTCCAAAGAACGTCGGTGGACGAAAAGCTTCGGGAGGTGCTGAGTCTACACTCCTTATCACGCCCTAATATCGGAGTTGCCCACCCTGTGCCTTGGTGTCATCTATTTACACTTTTGCTGTATTATGTTCACCTCAGGGTGAGTGCATGTCTTTTATCTTTCATTAAATGTTTTAAACGTTATCACGCCATGGGCTTGTTTCCGTTTTGTATTATATGCATACTTTGCTAAAAGTTGATCCAGCCCATTCCAGTGGATTTGGAATTTATCCCAGATGGTTCGCTTCTTTTGAACAAGTTCGGGTGGACTTTCTAGGAGCTGCTTTGCAGGATATGGGTGGTAGTAGTCCCATAACTACTTACTGCTTTAACCCTTCCTTCCTCTGGTAAGAGGCTTCATGTGGTGGAGGTTTCACTGATTGTCTGTGTTTATATACATACACCTGGGTGGACGACCATATGAACTTCATTTCATCTACTTTTTATCTCTTTGGAACTGTATTGATGGTCTTATCCCTCTGTCTTAGCCTTTGGTGTTACGAATGGTTTATGGACTTTAGTTCTCTATATGAGTTCACAGTTCTGCACATTTAGCGCGACTCTTGTTTTATATTATTTGTTCCAAAGAATGGATGAGGGACAGGTGATAGACCAGATGTGACTTTGAGGTTCAGAGAATGCTGTTTGTGTTGGTCTCTCTATGTTCTTAGAGTAAAGAGGAAAGAAAACAAAGTCAGCCAGCACATTTTAGGACTGCTAGCCTGCAAAATATTGCATTTTTGTCCTTGGGTTTAGTTATCCTTTAAGTTGTGCACACACAGTTAATCTTTACTTGGCATTTATTGTCAATTGTGTAGTCTTTCAAAAAGCACAGTACAATGATTCTGCTCTAATGGTCTGATTATCTATGTACAGAGCTTTATCACTAGGCTAATAGTGTTTTTTTGTCAATAAGTAATTTAAATTAGGATTTATGCAGCATGCAGTTCAGCAATGGCAGTGATCTCACTGACAAGCAGAAAGAGCAACTACAAAGCTGAGTGTGCAATGCCAACATGAAATATGGTGCAGGTGTAGCAGGTTTTCCAGGCATTGGGCCTGATGTGGGTCTTCTATTGTTACCGGTAACACTTCTAACACATTTAAGTTGAAAACCCAAGTGTGAGAGCTGAGACAATGGCCATTTTGGCATCTTTGGTTTGTTTTGTTTATTTTGTGATGGGGATGGGAGAAGGGAATGAGTGGGATACTCCTCTAGCTCAATTAGGTTTAAGTGGGACACTTTGTAGGAAAAATGCCTATTAGCGCTGTCCTGACGCCAGCTGAATGCCGACCAACGCTTCCTGGCGCTTGAAAATACTGTCTGGCTAAAATGTGCTGAAACCTCGACTTTAACTCCTTGGTTAACTCAGAAGATCCAGGACTGTAGTAACTCTTGACTCTTGCACTCTTTCTAGCTCAAAAGTCCTGCGAATGGCTCCCTCCAGCCCTTCACTGACTGAGGTAGCTCCTTGTAACTGCTTGTGCTGCTGCAACCCTTAACACTGTACACTTGACTCTTCAGGGCCCAGCCGCTGGCGCCCCCTCTACACTTCCAGGGTCATCTCACTAGGCACCCCCTCTGACACTTCAGGGTCCTCTCACTAGGCACCCCCTTTGACACTAGCTGGCTCCTGGATCCCTGGGACCTTCATCGGAGGGGTCCCCTCTACTAGGCAGACCCTCAGGGGCAATTTACAGTACTCACAAACTTGACATGCTTTCCTGGAACTGAACCCCTCTATCTTCACTGGTCCTTGGCACACCGGATTCTCTCTGCAACTCAGCTCAGCTCTCTCTCTGAACTGGCAGCCACCCGAGACACCCGTTCCTTCTGACAGGAGGAGAGATACCTGTACCCTCCCTCCTGGGACTCTGCTTCCCACCAATGACGCTGTGTCATGCATTCACCTCAGACTTATACCAACTCCCAGAATCCTGTGCGGGCTTCCTGGGGTAGATACAGGCCTGGTTGTGCCACTGATTGGGTTTCCTCCACTGCCCAATGAGAACCCTTCTCATGGAGCCAGTGGGGAGACTCCCCAACCTCAATAGCAACACCTGGGAGACATGACAGCCCAGCTGAAAATCATGGCCCTGCTGTTAGGCAGCCACGGCCCATTATACTTTGCCTAGCACCTACCTTGTAGGGTGCTACACAGGTAACATGAAAAAAAGGGGTACATGAGATTTCAAAATATATCAGATTTACAAAAAAAAAAAAAGGAAGGGTGCCAACTGTTTAAGAGAGTTGCTACAATTTGGAGAGATTTCCATTCAATTCCTATTGTGTCTACAGGACAGGAAGTTGTTGTAAGTCTCCCCAGAAGGGAAAAAAATGATGACTTCTCTAACTTTTCCCTTTGCATTCATGATAAACATTTTTTGGGGCTTTACATATGCTTTATGCATATGCATATGCTCCCTGACTTTTCATTATCTTTTATTGCAACAAAAGGCTAAAAATACATAAACTCGCCTGAGTTTTTCTATTTACAAGCTGAATTATAACTACACTGGGGGGGCACTGAGATCTGATCCTGATTATAGGGGTTAGGTTTCAGAACTCCTAATAAGTCTCCCCTCCATGGAGAAGCTGACAACTGTCTCAGTGTCGGGACAAGGTTACTCAGCGCCCAGGGCAAGTATGCCGAACTGCGCCCCCCTCCCTCATTTATGATGTTCAAGCTTAGAGGATCCTACACCCAGTAAACCATCGCGTCCAGGGCAACCGTGCCTCCGGCCCACCCCTTGTCCCAGCCCTGAACTGTCTATCTCCCTTGGTAACAACACACATGGGACAGAAGGATACAACTTTAAATAACTTCAAGTATCGCCATAATAAAATATTTAAGTAAATAGCAAAAACACACAATAGTGTTTGGCGTAGAAATGGCCGCAGCATTTTTATTGGTTTAATATTAATAAACAAATCTTTATTAATCCAAATAACATTGAGATATAGTCAAATAAACAAATATCGCTTAGTCACAGAATGCAAGCGAAATATAATCCAGATTAATTATTACCGAAGTTCCCCCTTGAATCAAGGGTGATATACCACATAAAGTGCCAGCGACAAGGGTGGGAGGGAGGGGAGCTCACCAGGTAGCTGCCAGTCAACTGTGAATGACCCTGGTTGGAACCCCTTTTAGGGGTATGCCGAATATTCCAGAAGGGGTACGTTGACTACAGCCTTCCCGCCACTAAAGACATGTGACAGGTAAGCTGAAATCTTAAAGATTCATTAGCCCAGTAACTTTTTTCTTAAATATACATATATATATATATATATATATATATATATATATATATGTGTGTGTGTGTATATATATGTGTGATTATTATAACTGCAGCACCACCTTTTGGTGAAATCTGGTATTGCGGTTAAAATCATGCTACTTTCCCTTTACGGCTGCAGCAAAATAAATATGTGGATGGCCGTTTTTAACACCCCTCCCCTTAGAATACTAATTGCTTAGCTGTTATGCTGGACCAATTTTTTTTCTGTTATTTAGAATTAGAATTGCAACTAGTGCATTAGAATGCAACTAATGACATCAAAGTAAAGAACTAATCTGTATACTTCAGTGCTACAGGCTTTTTTTTTTCTGAGAATAGGTGCAAGTACTCCCCCCTTCTGAGTCACCCCTTGAGTCCCCTTGTCTCCACCCCTACACTCCCCTGAGCACCGCCCCTTGGTTTCACCCTCTACACCCCTCGCAGTATCGCCCCTTTTAGAGAATGCAGAGCCAAGTATCATCAGGTGGTGCTAAGTAATTTGTGTGGAATTTGTTAATGATAACAAGAAAAGTAGTAAAATAGATCCCCTGCAGCCAACAAGAATGGACCCCCTCCCCCCAGCAACAATAGATCCCCACAACAACAGTAGACCCTCCACCAGCAGCAATATCTCCTAGCAGCCAGTATCAATATACCCTGCAGAAGCCAGCAAAAATAGACCCTTCCCTCAACAGAAAATACCTCTCATAAGCAATTGACCCCCCCAGCAACATAAGACCCCCCACCAGCAAAAATAGATCCCCCAGAAACAATAGATCCCCCAGCAACAATAGATCTTCCAGCAGCCAGCATTAATATACCTTCCATCAGGCAGTAACAATAGACCCATCCAATTAAAAATAAGGCATTATATACATATTTACAATTCCCCTTTAAATATTTGCTGATGTCTGTCCCTTGTACCTCTCCTGTCTGCCTGTACCTTTCTTACCAGAGTTGCTGCACTGAGCGTAAACTGCTAATGAGTGATAACAGTGTGGATGTCAGTGAATTGTTTATCTTGATTTCCAGGTACATTGTTACAAGGTTGAGGCTCATGAATTATTTAGCTTTCTTTATCACGCTCTTAGAAGGTATTTTGTTGGCATTTTAGTTTGAACACAACAACCTCTTCTTGCTGTTACAGCTATTAGCGATAAACCGTGTTCTCAGTGAGAATTCTCCAGCATAATTAAAGGAACATTGTCAACTTTAATGAATAAATAAATATATAAGAAATCTGCACATTTTAGACAAGTCTATATTCTTATATTTTATATTTTTAGAGAGCCATGAAAGTTCTTAGAGGCTTCAGTGACATCCTGTTACATTAATAATAATAATGAAAGTAATTGCTCTGCCCCATTTTCATACATTTTTTTATGTGTTGTTTTGCACTATATCATGTTATCATTGTTTATTAGTACACTGATATCTAGTGGTGGTTTTGTTCCAATACAGCTTGTTTACTATGTGATATTGATTTTTCCCTCTGTCCTCCCCCTCCTAGTACTAGTTTGTTCAGTTCTAGCAAGACCGTCTCTATTTCTTTCATGTCCCATCAGTCAATGTTAGTTACGCACAGAGACAGGACCTGGAAAGGCATTGTCTTTTTAAACTGCAAAGGACTAAAAAAACATCCTCTGTACTACAATTAGTTGAAGTAAAATTGCGTCAGATTCAACATCTGTGTCCCATTTTGTAATCAAATAGGACTTACAAATCTGTGTTTAATCCACTGAGGGTGGGTTTGAAATTGTGCACGTTCATCTGAACTAGCTCGATTTCAAACTTGCATGTCAGTGTGAGTTCGGGGGGCAATTTCACATACATCTGTGCAGGTTCATGCACAAATGTCTATTGAAATCGCCCCTGAAGTCACCAAAAGTAGTGCAGAAACTACTTTTGGGAATAGGTGCGGTGCCGCAAAGTCGGTGTTGCCCCGATTGGCACGGTGCCATTGTGGGCAATAGTTTGGCATGCAACTTGACACAGTGATTTCAGGACATGTTTTTTTTTTTTTTATTCTTCAACAGTCTAATTTTGCGAATACAAATGCGCAAAATGCAAGCAAGTTGCTTTCCTGGAAGCTCAGGTCCTGAATCTAGGGAAGCAGCTGGCAACACTGAGATGAATGTCCATACCGGAGGAGAGCCAGGATCGTACCAGTCAGGTGCAGGCAGGGGTCTGCACAGTGGTGGGCGGAGTATCGGAGGTGCAGGCATCAGAGCAGAGTAGAGAGGTGACAGTTAGGAGGGGTAGAAGGGGACAAGGCAAGGAGGCTGATCCTGGGCTGGAGCACCCCAATAGATACGCCCTGTTGTGTGATGTTGGGGAAACCAGTCAGGGACCAGCATTGCTGGAGCAGAGCGACGCCCCTAGCTGCCAGGGGAAGAACTCCTCTAGTGAGGCTGGGAGAAAGGGAAAGGAAAGACAGGTGCTGGTGGTAGGGGACTCAATTATTAGAAGGACAGACAGTGTAATCTGTGACAAAGACCGTGTGCGCCGAACAGTCCGTTGTTTGCTGGGCGCTCGGGTTCGGCACATCGCGGATCGGTCGGACAGATTATTGGGTGGGGCTGGGGAAGACCCAGCTGTCATGGTACACGTGGGTACCAATGACATAGGCAGAGGAAGATGGAGAGTCCTAAACGATTTCAGGGACTTAGGCACTAAGTTGAGGAGTAGGACCTCCAAGGTAGTATTTTCCAAAATACTACCTGTACCTCGAGCCACAACAGAGAGGCAGCGGTAGACTAGGGAAGTTAACAAGTGGCTGAGGAGCTGGTGTAGTAAGGAGGGTTTCGGGTTCCTGGAGAACTGGGCCGACTTCTCAGTCGGCCACCGGCTCTTTGGTAGGGACGGATTGCACCTAAATGGGGAGGGTGCAGCCGTACTGGGTGAGAAGATGGCCAAAAAGTTAGAGGGGCTTTTAAACTAGGTGATGAGGGGTAGAGTACAGATGTAGAATTAGCCAGTGGAAAGCAAGTTTCAGAGGGCAGAAATGGGGGCATTAGCGGTAGGGTGTTCGGAGCTCCTATAGCCAGGGTGGGTATGGGGAAAAATCAAGAGAGCAGCCTAAAAACATCAAATGAGGATATATGTAACCGGTCAAAATAAAGAGGTTTGTTTACCAATGCCAAAAACCTGGCCAACAAGATGGGAGAGCTGGAGCTACTGTTGTTTGAGGAGGACTTAGATTTTGTGGGGATAACAGAGACTTGGTTTGACAGCTCTCATGACTGGATGGCGACCATTCAGGGGTATTCCCTTTATCGCAGAGATAGAGAAGGTAAAAAAGGGGGAGGGGTATGTCTGTATATTAAGAACAGTGTACAGGTAAATATGAGGGATGATATTAATAATGGAGCTAAGGACGAGGCAGAATCCCTATGGGTAGAGCTTCAAAGGGAAGGCACGGTGGGGAAGGTAATATTGGGCGTATGCTATAGGCCCCCCAACCAATAGGGAGGAGGGGGAGGCGGACCTCATTTTACAGATAGGATTGGCAGCAAGGATGGGAAATGTCATTATAATGGGGGACTTTAATTATCCTGATATAGACTGGGCAGAAGGAACTGCACACTCAGCCAAGGCTAGGCAGTTCCTAAATGTTTTGCAGGATAATTTCATGGGTCAGATGGTGAATGCACCGACAAGAAACAATGCGGTACTTGACCTACTGATTACCAACAATAACCTGCTCACGGATATAGAAATACGGGGCAACTTAGGAAACAGTGACCATAGGTCAATAAGTTTCAGTATTAATTACAGTAATAGGAAGCAGAGGGGTAATATAAGGACACTGAATTTCAAAAGAGCCAATTTCCCAAAACTGTGCCCGCTGCTAGAAAATATCAATTGGGATAGAACCCTGGGAACAAAGAACACGGAGGAAAAATGGGAGTGCTTCAAGAGCATACTTAACAAGGGGATTGACCAGTGCATTCCAAAGGGAAATAAATTTAAAAGAGCAAAACTAAACCCTGGGTGGCTAAACTCCAACATAAAAATGCATATTAGTGCTAAAGAAAAGGCCTCATTGGCAGCATTTAAGCACTACAAAGAGTGTAATAAGAAATGTAAAAAAGAAATCAGGGAGGCTAAAATAGAACACAAGAGACATATAGCGAAGGAGAGTAAAAAGAACCCCAAGAAGTTCTTTAAGTATATAAACAGTAAGAAAGCGAGGCCAGAACACATTGGCCCCATAAAAGATGACAAAGGAAATATGGCCACTGAGGACAGAAAAGGCGGAAGTGTTAAATCATTTCTTCTCTTCAGTCTTCACAAAAGAATCGGGGGGCTACACGAACCTAGCTTGTAACGCCGAACTAAACAACACAACTCAGGAAGTGCCGCCATGGCTAACAGAAGATAGACTTAAAACTAAACTAGAGAAACTTAACATAAATAAATCACCGGGACCGGATGGCTTGCACCCGAGGGTTCTTAAAGAGCTCAGCCAGGTGATTGCCAGACCATTATTCTTGATCTTTAAGAATAGTTTACAGACAGGTATGATGCCAGCTAATTGAAAAAAGCCAACGTGGTACCAATATTTAAAAAGGGGCCGAGATGTATCCCGGGTAACTATAGGCCGGTCAGCCTAACATCTGTAGTCTGCAAGATTTTGGAGGGGATGTTAAGGGACCACATACAAGACTTTAGTAATGAAAACTGTATTATTAGTAGTAATCAGCATGGATTCATGAAAAATCGTTCTTGCCAAACCAATCTATTAACCTTCTACGATGAAGTGAGCTGCCACCTAGATAAAGGAACGCCTGTGGATGTGGTGTATCTGGACTTTGCAAAGGCCTTTGACACCGTTCCCCACAAACGCTTACTGTTCAAACTAAGGAAGGTAGGTATGGACCATAAGGTGAGTACCTGGATAGAGAACTGGCTCCAGGGGAGAGTTCAGAGGGTGATGATTAATGTGGAGTCCTCGGATTGGGCGGGTGTGGAACCCCAGGGTTCTGTCCTGGGACCAATCCTGTTTAATTTATACATAAATGATCTAGAGGAGGGGATATCTAGTACAATCTCAGTATTTGCGGATGATACTAAACTAAGCTTGCCAATATCTTCTATGCAGGATGTGGAAACCTTACAAGCGGACCTGAACAAAATAACGGGGTGGGCAACTACATGGCAGATGAGGTTTAATGTTGAAAAATGTAAAGTAATGCACTTGGGGGCCAGAAACCAGAAAGCAAGCTACTTACTAGGGGGGGAACCTCTGGGTGAGTCTAGGATGGAAAAAGACTTGGGGGTACTGGTAGACAACAGGCTTGGCAGTGGCATGCAATGCCAAGCCCCTGCAAGCAAAGCCAACAGAATACTGGGATGTATAAAAAGGGGATTCACTCCAGAAATAAAGAGATTATTCTCCCGCTCTCTACAAGACTCTAGTCCGGCCACATCTGGAGTATGCTGTCCAGTTCTGGGCACCGGTCCTCAGGAAGGATGTGCTGGAATTGGAAAGAGTCCAGAGAAGGGCAACAAAAATAATTAGGGGAATGGAGGACATCAGCTATGAGGAAAGACTACAGGCACTGAACCTATTCTCTCTGGAGAAGAGACAATTGAGGGGGGATATGATATCAATGTACAAATACTGTACTGGCGACCCTAGCATAAGGAACAAACTATTCAGAGAAAGGAGATACAATAAGACACGTGGCCACTCACTAAAACTAGAGGAAAGGCGGTTTAACCTTAAAATGCGTAAGGGGTTCTTCACTGTAAGAGCGGTAAGGATGTGGAATTCTCTTCCACAAGCAGTCATATCAGCAGGGAGCATTGATAGTTTCAAAAAACTATTAGATGGGCACCTTAGAGACCACAACATACAGGGGTATACAATGTACGGTTAAAAGCAAACACACACACACATCATAGGTTGAACTGGATGGACTGATGTCTTTTTTCAACCTCACTAACTATGTAACTATGTACTTTCTGAACCATATCCAATTAAAGAGGAGTTCAGCACCCCATGGAAAAATTAAAAGTCGACGCTGTGTCCCGGAAGTGGGGGAGGGTATCTGTCAAAATAGGTACCCGTTCCCCCCTCCCCCTTGAAAGGTGCCAAATGTGGCTCCGGCGGGAAGGGGAAAGCAAATAAGTGGACATATTGCTCCTTTCATACCCTCTGCCCTCCTGCACATATTGCTCCCTTCATACCCTCTGCATTCTTCTTCTGTACACAGTGCCCACCAGCATGCCCTTCACACTTCCTGCTCATTCTGCTTGCTGTCCTAACCTTCACACTCTTCTCCTCCACCTATCACTCCCCTCTGCACTACTCCTTTACATATACTGCCTTAAGGCTCGTACACACTTGACGAAAATCGGACAAAATATCCTCCGATTTTTTTCTCTCTTGCTCAGCGTTCATTACCGTTTTTAGTTGACAGTGCATAATGTTCGATTTTTTTTTTTTTTTGGGACATTTGTTCCTAGACTTTCGGGTCCTCAGCAACTTCAGATCATGTGCGGTCTTCCGTATCCGATTTTTCGCGAACGTACTGCATACGCATTAAACGAAAATTGGTTGTCTGGGGACGGATGATAAAAATTTTGGTGTTTGTGCCTCCGTTTTTTTTCGTTGAAAATGTCGGCATCGGCTGCTGAAAGTTGTGTACACACTAGCTGAAAATCGTACGAATTTTACCTCGGATGGGAATTTTCAGCAGATTTTCTGCTAGTGTGTACCCCACTTACTTGGACAAATCTCTGGCATTGTTTGGAAAGGGACAGATTTAACCACTTGCCGACCGCCGCACAACTATTTACTGCGGCGGTCAGCCCCTACTGGGCAAAGCGACGTAGTACTACGTCGCTCGCCCACGAGCCTCTAGCCCCCGCTCATTCACTAACATCCCTGCACGAGTGACCGGCGGCTCCGATGCCCGCGGCCACTCGCGATCTCCCGCTGGAGAGGGAGAAAGGCAGGCGGCTAATGTAAACACAGCCGTCTGTCATTCTCGCTGAAGTAACTGCAGAGACTATACGATCCTGCTATGTAGGATCGTATGTCTCTGTGGTTACATCACAAGCCACGCCCCCCACAATTAGAATCACGCCCCTAGGGATATATTTAACCCACTGTTTACCAATAAAGTTAACCCCTTCCCTGCCAGTGTCATTTTTACAGTAATGGTGCATATTTATAGCACTGATTACTGTAGTAATGTCACTGGTACCCCCAAAAGTGTAAAAAATGGCAGTCAAGGGCCCGATCTGTCCACCGCAATGTCACAGTCGCGCAAAAAAAATTGCAGATCACCGCCATTACTAGTTAAAAAAAAAACAATTAAAATTACATAAATCTTTCCCGTAGTTAGTAAAAACTTTTGCGCATACCAATCAAAATACGCTTATTGCAATTTTTTTCACCAAAAATATGTAGCAGAAAACAAATTGGCCTAAAATGTTAAAAAAATTTGATTTTTAAATTTTTTTGGGGGGGAATTTCATATAAAAAAATTTGAAAAATATTGTTATTTTTTCAAAATTGTCGCTCTTTTTTTGTTTATAGCACAAAAAGTAAAAATCGCCAAAAGAAAGCTCTGTTTGTGGTAAAAAAAAGAACGTCAATTTGTATTTGGATACAGCTTTGCACGACCGCGCAATTGTCCGTTAAAGTCACGCAGTGCCGAATCGCAAAATAGGCCCTGGTCTTTGAGCAGCCAAATCCTCCAGGGCTTAAATATATATATATATATATATATATATATATATATATATATATATATATTCCATTTTATATATTTCATTTGGAAAATAGATGGCAGCCTAAATTGTTTTTTATTTTTTTTATCAGTTCCCGTGGCACCATTAACTAGATACAACCCTTTCTGGTCACTTTTGTAAATTCTGTCTGCTGTCTCTGCAGCCAGTAAGGGTTTGGTGGCTGATTTACTAAAGGAGTAGAGGTTTTTCACCCAGCAAAAGTGAATGTTCATTTGGGAAAGTGGATGTAAGCTTCACAAAGTGAATGTCCACTTCAATAAATGAGATGATGGTGTGTTCACTTTCCAAAGCGAATTATGTGCAAGGGGAAAAAAAAAAAAAACAGCAGGATTTGTGCTTCCATGTGATTGGATAATTGAAGTGAAAAAGCTGAATTTGTTCAGTTAACATTAACCTAAGTAAAGCCCCGTACACACGTACCGATGGTCGGCTTACAAATGTTCCTCTTTTCTCCCCGGGATGTCGGTGTCTGCTGAAAAGTGCAAAGACAGCACAAGGACAGCACAAGAATTTTGTCCGCCGACTGCAGAAGTGATGTCATGTAATGGTTAACTTTCCCTGTGTTTTCTATTTTCTGAGCATGCCCAGTCTTGCAAATCTGCGGTCTGTCGGCCGAATTGTGTACTGACAGGCGAACAATCGTCCGTTCTGGTGTCGGCATACAAATATTTTCATGTTTGCACGAAAGACTTTTGTCCGCGGATTGTGCGCAGACATCTGTCGGAGGCACCATACTAACACGCGTACAATCGGCAGATCCTTCGTCCACCGACGTTTGTATGCCGACGATCGGTACGTGTGTACGGGCCTTAAGTTAGCAGTCTCTTCTTTAGCAAACCAACCCCACAAAGTGCCCATATACTGTAGAATAAGCTCTTACCTAAATTATTTACGTTATTATAAAGGTGGAGAGCAGGGCACCCTTGAAAGTAAGGGCAAAGGTATGAGTACCAGAGATTTTTCGTATCATTTACAGCTTTTTGAAAATATACCGGTTGAATAATCATTCATTTTCTTTCTAGAAAAGGGAGATCCCTTAGGCACCCCATAGATGATTTCATTTATTTATTTATTTTTTCTTCCACCCCGGGTAGAAGGAAAGAAAATCCCTTGTTTCTCTCATCAACACATTCAGTGTTGATGGGGGAATCGGGGAATACCTCCCGCATCGCTATTGTGTTCTGCCAGCAGGGGTGAGGTGGTCATGGGGAGCCTGCCGGTTAGCAGAACACAATGATTACTGATAGCGACTATAGCCACTGTCAGTAATTGTATGCAAAAAATCATACAGGCTGGTTGAATCCAAGTCGATGTATGGATAGACTTTGGTACAATCAGCCTGCCCATGCATGGATCGTGATTTGGTCAGTCCATGCTGAACACCATGTGAGTAACATCCCATATGCAGATGTCTTATCTCTTGTCACTGCTGATGGGGAATACCCTCATTTTGGAGTGTCCTTACCCGCTTCAGACCGCCCCACGGACATGTGCTGCGTTACATTGGCCATTCAGCATGAAATCACATACCTGTATGACATTTACATTTCCGGGTCTGGGGCGTGCATGGGCACCGCCAGAAACCCGCTCAAGCTGTGATTGGACACAGTAGGAGCTAATTCTTACCATATTTGCTGCCATCCGGCGAGCATTCCCGAGAGAGGCAGAACGGCTGTCTGCCTATATAAACAAGGCAGATCGCCATTAAGTGAGAGTTGAAAATGGGGATCCTGTGTTTCTGCTAAACAGGAACATGGATCTCTGTCTTCCCCCAGTCAAAGCACCTCCCACACAGTTAGTAAGCACTTGCAGGGAACACATTTAACCCTTTGATCACCCCTGATTTTAACCCCTTCCCTGCCAGTGTCTATTGTACATTGACAGTGCATATTTTTAGCAATGATCACTGTATTAGTGTCACTGGTCCCCAAAAAAGTGTCAAAAGTGTCACTTAGTGTCAGGATTTTCCACCGCAATGTCGCAGTCCTGCTAAAAGTTGCTGATCGGCAAAATTACCACTAAAAAAATTAATAAATAAATAAAAGTTCCATACAAATATCCTATAGTTTGTAGACGCTAAAACTTTTGCCCAAACCAATCAATTTACACTTATTGGGATTTTTGTTTTACCAAAAATATGTAGCAGAATACATATTGGTCTAAATTGATAAAGAAATTTGATTTTTTTACATTTTTTTTGGATATATTTTATAGCAGAAAGTAAAAAATATAGTTTTTTTGTTTTTCAAAATTGTTAGTCTTTTTTTGTTTATAGCGCAAAAAATAAAAACCACCGAGGTAATCAAATACAACCAAAAGAAAGCTCTAGTTGTGGGAAAAAAAGTGCAATTTTCAATTAAAATAACGCAGTTCCGTATCGCAAAAAATGGCATGTTCAAATGGTTAAAGCAGTCTCTCCATGAACAGCGATATGCGATCAAACTGGGGGTGTCATTAACATTTAATTGACACCCCCTGCATATCGCATATGGCAGTGTGAACTGCCAGATGTGCGTTTGCGATGCGGGAACAGGCTGCGAATTCGCAGCCTTCCCGCAACGCACACGTGTGACCCGGCACTCATGCACAGCTCCCCACCTCCCCAATGCAACTAGCTTAAAAAAAGCATGTCATAAGAAAAGTTTGTTGCAAAAAATAAGAAAAAACTTACTCAACCCTGAGGTTTGTCATAGTTTCCTCTAGAGAGAGCTGAGCATTTTAGATCCCATGAGAATACATTTCAGTCTATTATGACAGGCATCAGTAAGGCATGGTGACATCACCTATGGCTCTCTGAAAAAAATAAATTGTTGGGAAAGATTTTGTGATGGTCTTTTTAAACCTATTTTTATGGGGGGATGGGGAGCTATCAATAAACTATATCTTCCATTTTCATGGAAAGACAGCTTTAGCCCCCGTTCACATCAGGCCGATTTGACATGCCATTTGACATGTCAAATGCCACATGCCAAATCAGAGCCTATTTCCCGCAATGGTACCATCCAAATCAGTGTGATGCTGGCTTTGCGGCACCGCACCAATTCCTAACAGTAGTTTTTGCACTTGGGGGGCGATTTCAATAGCCATCTGTGCAGGAACCCGCACAAATGTCTGTCAAATCACCCCCAACTCACACTGACATGCGGGTTTGAAATCATGCAAGTTCTGCTGAACTCGCATGATTTCAAACCCACTCCCAGTGTGAATGAGGGCTTAAAGGGGAATTCCACTTCCAGCTTAAGCAGTGGCGTAGCGTGGGTTGTCAGCACCCGGGGCAAGGCAAGTAATTTGCGCCCCCTGACCCGCGGGAATTTAGCACTTGAGCTAGAGCAGGGTCCCTATAGATCCCCCTTTAGAACAGGGTCCTTATAGATCCCCCTTTAGAGCAGGGTCCCCAAAGATCCCCCTTTACAGCAGGGTCCCCCATAGATCCCCCTATAGAGCAGGCCAGGGTCCCCATAGATCCCCCTTTAGAGCAGGGTCCCCCATATCTATGGGACCCTGGCCTGCTCTAAAGGGGATCTATGGGGATCCTGCTCTAAAGGGGGAATCTATGATAGAGCAGGGTCCCCATAGATCCCCTTTAGAGCAGGCCAGGGCAGGTCCCCCATAGATCCTCCTTTACAGCAGGTCAGGGTGAGGTGAGGTCCCCCATATAGATCCCCCCCTTGCAGCAGGCCAGGGTGAGGTGAGGTCCCCCATATAGATCCCCACTTACAGCAGGCCAGGGTGAGGTCCCCCATATAGATCTCCCACCTTACAGCAGGCCAGGGTGAGGTGAGGTCCCCCATATAGATCCCCCCTTACAGCAGGCCAGGGTGCGGTGAGGTCCCCCATATAGATCACTGCCCTTACAGTAGGCCAAGGTGAGGGGGATCTATATGGGGGACCTCACCTCACCTGGCCTGTTGTAAGGGGGAGATCTATATGGGGAACCTCACCTCACCCTGGCCTGCTGTAAGGGGGGGGGATCTATATGGGGGACAGGACCTCACCTCACCCTGGCCTGCTGTAAGGGGGGATCTATATGGGGGATCAGGTCCCCCATATAGATCTCCCCTTACAGCAGGCCAGGGTGAGGTCCCCCATATAGATCCCCCTTACAGCAGGCCAGGGTGAGGTGAGGTCCCGTCCCCCATTTAGATCTCCCCCCTTACAGCAGGCCAGGTTCCCCTTAAAATAGATCCCCTTTACATAGTCTTCTCACAGTCACTCAGTCAGACAGTGACTAGTACAGCCAGAGCCAGTACACTACTCCTACCTTTTTTTTCACCTGTCCCGACCGACCCCAGGCTAGGTTTTCCTTCTGGCTGCTGCAGCACCACTGTCACCAGGCTCTCTAGCCTGGTCTCACCTGCCTTCTTTGCTGAAATTGCTGACTGTCCTGTTGTGACTCCTGTCCTGTCGTCCTCCTCCTCGCCGCGCCGGCTTCTTCTGCTGCTCCTGCTGGCCTGGTGTGGTTCTTCTCTCCCCGTCTTCTGTGCTGCGCTGGGCGGCCGCTGCACTGGTTAGTCCCTCCCCCAGACAGTCCATCTCCGCACCGCACGGCGCACGCCTGGCCTGTCTCCCCCCACCACCACTCCACAGTGGGCGACGCCGGCTGGATCGGATTTGGGAGCCGAGCGGCGGAGCCAAGCTGCCAAGCCGAAGCAGTGACAGTGAGCCAGGGGCAGAGTCGAGAGTAGACTCAGCGGGCGGCGGCCAGCCTATGACAGAGTGAGTGACTCAGTGACATCTGACATGACATTGCGGAGTGGATGCGCCCCCCCAGATGTTGCGCCCGGTGCGGCTGGCCCCCCCTGCACCCCCCACTCTACGCCACTGAGCTTAAGGGTGTTTTTAATGTTCATGCCACTGATGATTAGCTTGCACAATAAACCCCTTAACCCTCCTCTTGTGTTAGGGTCAGAACTGACCCGTTTTCAGGTTTTGAATGTCTATAAGTATCACATAAATTTGTTTATTGCATCAAGATTTTTTTACTTTGTCAGGAACCTCTATTTAAACAATGTAATAGAAAAATAATCCTTTTCACTAAATTATAAAATACTGTGGTGAAAATTAAGACGTTCATGGTGTTAGGGTCAATTCTGACCCAGTTATAATATAGGATTTTAGGACACTAATAAGTGCCAAAACTGAAATCATAAACACTCTCTCTGCTTAGTAACAGTGACAGCCAATCCCCTCTCAACCCATTGAGCTGTAGTTAGGGAGGGGCCTATCTCTTTTCCTGCTTGTCTGCTTCTCTAAATAAAGTGAAGAAACATAGGACAAATTCATTTCAGAGTTGCTGACTTTATTTTACCATTTTTTTAAATTTGAAAATGAGAGGTATGCTATCAAAAGAAAGGTCTAGGGGTCACACCAAAAATATTAAAACCAATCTTTTCAAGGATAAAGAAGCCTAACAAGGTAACCAAGAGGTAAGAAACAAATTTGATGATAAATAATTATTCAGAGGGTATTTTATGGCTGATTTAAAACACGGGTCAAAACTGACCCTAAACATCATGGATAGTAACGGAATTCTAACATAAGAGGAGGGTTAAGGACATTTTAAGCTGCTACCACCTATATCAGAAAGGCTTTTCCCAGCACAGAGTTTTGAAAATCCTGTGATTTGATTCCAAAGTGCCTCCCAAGAAAAAAGTAGCCCCAGCGCATTTATTTGAATCATTTACACTGTTAAAGTGATAAAAGTTAGTCTGCTGTTTTAACGATGCACATCAATTCAAGATTTGTAATTATGTCTTAACCAGCAAAAATTATGAAAGGTATAACTGAACTTTCTAGAGTTTAAAATTCCATGTTGCATTAATTTTTATTGTGATCATTTGGATGATGAATTTTATTGTCCTATAACCAGAAGGAAAAAAAAATAATAAAGGACTAACCCTGTGTTGTTCATGGCAAATATCTTAAGATACATGAACAACCTTCATCCAGAGATCCAAGCCTCAGATTAGTCTTACTTGATTATTTTATTATTATACTTATTTTTATGATTTTTTAATGGAAATAATGAATAGCTGGAGCTTTGAGAAAAATAAAATTCACAATATTTACAAATGCCTTTAATTCATAGTGATTCAAGTGATTTCAGTAGTTACAATGATTATATTTTTTAGTAGGATTGCCATTGTTCTGACATGAACAAGTAGTAATGAATTATAACATGCAAAAATTGGTCCATAGCTTGAATTTTTAGCCAGGGCTGTTTTAAAAATACTGTGCCTGTAGACAGAAAAGGTTCACCTATGACTAGATGCCTCTAAACTACAAACTTGTTCCAGCAACTAAGCTGTATTGTGAAATTCACTTTAAGGGTCTCATTTCTTATTTCTCTCTAAAGAAATGTGTTGTAACTATAACCTATAAAATAAATTTTACCGAGATACCTTTTCTTATTGAAGGGGTCAGAAGGGAGTACTGATGGGAGCCTGTGGGCAGCTAAGGAACACAGTGTTAGCTCATAGTTGGCTAAAGCATAACATGACAAAAAAAACAACAGAAGAAGATAAAAAAACCTTATTGATATATATTATTCCATCATCCTGTATTACAACATAAACATTTAAAAAAAGGAACGTGAGGTGAAGCTACACTCTGTTGAACACTTGTGGAAAAACAGAAGTCTCTAGAGCCTTAGTAAAAAGGGCGGAAGTGAGCCTTCATATCCCGCACCCATGTTCCTCCACACTTTGGGTAGACATCCCCCGTAAAGACTAACTCTGGGTGAAATCTTGCAGATCTAAAGCTTGCTGAAGAACCATTATCATCCTACACACTACTGGGTGGGTTAGATTGGTCTTCTTTAAAGAGCTGTGGTTCGATCTGCCAGCCGCTGCATCATCACTAAGTCTGATAGTGATTCCTTCCCCTCCTGAACCATACCAGGCAGCTCTGCCCCCCTCCACCCCAAAGTCCCTATGTTGATGGAGACAAGGGTCTCTTTCCCACAACCCCTGCCTGCTACTCTATCTGACAGTTCTTAAATAGCTAAGGAGCAGAGCCACCTGTCGACATCACCTCGTGGCACTGCTTCCATGCGATGTCACCGATCAGTGCATGCTGGGTCATTGATGTCATATGGGGGCAGTGCCAGCAGGTGATGTCGCCGGGTGGCTCTGCCCCTTACCTATTTATTAACTGTGAGGCAGCGGAGCAGGCAGTAGAGGGGGCCTTAGTTGCGAAAGCTTGTGAAGCTTTTTTTTCTTTTTCGCCCATTCATCATTCATCTGGTGCCACTACTGTTGAATATCTGCTACAATTGCCTTATATGACCACTCTATAATTTGAGGGTCATGTTCATCTGGTAAGCAGTTTGGAATACCCATGGGGTGATCTATGCATTATATTTTCCCTCTACCTTTATTATGGACTATGATTGTTGATTTATGAACTATACTCCATCTCTATTCATTGGTGCTGGACATATTTTCCTTTCAACTGTATTATGGACTTTCATTGTTGTTGATTTTTTATCATATTGGTGCTACCTTGTTTTATATAATATATAGAATGTGCTATTATATCACAAACTCTAAAATTTCAATTCATATACCCATAAGCATTATTATAAAATTGTGAAAAAATCATGAAAAAATCTTGAGTGCAATCTACGCTGAAGAAAAAAAGTGCTAGTGCAAATAAATTAGCACACATTCTTAAATGCCACAATAATTGTATAAATAATTCATACAAATTTTCTTGATGTAATAAAAAAGGAATGAAAATATCAATAAAAAATTTTTAATTCATACTGGGGTGGTTCACATATCCGTGAGGACGTCGTGTGATGAAACTAGTAGGGCGGGGCCAGGATGCCGACTAACACCGCAACGCAGCCTTGCCTTACACTCTGGGCTCACAGCTAGAGCCGGATTGAGAGATAGATACGTGAACCCCCCTAGTGTCGGGTAGACACACAGGAATATGAGTGTTTTCAAACATGTTTTAATAAATTATTTAATCATATGGATTTACGCTATGGGACCCTTCCTTCTCTTTTCTTAAACCCTACCTGATATATCTCTGAGAAAATAATATCCATGGACAAAGTGGGAGGATCAATTTTATGAATTTTAGTCCGACCTGCTGGAAAATATTTATACTATTTGAAGTGTGTTTGCTGGTTTATAATTTGATCAGCTCCTTATCTGTGAGTTCATTTTGGGGGATATGGTGGAAGGAGCACATTGGGTGTCTTAAACGAGTAGACACAGAAGATAGAACTTCGAGTGAATCACATATTTATTTTGGCACTTTCTGCACTTTGGGACTTTCAATCACTGACTGTCTTTTAATTTTTTTTCACATGATTTTTTTCAAATGAATTGATACATTTTATTGATATTTTCATCAGTTTTTTATGACATCAAAAAATGTATATTAATTATTTATACAAATTTTATGACATTTAAGAATTTTTGCTAATTTATTTGCACTAGCACTTTTTTTTATTTGCACAGCGTACATTGCACTTAAGATTTTTTCATGATTTTTTCACAATTTTAAAATAATGCTTATGGGTATATGAATTGAGATTTTAGAGTTTGTGATATAATAGCACATTCTATATATTGATTATAAGTGTTAAGGCAACTGAAGAGGAATACAAACGTGTGCTGATTATTTAAAAGTTTTTTGTTTTTTTTCGGTCAGCTGCCAGTGGGGAACCCCGTTGACGCTGATGACTCATCTGTTGTTAAGGATGCAGGGGCCGGCTTCCCGGCCCATTCGTTAACAACTAAGAATTCACTGTGCCCTGATTGGGCTAGCGGTCAGGTGCATTGCTTCAGCCAATCAGGGCTCAGAATGCACTATGCAGCATGCAGAGCATTGTGGGGCGCTCGACAGGTAAACATCCTGCCGAGCTCAACAGGTAAACATCCTGCCGAGCAGCCTGCAAATTTGGATGTTTGCCGAGCGGATGATGTTCAGGCTGAACTTATCCTCGGTACGAACTGCTCGCCCAACACTACTCTTCAACAGGGTGAAGAGTGGCAAACCAAATTTATAAAATGTTTTCTTTACAGGTAGACCTTAATTAAACATTTTTATTCTAGAGACAGAATCACTTAAAAGATAATCTATGATCATGATACGCATGAGTGGAAGGTTATAAAATATTTCTTATTTTTAATAAAATCATGTTTTTCCATTCTCCATTTTCCTTAGCTTGAAAAGCAAAAACTTCAAAATAAATGAAAAAAAAAATATAATAACAAAGAGTGGAAGCTGTGCAGAAAGAAAATGTGAACTGCGGCTATCCAATAGCTTAACAACATTTACTTTAGAAACAGGTGTACTGCACAGATGGTATCAGTCTTGCTGTTTGATCCCAGGTTCCATTCCCTGATAACATAACAGCCAGGCACACAGTATTTGCATGTCTCTTTTTTTTTCTGAACTTGGATAGGGTGAGGGTAAGCCTAGGGATAGTTCAATAACTAAAGAACTTGCAAATGAGGACATTAACTCTGCACTAATACTTCAGGGTAAAAGCACCCCTTTGAAGTGTAGAAGAACGGTACCAAACAAGGACTCCTTAGCAGGAATACAGTCCATAATGTACTAAAGAAAGGCTCTTCCAAAAGAGGCCAATAAAGTCTAGTACTCACTGTTTACTGAATACTCTTTTAGCTGCCTGCAGTATCAGCCAGTTCTTGTACTTGAATTGTCTGTGTCTTGGATCCTTAGAAGAACTCTTTAATCTTCAGGAAGCTAGGCCAGAGGTCCCTCAGCCAAAGCAAAAATTGTAGCCCTATAAAGCATGGGTGCTCAACCTGTGGCCATCCAGCTGTTGTGGAAGTACTAGTGCCATCATGCTTCTGACTTTGGGAGTCATGCTTGTAACTGGTTGAGCACCCATGCCATAAAGGATTCTTTGAGATGCAGGTGAACTCTTAGGGATGCTACCACACACGATGTCTATGTCACGGGAGCCGAATGGAACGCATAACGGTATTCACCGCTCTCCACTCGTGGGCTCCTTCCAGCTGGCGTTTTTATTGTTTTTACTACTCATATGTACTTTGAAAGTTAAATAAAAGCTCTTAAAATGGTATTACACCATCTGGAGCCTTCTTTTATTCCATAACCTGGCTGGACCTACGGATTAAGGTAAACTAGGAGGTGACAGTCCGGAGGATTGGGGCACTACATCCCTCAGCGGAACCTATCCTGGTCCAGGTGGCCAAACAAGCGTTACCCGGTCTTAATACTATACGGTATATAAGACCTATTCTCTCTGGTGAGTGTGTTTTTTTACTACCTTCCATGGTGGAAACAAGTATCATCACCTGACCGCTTGGAAGCTGAGCACAGAGCACCTGCACTTTATTTGCACCCAAGAAATACCTTTTTAATTTGCACTTCACGTCACCCATGAACTTTATTTTTATGAGGAATTTTTATGAACTTTTTTTGAGCACTTATTGAATACTCATCACTGTAAAATTTGCACTTCAAGTCACCCATGAATTTTGCCTTCTGATTTTTACGAGGATTTTTTATGATATTCTCTGAGCGATCACTATATTAATGCACTGATATGTAATTTAGCCTTATTTATTGTATTAATCTTTATGTCTTACTGAACACTTGGTCCCCATTAATTATCTAATACTTTATTAAGCATCATAGAGGTATCCAGAATGTATTTTTGGGTGTAATTTCACATATACCCATGGCATGGGTGAGAAAAATATCATTTAGTGACAACTTTGTGTAAAAAAAAAAAATAATAATAAATTTCCCGAAACTTGTGGCAAAATATAAAAATATTCCATGGACTCGCCATGCCTCTCAGCAAATAGCTTGGAGTGTCTACTTTGCAAAATGGGGTCATTTTGGGGGGTTTTATGCTATCTTGAAATTTAAGGGCCTCCGAAACTGTGACAGGTAGTGAGGAAGTAAAATAAGCAATTTACGCCATTAGAAACCTGAAGGTGGTGATTGGTTTTCGAGGTCCCGTACACAGCTAGGCTCCCAAAAAGTCTCATACATGTGGTATCCATGAACTCAGGAGAAGCAGCAGAATGTATTTTGAGGTTTCATTTCACATGTACCCATGGCATGCCTGAGCAATTTATCATTTAGTGACAACTTTGTGTAAAGAAAAAAAAAACAAATTGTCATTTTCCTGAGACTTAGGGCAAAATATAAAATACTCCATGGACTCAATATGCCTCTCAGCAAATAGCTTTGGGTGTCTACTTTCCAAAAAGGGGTCATTTGGGGGGTGTTGGAACTGCCCTGGCATTTTAGTCTCAATCTTAGCCACACATCACCCACTCTTCTAACCACTTGAAGACCAAGCCTTTTCTGTGACTTTTTGTTTACATTAAGAAATACTTTTTTTTTACTAGAAAATTACTTTGAACCCCCAAACATTATATATTTTTTTAAAGCAGAGGTCCTACAGAACAAAATGGTGGATGTTGCAATTTTTTTCGTCACACGGTATTTACGCAAAGATTTTCCAAACGCAATTTTTGCAAAAAAAAAAAAAACAACACTTTTTTTTTATTAAATGCACAAATACACTATATAATTCCGAATTGTTTGGTAAAATTGTAAAGATTATCTTATAATAATAAAAAATAAGCTGCGCTGTATGTTGAACCATCAACTGAAATAGTCCGTAAAAAAGTCCAATGACAAAATAAAGTGGTGAACTTGTGCAGGTACCCCTTACCAAATGGTTGATATAGAGAAGCCAAGTGATGAATATTCAATTATCCTCACAGATGGGACACACTATTCACCCAATGACATTGGGGCTTCTCAGCAGAGGGCATTAAAGTAAAAAAAAAATGGACACCATAGTGTAAATCCAACTTAAAAGAAGTTAAGCACCAAAAATTGATATTCAGGCCCTGTTCAGGTACCGCTTACCAGAAATAGGATAATATAAGGCCAAACAGTAAAGGAGACTCCAGATACGCCTCAGATGTTGGGGATCGAGGGACCTTGTGATGTCAGTATGGAACTCCAGCAACGTGTAGGTTGAGTAATGAAAAATAAAACAAGGCAAACGCCATAGCGTAAAACCAAAAAAAACAGGACAAAAAACACCCAAGTGATGTGCACACAACAAGTCTCGTGAGGGGAGAGTCAGTGCATATGGGGGACCAATCACCAAATAAACTCCATAGGTACCCCTTACCAAACGCTGAATGGATAGAGAGCAAGCAAAGGAGTGTGTGGGGTGTCAAACCAATGAAGATGGCTGCTTACCAGATGGATAAGAAACAGAGAAAAAGAGGGACACCAAACATGCAGACCGAATGACCAGTGGTGTGTATGGATACTCTTACCAACTTCAATGGTTAAACAGGCAGGGATGTAAAGCTCAGCTCAGGTTCCCAGGTGGAAAACGACCAGCTCAACAGATGAATGAATGGATAAGGGGATCCGGTAATTAACGCTCAAAACGGGGCTTCTCCAAAGAGCTCAGGGCTCAGAGGTAGATGAGAGGGCAGCCGGAGAACACAGAGGAGAGAGCCATAGTGTAAAACCCCAATAACGTTTATTATAGAAAAAGAATAAAACTTACAAGCATCGGAAGAAAAAGGCATGTACAGGGAGATATGCGAGCCGCCGGCCGGACGGCTCCGCTCGCCCGTCCTTCAAAGGTGGATCACGCGGGGATGACGTCAGCACGCCGCGTCCTGACGCTCTCTCCTCTGTGTTCTCCGGCTGCCCTCTCATCTACCTCTGAGCCCTGAGCTCTTTGGAGAAGCCCCGTTTTGAGCGTTAATTACCGGATCCCCTTATCGCACACACCTGTACTCAATCAGTGTCCACCATCAAGTGGATATAGGAGGAGTCCCCTGTAGTGCATTTGCACATCTCTCCCAGCAAGGAGTATTGTCTCCAAGGGTTAGAAGGGCTGGATTCATCTCTTTTTCATGGATAGTATAGGACCCACTGATAATGGGGTACTTTGACGCAGTAGTGGGCTTGAGCACGATATGGCCATATGGTGGGACCAAACCCCCATTTTTATTTATGGACTCTCTTCAGATTTGGTAGTAATTTCTTTTGCATTTGCGCGCTATTCTTTTTTAATATACATGTCTTTTGGTTCATAGCTGCAGCAGCTTTGGAAATACATGGGTATGCTCCCCCAAATTTTTTGCCTGTTTATTATGTATTCGGTCTGACCAGACTATCGAGGTTGAGCAGCCCTCCCCACCCCCCACACACACCTGTACTCAATCAGTGTCCACCATCAAGTGGATATAGGAGGAGTCCCCTGTAGTGCATTTGCACATCTCTCCCAGCAAGGAGTATTGTCTCCAAGGGTTAGAAGGGCTGGATTCATCTCTTTTTCATGGATAGTGTAGGACCCACTGATAATGGGGTACTTTGACGCAGTAGTGGGCTTGAGCACGATATGGCCATATGGTGGGACCAAACCACCATTTTTATTTATGGACTCTCTTCAGATTTGGTAGTAATTTCTTTTGCATTTGCGCGCTATTCTTTTTTAATATACATGTCTTTTGGTTCATAGCTGCAGCAGCTTTGGAAATACATGGGTATGCTCCCCCAAATTTTTTGCCTGTTTATTATGTATTCGGTCTGACCAGACTATCGAGGTTGAGCAGCCCTCCCCACCCCCCACACACACCTGTACTCAATCAGTGTCCACCATCAAGTGGATATAGGAGGAGTCCCCTGTAGTGCATTTGCACATCTCTCCCAGCAAGGAGTATTGTCTCCAAGGGTTAGAAGGGCTGGATTCATCTCTTTTTCATGGATAGTGTAGGACCCACTGATAATGGGGTACTTTGACGCAGTAGTGGGCTTGAGCACGATATGGCCATATGGTGGGACCAAACCCCCATTTTTATTTATGGACTCTCTTCAGATTTGGTAGTAATTTCTTTTGCATTTGCGCGCTATTCTTTTTTAATATACATGTCTTTTGGTTCATAGCTGCAGCAGCTTTAGAAATACATGGGTATGCTCCCCCAAATTTTTTGCCTGTTTATTATGTATTCGGTCTGACCAGACTATCGAGGTTGAGCAGCCCTCCCCACCCCCCACACACACCTGTACTCAATCAGTGTCCACCATCAAGTGGATATAGGAGGAGTCCCCTGTAGTGCATTTGCACATCTCTCCCAGCAAGGAGTATTGTCTCCAAGGGTTAGAAGGGCTGGATTCATCTCTTTTTCATGGATAGTGTAGGACCCACTGATAATGGGGTACTTTGACGCAGTAGTGGGCTTGAGCACGATATGGCCATATGGTGGGACCAAACCCCCATTTTTATTTATGGACTCTCTTCAGATTTGGTAGTAATTTCTTTTGCATTTGCGCGCTATTCTTTTTTAATATACATGTCTTTTGGTTCATAGCTGCAGCAGCTTTGGAAATACATGGGTATGCTCCCCCAAATTTTTTGCCTGTTTATTATGTATTCGGTCTGACCAGACTATCGAGGTTGAGCAGCCCTCCCCACCCCCCCCACACACCTGTACTCAATCAGTGTCCACCATCAAGTGGATATAGGAGGAGTCCCCTGTAGTGCATTTGCACATCTCTCCCAGCAAGGAGTATTGTCTCCAAGGGTTAGAAGGGCTGGATTCATCTCTTTTTCATGGATAGTGTAGGACCCACTGATAATGGGGTACTTTGACGCAGTAGTGGGCTTGAGCACGATATGGCCATATGGTGGGACCAAACCCCCATTTTTATTTATGGACTCTCTTCAGATTTGGTAGTAATTTCTTTTGCATTTGCGCGCTATTCTTTTTTAATATACATGTCTTTTGGTTCATAGCTGCAGCAGCTTTGGAAATACATGGGTATGCTCCCCCAAATTTTTTGCCTGTTTATTATGTATTCGGTCTGACCAGACTATCGAGGTTGAGCAGCCCTCCCCACCCCCCACACACACCTGTACTCAATCAGTGTCCACCATCAAGTGGATATAGGAGGAGTCCCCTGTAGTGCATTTGCACATCTCTCCCAGCAAGGAGTATTGTCTCCAAGGGTTAGAAGGGCTGGATTCATCTCTTTTTCATGGATAGTGTAGGACCCACTGATAATGGGGTACTTTGACGCAGTAGTGGGCTTGAGCACGATATGGCCATATGGTGGGACCAAACCCCCATTTTTATTTATGGACTCTCTTCAGATTTGGTAGTAATTTCTTTTGCATTTGCGCGCTATTCTTTTTTAATATACATGTCTTTTGGTTCATAGCTGCAGCAGCTTTGGAAATACATGGGTATGCTCCCCCAAATTTTTTGCCTGTTTATTTTGACACCTTCCCTTTCATTTTTTTTTCTTTTATTATTATCACAGTGAATTTAAATATCCCCTATGATAGCAACCTGTAGTGACAGGTACTCTTTTTTTAAAAAATTGGGGTCTTTTAGACTCTAGATCTCTCCTCTGACCTTAACGCATCTGACCACACCAAAATTGGTGTGATAAGATACTTTCCCAATTTCCCAATGGCACTGTTTATTTCTGGCGAAACCAAAGTCATGAAATGCTTGTAGCTTCCGGTATCTTAGGCCATAGAGATGATTGGAGCCATTCTCATCTCCAATCAGCTCTATGGTTAGATAATTGAACCACCGGCTGCACTCTCTGGTTACCTGGTGGGACAGGAGAGCCCGAGAAAAAATGCGGAAGGCAGGGGGAGGGGGGGGGAGTCCCCTCCCACTGCTTGTAAAAGCAATCTAGCGGCTAATTATCTGCTAGGATCTCTTTAACATGTAAGCCAACTGCTGGCAGTAAAAAAACAATACCAAGATGATGCCTAAATCTGCAGGCATCATCCTGGTATAACCACTCAAAGTCCAGCAATGTACCAGTACATTGCAGGTCCTTGTTTGGCATATGTTGTCTTTTTTTTTTTTTTCATGCAGCCTGTGGGCTGAAGGAAAAAAAGAGAACCTAATTGATTCCTTCATCCACATTGATCAATATGGATGAAGAAATCTCCGGCAGAAAATGTGTAGTATACCCATCATTAGCTGCCCAAAACATCCAACCCACTTTCTAATGATAGGTATACATGACAAACGACATGTATACCTATTTTTTTTTTTAACTGCGGTGGTAAAATCACCTTCTACAGCGCTGCCATCAGAGATTTCCATATATACTGAGCGCAAACGCGGTTTGTGTTAGAATATGTATAAATCAGTGTGGCAGCTGATGGGTGTACCTGCAAGGCAAACTGGTTCACAATAGAAAAGAAATAAAACATTACAACAGAAAAATTACTCAAATGACAACTATTTTTCGCTTTTTTATTTTATGTTTTTTTTGGATTTTTTTTTGTAACTTTTTTTGTAATTTTTTTTTTTTTTTACACTTTTTTTTTCTTCAGCTCAACTTAACTTTCCAGCTTAGGGTCTCTCAAAATTACGATAGCCATCAGACATCTTTCGAGACCCTGTGTAAGTGTGTCCTAAACTGTCCTAGACTGTGTCGTGCTGTACCCTACGCTAATACTCCACTAGTGTGTGGTAGCGTTGGAAACATTCCCCGATGCAGAGACCAGGTTGGCCAGGACAGAAGGGACAATAAGTGTGGGTGTCACGCCTAAATCTGTGCTTACGACAGACACAACATCTTCTTTGGTGGGGCTTTGGGTAGGGGTACTAGGGAGGACATGTGGGAAATGCCTCTCATGCAGCCGGCTCACTGCATCTAGTAGGGAAAGTGGGGCAGGAGCACCTCCTGGGTACAGGTAGGCTCCGATGATCTCTTCCTGGAATTGTAGGAAGGATCCACTTCGTCCTGACGCTTTGTATAGCACAAAAGTGTTCAGCAAAGCCAATTGGAATAAATAAACCAACACTTTTTTGTACCAGCATCTGGCCTTACGGGCAACTAACTACGGCGACAAAAGCTGTTTGTTCAGGTCCACCCCTCCCATATTAAGCTTATATTCGTGGACACAGAGGGGCTTCTCCAAAACACCAGTTGCCATAGGAATTTGGACAATTGTTTCTGCGTGAAGGGAGGACAAAACGAAAACATTCCGTGTAACCCTCCACTTCACTGCAAGCAATTTGTCAGTTTTCAAGCAGGTTTTCTCCCCCCGACTGAGTTGGGAATCTACAAGCCATTGGGGGAAGCCCCAGCGATTAGGTCGCATGGTGCCACATGCGCCAATTTGTAATTCGAGCGGGTGACTAAAAAGTGGCACGCTTGAATAAAAATTGTCCAGGTACAAATGGTACCCCTTTATGAATAAGGGTGACACCAAGTCCCAAACTATCCTGCCGCTGCTCCCTATGTAGTCTGGGCAGTTGGGGGGCTCCACAATGCTATCTTTACCCTTGTAAACACGGAAACTAACTGTATAGCCTGTGGCCCTGTCACAGAGCTTATACAGCTTGACCCGTATCTGGCACCCTTGCTGGGGAGATACTGCTTGATAGCAAGGTGGTCAGTAAACTTAATCAGGGACTCATCAATGCAGACAACTTGTTGGGGGGTAAACAAGGCTGCAAACCGCTGATTAAAGTGGTTTATGAGGGGCCGAATTTTGTGGAGCCGGTCATATCCAGGGTCTCCTCGAGGACGACAGAGTTCATTGTCATTGAAGTGCATGAACCGCAGAATTTGCTCATATCTCGCCCTGGCCATGGAAGCAGAGAACATGAGTATATGGTGAATTGGGTTAGTGGACCAATATAAGCGCAACTCCCTCCTTTTCGTTATACCCATGTTGAGGGAAAGGCCCAGAAAAGTCTTAAACCCAGAAACCGTTATAGGTATCCAGCCGAATGGTCTGGCAAGGGACGAATTGGGATTGGCGGCGATAAATTGACCAGCATATAAATTGCTTTGGTCCACAATAGATCTGTAAAGATCTTCCATGAAAAACAGCTCAAAAAAATTAAGGGGAGTAAAATTAGCTGTTTCCACCTGAATTCCGGGTTGGGCAGTGAATGGGGGAAGTACGGGCACTGTAGAATCTGTGGGCTGCCAATTAGGATATGCCAGCGCTTCAGGTAAGGCACTATGGGCTCTATGGGCTTGTCTTTGAATTCTTGGTGGCTGTGGGCCACTACTTGTGCTAGCCACCGCACCAGCTTCAACTGCACTTATGGGACATGCCACATCACCAAGTCTTACTGCAGTGCTGGTTTGTCTACGACCAGGGTGTACTAGACCACTGGTGCTTGCCAGTTCACCAGAAGTGTGAGCGGCACTAGTACCAACACTCTGCTCATACCAGCACCCTGCGATCTCTGCACCTCAGCAACTTCAGAATGGGGTCGGGTACGCCTGACCTTAGCAGGGACCCCTCCGTCATCAGAGATATCTGTCAGGGAGCCACTGCTGTCTACAGACTTGTATACTGACCCTGATTCTGCCAGTGAGGCTTCCCCATCGCTCTCCTCTGACAGGGTCGGTATGCTGTAGGCCTCTTCACTACTGTACCACAGTTTGGACATTTTAGCCAATAAATTTACAGGTACACTAGTGTGACTCACAGATAAAAAAGCACCTTGTTGTCGAGGACTATTTCATCCGCTACAAAAAAACTGCTAGTACTAGCAGAGATCAGGCCTGACTCTGGTAATGCTGCGGTTTGTGTGTTGTGTTTTTGGAAGTGACAGTAATCTATTGATTACTGCACTTGCCTGGGGGGGGGGGGGTGGGGTGGGGTTGGCTGGGCGGAGGGGCTAAACGCAGGTGCTGGCAGGTGTTGTGACCGATCCTGCTAACGCTGCATTTTGGGAATCCAAAACTATTGGGGACGCTAGTATAGTTCTGATCAGATCAAAGATATTGATCCATTCAGATACTATACTAGTTATAGAGGTTTTTGGTGTGTGTATGTGTGTGTTAATGACAATCAAAGGGTTAACTAATATTTCTAACTATGCGGTGGGGATCTGCGCTGTCCTAGACTGATGTTAACTAGCATTAACGCTAACTAATGTCACCTGTGACACTAATAATAGTGATCAGAAAAAAAACTGTACACTATAAAAGTGACACTGTGACAGGGCAATGAAGAGGTTAACTGGGGGTAATCAGGGGGTACTCTAAACCTATTTGGGACAGAAACTAACTCACTAGCACTAAATCAAGTCACAATCACACTATTACAGAAATACAGAAAACCACGATATACCTATATATCGTGTGCAATGTGACAGGGGTGAGGGGGTTAACTGGGGGTGATCAGGAGGTTAAATCTTTATTGGGGGGGTGGCGGGTATCCTAAGCCTAAAAGTAACGGTCGCTAGCACTAAACCAAGTCACAAGTCACACTATTACAGAAATATAGAAAACTGCTATATACTGTATATAGTGTGCAATGTGACAGGGGGTGTAGGGGTTAACTGGGGGGGGGGTGATCAGGGGTTAAATGTGCCTATCTAGGTGTGTATGTGTGTATGTGTGTGTGCTTTGTGCAGTACTCATGTTTGATCCTCTCTTCTCTCGTGCTGGAATCCAAAAAGGATTTGGGGAGGGAAGAGAGCATGTTTTCTGTTCCTGTGTTTACATTACACAGGCACAGCTAGGTCTGTGATTGGTCAGGACCGATCAACAGGTCCAGGCCAAAAATCATTGGCTTGGACCTGATGACTGATCGGTTCTGAAATTAATCAGACCATCGGCGGGGGCCGGGGGCAAGTGGGAGTGCGCCCCAGAGTGAATGAGCGACTTAGAGCTACGTCGATATGCCCAGGAGCGGCTGCCTGCCACAGTAAATCTGCGGCGGGCAGTCGTCAAGTGGTTAAAAAACTTTCTGGAAGTAAGTACCAGCAAAATAGACTTTCTGGATTTGGAGATCTATGTACAGCCATGGCCAAAAGTTTTTAGAGTGACACAAATATTAATGTTCACAAATTATTTTTCTTAAGTGTTTTTAAATCTTGTTGTCAGATGTTAGTATGGTATACTGAAGTATAATTACAAGCATTTCATAAGTGTCAATGGCTTTTATTGACAATTACTTTAAGTTTATGCAAAGACTCAATGTTTCAAAAGTTGACCCTTCTTTTTTAATTTCTCTGCAATTCGCCCTGGCATGCTGTCAACCAACTTCTGGGCTACATCCTGACTGATGCCAGCTCATTCTTGCATAATCAATGCTTGAAGTTTGCCAGAATTTGTGAGGTTTTTTTTTTCATCCGCCTCTTGAGGATTGACCAAAAGTTTTAAATGGGATTAAGGTCTGGGGAGTTTTCTGGCCATGGACCCAAAAATGTAATGTTTTGTTCCCCAAGCCACTTAGTTATGACTTTTGCCTTATGGCAAGGTGCTCCATCATGCTGGCATTGTTTGTCACCAAACTGTTGTTTGATGGTTGGGAGAAGTTGCCCTCATAGGATGTTTTTGTACCATTCTTTATCCATGGCTATATTCTTAGGCAAAATTTGGAGTGAGCCCGCTCCCTTGGCTGAGAAGAAACCCCACACATGAATGGTTTCAGGATGCTTTACTCTTGGCATGACACAGGACTGACGGTATCGCTCACCTTTTCTTCTCCGAACAAGGTTTTTTGCTGGATGCCCCAAACAATCGGAAAGGGGATACATCAGAGAAAATGACTTTACCCCAGTCCTCAGCAGTCCTATCTCTGTACCTTTTGCAGAATATCAGTCTGTCCATGATGTTTTTCCTGGAGAGAAGTGTCTTCTTTGCTGCCCTTCTTGACACCAGGCCATCCTCCAAAAGTCTTCGCCCCACTGTGCATGCTGATGCACTCACACCTGCCTACACCATTCCTGAGCAAGCTCTGTACTGCTGGTGCCCCAATCCTGCAGCTGAATCAACTGTGGGAGATGGTCCTGGTGCTTACTGGACTTTCTTGGGTGCCCTGAAGCCTTCACAAATTCAGTGGAAATGTTTTTTTTATGGGATTAAGTTAATTTTCATGGCAAAGAGGGACTTTGCAATTAATTGCAATTCATCTGATCACTCTTCATAACATTCTGGAGTAAATGCAAACTGCCTCATAAAAACTGATGCAGCAGACTTTGTGAAAATAAATATTTGTATTATTCTCAAAACTTTTGGCCATGACCGTAGACGCAGGGAAGAAAAAAATGTGCACAAGATTCAAGCTGACAGTTAGGAACAGCTATATCCCCTTGGATGGCTGTCACCATAATAACTGGTTGAGGAATATCCCCAAAGGGCAATTAATGAGACCTAAAAGGAATTGCACAGAAAACGTCAAACAGCAAGCAAAAAGATTGGGTCACATGTTTATAGACAAAGGTTATAGTAAAGAATATATAGTAAAAGCATTCAGGAGGTAAACATCATGGATAGAGAACATTTGATTAAGGATATACCTCTAGATCAACAGGCAATGGCCTTAGTATTGATTTACAACAATCTAATTAAAAAAAAGTAGACCGTATTATAGAAAAACATTGGCTTATACAAAAAGGGGACAGAATTTAAAAAGACATTTTGCCCACCAGATGCAAATTTATTTACAAAAAAGGGCCAACCCTTAGACATAGGATGGTGCAGAATGTGGTAAAGGATTTGTTTGATGCAAAAGGTTTTTATGCCTGTATGTTGTGGGTGTACAAGGAATAAGAACAATCAGAAAAGAAGGAAGATGTTCCATGGAACCAGCACTGGTAGACAGCATGAGATACATGACTTCATAACATTCAAGACGGAAGGAGTGGTCTATGCCATGGAATACATAAAATACATATATTTACAAACTGAGTACATATAGTTAATTTTGTGGACTCATTTTTTGATTGATTCCTGGAAGTTTTTTAAGGTAAATACACAGATACTTTGTTTTTCATATTCTTCTAAAATTTTAAGTATTCTAGTTGTGATCATCTGATTTTGTTTTAAATATTTGCATACATTCACCTGGTATATTATTTTTGAGTACTACGTGGCACTACTTTATATATATTTCATATTATTCATCTTGTACATAAGTGTCAGCAGCGGTACTTAACTATTTTGACTTAGGTATGTTTTGCTTTATAATGATAAAAACACGCAATAATGCATTCACTGTAAAAAAATAAAAATCAACATATCTAACAACTCAGTTCTCTTGGTTATTCCTCCCATGATGAATGGTACTCGGCTGATGGTGTAATAGAAGCTGGTCAAATGCAGCAGAATTTGTTAGGGAAGTGGCTGAGCTAAGCAGAGTTTGACATGGAGGGGCAGCGTACAAGTACTGCAGACGGATTCCTTTAGCCCAATGACAATGACTATGAGCAAGGAGGGTCTGGCTACGCATTTCAGGACAGAGCCCCTAGACTATGTCAGTGCTGCCCTCTTTTTCTCTGTTTTTCCTTATATGTGTATTAGTGAGATGTACCCATCCTTGCTTCAGTGAGGTGTTGCACCTGTGAAAAAACTGTTTTGTTTAGTGTTGGACTTTCAAGGACTTACATTAATATCACCGACTTTCAAGGACTTACATTACTATTGACAGAAAGTAAGAGGCAATTTTTTTTTTGCTAATATTTGTGCCATTTTTGTCTAATGTAGCTTGTTTGCTATTGCTTTAAAATATCAGATTAGATAACATCAAACTCTGCTTTGGAAATAAGGGTATATTGAGAGCGCCATTATATTTTTAAATTGGTAGACCAATTTCTCAGGAACCACGTTTGAATCAATTATTTAAGGAAAAAGGTTGGGAAGAGACGATATCCATTCATCTACCTAACAGACTCTGAAAAAGGGTCATTTCTAAAGTAGAAACCCCTTTAAGAGTGAACTTCAGATAAAACAATACGCCTAGTAAACATTATGCACTGTGAACACTTTTTTGAATGACCTTTGTAAGGTTCCAGTTTTGGACCCACAGTTTCACCCAGTCACAATTTTTTAGGCTGCAGGTGCAAACTATCAATTGTACTCAAAACATATCCATCCAAAAATGACCCTCCACCAGTCTACAGCTGAAAAACAGATATTGGAAGCTGGTTAACAATCTTCAACACTGGCACCTCTGTATCTCACAATTTAAAATATTTTATTTTTATAAAAATTGGATAAAGATATTTAAAAAAGACACGGCACTGTCAGTTGTAGAGGGAGCTCGTGAATATTGGCTGCAGACAGTTAACAACTAGGATTTAAATTTTAAACAAGACACTTCTTTGTTGGTATGCAAACTTTTATGGATAATTTGGGATCTTGAACTCATTATCATTTTCAGATAAGAGAGTGTACCTTTTGCATGCCATGAATCATGTCAGCACAACTTTAATAATTCATTCTATGAAGCCTGTAATTGAAAAGAGAAAGCGGTTGGAGTTATCTTATCCCTAGAGGTTGCAGTATTTATGTAATAGATTAAAGTCACGGTACTATACAAGACATCAGGCAGATGAGGACCTATTGAATTAAGAAGATGATAGGTTAGGATTATTTATAAGGAGTTTTGGTGCCTCAAACCAAAAAAGATGGGACTTTATGGGCTGGTCAAGAAATAATAGAGTATATAAAAAAGTATATCACAATTTATTACATAAGTCATAATACAATAAAGAAAAATGAGTGCAAATGGGTTATAGACCCATGTGTGTAGTGAAGGATAAGATGGAAGAGGTGACAAAGTGAATGGTGAACATAGATATAATTCTCTGTCTGTTCCGGCTCATATGTGAGACTCTGGAATGTGTTGAGAGAGAGTGTATATCTCTAATTTCCAACGCGTTTCGGCATTCTATATGTTGCCTTTATCAAGGAAAGAGGGTTGGTCACCATATCTGGAAAATATATGGTAAAAATAATAAGTTGTTTGCATTATATGTGAATATTTCCAGTAAATAGGAAAAAGAGGAGTATATCAACATACTTGTGACATTGGCGTCAGGTCCCGGACCTTGTTATCTGTTCTCTCAAAATATTGCACACAGGATTTGGGGGAATCACTGTCTCTATGGTGAGAAGGAGTTTAGGTGAATTTGTTGAAATATTGGAATGGTTTGTGTAGAAATTTCTACACAAACCATTCCAATATTTCAACAAATTCACCTAAACTCCTTCTCACCATAGAGACAGTGATTCCCCCAAATCCTGTGTGCAATATTTTGAGAGAACAGATAACAAGGTCCGGGACCTGACGCCAATGTCACAAGTATGTTGATATACTCCTCTTTTTCCTATTTACTGGAAATATTCACATATAATGCAAACAACTTATTATTTTTACCATATATTTTCCAGATATGGTGACCAACCCTCTTTCCTTGATAAAGGCAACATATAGAATGCCGAAACGCGTTGGAAATTAGAGATATACACTCTCTCTCAACACATTCCAGAGTCTCACATATGAGCCGGAACAGACAGAGAATTATATCTATGTTCACCATTCACTTTGTCACCTCTTCCATCTTATCCTTCACTACACACATGGGTCTATAACCCATTTGCACTCATTTTTCTTTATTGTATTATGACTTATGTAATAAATTGTGATATACTTTTTTATATACTCTATTATTTCTTGACTAGTGTTGAGCGAACACGGACTGTATTATTCGTGTTCGTACCGAATAATTGGATTTTTTGTACCCGAACACGGACACGGACACTTTACTGTATGTTCGGGTAAAAATCCGTGTTCGGTCGTTTTATTTCCGGGTTTTGCATGCTTTGGCGCTCTTTTCATGGCGGGCTTTCAACAGCCAATCAACAATCGTTTAACTGGTGTGCCTTAAGCCATCCCAGCCATGCCTGCAAATGTCTCAGTAGCTGTGATTGGCCGTCTGAAGCATGTGACCAAGTCTTTATAAGTTCGAGGCAGCCGCAGCGGCGTCATTATGCTGCTTAGATTCAGGGACAGAGCACACATCAACGTGCTGGCTGCTGATTAGGGAAAGATAGGCAGGAAAAAACCATTTGTGTCCGGATAGAATTGAGGGACAGGTCGGAGTGTTTAGGCAGGGCGAGTTGTAGGCATTTTAGGGATAGAGTCTGCTGAATTATATAGGGTCAGTGTCTTCTACAAACTACAATCGATATTGCTGTGTGGGGGGTGGGGTCTGCACTCAATCCTGATCTACGATCTCTTCTCAATCCTGTTAGGGACAGAGTCTGCTGAATTTTAGGGAAACTGTGTTCTACAAACTACAATCGATATTGCTGTGTGGTGTGGGATTGGAGATAGGCAGGTGTCAGTGATCCACATCCATTTTTCTGTGTGTGAGCTGCAGTGAACACAATCTTTTTGGGCTGCAGTGAACACAATCTTTTTGGGCTGCAGTGAACACAATCTTTTTGGGCTGCAGTGAACACAATCTTTTTGGGCTGCAGTGAACACAATCTTTTTGGGCTGCAGTGAACACAATCTTTTTGGGGTGCAGTGAACAAAATCTTTTTGGGGTGCAGTGAACACAATCCTTTTTGGTGTGCAGTGAACACAATCTTTGTGGGGTGCAGTGAACAAAATCCTTTGTGGGGTGCAGTGAACACAATCTTTTTGGGGTGCAGTGAACAAAATCCTTTTTGGGGTGCAGTGAACAACATCCTTTTTGGGGTGCAGTGAACACAATCTTTTTGGGGTGCAGTGAACAAAATCCTTTGTGGGGTGCAGTGAACACAATCTTTTTGGGGTGCAGTGAACACAATCTTTTTGGGGTGGAGTGAACAACATCCTTTTTGGGGTGCAGTGAACAAAATCCTTTTTGGGGTGCAGTGAACAAAATCATTTTTGGGGTGCAGTGAACACAATCTTTTTGGGGTGCAGTGAACACAATCTTTGTGGGGTGCAGTGAACACAATCTTTTTGGGGTGGAGTGAACAACATCCTTTTTGGGGTGCAGTGAACAACATCCTTTTTGGGGTGCAGTGAACACAATCTTTTTGGGGTGCAGTGAACACAATCTTTGTGGGGTACAGTGAACAGAATCTTTGTGGGGTGCAGTGAACACAATCTTTGGGGGGTACAGTGAACACAATCTTTGTGAGGTGCAGTGAACACAATCTTTGTGGGGTGCAGTGAACACAATCATTGTGGGGTGCAGTGAACTCAATCTTTGTGGGGTACAGTGAACACAATCTCATACTGAAGGTTTGAGGGTGCTGCCTGTTCCATACTCCCCCTACTCCTCATCTAGCCTTTTAGGGGTACAAACAATAGTAATTGGGGCCTAGTGTGGTTGTGTACGTGTGATATACATACACTTTTTTGGGATCATATTTTCTATTCCGCTATTTAATCAAAAACCTTTGGGGATCAGTTAAATTGGGGGATAGTCTGTGTTGGTACGTGTGAGAGAGATCCACCTTTCCAAGTTGTTGGGGTTCATCTCATACTTCTGAAGGTTTGAGGGTGCTGCCTGTTCCATACTCCCCCTACTCCTAGCCTTTTAGGGGTACAAACAATAGTAATTGGGGCCTAGTGTGGTTGTGTACGTGTGATATACATACACTTTTTTGGGATCATATTTTCTATTCCGCTATTTAATCAAAAACCTTTGGGGATCAGTTAAATTGGGGGATAGTCTGTGTTGGTACGTGTGAGAGAGATCCACCTTTCCAAGTTGTTGGGGTTCATCTCATACTTCTGAAGGTTTGAGGGTGCTGCCTGTTCCATACTCCCCCTACTCCTAGCCTTTTAGGGGTACAAACAATAGTAATTGGGGCCTAGTGTGGTTGTGTACGTGTGATATACATACACTTTTTTGGGATCATATTTTCTATTCCGCTATTTAATCAAAAACCTTTGGGGATCAGTTAAATTGGGGGATAGTCTGTGTTGGTACGTGTGAGAGAGATCCACCTTTCCAAGTTGTTGGGGTTCATCTCATACTTCTGAAGGTTTGAGGGTGCTGCCTGTTCCATACTCCCCCTACTCCTAGCCTTTTAGGGGTACAAACAATAGTAATTGGGGCCTAGTGTGGTTGTGTACGTGTGATATACATACACTTTTTTGGGATCATATTTTCTATTCCGCTATTTAATCAAAAACCTTTGGGGATCAGTTAAATTGGGGGATAGTCTGTGTTGGTACGTGTGAGAGAGATCCACCTTTCCAAGTTGTTGGGGTTCATCTCATACTTCTGAAGGTTTGAGGGTGCTGCCTGTTCCATACTCCCCCTACTCCTAGCCTTTTAGGGGTACAAACAATAGTAATTGGGGCCTAGTGTGGTTGTGTACGTGTGATATACATACACTTTTTTGGGATCATATTTTCTATTCCGCTATTTAATCAAAAACCTTTGGGGATCAGTTAAATTGGGGGATAGTCTGTGTTGGTACGTGTGAGAGAGATCCACCTTTCCAAGTTGTTGAGGTTCATCTCATACTTCTGAAGGTTTGAGGGTGCTGCCTGTTCCATACTCCCCCTACTCCTAGCCTTTTAGGGGTACAAACAATAGTAATTGGGGCCTAGTGTGGTTGTGTACGTGTGATATACATACACTTTTTTGGGATCATATTTTCTATTCCGCTATTTAATCAAAAACCTTTGGGGATCAGTTAAATTGGGGGATAGTCTGTGTTGGTACGTGTGAGAGAGATCCACCTTTCCAAGTTGTTGGGGTTCATCTCATACTTCTGAAGGTTTGAGGGTGCTGCCTGTTCCATACTCCCCCTACTCCTAGCCTTTTAGGGGTACAAACAATAGTAATTGGGGCCTAGTGTGGTTGTGTACGTGTGATATACATACACTTTTTTGGGATCATATTTTCTATTCCGCTATTTAATCAAAAACCTTTGGGGATCAGTTAAATTGGGGGATAGTCTGTGTTGGTACGTGTGAGAGAGATCCACCTTTCCAAGTTGTTGAGGTTCATCTCATACTTCTGAAGGTTTGAGGGTGCTGCCTGTTCCATACTCCCCCTACTCCTAGCCTTTTAGGGGTACAAACAATAGTAATTGGGGCCTAGTGTGGTTGTGTACGTGTGATATACATACACTTTTTTGGGATCATATTTTCTATTCCGCTATTTAATCAAAAACCTTTGGGGATCAGTTAAATTGGGGGATAGTCTGTGTTGGTACGTGTGAGAGAGATCCACCTTTCCAAGTTGTTGGGGTTCATCTCATACTTCTGAAGGTTTGAGGGTGCTGCCTGTTCCATACTCCCCCTACTCCTAGCCTTTTAGGGGTACAAACAATAGTAATTGGGGCCTAGTGTGGTTGTGTACGTGTGATATACATACACTTTTTTGGGATCATATTTTCTATTCCGCTATTTAATCAAAAACCTTTGGGGATCAGTTAAATTGGGGGATAGTCTGTGTTGGTACGTGTGAGAGAGATCCACCTTTCCAAGTTGTTGAGGTTCATCTCATACTTCTGAAGGTTTGAGGGTGCTGCCTGTTCCATACTCCCCCTACTCCTAGCCTTTTAGGGGTACAAACAATAGTAATTGGGGCCTAGTGTGGTTGTGTACGTGTGATATACATACACTTTTTTGGGATCATATTTTCTATTCCGCTATTTAATCAAAAACCTTTGGGGATCAGTTAAATTGGGGGATAGTCTGTGTTGGTACGTGTGAGAGAGATCCACCTTTCCAAGTTGTTGGGGTTCATCTCATACTTCTGAAGGTTTGAGGGTGCTGCCTGTTCCATACTCCCCCTACTCCTAGCCTTTTAGGGGTACAAACAATAGTAATTGGGGCCTAGTGTGGTTGTGTACGTGTGATATACATACACTTTTTTGGGATCATATTTTCTATTCCGCTATTTAATCAAAAACCTTTGGGGATCAGTTAAATTGGGGGATAGTCTGTGTTGGTACGTGTGAGAGAGATCCACCTTTCCAAGTTGTTGAGGTTCATCTCATACTTCTGAAGGTTTGAGGGTGCTGCCTGTTCCATACTCCCCCTACTCCTAGCCTTTTAGGGGTACAAACAATAGTAATTGGGGCCTAGTGTGGTTGTGTACGTGTGATATACATACACTTTTTTGGGATCATATTTTCTATTCCGCTATTTAATCAAAAACCTTTGGGGATCAGTTAAATTGGGGGATAGTCTGTGTTGGTACGTGTGAGAGAGATCCACCTTTCCAAGTTGTTGGGGTTCATCTCATACTTCTGAAGGTTTGAGGGTGCTGCCTGTTCCATACTCCCCCTACTCCTAGCCTTTTAGGGGTACAAACAATAGTAATTGGGGCCTAGTGTGGTTGTGTACGTGTGATATACATACACTTTTTTGGGATCATATTTTCTATTCCGCTATTTAATCAAAAACCTTTGGGGATCAGTTAAATTGGGGGATAGTCTGTGTTGGTACGTGTGAGAGAGATCCACCTTTCCAAGTTGTTGGGGTTCATCTCATACTTCTGAAGGTTTGAGGGTGCTGCCTGTTCCATACCCCCCCTACTCCTCATCTAGCCTTTTAGGGGTACAAACAATAGTAATTGGGGCCTAGTGTGGTTGTGTACGTGCGAGATACATACACTTTTTTTGATCATATTTCCTATTCCGCTATTCAATAAAAACCTTTGAGGATCAATTGAATTGCGGGATAGTCTGTGTCGGTACGTGTGAGAGAGATCCACCTTTCCAAGTTGTTGGGGTTCATCTCATACTTCTGAAGGTTTGAGGGTGCTGCCTGTTCCATACCCCCCCTACTCCTCATCTAGCCTTTTAGGGGTACAAACAATAGTAATTGGGGCCTAGTGTGGTTGTGTACGTGCGAGATACATACACTTTTTTTGATCATATTTCCTATTCCGCTATTCAATAAAAACCTTTGAGGATCAATTGAATTGCGGGATAGTCTGTGTCGGTACGTGTGAGAGAGATCCACCTTTCCAAGTTGTTGGGGTTCATCTCATACTTCTGAAGGTTTGAGGGTGCTGCCTGTTCCATACCCCCCCTACTCCTCATCTAGCCTTTTAGGGGTACAAACAATAGTAATTGGGGCCTAGTGTGGTTGTGTACGTGCGAGATACATACACTTTTTTTGATCATATTTCCTATTCCGCTATTCAATAAAAACCTTTGAGGATCAATTGAATTGCGGGATAGTCTGTGTCGGTACGTGTGAGAGAGATCCACCTTTCCAAGTTGTTGGGGTTCATCTCATACTTCTGAAGGTTTGAGGGTGCTGCCTGTTCCATACCCCCCCTACTCCTCATCTAGCCTTTTAGGGGTACAAACAATAGTAATTGGGGCCTAGTGTGGTTGTGTACGTGCGAGATACATACACTTTTTTTGATCATATTTCCTATTCCGCTATTCAATAAAAACCTTTGAGGATCAATTGAATTGCGGGATAGTCTGTGTCGGTACGTGTGAGAGAGATCCACCTTTCCAAGTTGTTGGGGTTCATCTCATACTTCTGAAGGTTTGAGGGTGCTGCCTGTTCCATACCCCCCCTACTCCTCATCTAGCCTTTTAGGGGTACAAACAATAGTAATTGGGGCCTAGTGTGGTTGTGTACGTGCGAGATACATACACTTTTTTTGATCATATTTCCTATTCCGCTATTCAATAAAAACCTTTGAGGATCAATTGAATTGCGGGATAGTCTGTGTCGGTACGTGTGAGAGAGATCCACCTTTCCAAGTTGTTGGGGTTCATCTCATACTTCTGAAGGTTTGAGGGTGCTGCCTGTTCCATACCCCCCCTACTCCTCATCTAGCCTTTTAGGGGTACAAACAATAGTAATTGGGGCCTAGTGTGGTTGTGTACGTGCGAGATACATACACTTTTTTTGATCATATTTCCTATTCCGCTATTCAATAAAAACCTTTGAGGATCAATTGAATTGCGGGATAGTCTGTGTCGGTACGTGTGAGAGAGATCCACCTTTCCAAGTTGTTGGGGTTCATCTCATACTTCTGAAGGTTTGAGGGTGCTGCCTGTTCCATACCCCCCCTACTCCTCATCTAGCCTTTTAGGGGTACAAACAATAGTAATTGGGGCCTAGTGTGGTTGTGTACGTGCGAGATACATACACTTTTTTTGATCATATTTCCTATTCCGCTATTCAATAAAAACCTTTGAGGATCAATTGAATTGCGGGATAGTCTGTGTCGGTACGTGTGAGAGAGATCCACCTTTCCAAGTTGTTGGGGTTCATCTCATACTTCTGAAGGTTTGAGGGTGCTGCCTGTTCCATACCCCCCCTACTCCTCATCTAGCCTTTTAGGGGTACAAACAATAGTAATTGGGGCCTAGTGTGGTTGTGTACGTGCGAGATACATACACTTTTTTTGATCATATTTCCTATTCCGCTATTCAATAAAAACCTTTGAGGATCAATTGAATTGCGGGATAGTCTGTGTCGGTACGTGTGAGAGAGATCCACCTTTCCAAGTTGTTGGGGTTCATCTCATACTTCTGAAGGTTTGAGGGTGCTGCCTGTTCCATACCCCCCCTACTCCTCATCTAGCCTTTTAGGGGTACAAACAATAGTAATTGGGGCCTAGTGTGGTTGTGTACGTGCGAGATACATACACTTTTTTTGATCATATTTCCTATTCCGCTATTCAATAAAAACCTTTGAGGATCAATTGAATTGCGGGATAGTCTGTGTCGGTACGTGTGAGAGAGATCCACCTTTCCAAGTTGTTGGGGTTCATCTCATACTTCTGAAGGTTTGAGGGTGCTGCCTGTTCCATACCCCCCCTACTCCTCATCTAGCCTTTTAGGGGTACAAACAATAGTAATTGGGGCCTAGTGTGGTTGTGTACGTGCGAGATACATACACTTTTTTTGATCATATTTCCTATTCCGCTATTCAATAAAAACCTTTGAGGATCAATTGAATTGCGGGATAGTCTGTGTCGGTACGTGTGAGAGAGATCCACCTTTCCAAGTTGTTGGGGTTCATCTCATACTTCTGAAGGTTTGAGGGTGCTGCCTGTTCCATACCCCCCCTACTCCTCATCTAGCCTTTTAGGGGTACAAACAATAGTAATTGGGGCCTAGTGTGGTTGTGTACGTGCGAGATACATACACTTTTTTTGATCATATTTCCTATTCCGCTATTCAATAAAAACCTTTGAGGATCAATTGAATTGCGGGATAGTCTGTGTCGGTACGTGTGAGAGAGATCCACCTTTCCAAGTTGTTGGGGTTCATCTCATACTTCTGAAGGTTTGAGGGTGCTGCCTGTTCCATACCCCCCCTACTCCTCATCTAGCCTTTTAGGGGTACAAACAATAGTAATTGGGGCCTAGTGTGGTTGTGTACGTGCGAGATACATACACTTTTTTTGATCATATTTCCTATTCCGCTATTCAATAAAAACCTTTGAGGATCAATTGAATTGCGGGATAGTCTGTGTCGGTACGTGTGAGAGAGATCCACCTTTCCAAGTTGTTGGGGTTCATCTCATACTTCTGAAGGTTTGAGGGTGCTGCCTGTTCCATACCCCCCCTACTCCTCATCTAGCCTTTTAGGGGTACAAACAATAGTAATTGGGGCCTAGTGTGGTTGTGTACGTGCGAGATACATACACTTTTTTTGATCATATTTCCTATTCCGCTATTCAATAAAAACCTTTGAGGATCAATTGAATTGCGGGATAGTCTGTGTCGGTACGTGTGAGAGAGATCCACCTTTCCAAGTTGTTGGGGTTCATCTCATACTTCTGAAGGTTTGAGGGTGCTGCCTGTTCCATACCCCCCCTACTCCTCATCTAGCCTTTTAGGGGTACAAACAATAGTAATTGGGGCCTAGTGTGGTTGTGTACGTGCGAGATACATACACTTTTTTTGATCATATTTCCTATTCCGCTATTCAATAAAAACCTTTGAGGATCAATTGAATTGCGGGATAGTCTGTGTCGGTACGTGTGAGAGAGATCCACCTTTCCAAGTTGTTGGGGTTCATCTCATACTTCTGAAGGTTTGAGGGTGCTGCCTGTTCCATACTCCCCCTACTCCTCATCTAGCCTTTTAGGGGTACAAACAATAGTAATTGGGGCCTAGTGTGGTTGTGTACGTGTGATATACATACACTTTTTTTGGATCATATTTTCTATTCCGCTATTCAATAAAAACCTTTCTAGGGCAAGATCTTAAATTACAGAAATATGAGGAGACCGTCAAATAAGGGCCGTGGCCTGGGTCGTGGTGCTGCTGGTAGAGCTCCTGTTGCAAGGAGAGGACATGGTCGATCTGTGCCAGCTACACGCACAAGTGAAACACCTTCCTCAAGTGTGAGTAGGCGACAGAACCTGCATCAGTATTTGGTAGGGCATCAAACGCCCCTAGAAGTGATGAGGCCAGAACAAGTTGAGGCGATAGTAGATTGGTTTGCTGCTGACAGTGCCTCCAGTTCCTTCACATTGTCTCCCACCCAGTCTACTGCAGAAAGGTCAGAGTTGGCACCTGCAGCCAATGTCCAACCGTCTTTCACCTCACCCCCTTGCAAATCAGGCCAGCAGTCTGAGCCCCAAGCCATACAGCAGTCTCTTATTCTTTTTGAGGACTCTGTCAGCAGGGTTTCCCAGGGCCATCCACCTAGCCCTGCCCCAGAAGTGGAAGAGATTGAGTGCAGCGATGCCCAACCACTTATTTCTCAAGATGAGTACATGCAAGGATCATCGCAGCACGTCTCCGATGATGACGAAACGCAGGTGCCAACTGCTGCGGCGTTCAGCATTGTGGAGACCGACAAGGAGGGCAGGGGTGAAGACTGGGTGGAAGATGATGTGGAGGACGATGAGGTCCTCGACCCCACATGGAATGAACGTCATGCAGGTGAACTGAGTAGTTTGGAGGAAGAGGCGGTGGTCGCACAGAGCCACCAGCACAGCAGAAGAGGGAGCAGGGTGCAGAAGCGGAGCGGCCGTGCCCTAGACACTACGCCCGCTACTGCCCAACGCAGCAAGGGAACGAGCGCACCAAAGTCAGCTCAAAGGAGTTCTCTAGCGTGGAAGTTCTTTAGAAAATGTGCTGATGACAGGACACGAGTGGTTTGCACCCTGTGCAATCAGAGCTTGAAGCGAGGCATGAACCTTCTCAACCTGAGCACAACCTGCATGATCAGGCATCTAAGTGCAAAGCACGAGCTGCAGTGGAGTACACACCTTCAAAACCAAGAAACGTCTCTGGCTCATCCTGCTTCCTCTTCTGCTGCAGTCTCGGCCGCTCCAGCCACATCTGTAGTGATACCGGCACCTGCCACCCCGCAAACAGACGATCTGTCAGCAACACCACCACCTGGGTCACCAACAACCATCTCCACAATGTCCCGTGGAAGCGTTCAGCTTTCCATCTCCCAAACACTTGAGAGGAAGAGGAAGTACCCCCCTACCCACCCGCGATCCCTGGCCCTGAATGCCAGCATTTCAAAATTATTGGCCTTTGAAATGCTGTCATTCCGTCTGGTGGAGACGCACAGTTTTAAAAACCTTATGTCGGTGGCTGTCCCACAGTACGTCGTGCCCAGCCGCCACTACTTTTCCAGGCAAGCCATCCCTTCCCTGCACAACCAAGTGGGGGAAAAAATCAGGTGTGCACTGCGCAACGCCATCTGTGCCAAGGTCCACCTAACTACGGATACGTGGACCAGTAAGCACGGTCAGGGGCGTTATATCTCCCTAACGGCACACTGGGTAAATGCAGTGGCGGATGGGCCTGAGGCGGATAGCAATTTGGCGCATGTCCTTCCACCACCGAGGATTGCAGGGCGCTTCAGTTTGCCTCCTGTTCCTAACTCCTCCTACTCCGCTTCCTCATCCTCTACCGCCTCCTCATCCGGACAGCGTAACACCTTCATCACCAACTTCAGCACGGCCAGGGGTAAACGACAGCAGGCAGTTTTACAACTTGCCTGTTTGGGGGACAAACCACACACCGCGCAGGAGTTGTGGAGGAGCATGGAACAGCAGACAAATGAGTGGTTGCTGCCAGCGAGCCTCAAGCCCGGCCTGGTGGTGTGCGATAACGGGCGAAATCTCATAGCAGCTCTGGGCCTAGCCGGTTTGACGCACATCCCTTGCCTGGCGCATGTGCTGAATTTGGTGGTGCAGAGGTTCCTTAAAAACTACCCCGATATGTCAGAGCTGCTGCAGAAAGTGCGGGCCGTTTGTGCGCACTTTCGGCGTTCTCACCCTGCTGCTGCTCGCCTGGCAGCGCTGCAGCGTAACTTCGGCCTTCCCGCTCACCGCCTCATATGTGACGTGCCCACAAGGTGGAACTCCACCTTGCACATGCTGGAAAGACTGTGCGAGCAGCAGCAGGCCATAGTGGAGTTTCAGCTGCAGCACGCACGCGTGAGTCGCTCTGCGGAACAGCACCACTTCACCACCAATAACTGGGCCTCCATGCGAGACCTGTGTGCCTTGTTGCGCTGTTTTGAGTACTCCACCAACATGGCCAGTGGCAATGACGCCGTTCTCAGCTTAACTATCCCACTTCTATGCCTCCTTGAAAAAACAATTCGGGCGATGATGGAAGAGGATGTGGCACAGGATGAGGAGGAGGAGGAGGATGAAGAGGTAACATTTCCAAGGCTTTCAGGGCAGTCATTCGCAAGGGGCTCCGAGGGTGGGTTCCTGCACACGCAAACGCCAGGGACGCAATTGTCCAGCAGGGGCACAGTTCTGGAGGATGAGGAGGATGAGGAGGAGGAGGAGCTGGAGGAGGAGATGGAACCATGTTCACAGCAGGGTGGCACCCAGGCCAGCTCATGGCCATCACTGGTGCGTGGCTGGGGGGATACAGAGGACACGGACCATACACCTCCCACAGAGGACAGCCTTTCGTTGCCTCTGGGCAGCCTGGCACACATGAGCGATTACATGCTGCAGTGTCTCCACAACGACCGCCGAGTTGCCCACATTCTAACTTGTGCTGATTACTGGGTGGCCACGCTGCTGGATCCCCGTTACAAGGACAACGTACCGTCCTTAATTCACTCACTGGAGCGCGATCGCAAGATGCGCGAGTACAAGCGCACGCTGGTAGACGCCATGCTGCTGGCATTCCCATCTGACAGCGGGGCCACAGTGGAAGCACAAGGCAGAGGAGGAGGAGGAGGAGGTCGCCAACGCAACCAGGGCACCGCCAGCACCTCAGAAGGCAGGGTTAGCATGGCCGAAATGTGGAAAAGCTTTGTCAGCACGCCACAACAAACAGCAGCACCAGCAGCTCAGATGGAACGTCTTAGCAGGAGGCAGCATTTTACCAACATGGTGGAGCAGTATGTGTGCACACGCCTACATGTAGTGAATGACGGGTCTGCCCCCTTCAACTTCTGGGTCTCCAAATTGGGCACATGGCCTGAGCTTGCCCTTTACGCCTTGGAGGTGCTGGCGTGCCCTGCAGCCAGTGTATTATCTGAACGGGTATTTAGCACGGCTGGGGGCGTTATAACAGACAAGCGCAGCCGCCTGTCCAGAGACAATGTGGACAAGCTCACGTTCATTAAAATGAACCAGGCATGGATCCCACGGGACTTTTCCGTACCTTATGCAGAATAGCAATGGATACCGACCTTACCCACCCATTGTTCCATTTTTGCTCTTTCTCACTCTTTTGGGGTGTACCCTCATTTAAAATTTGTGAAAAGAAGCAGTGTTGGCTACCTCGTCCTCCTCCTCAGGGCCAGATTAATGTAGGGGCTATTGGAGCTGCAGCTCCAGGCCCCTACCTTTTATATAGGCCCCGGGTTGGCCATATTCACTGTTACCGCTCTTCTGTCACTTGTAAACACAGAAGTCTGGCTTCTATGCTCGCTTCCCCAGGCAGCACCCTCAGAACCTCCCCACACAGCGTGAAGGCCGGACAAGGAGGGACAGTTGGCGATGCATGGATGTGTTTATGGGCTTCAGAGACAGCATCCCATGTTGAATTAGGCATGCATGGCTGCACCCTTCCTCCTCTGGGTGCATGGCAAGGCACGGCCCTAAGGCCCTTCAAAATCCTCAGCACCAAGCCCATGATGCTGTTAATCTGGCCCTGGTCCTCCTCCACCGCCGCTTCCACCTACACCGCCCATAGGTGTGCGCAGCCTATTGCATTAAGGTGTGCACCCCAAAGTTGAAATACACATGCATGTGTTTGCCAGCAGGGAGAGTAATGTATCGGGGCCATGTACCTGTAGGCAAGGAGAAATAGAGCAGAGCAGGTCCCAGGGAGATCTTTCCCATCTCCTCACTGGCAATGCTATGTGCCCTAGGTGATTAGGGTGTGCCCAGGCACACCCTGTGCGCACGCCTATGTCACCGCCACATCCACCACCACCTCAACCTCCCTCCTACTCCATATGGGCCTCGTCCTTCAGAGATGAAGAAGAACATTGTTTTATTTTTCTGTTTTTTTTTGTTGTTTTAAGTTATTTCCCTATCCACATTTGTTTGCAGAGCACTTGCCATGCTCTTAATTACGTTTTGCTGCCATTTGCAGCACTCTAGCCCTTTCCTTTGGTGTTTTAGAGCCATTTTAGTGCCTTAAAGTTCGGGTCCCCATTGACTTCAATGGGGTTCGGTGTCCGGGAAAAGTTCGGTAAAAGTCCGGGACACGGACCCGGACTTTTTTTTAAAGTTCGGCCGAACCCGTCGAACACGGACATCTAGGTGTCCGCTCAACCCTATTCTTGACCAGCCCATAAAGTCCCATCTTTTTTGGTTTGAGGCACCAAAACTCCTTATAAATTTCATATCGGGATGTTGGCTACACCTACTATTTAAGGGCAACTAGGGAGCTAACACACAAGTATCGATAGGTTAGGATTAATTTGACATACAGACCACTGAGAGGATCCACTGGTGGATATGTGGGACAAATGATGGTCATGTAGTAAGAGGGCGATGCAATAAAGGGACAAAGGTTGGACAAAGATGAAGACATAGTGAGAGGACACAGTAGAAAACATCTCACCAAGGTATCCAATGTATCAAGCAAACATGTCTAAGTGGACTATAATGTGGTAAGATTTCTTAATGTTGACCATAGTGGCACAGCTGCCTATAGTTTCTAATTTTGCCAGGTGACAGTGTAGGAGACAGGTATAGAACATTGTCACCATTGAACAGTGCCCAAACAAAGCTGAATTACAAGGAATTATTTTACTAATTACTGCAGAGTTCTAGAAATTGAAAATTACTTGGACATGATTAAAATGACACGCACATACAGTATTAAAGATTGTATGAGATTTTAGTAATTTAGTTTAGATCCACTTTAAGTTTGGATTTTATGAAAATTGTTTAGAGAGCCTTGTGACTATGCAATTTAGTAAGATGGGAAAGTACTTATGAAGGAAATTCATCTAAGAAAAGTGAAGTGTGTGAGCTGAATGATCTTCAAAGTCGATAATCATGTGATATTCAGCAACTTTTATTTCTGAACTGATGAATTTTCCACAAGGGAAATATAGTGAACAATAGCAAGACAAGGTTATTGCTTGTAAATGGAATGGGGCCTGTTTAGAACTACGAAGAAATCTCAAGAATGGATCCACTTTTAGTTTAAAGCGATAAACCCCTTTTCACAGTTAGCTGTGAAACCAACCAGCGTCACTGTTTGCAGCTGTTTATGTTGCAGCTGAGCCTCTGCAGGATCAGTCTGCTGTTTTGCACCTGGGCCCTTGCTTTATGCCTGTTGATCTGGGCAACCATTTTTGAATTTCCCGGAAGCCTGCAATAACTCAATCCATGTATTTGGATGCTCATAAACTTCCTCTGCTGATTCTTGGTGATATGCTTCTTTTGGGGCCATGTCTGGAAATACAATTTAAACCTGCTCAGTGTACTTGGGAGTTGCCTGAGAAAATACATATCTGAGTGTATGTCCCCAGGCTCCTGTACCCATGATCTCTGTTCCAATTCTGTTTACGTCCTTGACCTGTTTCTCGTCCTTGTTATCCACATACCCTAATCTTTGCCAATCTGAACCTTGCCTGCCGCTTTTGTATATAGTTACATAGTTACATAATTAGGGAAGTTGAAAAAAGTCACCAGTCCATCCAGTTCAACCTATGATGTGTGTGTTTGCAGTTAACAGTACATTGTATACCCCTGTATGTTGTGGTCGTTAGGGTGCCCATCTAATAGTTTTTGAAACTATCGATGCTCCCTGCTGATACCACTGCTTGTGGAAGAGAATTCCACATTGTTAACGCTCTGACAGTAAAGAACCCCTTACGCAGTTCAAGGTTAAACCGCTTCTCTTCTAACTTAGTAATGGCAATGTGTCTTTTTAAATTCCCTTTTGCTGAAAAGTTTGTTCCCTATGCTAGCGTTGCCAGTATGGTATTTGTACATTGATATCATATTCCCTCTCAAACGTATCTTCTCAAGAGAGAATGAGTTCAATGCTTGTAGTCTTTCCTCATAGCTGAAGTCCCCCATTCCCCTAATTATCTTTGTTGCCCTTCTCTGTACTCTCTCCAGTTCCAGCACATTCTTCCTGAGGACCGGTGCCCGGAACTGGACGGCATACTCGAGATGCGGCCAGACCAGAGTTTTTCAGAGTGGGGGAATAATTATTTTATCTCTGGAGTGAATCCCCTTTTTGTAGATGCCAATATTCTGTTAGCTTTGCTTGCAGCAGCTTGGCATTGCATGCCATTGCTGAGCTTGTTGTGTACTAGGACCCCCAGGTCCTTTTCCAACTTAGATTCCCCCTAGTGAGTAACCTGCGTTCGTATTTCTGGCACCCAAGTTCATTACCTTACATTTTTCAACATTAAACCTCATTTGCCATGAGGTTGAACACCCCATTATTTTATATAGGTCTTCTTGTAAGGTTTCCACGTCCTGTGAAGAAGATTTTGCCCTGCATAGCTTAGTATTGCCTGCAAATACTGAGATTGTGCTGGTCATCCCATCCTCCAGATTGTTTATAAATAAATTAAACAGGATTGGTCCCAGGACAGATACTTGGGGGATCCCACTTTCCACACCCAACCAATCCAAGTACTCCCCATTTACACCACCCTTCTGGACTCGCCCCTGAAGCCAGTTTCAATCCAGGTACTCACCCTATGGTCCATACCTACATACCTTAATTTGTACAGTAAGTATTTGTGGGGTACTGTATCAAACGCCTTTGTAAAGTCCAGATACACCACATCTACAGGTCTTAAAAGACAAAGATTCCTGCGAGCAACCTCCCTGCTATAGATCTTTAAATGCCGCAGACACTTCACTTCTCATAAAAGTGCAAAGGAGCCAATAAATATAAAATTAGTGTTGCGCAAATAAAAATCTATTCAAGTGTATAAAAATATAATATTGTGATGTGATAAATAAATAAATAAATATGTGTAGTCCTCAAGCTACGGATCCCAGTTCTGTTTTCTTAAAATGTTATATCATATATAAAATTTGTTGCTGAGAGATTATTTATACATACAGTATTTTATAATTTTACATCTACAGGTCTTCCTTTATCTAAATGGCAGCTCACTTCTTCATAGAAGGTTAATAGATTGGTCTGTCAAAAACGATTCTTTATGAATCCATGCTGATTACTAGGGATGATCGAATGGTTCGGGTCGACCATCGGTTCGACCCGAACATTGACTGTTCGAAATTCGGCCGAATTCCGAACTTTTTGCGGAAAAAGTTCAGAATTCGGCAACCAGAACCGGCCAAAATGCAATGGGACAGGAACTGGGCTTTAAAAGCCCATGATTGGACCAGAAACATCAGTAAAAGCCAATTGAGGGGGCATGAGGATGATAGGAATGTGATTGGAGTGACTAGGGGGTCCAGAGGCCAATCAGTAGTGAATACGCCCCCCAGTATATAACATAGCCCCACCAAATCTCTAGCACTGTAATACAGGGGCTGTGGAAGAGAGTGGAAGCAGTTCTATTACTCCTGCTTCAAAAGTGTCATTTAGCAATTATTAGTGTGAGGAAAGGGATATCTAGTGTAGTTAGGGTACTATATACCACTATAGTTAGATTCAATAATCTAGTTTCTGTAGGGAAAGTGTTAAGTGTCAGGGTGACCGTAGTGTAGTGTAGGGTGAACTGACTCTGACTGCTATGCCAGGGTGACCAAACTCATCCATGTCAGGGTGACCGCCATAAGAAAAAGATAATTTTCTTAGAATTTTTAGTAGAGCAGGGATGGGGCTCCGCTCCTTGAATGCCAGAGTGACCGAATTCATCCATGTCAGGGTGACCGCCATGAGAAAAAAGATAGTGTGTATGTGTATATATACATATATGTGTGTGTGTATATATACCCCTATACAGAAGTTCAGATGCTATGCCTGCCTCCAAAGATGCCCAAAAAATGCCCAAAAAAACGCCTGCAACAACACACCTGGGAGTTTTTGTTGCAGGCGTTTATTAGGCATTTTTTGGGCATCTTTGGAGGCAGGCATGACATCTGAACTTCTGTATAGGGGTATATATACACACACACATATATGTATATATACACATACACACAATAGGTGTGAAAGTAGCGGAACTCCATCCATGCGCTAATGAAATTATTTGTAGGGATGTGGCTCCGCTCCTATCACACCTATATGTGTGTATGTGTATATATACATATATGTGTGTGTGTGTATATATATACTCCTATACAGAAGTTCAGATGTCATGCCTGCCTCCAAAGACGCCAAAAAAATGCCCAATAAACGCCTGCAACAAAAACGCCCAGGTGTGTTGTTGCAGGCGTTTTTTTGGGCATTTTTTGGGCGTCTTTGGAGGCAGGCATAACATCTGAACTTCTGTATAGGGGTATATATACACACACACATATATGTATATATACACATACACACATAAAGGTGTGATAGGAGCGGAGCCACATCCCTGCACTACTAAAAATTCTAAGAAAAATGATCTTTTTTTTCTGGTTCTGGACATGCTACAGAGCTGAAACTTCACAGGTACACTTTTTAGACCCCCCAGACACTAAATCCAAAGAAATCTAATTTTTTTTTTCAAGAATTTTTTCAATAATTGGCTCTCTATCAAAAACGACAATTTTTAAGAACTTTTTTTGTGTGATTAATAGTCTCTGGGGCATGACCCAGAACCCTAGGCATTTATTGGGTTTTAGGGCTTCAAAATGGTGTTTTTTGATTACCAAAGTTTGGGTCCCATTGATTTCAATGGGGTTCTGGACTCCGGACCCGAACTTTCGGGAAGTTCGGGTGTTCTGGTCGAGCCGAACTTTTCAAAAGTTCGATCATCCCTACTGATTACTACAAATGATACAGTTTTATTACTAAAACCCTGTATATAGTCCCTTATCATCCCCTCCAATAGCTTTCAGACTATTGATGTTAGGCTAACCGGCCTGTAGTTCCCAGGGATACACTGTATCTTGGCCCTTTTTTAAATATTGGTGCCACGTTGGCTTTTCTCCAACCAGCTTGTACCATTCCCATCAGTAGACTGTCCTTTGAAATTAGGAACAGTGGTCTAGTTCCGAGTCTGTCTTCTGTTAACCATGAGGGTGCTTCCTGTGACATGTTATTAACTTTAACATTACAGTCTAGGTTACTGTATCCCCCCAATTCTTTTGTAAAGACTGAGGAGAAGAATTTGTTTAGAACCTCTGCCTTTCTCTGTCCTTTATAGTCAGATTCCCTTCATCATCCTTTATGGGGCCAATATGTTCTGGCCTCACTTTCTTACTATTCATATACTTAAAGAATTTCTTGGGGTTTTTCTTACTCTCTTCCACTATGTGCCTTTCCTGTTCTTTCTTAGCTGCCTTGATTGCGCTCTTACATTTCTTATTGCAATCATTGTAGTGCTGGAATGCTGTCAATGACCCCTCTGCTTTGTATTCCTTGAAGGCCTTTTCTTTTGTTTTTATATGCTTTTTATGTTGGAGTTTAGCCACCCAGGGTTTATTTTAGCTCTTTTAAACTTATTCCCTGTCGGAATGCTCTGGCCAATACTTTTATTAGGTATGTTCTTAAAGCATTCCCATTTTTTCCCCAGTGATATTTGTTCCCAGGATTTAATATTGTCTAGCATAAAGCGCCATTCATGGAAATTTGCTCTTTTAAAGTTAATTGTCTGTGCATTACCCTTATGTTTCCCATTTCTGTGATTTATACTGAAACAAAATTGACATATGGTCACTGTTTCCTACTTGCCCCTTATTTCTACATCCGCAGTCAGGTCTTTATAATTCCTAATTAGTAGATCTTGTAAGGCATTGTTTCTTGTTGGTGCGATCACCATCTGACCCATGAAGTTGTCCTGCAAAATATTTAGGAAATGGCGAGCCTTAGACGAATGTGCAGTTCCTTCTGCCCAGTCTATATCTGGATAATTAAAATCCCCCCATTATAATTACATTTCCCATCCTTGCTGCCATTACAAGCTGTGAAAGGAGGCCTGCCTCCCCCTCCTCCCTCTGGTTGGGGGATCTATAGCATAGGCCAAATATTACTTTCCCTTTAGTATCTTCCCTTAAAAGCTCTACCCATAGGGATTCCACCTACTCCCTAGCTCTATTAGTGATATTGTCCCTCATATTCACTTGCACATTGTTCTTGATATAAATGCATACTGTACCCCTCCCCCTTTTTTACCCTCCCTATTTCTGCGATAAAGGGAATACCCCTGAATGGTTGCCAGCCAACCATGAGAGCTGTCAAACCAAGTTTCTGAAATTCAACACGGAGAATATAACACCCACATAATCTAAATCCTCCTCATACATTAGCAGCCCCAGTTCTCCCATCTTGTTAGCCAGACTTCTAGCATTAGTATACAAACCTCTTTATTTTGTCTGGTTGCATACAATACCCTTGTTAGATATTATGAGGCTGCATTTCGGTTTTGTCTAATTATCTAATTGGGTTTTGGATCTCTGGTCACCCTACCACCAATGCCCCCAATATTGCCTGTTGAACCTGGTTCCCCGCTGGCTAGCTCTACATCTGGACCCCCACCATCACCTAGTTTAAAAGCCCCTCGAGGGGGCGTGACGACCGCTGAGTAAGATGGCCACTTAAGCAAATAGCTCCGGTGTGCGCCCGGCATTAGACTCATCTATGGCCCACTACAGCGATCACGCACAACCTAGACACACAGATTGTGACGGGGGAACCTCTCCTGTACCCCACCATGATGCCAAAGAAACGCACAGGAGTCATTCTGGTACGCAAACTCTCTGAGTTTTTCAAACTGGCCAAGAACGGTCTTCAGCAAAATGGCAGCGGCGCCCACGCCCTCGTTCTGACTCCTGGTCCTCTAGCGGCGGCTCCACACATAGGAGGAGGGACAGCGCCCAGAACTCCCGCGCAGATAGAGCAGCCACAGATGCGGCCCGCATGATCGGCAGACTCCTCTTCCTCCACGCTATCCACCCAGAGGCCGGCCAAGTCACGGCCCAGGAGGGAAAATAAGCAACCACAATACCAGATGCTATCTATGGAGGTGAGCAGCGACACCGTTCCCCCCCCCCACAACACTTGGGCCTATACACCTCCGCCGGACCCCTTTGCTGCACTCACCACCACAGGGCAACCAGTCTCAGACACTTCACTCAAAGAAATGCTCTCCATGCTGCACTCTTCCATGCAAGCCAATATTCTGACCTCCATATCCTATTGCCAGAAATAATTGCATGGTATGGGAGACAGGGTTAAGGCAGTGGAAAAAAAAAAATGGGAGAATTTACCATGTCATACAACACCTTGATGGACTCACACACTTCCGAACAGGAAGATATCCACTGTATCCAGGCTAAACTGGCTGACCTTGAAGATAGGTCAAGGCGCCATAACCTAAAAATACTCGGTATACCCGAATCTATCCAACCGAACCAGCTACCATGTTTTGTGCGGGACTTCAGAAAGCTGTGCCTAACCTTACTAATGAGGACTTAACGATTGACAGAATCCACCGTATTCCTAAGCCGTCTTTTCTCCCACAGGAAATTCCTTGTGATGTACTTCTGAGAGTACATTTCTTTCAGGCAAAAGAGAAAATTCTGGAAATTTTCAGACGCAAGGATCACCTCCATGAGCAAGCTGCCATGCTGCAAGTCCTTCCCAACTATTCTCAATATACACTGCAATTAAGACGAAATCTTAATTCCATAACAAAGCATAAGGAGGGTGGGACTTTAAATGAGACGCACGGTGGGATATGTCGTGCGTCTCCATCCCTAATTTCGTACAACAAAGAAAAAAGGTCGGGACTTTGAGTGAGAGACATGACACAGCTTGCAGGAAAACATAACATATTTTATTAAACATGTACATACAGATAAAAAGCATTACATGAAATGTAAAATGCTCATATGTATTGACAACATAACAACTGGTAAGTTATCCCAATTCCAGTATTCAGGGAACCCAAACATGGCAAGTCCTGGAGTAATGGAATATTGAGGGTTACAAAATCCATAATCCTTCGTAATCAACAGTATAAAAGTATATAGTCACAACATCATAAACTCAACGCGTATTGTGGACGGTCTGTACCACTTCATCAGGAGTGGATGTTTGATCTATAAAAAAATATATGTGTATGTGAGGAGATGGCAGGTAAGGATAAATGAGGACTGGGAGGGAAAGGGGGAAAAAGAGAGACAAACCCTGGGATCCCCAACAAAAAAACTTACATGCTGGTAGAATGGTTGCTGACACTGGGATACGAACATGGCCCGGAATGTCTCCCACGGGAGCTGAGGGACCAAATGATGGGCAACAGGGCGGGGCACATCACACACATGGCAAGAAGGGCTGAGGTGTACCAAGAAGGAGAATTTGTCGGTGGTAGCAAGACTGGAGTTGTCTCTAAATATAAACGGTATATAGAGTATAATTAATCTAAGAGAAATTAATATAATCAAGGTATGTAGTGGATAGAGATCCAGCTACCAGATACAGCTATATCCTGCTACCATAGTGAGATAGTGCAATTAGAAACCATATAGTGGTAGGTGAGATACCCAGTGGGAGGTTGAGAAAAGAGTGCCAAAAGTGGATGAATGGAGTGAAAGGTGGCCCACATAATGTAGTGGACACTGCTAGTGTGGTGAGCAACAAGGGGGAGTGGTGAACTAAGTACCAGAGGGGGGAAAAAGTAGTACCAAAATAAGGCCCAAGGTGCTGAATGTGCGTAACTGTGATCACCATCGCAGCCAGACATAGTGGTCCCTGCGTCACGCCAGTGCACATTGAGGATTGCCAAGGAGAGGTGAGCATAAAAGCACACCATCAGAGTCCGTCTCTTATGCACTGAGAAGGAAACTGAACGTCGGCGCAGTGACGTCAGAAATGACGTCATGCGTCGGCGCAGGGCCTGGCGCCGATGCACGGCGGCAACGCCCGCCCGATCCCCCATGTCGGAAAGATGAGGAGGAAGGGGAGGGCAGCCACTGTGCATCGCAGCTCCCGGGAAAGGACGTCCATTGGCCAGTAAGCACCGGTGAGCTGATGGATGATTGAATTACATGTCAAGACAGCAGCATATAAATATACTGCAGTATATAACTGATAATGACATAAAAGTACAACAATGAATCCCCACCTAGTATGAGGGGGATTTTAATGGCATACCCTATTTGGACAAGGGATTAGGTGGACCAATAGGATGCCAGGTCAAAAAAGTAAATGCATGGGAACCTGTTCGCCTAAATCATGTCTCTCCATCCCTAATTGCATAGCATAAGGAGGGTGGGACTTTAAATGAGACGCACGGTGGGATATGTCGTGCGTCTCCATCCCTAATTTGGTACAACAAAGAAAAAAGGTCGGGACTTTGAGTGAGAGACATGACACAGCTTGCAGGAAAACATGACATATTTTATTAAACATGTACATACAGATAAAAAGCATAACATGAAATGTAAAATGCTCATATGTATTGACAAGATAACAACTGGTAAGTTATCCCAAATCCAGTATTCAGGGAACCCAAACATGGCAAGTCCTGGAGTAATGGAATATTTGGGGTTACAACATCCATAATCCTTTCTAATCAACAGTATAAAACGATAAAGTCACAACATCATAAACTCGACGCGTATCGTGGACTGTCTGTACCACTTCATCAGGAGTGGATGTTTGATCTATAAAAAAATATATGTGTATGTGAGGAGATGGCAGGTAAGGATAAATGAGGACTGGGAGGGAAAGGGGGAAAAAGAGAGACAAACCCTGGGATCCCCAACAAAAAAACTTACATGCTGGTAGAATGGTTGCTGACACTGGGATACGGACATGGCCCGGAATGTCTCCCACGGGAGCTGAGGGACCAAATGGCAGGCAACAGGGCGGGGCACATCACACACATGGCAAGAAGGGCTGAGGTGTACCAAGAAGGAGAATTTGTCGGTGGTAGCAAGAATGGAGTTTGTGTCTAAATATAAACGGTATATAGAGTATTAATCTGAGAGAAATTAATATAATCAAGGTATGTAGTGGATAGAGATCCAGCTACCAGATACAGCTATATCCTGCTACCATAGTGAGATAGTGCAATTAGAAAACATATAGTGGTAGGTGAGATACCCAGTGGGAGGTTGAGAAAAGAGTGCCAAAAGTGGATCAATGTAGTGCTGAGGAAGTGAAAGGTGGCCCACATATTGTAGTGGACACTGCTAGTGTGGTGAGCAACAAGGGAGAGAGGTGAACTAAGTACCAGGAGGGAAAAAAGTAGTAACAAAAAAAGGCCCAAGGTGCTGAATGTGCGTACCTGTGATTGCCATCGCAGCCAGATATAGTGGTCCCTGCGTCACGCCAGTGCACATTGAGGATCGCCAAGGAGAGGTGAGCATAAAAGCACACCATCCGAGTGCGCCTCTTATGCACTGAGAAGGAAACTGAACGTCGGCGCAGTGACGTCAGAAATGACGTTCCATAACAAAGGCCCTGAGAAATAGCAAAATAATATATAAGTGGAAATATCCAGCAAAGTTGTGTGTGACACACCAAGGATCCACATCCCACATCACTACTATGGAAGAGGGCATCCGCCTCCTTCGCCAATGGGGCATTGTCCCATATCCTCCTGAGCACCAATTCAAGGGAAACGCTCCGCCACTCAACCACGTTCAATCAGGATGGCAAGTGGTCTCCAGACCTTCCAGGTCCTCCAATCGTCACAAATGAATGATGCTGTGACAACATAAGCCGGGCGCACCTGGCCTTACTGCTTTTGATGGGCACCCACCACCGTGGTTTTCACCCTGCTAGATTTGCAGCTTCAGCTGCTCTCTTGGTCCCTTGGGACCATGTTTTTTTACTTCCTGAACGTTTTTATTTGTTTGTTTTTTCCTGTTACCTTTTTTTACAGAACCCGCAAATCCATTTGGATCTGGAACTCTCTATCACCGACTGTTCTGAACGCTTATCCCTTCTCCACTGCGCGAAGCAGAGACTGTCTTCATACCAGACACTGTGGCTTGAAGACCACATTCCTACATTCTCAGCAATGGATCTTCTTCAGGCACAGCAATTTCTCTTTGCCTTACTTTCATCACTGTTACTCAGGTACTGTTTTACCCAGAATTGCACAAAAAGCCACCATGCCATATTCTATCCCTATTTCTCCCCTTGGAAAGCCGGCTCCATTCCTGATCCCCTTTTTTGCCCTCATGTCTCTTCATTTGATATCCCTGAACGCTAAGGGGTTGAACCACCCTGTTAAGCGATATTCCATGTGGAAGGAAGCTGCATCAACTAAAGCTGACATATTAGCGGTCCAGGAGACGCACTTCCAACAGGGACACACTCCCCATTGTACCCATCCGCATATCTTCCAGGCCTCGACTACAGTCAAAAAGAGAGGTGTTTTATTAGCAATTCGTAACTCTGTGTCTTTCACCTATTCTAGGGTGGTGTTGGACGATACATTATTATCAATTGGACGATTAATAACTGCTTATACACAATTATAAAATGTCTATGCTCCAAATACCCACCAACTGCGATTTTTGTGTAAACTCTGCTTAAAATTCAATAATTTGAAGGTTGGGAAATTGATCATGTGTGGGGACATCAATTTGGTGGCGGACCACCCCCATGGGCTCCTCCTCCAGAGGTAAATCCTCCCTGCCCACTCTTGCATCTCTTATCCACTTGGAGGGGTTGCATGACGTGTGGCGCTACCAACATGCAGAAGAGAGGGACTATTCCTTTTTCTCAGTTTGCCACAACACTTACACCCGGATAGATATGTTCTTGGTTGACACACAAACCCTGCCACATATTCTTGACACCTCTATATCTCCCATTACATGGTCAGACCATGCTGCTATCCACATGACCGTGTCTGCGGGACCTATTACCCCTTCTACATTTATATGGCGCTGTAACAACTCCATCCTTTCAGACCCTGATACCCTTAAATCTTTAAAGTCCCAACTGCAGGAATTTTTCTGCAATAATGATACACCAGGGGTAGACCCCTCTATTCTCTGGAATACACATAAGGTGTTCGCCAGGGGCATTCTTATTCAACTAGGCTCTAGACTAAAAAAGAAATAGAGTAAACTGAATGACCTCGTCACAGAGATCCACTCTCTGGACGAGATCAATAAAAAAACACCGTCTCCATCCCTTGTCCCTAAATTATCCTCCCTTAGATCTGAACTCTGAAGGCTTTTAAGTGAAAAACATGACAAAATGCTAGCGCGCCTTCGCTTAAACTACTATACATCCCACAACAAGGCAGGTAAATTCTTGGCTTCCAGGCTTAGCTAGGTGGACCAAAACTAAAATCGACTATGTCACACATCCCCACACGGGGCAGAAATTGATGCATCCTCAAGAAATTGCAGATGCATTTGCAGATTACTATAGCTCGTTGTACAACCTTGCGAATGACACAGGTACCCCTCAACCTACCGACACGGAAATCCAACAATTTTTACAGCGACTGTGTCTACCGACTCTCTCATCTGACTCACTCTCGCAACTCATTAGCCCTTTTACTCCTCAAGAACTTGTCAAAATCCCTCCCCTTGAATAAATCCCCTGGTCCAGATGGCATGACCAACGAATATTATTGTTCCCTCCAAGAATTACTTACACCTCACCTCTTGAAACTATTTTCCAATGCCATAACCACCGGTATATTTCCAATGTAAATGTTACAAGCAAATATCACCACCCTCCCTAAACCTGGAAAACCCCCTACCACCCCTGCCAACTTCAGACCCATTTCACTGTTAAACAATGACATGAACATTTTTGCTAAGCTCATCGCCAATAGACTAGCATTGATTCTCCCGACACTGATTGGTAAGGACCAGATTGGATTCGTTAGGGGAAGACAGGCACCAGACGCAACAAGGAGAGTAATCAACCTAATCTATCACGCTGAGCGCACAAAAACGCCTTCTCTGCTTCTTTCTATTGATGCAGAGAAGGCATTTGATCGCGTTCACTGGGGCTACATGAGGGCTGTTCTAGTGAAATTTGGATTTTCTGGCCCGATTTTGTCCGCCATATTGACCCTCTACTCTTCTCTATCTGCTAAGGTGTTGTCGGCTGGAATCCTATCCAAATCTTTCCCTATAACAAATGGATCGCGCCAGGGATGTCCCCTTTCACCCCTTATCTTCAATCTACTGATAGAACCCCTGGCCGAATCGATCCGACAAAATCCCCTTGTCTCTGGTTTTAAATTTCAAAGTTCCCAGGATATTATAACTCTATTTGCTGATGATGTGATACTCAGCCTTACTAATCCCATCATTTCCCTCCCAGCGGCGCACCAAATTCTCCAAGACTTCAGCAAGATTTCCTATTATAAAGTTAATTTTAGCAAATCTTTAATGCTAAACATGGGCCTACACGCCTCTACACTTGCACACTTACAAACACAATTACCCTATGCTTGGACTAAGCAAGATTTACAATATTTAGGCATAAAACAGACATTCCCAACTTCAGGACTACTAGCCTCCAATCTGAAGCCTCTCATAACCTCCATTTCAGCGGATATAACCAAAATCAAAGCGGCTGAATTGTCCTGGACTGGTAGGATCGATGCCTTTAAAATGGTTTGCCTCCCGAAAATTCTATATGTCTTCGGCACCCTTCCAATACATATTCCCAAATACTATATCAATATTCTCTCCAAACTCCTTCGCACATTTATATGGCAAAAAAAAAACGGGCGAGATGCGCATATGCTCATATGGTAAGACACAAATCGGTGGGCGGTCTGGGTCTCCCAGATATTTTAGACTACTTCCACGCATTTCGACTTGCTCCTCTGCAACATTGGTTCTCTCAACAAAAAATACCCTCCCCATGGCTTCCAATCAAATCAGCATTATCCAAAGCAGGAGACCTCGGTATCCTGCTTCTAGCCAACCTATGGAGACCACTAACACTACATACACTCCCTATCACTACACAAGCCTCCTTAAAATCATGGAGACTCTTAAACGCTCAGCTTCCTAAGTTAATACCATCCACCCAAATCCCCTTACCATTCAACACTTTGGACATTCTTCTTCCCTGTGTAAACACAGCTAAATTTATATCAGCAGGAATTAAAAATGTGGCACAATTGTACCACAGCAATTCTATTAAACCTTTTGCTTCTCTCCTGAAGGAATTTACGTTGCCTGGGCCAGCCATATACACATATAACAGTATTTCCAGCTTTCTCGCTAAATACCCCCCTCCAGACTTATGTTTTCCCACCTCGATGTGGAAATTTTTCACTGATCCCCACTCTTCCACAAAAGGTATCTCTCTTTTTTACAATCTTTTCCTCCAAAAAACGACTTTCCACAAAACCCCCCATATGATTAAATGGGAGAGGGAGCTCCAACAATCTTTCCCAGAAGCACAATGGCAGTTGGCAATTCGCAGTACTTACAAAGCATCTCACTGTGTCAACCACTGGGAACAAGCACAAAAAATCCGTACTTGACACCCTACCGCTTGTCCAAAATATATGACACTCATAGTCAACTATGCTGGCGTGACTGTGACCAAGTAGGCACACTTCTCCATATATTTTGGTCCTGTAAGGGACTGACCAGCTTATGGAAAAAGGTTTTTGAGGTTCTTTCCACCATCACTGGCATACTAGTCAAACCTAACCCTGCAATGGCCCTTCTATCTTTGGGAATGGATACCCTACCACCAAATATGAGAACGGTCTGCATGCACATTTTGATAGCGGCTAGGAATATTATTGCACGTTATTGGAAACAATCCACCGCGCTTTCTCACTTGGAGGTGGTTCGTCTGGTTAATTTACATTGCTCCCTGGAAAAGGCATATGCTTGTTCTGTTTCTAGAGGTGCCCAATTTCATGCTGATTGTCAACTCTGGATGCATAGTATATATTTCATACCTTCCCATTGACAACATACCTCGGGTAACCATGCTATTCTGTTGTATTACCTTGGATGTTACAACTCACTCAATCCGTCCCTAACGAAAAGTTCAAATGACGGACAACTTTCATTCCATTTATGTATTTACATGCTTATGCTGTTCAATGATTGTTGCTCATTATTATATTGTGATCCCTAACAACAACTCTGTACCTCCTAATACTTTGTTCTTTTGTCCTCTTTCTTTTTGTACACTCTGACAATTTTATATTTTATACATGTTCCAGTTCTGTAAACGTTTTTCTTTCTTTGAAAACTCAATAAAAATTATTGAAAATAAAAGCCCCTCTAACTTTTCAGCCATTTTCTCTCGCAGTACAGCTGCATCCTTCCCATTTAGGTGCAGTCTGTCCCTTCTAAAGAGCCGGTAACCGACTAAAAAGTTGGCCCAGTTCTCCAGGAACCCAAACCCCTCCTTTCTACACCAGTTCCTTAGCCACTTGTTAACTTCCCTAATCTCCCACTGTCTGACATGGCTCGAGATACTACCTTGGAGATCCTTCTTTAGCTCCTAAGGCCCTGAAATCGTTTTTTAAGAACTCCCCACCTTCCTCTAATGTTGTCATTGGTACCCATGTGTACCATGACAGCTGGGTCCTCTCCAGTTCCAGCCAATAATCTGTCCACCAGATCCGTGATGTACTGTGCTGCATTTCTGCTTACTTTCAGTGTAACTGAGGACCACAACTTGGCAGCATCCACAGCAAAATCCTGCATTTTCCTAGTATCACATGGGGGTTGATTTACTAAAATCAGAGAGGCAAAATCTGGTGTAGCTTCCAGGTTTTTTGTCAAAGCCTAATTGAACAAGTTTAAATTAGAAGCTGCACAGTGCACAGCTGCACCAAATTTTGCACACTTCAGTTTAGGTAAATCAACCCCATGGAGTCTATTACCTCCATTGCACCCCTTTAGCAATTATTGTTACAGGTAACTTGCAAAGTAAGGTTGGTTTATAAACTGCTTTTACTTTCCGTGACAGAGAGATACTTGAGGCAAATAATCAGGCAGAATGCCAAGTGAAATGTTTCAACAGATAAGGGTAAAATATTCATCCATGTTTTTGTTGAAGAGCTCTTTTTTATTACCCAAGAACAAGCCAAATGCAATGTAACAAATATATTGCTTTACAAAGCTACACATCACCAAATATCCTTAGGCAAGGATCAGCAGTTTTCAATTAAACTCATTAGATGAGCAAGAGTGCACGTTCAAGTGTGTTATAAAATTTGCATTTACATAATAACTTTTAATAAATGAACAGAATTATAAGCAGTCAATCATCACGCAAAGGGATTTGCCAAATAACTACACATTTCTCTGCATGCTTGTCCATTGTTAATAGCTTAAGAGTGTAACTCATTTTTCAAGATGTATATGTGTGTATTGTATGTAATATGTTAGGAAGCTATTGTTGGAACTATCTGATAATATATTTTAATCCATTTATAAAATTGCTATATTTTTACAAGAGCTGCATCTGTGATAAGTTAAAATTATTTCTGCATTAAACTATTATCACTTAGCCTTGATGCTAACAAGTTAGCCTTCTGGCACTCATGGTCCTGTAGAAACCTACAGAATGGTTGGATGATTAGCTATATGAAAACATGAGATATTACTGCTGTTTCAATTGTCAAAACTGGCAAAAAGTTGCATTTAGTAAAAAATAAAATATACTTAATAGGACCTATAAAAAAATAAGCCCTTCCTTCCAAAGGGACGTTATAAAAATACTTGCTTCTGGCCAGTTGTCCACTTTGCTTGGTCACAAGTTGGTCACTTGTCTGTTCTGCAGTTCTCCATCGGGTGGTTGGCTGCAGACTGAGTATATGTATTGCAGGGATTGGTTGCTTCCCCTTCCTTGTTGGAGAATATATGAACCTCTCACAGGCTGCCTCTGTTCTCCCTAGGTGCGCTAGCAACCCTTTGGGTGTGTTGCCCATGCTTCATAATTTGTCAGTTCAGGCCTAAGTCTGGCTTCCCATTGTAGGGTACTACTTGTCCCATGAAATCACTTCTGTTTCCTGATTTGATTTTCAAATGACTTACCTGATTACCTTGACTTTAGGTGAAGGCTGCCTGGTGCAAACCTTTGCTAGAACCTTTGATACCTGTTCTTGGTTTCTGTTCTGATACTTGATCAGTCATCTTCTTAGTTCTTATCACTGGTCTCGGTGATCTGAGCAGAAGTTCAGCTCACCTTCTTTCCCTGCAGCCTTCTAGGACATGTCACAGGTCCCAGAAAGCTGCGTAACCAATCAAATGGCACAGTGAACAGGCGGCTGTGGAGCCGCAAGCAATCAAAGCCAGCTGCCCACATTTAGTATACTAGCGGTGGCGGCGGCAGCCGAAGCCCAGTGAAGAAACCGGCTGGGTGAAGATCCTGGAGCAGGTGAGTGTCTATTTATTAAAAGTCAGCTTCTACAGTTTTTGTAGCTGCTGACTTTAAATTTTTCAAGATATGACTGAAGCACCTCCATAAGATTCCAAAATCTTGGAAATGTGGGTGCACCCATTAACATGCCAGCACATACACTGTCTCTGGCTGGTTCCTTCAACAAATCTGACAAAGTTACTAACTCTTACAGGAATCCAAACATGGTCTTGTCAAAATGTCTTGCATTCCCCTCTATAATGTTGTCTACACATCTTGTTAAAAAGCAAAAAAAAAATAAAATAAATGTTTTCCCTTTTGTTGCCATAGGGACGAAAGAATGAGGTGCAGTTGTGTCTCAGTTTAACTTTTTTAAAAGATGAAACAGCAGAAGCGCTGACCTCGTGGATTATGCTCCAATGTTCCATTCGTTTGTGAGGTTTTAAATAGGACATTTTGGTGTCAAAGACGAACACAGGAAGAGAAGCCGCTGAACTTTACCACTTCCAGAATTTGTCTTCATTACTTGCTAGTCTGCATGATATGAATTGTCCTTTTGCTAAAAAAAAAGTATTTCTAATGGACGTAATATAGAATAAAATAAATAAGACAAGAATAAGAAAATAGTTAGATATCATTGGTAGTGCAGGCTGGTTCTAGAAGCCAGAAACTAGAATTAAGAACATGGAATGGTTTGGTCAAATGTTTGAGTAAAATTGGAATAATACCTTAATCAGTTACAATTCAGGTTCCTGTATGCTGCATTTGATCTGAGGTGGAAGCCATGTTTTGCTTAATACCGTAAAACAGGGAATAAAATTTCCAGGGGTAACCAATACATGCTGAAGGGCTTAGAACCTTATCAATGAACCCTTTTGTGACCAGAGTCATTGATGTGTAAATACCCAAAGCACATTTAGCAGCGTCAGGATGCGTTGGTTAAAATTTCACTCTGGTTAGCAAAAAATTATTAAATTCCAGTATGTATTCTTAACTCAATATGAGCATTCTATCTTTTGAAAATAAATGGTACCAGCTCCAGGGACAAAAGATCACATCCACATCCAATTTGTCAGTCACAGCAAAAACAAAGGAATAGAGGAAAAACGTCTTATTTAAACATGTAGCATTTTTTAGGATGTGAGGTTGTCAAACTACACATCCTAAAAAGTCCTACATGTTTAAATAAGAGGTTTTTTTATATTTCCCTTTCTTTTTGCTTCTCTTTGCCTCCTCTATATCTCCAAATTCTATTTTTTGCTGCTGCAATCCGACTTCCTTCTAGAGCACTCCAGGCCATTTCATGTGGCCCTCGCACCCAGAGGGGTGGAAGTGAGATGTGAATAGGCTGTGAAAGAGTGCAGATTCCTGCACACTATCCATAGCAAACCTCTAAACCCTACACTCTGTATGTAGCGCACCACTGAACTCTACACTCTGTATGTAGGGCACCCCTGAAATCTACACTCTGTACATAGCACACCCCTGAATTCCACACATAACGCACTCCTGGTATTTATTGCCTTTTTAAGATCCTCCCACTGTTTTCAATTTGGCAGCACCCATTGTTCGAAGCGGTTCGGTATGGGGCATGGTTGAGTTCCTGCATTTGTTCTCTAAGGAAAAAAAGGCCTGCATTAATGAATATAGTAAACAAAACACACACCGACCGAAGTCGGTGAATAAGCGCTCACTAATGCATGCAATTAATGATCCCAAAAACAAACACCAATGAGAGATGTATAAAAGAGGAAGGGAACAATAAAATATAAATTAAAACATAAAGGTTAAACAGGCCTGAGCTGGCAAATGTCCAAAGGGGAGGAAGGAGAGTTCCAATGGGAATGATGGCCCAGGCACTGTTGCATAAATTATCTAAGGAGGGGAGAAACGACCAGCAGCTCCTGTGAGAGGTGTGGGAATCCTCCAAAACAGATATGCAAATAGGAAAACAAAGGGCGCTAGGTCAAAGCAGGAAGTGGTAAAAGCACAGATGACAATGTCCACAAGATGGGCTGGAGGGTGACTCAGAACTGGGATGAGCAGCACAGACACTGCTCTGTACAAGGAGCCATTGCAGCAGCAGAGGATGTAATGAAAGGTGCTATGTATCTGATGCCATGCTACCACAGTGGCTGAAAAGCATCGGCAATGGGACGCTGGTAGCCGGGGATGACATAACTCAGCGGCGCCAGATCCTCCACGGATAGAGACTGAAACAGCAGCAGTGTTGGAGAGGGTGGAGCCGCAACATCGTTTGAGGCTCAACCTCCTTCCTCAGGCTGGCCCACCCCTCCAAAGCAGGAAATTATATAGCGCTGCTGCCGACGGGACAAAGGGGGAGAGTGAAGGAAATTAAATGATCATATTTTTAATGAAACTGAGTCACCCTCCAGCCCATACCATCTTGTGGACATTGTCATCAGGAGGATGATCTGCTTGTTGCCTTGCCTATTGACATGTAAGTGTATGAGAAATAAATATGCTTTTACCACTTCCTGCTTTGACCTGGCACCCTTTGTTTTCCTATTTTAATGAATATAGTGTTACTGTACAGCTAGGAAGAGAGTACAGGTGCCAAGCTAAGTGCAGCATATAGGGCTTTATTCAATAAAAACACATGTGTGCTGCACTTAGTTTGGCAACTGTGCTCTCTTCCTAGCTGTCCTCAAGCCCCTTCTTGCTTGCACGCAGAGCTGCATCCCAAGTGAGTCGCACATCGACTTTGTATATTATGGACATTCTCTAATGGACATTTAATGGCTTTTTACATGGACCCTACACATACAGTAGCATATAGATATTGTGTCCTTTTTAACTGTTTTTAGCAGAACCAGTTGGTCCCAATTGTTCTTCCTTGGCCCTGGCACCATTGTTTGTTTTTAGTGTTACTGTACAACCAGCTCTTTGAGGACAACCATAATGCTGATGCGGCCAACAATGAAATTGAGTTTGACACTCCTGTTCTAGAGTATGGCTGCATTCTATCTCCATGGTCCCATTGTATGGCAGAACATTGGGGTTGATTTACTTAAACTGGGGAATGCAAAATCTGGTGGAGCTCTGTATAGAAACCAATCAGCTTCCAAGTTTTTTGTCAAAGCCTAATTGAACAAGCTGAAGTTAGAAGCTGATTGGCTACCATCCACAACTGCACCAGATTTTGCACTCTCCGGTAGAGTTGAGCGGACACCTGGATGTCCGTGTTCGGCGGGTTCGGCCGAACTTGAAAAAAAAGTCTGGGTCCGTGTCCCGGACTTTTTCCGAACTTTACCCAGACACCGAACCCCATTGAAGTCAATGGGGACCCGAACTTTCAGGCACTAAAATGGCTCTAAAACACCAATGGAAAGGGCTAGAGTGCTGCAAATGGCAGCAAACCTAGTTAAGAGCATGGCAAGTGCTCTGCAAACAAATGTGGATAGGGAAATAACTTAAAACAACAAAAAAAACAGAAAAATAAAACAATGTTCTTCATCTGTGAAGGACGATGCCCATATGGAGTAGGAGGGAGGTTGAGGTGGTGGTGGATGTGGCGGTGTCATAGGCGTGCGCACAGGGTGTGCCTGGGCACACCCTAATCACCTAGAGCACATTAGCATTATCGCTCTGTTTGCCAGTGAGGAGATGGGAAAGATCTCCCTCGGACCTGCTCTGCCATAAGAGAAGTGCCACACACTTCTATTTCACTTTGCCAGCAGGGAGAGTAATGTACCGGGGCCATATACATGTAGGCAAACACATGCATGTGTATTTAAACTTTGGGGTGCACACCCTAATGCAATAGGCTGCGCACACCTATGGGCGGTGTAGGTGGAAGCGGCGGTGGAGGAGGACAAGGTAGCCAACACTGCTTTTTTTCAGTCATTTTAAATGAGGGTACACCCCAAAAGAGTGAGAAAGATCAAAAATAGAACAATGGCTGGGTAAGGTCGGTATCCATCTCTATTCTGCACAAGGTACGGAAAAGTCCTGTGGGATCCATGCCTGGTTCATTTTAATGAACGTGAGCTTGTCCACATTGTCTCTGGACAGGCGGCTAAGCTTGTCTGTGATAACGCCCCCACGTTCATACAACGTAAATACACGTTCAGATAATACACTGGCTGCAGGGTACGCCAGCACCTCCAAGGCGTAAAGGGCAAGCTCAGGCCATGTGCCCAATTTGGAGACCCAGAAGTTGAAGGGGGCAGACCCGTCATTCACTACATGTAGGCGTGTGCACACATACTGCTCCACCATGTTGGTGAAATGCTGCCTCCTGCTAAGACGTTCCATATGAGCTGCTGGTGCTGCTGTTTGTTGTGGCGTGCTGACAAAGCTTTTCCACATTTCGGCCATGCTAACCCTGCCTTCTGAGGTGCTGGCGGTGCCCTGGTTGCGTTGGCGACCTCTTCCTCCTCCTCCTCCTCTGCCTTGGCCTTGTGCTTCCACTGTTGCCCCGCTGTCAGGTGGGAATGCCAGCAGCATCGCGTCTACCAGCGTGCGCTTGTACTCGCGCATCTTGCGATCGCGCTCCAGTGAGTGAATTAAGGACGGTACGTTGTCCTTGTAACGGGGATCCAGCAGCGTGGCCACACAGTAATCAGCACAAGTTAGAATGTGGGCAACTCGGCGGTCGTTGTGGAGACACTGCAACATGTAATCGCTCATGTGTGCCAGGCTGCCCAGAGGCAACGAAAGGCTGTCCTCTGATGGAGGTGTATCGTCTGTGTCCTCTGTATCCCCCCAGCCATGCACCAGTGATGGCCATGAGCTGGCCTGGGTGCCACCCTGCTGTGAACATGCTTCCATCTCCTCCTCCATCTCCTGCTCCTCATCCTCCTCATCCTCCAGAACTGTGCCCCTGCTGGACAATTGTGTCCCTGGCGTTTGTTGGTGCAGGAACCCACCCTTGGAGCCACTTGTGAATGACTGCCCTGAAAGCCTTGGAAATGTTACCTCTTCATCCTCCTCCTCCTCATCCTGTGCCACATCCTCTTCCATCATCGCCCGAATCGTTTTTTGAAGGAGGCATAGAAGTGGGATAGTTAAGCTGACAACGGCGTCATCGGCACTGGCCATGTTGGTGGAGTACTCAAAACAGCGCAACAAGGCACACAGGTCTCGCATGGAGGCCCAGTTATTGGTGGTGAAGTGGTGCTGTTCCGCAGAGCGACTCACGCATGCGTTCTGCAGCTGAAACTCCACTATGGCCTGCTGCTGCTCGCACAGTCTTTCCAGCATGTGCAAGGTGGAGTTCCACCTTGTGGGCACGTCACATATGAGGCAGTGAGCGGGAAGGCCGAAGTTACGCTTCAGCGCTGACAGGCGAGCAGCAGCAGGGTGAGAACGCTGAAAGTGCGCACAGACGGCCTGCACTTTCTGCAGCAGCTCTGACATATCGGGGTAATTTTTAAGGAACCTCTGCACCACCAAATTCAGCACATGCTCCAGGCAAGGGATGTGCGTCAAACCGGCTAGGCCCAGAGCTGCTATGATATTTCGCCCGTTATCGCACACCACCAGGCCGGGCTTGAGGCTCGCTGGCAGCAACCACTCATTTGTCTGCTGTTCCATGCTCCTCCACAACTCCTGCGCGGTGTGTGGTTTTTCCCCCAAACAGGCAAGTTTTAAAACTGCCTACTGTTGTTTACCCCTGGCTGTGCTGAAGTTGGTGGTGAAGGTGTTACGCTGACCGGATGAGGAGGCGGTAGAGGATGAGGAAGCGGAGTAGGAGGAGTTAGGAACAGGAGGCAAACTGAAGCGCCCTGCAATCCTCGGTGGTGGAAGGACATGCGCTAAATTGCTATCCGCCTCAGGCCCATCCGCCCTGCATTTACCCAGTGTGCCGTTAGGGAGATATAACGCCCCTGACTGGTCCACGTATCGGTAGTTAGGTGGACCTTGGCACAGATGGCGTTGCGCAGTGCACACCTGATTTTTTCCCCCCACTTGGTTGTGCAGGGAAGGGATGGCTTGCCTGGAAAAGTAGTGGCGGCTGGGCACGACGTACTGTGGGACAGCCACCAACATAAGGCTTTTAAAACTGTGCGTCTCCACCAGACGGAATGACAGCATTTCAAAGGCCAAGAATTTTGAAATGCTGACATTCAGGGCCAGGGATCGTGGGTGGGTAGGGGGGTACTTCCTCTTCCTCTGAAGTGTTTGGTAGATGGAAAGCTGAACGCTTACATTGTGGAGATGGTTGGTGACCCAGGTGGTGGTGTTGCTGACAGATCGTCTGTTTGCGGGGTCGCAGGTTCCGGTATCAATAGAGAGGTGGATGGAGAGGCCGAGACTGCAGCAGAAGAGGAAGCAGGAGGAGCCAGAGACCTTTCTTGGTTTTGAAGGTGTCTACTCCACTGCAGCTCGTGCTTTGCACTTAGATGCCTGATCATGCAGGTTGTGCTCAGGTTGAGAAGGTTTATGCCTCGCTTCAGGCTCTGATTGCACAGAGTGCAAACCACTCGTGTCCTGTCATCAGCACATTTTCTGAAGAACTTCCACGCTAGAGAACTCCTTTGAGCTGGCTTTGGTGCGCTCGGTCCCTTGCTGCGTTGGGCAGTAGGGCACGGCCGCTCCGCTTCTGCACCCTGCTCCCTCTTTTGCTGTGCTGGTGGCTCTGTGCGACCACTGCCTCTTCCTCCAAACTACTCAGGTCACCTGCATGACGTTCATTCCATGTGGGGTCGAGGACCTCATCGTCCTCCACATCATCTTCCACCCAGTCTTCACCCCTGCCCTCCTTGTCGGTCTCCACAATTCTGAGTGCCGCAGCAGTTGGCACCTGCGTTTCGTCATCATCGGAGATGTGCTGCGATGGTCCTTCCATGTACTCATCTTGAGAAATAAGTGGTTGGGCATCGCTGCACTCAATCTCTTCCACTTCTGGGGCAGGGCTAGGTGGATGGCCCTGGGAAACCCTGCTGACAGAGTCATCAAAAAGAAGAAGAGACTGCTGCATGACTTGGGGCTCAGACTGCTTGCCTGATTTGCAAGGGGGTGAGGTGAAAGACGGTTGGACATCGGCTGCAGGTGCCAACTCTGACCTTTCTGCAGTAGACTGGGTGGGAGACAATGTGAAGGAACTGGAGGCACTGTCAGCAACCCAATCTACTATCGCCTGTACTTCTTCTGGCCTCAACACTTCTAGAGGCGCATGATGCCCTACCAAATACTGCTGCAGGTGCTGTCGCCTACTCACACTTGAGGAAGGTGTTTCACTTGTGCGTGTAGCTGGCACAGATCGACAACGTTGCTTCTCCTTGCAACAGGAGCTCTACCAGCAGCACCACGACCCAGGCCACGGCCCCTATTTGACGGTCTCCTCATATTTCTGTAATTTATCATCTTGCCCTAGAAAGGTGTTTATTGAATAGCAGAACAAAACAACAACAGTATCGCACGGGTGTATCTCACAGTCAAATATGCAAACTATGCCGCAATTTAATTTTTTTTACCCCAAAAGGGTGTTTATTAAATAGCGGAATAGAAAAACAGTATACAAATACAACGGTGTATCTCACAGTCAAATATGCAAAGTATGATGCAAATTAAATTTTTTTTCACCCCAAAAGGGTATATATTGAATAGCGGAATAGAAAAAAGGAAATAAAATGGTGCATCTCACACGTACAAACACAGACTAGGCCCCGATTACAATTTTTTGTACCCAAAAGGGAGGATGAGGATGAGGAGTAGGAGGAGTTCGAAACAGGAGGCAAACTGAAGCGCCCTGCAATCCTCGGCGGTGGAAGGAGATGCACCACACAAATTTAAAAAGGTCAGCAGAAAATTGGCGAAGGCGCCTAGCCCTTTCAAAAGATATTAAAACCTGCTGCCCCTTTAATTGTTTAAAACAATAAATAAGTATATATAGTAGGTAAAAAGGCGCTGGTAATCTTTTGCCGGATGTAAATACTATAATATCACGTATTTAGTAAATATTTTAAAATGGTATGACAAAATATATAAACAAATTGTATACAAATATACGTGCTTATATAAAGTGCAAAAATGTGCTTAATAAATATCAAGGTGCTTATTAGTGATTTTTGCAAAAAAAATTTTTATATATTATAAAATGTGCTTGCTGGTGTATCCACCAATAAATTAAATCACATACAATATAGTAATAGTGCTCAAAAACATGTGAAAAAAGTCTCTAAAAATTCTGGGCAATTCGTGCAACCAGATTGTGCTTTTATGATCTTTGATTTTTTATTTTTCAAAAGTGCTCCGAGTGCTGGGGTGTGTCACACGTGGCCTCTTACCAACTTTCCACAGGTCACAAAGACCCCCAACGCATGTGATCCCTTTAACTGGGTGGATCAGACCTCTCCTCGACTCTTTGAGTATCCTGCTCCTACGTTACTCGAGATTGACCATATAGTCCGCACATATAAAGAGAGGGAAAATAGCCTCCGATAGTGAAATATTGTTTATTCAGTTTAAAACACACACTATAGGATAACAATTTGCCTCTTACTATTTGTTGTGCCCTCCTGGCACCGGGCAATTCGGCAGTACAAATCTCACGGGTATTGGGAAGATATCCTCAGGGGATCTGCAGCACCCTCCTGTATCTCCTTTCCCTGTCCCTGTTCTGTTTACGGCGGTCGGCGTGCGTCCCAGCCACTGTCTCGAATGCCTACGTTCCTGTTTCCGGGTTTAGCAATGAACACCATTGCTAATCATGTTTTAAACTGAATAAACAATATTTCACTATCGGAGGCTATTTTCCCTATCTTTATATGTGCGGACTATATGGTCCATCTCGAGTAACGTAGGAGCAGGATACTCAAAGAGTAAAATAATTATAAAATATATAATTTATGCACTAGTTAAAATTAGCACTTGTGATTTTAGTACTAATAAGCACCTTGTTATTTATTAAGCACATTTTTGCACTTTATATAAGCATGTATATTTGTATACAATTTGTTTATATATTTTGTCAAACCATTTTAAAATATTTACTAAATACATGATATTATAGTATTTACATCCGGCAAAAGATTACCAGCGCCTTTTTACCTACTATATATATAAATTTAAAAAGGTGTATCTCACATGTACCGATACAGACTATGCCGTAATTACATTTTTTTACACTAAAAAAGCGTGTATATTGAATAGCGGAATAGAAAAAAAATTATAAAACGGTGTATCTCACACGTACAAACATAGACTAGGCCGCGATTACAATTTTTTGTACCCTAAAGGCAGGGTGAGGATGAGGAGTAGGAGGAGTTCGGAACAGGAGGCAAACTGAAGCACCCTGCAATCCTCGGCGGTGGAAGATGCGCCCCAAAAGATTGGAAGGTGTATCTCACACATACCGATACAGACTATGCCGCAATTTAATTATTTTTACCCCAAAGGGTGTAGATTGAATAGCGGAATAGAAAATATGATATCAAAAAGGTGTATCTATCTCACACGTACAGACCCAGACTAGGCCCTGATTACTATTTTTTGTACCCTAAAGGCAGGATGAGGAGTAGGAGGAGTTCGGAACAGGCAGGAGGCAAACTGAAGCACCCTGCAATCCTCGGCGGTGTAAGATGCGCCCCAAAAATTGGAAAATGGTATCTCACACTTACCGATACAGACTATGCCGCAATTTAATTATTTTTACCCCAAGGGTGTAGATTGAATAGCGGAATAGAAAATATGATATTAAAAGGTGTATCTATCTCACACGTACAGACCCAGACTAGGCCCTGATTACTATTTTTTGTACCCTAAAGGCAGGATGAGGAGTAGGAGGAGTTCGGAACAGGCAGGAGGCAAACTGAAGCACCCTGCAATCCTCGGCGGTGTAAGATGAGCCCCAAAAATTGGAAAGGTGTATCTCACACGTACCGATACAGACTATCCCGCAATTTAATTCTTTTTACCCCAAGGGTGTAGATTGAATAGCGGAATAGAAAATATGATATTAAAAGGTATATCTATCTCACACATACAGAACCAGACTAGGCCCTGATTACTATTTTTTGTACCCTAAAGGCAGGATGAGGAGTAAGAGGAGTTCGGAACAGGCAGGAGGCAAACTGAAGCACCCTGCAATCCTCGGCGGTGTAAGATGCGCCCCAAAAATTGGAAAGGTGTATCTCACACTTACCGATACAGACTATGCCGCAATTTAATTATTTTTACCCCAAGGGTGTAGATTGAATAGCGGAATAGAAAATATGATATCAAAAGGTGTATCTATCTCACACGTACAGACCCAGACTAGGCCCTGATTACTATTTTTTGGACCCTAAAGGCAGGATGAGGAGTAGGAGGAGTTCAGAACAGGCAGGAGGCAAACTGAAGCACCCTGCAATCCTCGGCGGTATAAGATGCGCCCCAAAAATTGGAAAGGTGTATCTCACACGTACCGATACAGACTATGCCGCAATTTAATTCTTTTTACTCCAAGGGTGTAGATTGAATAGCGGAATAGAAAATATGATATCAAAAGGTGTATCTATCTCACACGTACAGACCCAGACTAGGCCCTGATTACTATTTTTTGGACCCTAAAGGCAGGATGAGATGTAGGAGGAGTTCAGAACAGGCAGGAGGCAAACTGAAGCACCCTGCAATCCTCGGCAGTGTAAGATGAGCCCCAAAAATTGGAAAGGTGTATCTCACATGTACCGATACAGACTATCCCGCAATTTAATTATTTTTACCCCAAGGGTGTAGATTGAATAGCGGAATAGAAAATATGATATCAAAAGGTGTATCTATCTCACACGTACAGACCCAGACTAGGCCCTGATTACTATTTTTTGTACCCTAAAGGCAGGATGAGGAGTAGGAGGAGTTCGGAACAGGCAGGAGGCAAACTGAAGCACCCTGCAATCCTCGGCGGTATAAGATGCGCCCCAAAAATTGGAAAGGTGTATCTCACACGTACCGATACAGACTATGCCGCAATTTAATTCTTTTTACCCCAAGGGTGTAGATTGAATAGCGGAATAGAAATTATGATATTAAAAGGTGTATCTATCTCACACGTACAGACCCAGACTAGGCCCTGATTACTATTTTTTGTACCCTAAAGGCAGGATGAGGAGTAGGAGGAGTTCGGAACAGGCAGGAGGCAAACTGAAGCACCCTGCAATCCTCGGCGGTGTAAGATGAGCCCCAAAAATTGGAAAGGTGTATCTCACACGTACCGATACAGACTATCCCGCAATTTAATTCTTTTTACCCCAAGGGTGTAGATTGAATAGCGGAATAGAAAATATGATATCAAAAGGTGTATCTATCTCACACGTACAGACCCAGACTAGGCCCTGATTACTATTTTTTGGACCCTAAAGGCAGGATGAGGAGTAGGAGGAGTTCAGAACAGGCAGGAGGCAAACTGAAGCACCCTGCAATCCTCGGCAGTGTAAGATGAGCCCCAAAAATTGGAAAGGTGTATCTCACATGTACCGATACAGACTATCCCGCAATTTAATTATTTTTACCCCAAGGGTGTAGATTGAATAGCGGAATAGAAAATATGATATCAAAAGGTGTATCTATCTCACACGTACAGACCCAGACTAGGCCCTGATTACTATTTTTTGGACCCTAAAGGCAGGATGAGGAGTAGGAGGAGTTCAGAACAGGCAGGAGGCAAACTGAAGCACCCTGCAATCCTCGGCAGTGTAAGACGAGCCCCAAAAATTGGAAAGGTGTATCTCACACGTACCGATACAGACTATGCCACAATTTAATTTTTTTATAACCCAAAAGGGTGTATATTGAATAGTGGAATAGAAAAAAGTGTATAATATTGAAAATCACTAGCACATGTGAACACAGCAGTGTCTTATGTCAGTCAGCTCTGCTGCAGGCTATGAAGGGGAAAAAAAAGAAAATTCCCCTTTAAGTTCGTAATTTTTAAATAGATTAGTACAGACTATGCCACAATTTATTTTTTTTAACCCAAAAGGGTGTATATTGAATAGTGGAATAGAAAAAAGTGTATAATATTGAAAATCACTAGCACATGTGAACACAGCAGTGTCTTATGTCAGTCAGCTCTGCTGCAGGCTATGAAGGGAAAAAAAAAGAAAATTCCCCTTTAAGTTCGTAATTTTTAAATAGATTAGTACAGACTATGCCACAATTTATTTTTTTTAACCCAAAAGGGTGTATATTGAATAGTGGAATAGAAAAAAGTGTATAATATTGAAAATCACTAGCACATGTGAACACAGCAGTGTCTTATGTCAGTCAGCTCTGCTGCAGGCTATGAAGGGGAAAAAAAAGAAAATTCCCCTTTAAGTTCGTAATTTTTAAATAGATTAGTACAGACTATGCCACAATTTAATTTTTTTAACCCAAAAGGGTGTATATTGAATAGTGGAATAGAAAAAAAGTGTATAAAATTTAAAATCAGTCAATAATAGCACATGTGAACACAGCAGTGTCTTATCACAGTCAGCACTGAAGCAAAAACGCTGCACACAACTGACTGATAAAAATAGATTTTTTTCTCCCTCCTCCTCAGCGGGCAAAAAGATTGTGTTCACTGCACCACCCCACACACAGCAAAATTGATGTAGAACACTGACCCTGCCTATTCTCCAGCCTCGCCCTAATATTGTCGATAAGATCGTTCACTGGCACTGCACTACCAACCCCCCACACAGCAAAATCGATGTAGAACACTGACCCTGCCTATTCTCCAGCCTCGCCCTAAAATGCCCTAATAACTCGCCCTGCCTGCACTCCGACCTGACCCTGCATTCTTTTCGGACACAATACAATTTTTCACTGTCTGTCCCTAATCAGCAGCCAGCATGTATGATGTGTGCTCTCTCCCTAATCTACAGCAGAATGACGCGATTTGCTTGGGCTCTCGAACTTATAAAAACATGGTCACATGCTTCAGATGGCCAATCACAGCTACTAATACATTAGTAGGCATGGCTGGGATGGCTTAAGGCACACCAGTTAAACGCTTGTTGATTGGCTGTTGAAAGCCCGCCATTAAAAGCGCGCCATTACATACAAACCCGGAAATAAAATGACCGAACACGGATTTTAAACCCGAACATACAGTAAAGTTTTCGGGTCCGTGGTCGGGTAACAAAAATCCAATTATTCGGTACGAACACGAATAATACAGTCCGTGTTCGCTCAACACTACTCTCCGGTTTTGGTAAATCAACTCCAGAGCCTAGCTTGCTTGCTCCTGGGGTGGACTATTGACTATTAGGTTTGTAGTGTGCAGAGCAAGGCACATGACCATAACTAACATGCAATGCTTTCAAGCAGACAAAAGTGAGGGGAAAAGAAAACGTTTGGGAGCTCAAGGAGGACGTTAAGGAGGCAGAAAAACATAGTAATAAACTATTTCATGAAAAAATGTATTACAGGGCCATTAAGTGATGCATGTGTATGGATTGTTTTTGGTTTTGCTATGTTAACACTAGTGCAGCTGCGACTTGATCTAATTGTAAGCTTGATCTTTTAGTATGACATTGGTGCGTTTTGATGCATTTTTATTCCTTTTTGTATGTATTTTTCATGCCACTGCATTTTTTTTGTAGGGGAAGGAGACTGCTCAATTTACAGATGCTGGTTGTTAATAGGGATGATCGAACTTTTGAAAATTTTGGTTCGACCAGAACACCTGAATTTCCCGAAAGTTCGGTTCGGATTCCCAAACCCCATTGAAATCAATGGGACTCGAACTTCGGGAATCAAAAAACACCATTTTAAAGCCATAAAACCAAATAAATGCCCATAAAAAGTGCTTAGGGTTCTGGGCAATGCCCCAGAGACTATGAATCAGGCAAAAAAAAAGTTCTTAAACATTGTCGTTTTTGATAGAGAGCCAATTATTGAATTGGTCCCCGTAGTCACTCCAATCACGTCCCTAGCAGACTCCTGCCCCCTCATTGGCTTTTACTGCCATTTCTGGGCCAATCACAGGCTTTTAAAGCCCACTTCCTGTCCCATTGCATTGTGGGTGGTTCTGGTGACCGAATTCCGAACTTCTACCGCAAAAAGTTCGGAATTCGGCTGAATTTCGAACACCCAAAGTTCGGGTCAAACCGATGGTCGACCCGAACCGTTCGATCATCCCTAGTTGTTAAGCTCCCATCTCCTGGAGTCCTAACTACTAGTGACCTATCCCTGCTTTCATCTGAGAATTCTCAGCTGACAGCAGAACATAAAAAAAGGATCCATCATTTAAAACAAACAAAGAAAGTGTGGGGGTCCCCTCACAAAAAAAACAGGGTCTGGTATGGATTTTAAGGGGACCCCACACCAAAAAACAAACATAAAAAACAAATGGTGTGAGGTCACCCCTAAAATCCATACCAGACCCCTTTCTGAGAATGCAAGCCAGAAAGGGGAGAAAATTAGTGTGCACTTTCCCTCCTGAACCATAAAAGATTATATGGAGGGGGCGAGATCTGGGGTCCTCTTATTGCATTGATGTGAACAGACACCATAAAGAATATTGTGATTTCCATTGTCAATCTGTGCAGCTTAAGTTACATCAGATATCACACTAGTGTAAACCAGGCCTGAATGAGGATATTGTTTTAGTGTCACTTTAATTTGACAATAACTCTATTATTATTTGCATACCTAAATAGTGTACAGTATCTCACAAAAGTGAGTACACCCCTAACATTTTTGTAAAAATTGTATTATATTTTTTTATGTGACAACACTGAAGAAATTACACTTTGCTACAATGAAAGTAGTGAGTGTACAGCTTGTATAACGGTGTAAATTTGCCGTACCCTCAAAATAACTCAACACACCATTAATGTCTAAACCGCAGGCAACAAAAGTGAGTACACCCCTAAATGAAATGTGCAAATTGGCCCCAATTAGCCATTTTCCCTCTCTGGTGTCATGTGACTCGTTAGTGTTATAAGGTCTCAAGTGTGAATGGGGAACATGTGTGTTAAATTTGGTTTTATCACTCTCACTCTCTCATACTGGTCACTGGAAGTTCAACATGGCACCTCATGGCAAAGAACTCTCTGAGGATCTGAAAAAAAGAATTGTTGCTCTACATAAAGATGCCCTAGGCTATAAGAAGATTGCCAGGACCCTGAAACTGAGCTGTAGCACAGTGGCCAAGACCATTCAGCGGTTTAACAGGACAGGTTCCACTCAGATCAGGCCTCGCAATGGTCGACCAAAGAAGTTGAGTGCACATACTCAGCATCCTATCCAGAGGTTGTCTTTGGGAAATAGACAAATGAGTGCTGACAGCATTGCTGCAGAGGTTGAAGGGGTGGGGGGGGGGGGGGGTCAGCCTGTCAGTGCTCAGACCATACACCCCACACTGCATCCAATTGGTCTGCATGGCTGTCGTCCCAGAAGGAAGACTCTTCTAAAAATTATGCACAAGAAAGCCTGAAAAACATTTGCTGAAGACAAGCAGACTAAGGACATGGATTACTGGAACAAAATTATAAATGCAATACTTGTTTTGCCCCCATTTTTTATGAGCTGAACTCAAAGATCTAAGAAAACTGGGATTCGTCTGTGAAGAGAACACCTCTCCAAAGTGCCACACGCCATCGAATGTGAGCATTTGTTCACTCAAGTCGGTTACAACGACGAACTGCAGTCAGGTCAAGGCCCCGATGAGGACAACAAGCTTGCAGATGAGCTTCCCTGAGATGGGTTATGATAGTTTGTGCAAAAATACTTTGGTTATGCAAACCGATTGTTGCAGCAGCTGTCCGGGTGGCTGGTCTCAGAGGATCTTGGAGGTGAAGATGCTGGATGTGGAGGTCCTGGGCTGGTGTGGTTACACATGGTCTGCGGATATGAGGCTGGTTGGATGTACTGCCAAACTCTCTCCGAAACGCCTTTGGAGATGGCTTATGGTAGTGAAATGAACATTCAATTCACGGGCAACAGCTATGGTGGACATTCCTGCAGTCAGTATGCCAATTGCACGCTCACTCAAAACTTGTGACATCTGTGGCATTGTGTTGTTTGATAAAACTGCACATTTTACATAGTTACTGTACATAGTAGTTGAGGTTGAATAAAGACATCAGTCCATCCAGTTCAACCCACACTTTAGTGTTGCCTTTTATTGTGGCCAGCCTAAGGCACACCTGTGCAATTTTCATGCTGTCTAATCAGCATCTTGATATGGCACTCCTGTTAGGTGGATGGATTATCTCGGCAAAGGAGAAGTGCTCACTAACACAGATTTAGACAGATTTGTGAACAATATTTGAGAGAAATAGGCCTATTGTGTACATAGAAAAGGTTTTAGATCTTTGAGTTTAGCTCATGAAAAATAGGGGCAAAAACAAAAAAGTGTTTTCTAGGCATTGGGCCTGATGTGGGTCTGCCATTGTTACCGGTTACCTCTCCAGCCCATGTGAGCTGCGACCCTGGGTGTGAGAACAGAGACATTGACAACTCCGGCATCTTTGTTTTATGGTTTTATTGTAGATAAAGGGGATGGGAGAATGGAATGAGTGGGATACTCCTTTAGGCTGAACTAGATACAGTTTGGGACTTTATCCAGAAAATGTATGTTAACGCTGACTTGACGCCAGCCGACGCTAGCCAGCGCTCACTAGAACACACTATAACTTGACAAAAGTGCTGAATCCTCGACCCTAGATCCAGAAGACTCAGGACTGTGGAGCATAGAACTACTGACACTGCTGCAATGCAAAGCCTCTGACCACTCTCTCCAGCCTGGCACTGGCTGGAGGTAGCTTGCTGTGAATTACTGTATAGCTGCAACTCTCAACTGGTACTCTGTACAATTCAGGGCCCAAACCGCAGGCGCCCCCTTTACACTTTAAGCTCTTCAGGGTCCACTGACTATGTACCCCCTCTGCTACTTCAGGGTCCTCAACCTAGGTACCCCCTTTACAGCTAGCTGACACTGGATCCCAGAATCTCCTCCAGAGTGGTCTCCTCTAACTCTTCAGGCAGACCCCCAGGGGCAATCCTCAGTACTCACGACCTGTGTAGGCTTTCCTGGGACTGGTCCCCTCTCACTCTCCGCTGGTTCTCGGCACACTGGATCCCTTCAGCTCAACTCAGCTCTCTCTCTGGATTTTTTTTGTGTGGTAAAGGCACATTTTTACAAAACTGGTTTTATTTTCATATTGTGCCTAATTGTTGAAAGCATTAGTAACTAGTTGAATCCTTGAACTTATCTCCTGCACAAGAAATGGTAGACAATAAACCGTACACAATTTGTATGTACTATACTATGGAAAATAATATATAATAGAGGTTTCTTTAGCAACATATTAGGACAAATCCATATCACCTGGTTTGCCCTTTCTCAGCTAAAGGTTAAAAATACTTTTAAAAGACTTACACTTGTATAGAAAACATTATGACTACAACCGTTTTAATGTAGAACTATTGATTTAGCTGCATATTAAAAGGATATAGAAATAGTGGTTCAGTTAAGTGGAGGAAAGTGAGCGTAGCACATACTGTACATTAGCAGTCAAGCTAAACTCAGAATGTGAAGCCAGGTTTCCACATAATGCCATCTTTATAATTAACATCTAATCTATCACACTCACTAATGTGCTATAGTGCTATAAACTAAAATCATATGTAAACATGAGGGCATCTTCTAGTCAGAAAATGCTCCATAAGGGCCGGTTCACATTAGGAACATGCTGCACATTCTTGTGCAATTCACATGCCGTTCAGTGCGGTGCAATTTGAGACCATTCATTTTGACACTGCACCAAAAGTAGTGCATGCCCTACTTTTGGAAACACACTGCAACCTGATCACATGGTACTTCTGTACCATGTTATCCGGTGCTGGAAAAAGCACTGTGTTAGCAACCTGCGTTTTGGGTGTTATAGCGGAACGCCACCAAAAAGGGGAAGTTCCGCTTTAAGGATCTCTTGCACAATTGGCACTTTTGAGGATTGTGGGGCGGCGCATGTATCCAATTTTGACAGGTACCTGCCTCCCACTTCCATTCCAAGTGCTGTGGCATTCGGCAGCTGAAGTTCTCCTTCCTCCCTCCCCTGCAGTCTTCTGGGACACTGACAAGCCCCAGAAAGCTGCATTCACCGTTTACAATGCCCAGCGCGACTTGCACATGTGCAGTGGGCAACCGGCTGTGAAGCCGCAAGCTGTCACAGCCAGGTGCCCATAGTGAAGATGCCGGCGCCGCCCAGGGAGGACAGAGGATGAAGACAGCTGGGATGAGTGCACCGCTGGATTGCAGGACAGGCGAGTGGCTGTTTTTTAAAAGTCAGCAGCTACAAAAAGATTTGTTTTACGGGTGGCTGGAACTCCTCTTTTTCACTTACACCTACTGCTGATCGCAACTGAAGTGTCTTTTGAACGTGGTGTGAGAAACGCACACAGAACATGTTCTTGGATAAGGCTGGCTTCATACACAATGCAATACAACAAGGCAAAGCAGTCTGAAGGGGGCCTTCAAGCCCTGCTGCCCAACCTACGGCCCTTTAGCACTTTTTGTGTGGCCCTGCAGTAATCTATGTTTCCTTATTGCCCTGTTATAACAGTGAATCCTAGGAGTCTTGTGTAACAGGTCTTCAGTCAATGACTGTTTCCTGAAGATGTCTCCAGCCTCCAACAACTTATATAGCCCAGTCACAGTCTTTGACAGTCTCCTGCAGCATGTCTACTGTTTCTGACCATCTCTTGAATCATGTCTGCATTCTCTGAATTTTCTTGTATTAAGTCTGCAGTCTCGGACTATCTCTTGGATACTGTCTGCAGTCTTTGACCATCCCTTGTGTAATGTCTGCAGTCTCAGGCCATCTCCTGTATCATGTCTGCTGTCTCTGACCAACTCGTGTCATGTCTGCAGTCTTTGACCACCTCTTGTATCATGCCTGGATTGGTTCAGAGCTGCAAAGGTGTGACTGTGACGGACGCGGGAATTAGATCACTGCCCTCCTCATTAACTTGTGACAAAGGACCAGCCAATCTCACACCCTGCTGTTAGATACATAACAAAGCCACTCTCTGATGCACCCTGCACAAAGATTTTCCAGCTCGCTGGACCACAATCAAGGTGCCAGCAGGCTGAGAGTGATTGTCACTGGGCTAATTAAATAATTATCCCTTTAAATGCCACCACCTCCATTTGGTCCGAGCAGGAGGAAGCTCGTAATTCTACCAATACCAATTATGATTTTAGGATAGTGAGATATAAAGAATTAATGCTGCGCTATGGTCAAGTGAACAACTCAAAATGCTGCTGTGCAAAAAATCCAAGTGATTTTTGAAAAGTGACAGTGCAGATAAACCAGCGCAAAAAGGTTGTGACTGATAGTGAAAATAATAAATATATATATATATATATATATATATATATATAATCAATCAATTGTAAAAGTACATGCGAAATAATAACTTGATAAAGTGTACAGTGCAACCTGTGCAGTATTTCAATCATATAAATAATACCATAAATATAAAAATGGTTGACAGTAATAAATGTATCGTGAAAAGTTCCACATAAAATATAATTATAAAATCCCCAAAAAATGCTTCAGCAAGTAGCCAGTGAAAGAAAGTCCAAAAAGTGCTTAAGTGCTGAGAAATCTGTGCAAAAACATGCCAGCAATGTAACGTGATATTGTGAAGATCCACTCCCATAGGATGTTCCACTTACCGGATGGATTGGACCCCTAGACAATATAGTGTAAGGGTCACTCAGGCATAGTCCAGTAAGGAACCGGGGAATACCCTTTAAAGGCTGATGTGGAATATGGTATGCTCCCAACGTGTAGATCAGCAGGATAAATAGACCATATGGGGAAGGAAAGGCTCACAATAGTGTAATACTGATAATGCCGTTTATTGATCAAAAATAAAATAATTCCACTCACATTTGGTAAGATAAAAGCAGCCTCTGTTCATCTTTAGCCGATATTGCAGGTCATTCAGATCGCGGTGCGCTCAGGGCTGTGCTTGGTCCTGGCGTGCGTTCCACCGCTACCGGAAGTGACGTCGCGGCAAGCATAGGGCCGGAAATTGCGTCAATGCGTTTCACCATCCTCCAGGGCGTTATCACAGAAAAAAAAGGTGTTTCAAAGAAACAGAGACATAATTCAGCAATAGAAAAATAAGGTAGAATTGTGGAGGAACAATACTTACAGTCAATGTCCTGGGTGCTATCAGAGTTCAGGCGATGAGTCAGGTGTTATCAGTTCTTAAACTTGACAGATGTTCCTGCTTTGCTGGTAAATTAGAACTCTCAACTGGTTAGGAATCTCCCTTTTTCTCTGGGATCAAAGGGATGTTGACAGATGCCCCTGACCAATAAAATGGAGTGTCCATGGGCTGTCCTGAGTTTATGACAATATCAGGTTCCTCCCTTTATAGACAGTTTTATACCACTATTCATATCTTCCAATATGTACTGGTTGAATTCTTGAAACCGATAGATTATTGTTCAACATTGAATTTCACATCCAGGGATACTAAACACATGGTAGCTCAGATAAACGTGTCACCCAGGGAATATCTGACAGCTATCTTCCTTTCTATATGTGCTAGTGTGGTCATGTATGACCTTAATTCATTCAGTATGACATTTCTAATCAAAAGATATACTATTATTAATGTCATGTTCCTGTCTGAGTTTATGAATCGTTTGTGTGTTCGTTAAGTTTTGAATTGGGCAGAACTCACTGATTGCCTTTTACGATCCCCATTAGTTCTGGGTATTCTTAGTGGATTTGGTCATAGTTTTACGATAGACCCAGACAGCAGAAACAAACATCCTGCCCGAACTCTGTAGCACTGCCCCTTGGGGAGCTAATGAGTGTGGATTCCCCTGGGTTACCCATAGCAACAGTCTGTAAAATGTATCACTTTAAGGTTTGGCTCAGACAATGAACAGTCCAAGGGATTTGGTTTTTGTGTTTTATTTTAGAACTTGGATGGGAGAAGGGATAAGTGGGATACTCAAACTTGAATTATGCACAATTTCTGAGGACACTAACTGTAATGAGTGTGGCAAGGCCACTGCTTCACCTTGCCACTGAAGTGAAGTAGAAGATATGCTCCTGACTGAATTTCTCTTCAGGGTCTTGTCTTGGCACCCCCTTTCTCACTTCCTGTTCATGCTAGCCCCTTGTCCACTGACTCTCCACTGGAGTGGTCCCCTTCCTGGGCAGACCCCTGGCAAGCTTCCCGGTACTCACGGACACTGTTTTTCCCCGGGTTGCTCTGCCTTCAACTCCACTTGTCAGTATCCTGGACCTCCTTGCTCAGCATCACATATTTGGTCCACTAGACCGACTGCCTGTGACCACCTTCCTTGCTGACAGAAGGAGAGACAGCCGTCACTCTCCTCCTGGGACCTGGCTTCCCACCCAAAGATGCCCTGTCACATGTGCCCCTGGCTTTTATGACCTATCCCAGGATGCACCACTGTTGTGCCCTCCCACTGGGACAGTCACAAAAGCCTGTGTGTCACTGGCTGGGTTTCCTCCACTATCCAACAGTCTCCCCTATCAGATACAGTGGGGAAACTCCCTCAGACCAAGTGAATCACACATGGACACATGGACACATGTAACAGACAAAACTACTGATCAGGCTCCCCTGATAAGCAGATGAAGCAAACAATGCTTTTATCTGGCACCTACCTAGGAGGGTGCTACAACTTAATTAATGGTTTACAGCTCTGCACAGGCCTAAGTGCTGATTTCTGATGTCTCTGAGTTGAGATAATGGCTCTTTTGAAGTGTAAAACCTATGCATTCCATGAGTTAAAGGAGGAGGGAGGGGGTAATATTACTGCTGCAATGTGTAACTGTTCTGCAAGACTGTCATGGCTGACCTCTAATGACTGAACAACATGGCCGCTTGCTACAGCTTTTTGTCTTTCCAGTACAGGATATCATTACAGTGACAAATGTGGATTGTGGCCTAGCCCATCGTCCTCTTATTTACTCTGGTGTCTAAACTTGTCTCTTTTCTTATTTCTAGCATTCAAATGTTAAAAATTCCCAACATGATGTAAGATTTCTGCATTCAGTTTTACTATTCTACCTGATTTTATTAAGTTTTTTTTTTTTTTTTTTTTTTTAACTTGTAAGGCGGTTTATGTATCCTAATGATTGTGACTTTTTAAAATACAGAACATGTATTATTCTTACCCCCTGGGAGAACACAATAGCTCTGTAGGAGGGATTCCCTCATCAACACTGACTATGTTGATGGGGAATTCAAGCAATTTTCTTTCCCGCAAACCATGGTTGCAGAAAAGAAAATCGCATAATCTATAGCCTGCTTAAAGGCTTGTTTTTTTTTTTTAAATAACAAACATAATATACTTACCTCCTATGTGCAGTTGGATTTGCACAGAGCAGCCCAGATCCTCCTCTTCTCAGATCCCTCTTCAGCTCTCGTGGACCCTCCCTCCTGTTGAGTACTCCCACAGCAAGCGAGCCAAGCTGCACCTGTGTGTCCATTCAGACATGGAGCTGCCATTATAGGATGCATTGAGATAAAAAGAACCTTCTGCCTTCACAACTTCATTAAGTCTGAGGTTGAGACAAACCATTTACTAGGGACAGGGGTGTTTATAATGCTCAGCTCTCATTTATTTATGTAAAACCTTCATCCCAAAATGGAAAAAAAAGTTTTTGTAACTGGGTAAAAAGTATTAGCTGCAGTTTGGCTTTAATTTGTTAGTCAAGTCCATCTAAATCTGCTAGTGCATCTAACACTACTCTCTTCCCAGATTGACACTGCTGCTGTCCAAAGGTGTCTTGGTTATTCCTCTTTCCAGAGTGAAGACACCCTTAGCCTAGGTTCAAATCTATGAGGCTGCGTTTGATGCGTTTTTCAGGCAGGTTTTGCAGTGCATTTTGCATTTTTAAACTCTCACTTTTTTTTTATACACTTTGGAAGCAGTTTTCATACATTTTGTGTTTTACGGTTTTTTTTTCCTCTTTAAATCACACTGCATATAGTTGGTTGCTAAGGAGCGGGTCAGGAAGCCGACCGCCACATTCTTAACAACCAATAAGTCATCAGCTGTCAGCTGGGTTCCCCACTGACAGCTGAATGTAAAAAAAAAAGAAAAAGTTGCCAGCAAAAACAAATTGTGAAAAAAAAAAAAACGGATGGGGTCCCCCGCCCCCCCCAGGTACATACCAGGCCCTTCGGGTGTGGCATGGATTTAAAGGGGACATCCCTTCACCAAATTTTTATTTTTTTAAATAGCGTGGGGTGCCCCCCAAAATCCATACCAGACTGTTATCTGAGCATGCAGCCTGGCAGGTCCGAAAAGGGAGGGGACGAGCGAGCACCCCCCCCTCCTGAACCATACCAGGCCATATGCCCTCAACATGGGGGGATGGTTTGGGGCAGGGGGGCTCTGCTCGCCTGCCCCAAAGCACCTTGTCCCCATGTTGATTGGGACAAGGGCCTTTTCCCAACAACCCTGGGCGGTGGTTGTGGGGATCTGTGGGCAGGGGGCTCATCGGAATCTGGAAGCCCCCTTTAACAAGGGGACCCCCAGATACCGCCCCCATGTGAATGAGTATGGGGTACATTGTACCCCTACCCATTCACCAAAAAAAAGAAGTTTACTGTTACAGAACACAAGAGACAGTTTTTGACAAGTCCTTTATTAAATCGTGTCTTTTTCCTCCAGTGTTTCTTCATCCTCTTCTCTCTTCAGTGCTTCCTCTCTCTCCAGTGGTTTCTTCTCCTTCCGGTGTTTCTTCTCCCTCCAGTATATTTTCTTTCTCCGGTTTTTCTTCTCCCTCCAGTATATTTTCTTCCTCCGGTTTTTCTTCTCCCTCTTCGCTCCGGTGATGTGGTCTTCCTCATAGTCCGCTGCTGCCGCTAAAAGTAACAAACACGGTCTTCCTCCATCGATGTCTGCCTTCATTGTGTCGACTCCTGCTGTCTGCCATTTCTTATATAACCATGGGGCGTGGCCATCCTGGTGTTTTCACCCAGAGAGTCCATCCCTTGTGATGTCACATGACGTCACAATGGGCGAGGTATCCAGGTGATGTCAAGTTGAGGGCATGTGGCCTAGTATGATTCAGGAGAGGGGGGGGAGGGGTTCCCCTCCCTTCCCTAACCTGCCAGGCTGCATCCTCGGGTAAGGGTCTGGTATGGATTTTGAAGGGGACCCCACGCCATTTTTTTTAAAAAAAATTGTAGTGGGGATGTCCCCTTTAAATCCATACCAGACTCAAAGGGCCTGGTATGGACCTAGGGGGAATCCCATACCATTTTTTTTTTTTTTTTGCCGGCAACTTTTTTTTACATTAAGCTGTTAGTGGGGAACTCCACTGACAGCTGATGACTCGTTGGTTATTAACAACGCGGCAGCCAGCTTCTGGGCTCACTACTTAGCAACCAGCTATATACAGTGTTTAAAAGGGAAAAATAAAAAATGCAAAACACATCAAAAACTGCATCACAAACACAATACTTGTGTTTCTGGTGCACTTCCATTGCTGCCTATTACATGCAAAGCGTGGAAAAAAAGTCCCCAACCCTTTCCAAAAATGCATCAGCTGCAAAACGCATAGATGTGAATGTGTACCATAGAAGACCCATGTTAAATAGACTGTAGTGTGTTTTTGCAAACTGCAAAACGCACTACAAGACGCAAAGGTGTGAACCTAGGGTTAGACAGGAAGTGTCTTACTGGCCAGATTACTGCATTGAAACAATTGGAAAAAAAAAACCCCTAAAAAACAAAAACGGATTCAGACACTACATTTAGGGATTGGTAACCTGCAATATATTACATTTGGGGGGATTAGACAAGCTTTAATTAGGAGCAAGAAAAGACACTACTAGCATTTCCCTATTTTTTTAGAACAATAATGATCAGATAATTTTTCTAAACCTGTGTGATTATTATTTTACTCCCAAAAGGGTCAGGGATGTTTAATTGTGTTGTAGACACCTGGGCTGCCAGATCAGTCAACATTCATTGCACTTCTGTAGCCAGCTTAAGAGGCCACAGGGACAGATGATAGATAAATGTTGTTTTATCAGCTGATTCTTTTCGAATGATCAATGCTAATTATCTTCCAGACCCATCACTCTGACCATTACAGGCAGGAGTTAATC